>NC_051047.1:14535524-15153857 GCF_904848185.1 Acanthopagrus latus
CAGTTATCTGTCTCCTTGGTTTAGAATGATTTTTATTGATATCAGTCCTGGAAAATACGTATCGGTGGACCCCAAATGTATATATACCCCAAATGTATATTATACATTTTTAACATAATTACATTGAAAGATACACACAGGAGGTCTTGGTCATTCACACACTTTCCAAGACATTCATCCCTGTTTCACAATTACACTTACCATATCAGTTGTCAGACTCTTCGTTAGCCAGGTTATGTCACCCATTAAGACCAATACTCTCTTTTCTGTCTGTAATCTTAAATTGGATGCCATGTCTTCCATACTGTGTATGTTGTTTGATTCTACATGCCTGATCAACTGTAAAACCAACTTTTCCAGGTCCCAGGTTTATTCTTAGTGTCATTCAGATTCCCTGTGACTGTCATTGGAATTAAAGGTGCACTATGTAGTTTTGGAAAAGAAATTCAGACATTCAAAAAGGTAATATTTACAATATTGATAAGGTAATAATACCAACCTAGAAATATCTATCATTTCCAAAACTGAGTAAACTGAGGGAAATAAGGTCCCAAGAACACTGTTTGAAGCTAGAAAGGTGGCAGGGTCCGCCACATATAAACAAAGTAAAACAGTATGAAATTGTGTTTCTTTAAGGTCAGTTTGTTTATTCAGTGTATTCAGTCATGAAAAGACAGTTTGTGTATCTAGTTTGTTTATGGGTGAAAATCAGTCAATGTCTGATTAAAATTTCTTCCAAAAAACTATATAATGCACCTTTAAATGCCATGCTATAGGAATTTCTGACAGGTGTGACAACACACACAACAAAATACCTCTGGAAATTCCTAAAATCTGAACATACCATTACTGGTTGCCTCAGAGTGATTTGGGTTTTAATTCATTTTAACTTCAGAATTATCAACACTGTTTTTTCACTATACTCTTCTTTTCAGACAGCATTTGCCAGTACAAATAAATGTCACGTCTACGGTTCGTTTCATTAAAGTCGTTATGTTGTGGACCCGTCTCTGGTGTAATTCTTTAATGAGTCTGGCTCCCAAGAGGTTTCTTATTTTACATTTTTACTTTGACACAATATGTAGAAGTGGAGCCTTGAATTATTCAAAAGACAAGAAAGATTATTTCTCCAGACTAAAATAAGAAAGGATCCTGACCTGTCTGAAGCGTACGGCTAGACGTTTGTCTAAATCAATGTTTTCAACAGTGAACACGTTTATAGAGGCGGATAGGCTCAAACAAGTGTGCAGCTGCAAGTTTTTTTTTTTGTTTTTTTTTTTCACAAGATGCTGCGAGGATACTTCTCCCCAGTGACCACTTCAACGTTGGGACTTCCCTGTTATCTGAACATTTGGAGGTGAAAATGGAGAGAGTGCTTCAAAGTGACGAACAGTGACAGTGAACTCCTTATGCATGTCTAATATCATATCTTACCTTTCAACCTTTTCTACGGAAGCCCTAAATGGTCATGTGTCAAAAAAATGATTAACTCCATTTTTCTTTCAAAACCAGTTTTTTTTTATTGTCCTCGAAAATCACAAGAAATTCATGTCATTATCTCGGACTAACAATCTGCTCTACATTATCTATAGTGTGCATGCTATCATGTCCATGTTGATCTAAAAAGCATTAGGCTATAAGCATTAGGAGGGAATGACCATTTGTTTTTACATGATAATGGATTATGTATCTCTTTATATCGGGAAATCAGAGAAAATGTGCTTGTTAGCATGGGAAAATGTAGGAAATAACATGTTTGATCCATCACCATTCATGCCTCCCATATGAAAGATCAATATACTAAGTTAAACAGATTTGAGTAATGATGAAATATTGTCATACTGTCATCCCCTAAATATCATCACTGGTTGTTAGTACAAACAAACTAAAATGATTGAAGTTCATGTTCAGTAGCAAAGCAGTAAAGTTAAAATGACATTCTTATCACGCTAAAGATAAGAACCTGTTTTCGGTTGGGATGGAAGGAGATCAGAGACCTTGACCTTACGTGACACTCTGCAAAAGTTTTTAACTGTCAAATCATTCCCGTATGTTTGAAAGATAGCTCTTAAAAATTGGATATTCTCCCCTTCATAACAGAGAGTGACTGTATCGAAGTTGTACAGGCTGATATCATCACGTTAGTGATCAAATCAAATTAATGTTGATCCAGGACCATCATTGAAACTGTCCAATCATGTGTTTGTAATGTCACAGCTCAGAAGTAATCAGAAGTAACATGGGAGAAGTAATCCATTCACATTCACATCCATCCACACCTGTCTTCTTTTAACCCAAACCATGTTTACTTAAACATTAGTATTTTAGTTGCCTAAACCTGACCAAAGAGCGACAGAAAACTGTAAGGACCCCATTGAAACCACATGGGCTCACAGAGTATACATAGCCATTAACTGCATATATATAGTCAATGTATTAAACCGCCCCATATTAGATAAATGATTGTGATTGGCCTGAAAGAAACCAGACCAGCTGGAATTTTGTCTGAATGTGAAGGGGGAATCTAATGAACAGAGCAAATTATTTCCCAGGCTATCTAATGCCATCACCAGGTTATAATTTGAGTGTAGTTTAGGACCAAATGATTGCAAAATATCTGTCTTTCACATCTCAGCTGTATGTTGTGTGTCGTGCTAATCAATAAATGTTACTAAGGTAATGAACATGCCTTCAACTAGGAAATCAGAAAATTGTGTCTTGCACTTTGCACACTGTTACAAAATGAGCAAAACATCCTCATCTACTTCTAGCCGTCCCTCTGACTGTGATTTCTTCAGTCAGATAAATTCTGTCAGTGTCTCATCAAGTGAGGCTAAACAGAACAAGGCCACACATTGATGTCTGTCCTGAAAAGGTTTTGTTAAATATGTCAATTGTCTTATTCTTGCATTGTTATTTTTTGTGATGACAGGAGTGAACAAATGTGCTTTATCCGGGCACATGTAGTATTATATTGGCAGCTATATTGTTGAAATAAAATGTAAGGATCTTGGAATTAATGTTTGAATTACATACTGGAAACTAAAAATACTGTTCACATTGTTAAACCTCACATAGTCCAACATTGCAATAGTGGTCACAATGGCCCACTACAAGTAGAAGAATTGTGATTTTAAATAATATTCTTGACTTCACTACTGAACTTGGTTGAACCAGTATAACAACATATCTGAAGAATTAATTAGGAAATCTATTTATTCCAATAAAGCTCAACAAGCTGACCCAAGCCAAGAACACTGTGGCTATGTTATAGATATACCAGATGTCCTGCAAGCAGAATTTGAAGTATGTTATAATCATTTTCAGCAATAAACTATAAAAGTTTTGACCAACACACCACTGATACCCACAGACACTGCCAGCCTCTTACATTGGTCAACTCAAAGCTTTCTCTGTTGCTCTCCAACATCTATTTTCTGCTCAACAAAACCATCATTCGACCCATAATACTCTACTGTTCACCATGTTTCCTCAGCATCTCATCCATCTTCATCGGGGACAAACTGCTCTGTCTTTTACACACTATCTCAAAAATCACTGCCCTGCTTACCTCTGACCTCTCAGATCTCAACAATGGAGCCATCACATGCAGTACTGAACATAGCACATAGCCATCAACACATTTAATGTTCATTCTATGAAGAAGAACATTTAGGTTTGAGCCATGTCCCTCCTGTTTCAGCAGCTCTTAATACCACACAACACTGAAGACAAGGAAACACAGCTTTCTGCTTATTTATGTTGTATATGTGCATGTATGTGGGCAGATGGGTTAGGTGTGTGGATGCATCTACACCACGCTGAGTAAGTACCATAGTTGGTGTAATCAGCTTCAAGAGATGATGAACAATAATGTACAATGTTTATGAGGAATGTATCCACATACCTGTAACACCCTGAGTCTATGCCTCGCTGTCATTATTCACCACTTGTTGTGACTTCCTCATTAGTCCTGTTCATTTGATGGATTTACATACCGATGAATGATAACCACCTGAGCACAAATACCTGGCACGTAATTTTTTCTGAATTCACGAGGTAATCAGGACTACACAAAAGCACAAATGAATACTGAGAATAAATCAGTAGGGTTCTTTAAGCTCGGGCAAAAGAAAGCTGCGTTTCTCAGGACGCATAGGAAAGCGACACATTTGTTGACCAATCATGACCCACCTTGAAATGCATAGTTCAAAGGTAACAGCACCTAAACCTGGACACTGCTGGTTCTCTTTGTGTACTCACCTTGTGCTGCCATTTCAGATGTGGGTGCATTTGGTTCCACATCAGCACATCGTCCTTCCTTGACATCCACTCTTCAGTGAGTGCCCGAGTGATGAACTTCACATGGTAGAAGTAGTGAACCTTCTCTTGTCCTCGGCAAGGAAACCAGGGCAAGGGGGTCGACCATCGACGAAAATCAACCAGCCTGCACAGCCAATGGAAGAAAGCCCCTTCAGTTTGAGCAGATGAAAGCATGGGTTTCTTAAAGCAAATACACAAAAATGTGTATGAAAAGGACTGAGAGTGTAGTTGGCAATGTAGGTCCAACAAGCTAACAGTGTTTAGCTACAGCCACTTGCTATGACATCAGTGAGGCCACTGAATATGACTAGCTTGCTAGTCTCTCTACACAATGTCTCAGACATTATCTTATAGCCTAGTTCAGAATAGCCACGATCACAGCCATGGTGAAAGGAATAACTGGCAATTGTGACCTTGCTTCCATAATGAGAGCCACAGTGTATCATGGAATGAATTAGCCTACATTAGTTAGCTTAGCATTAGCTGCAATGATAAACTTGTGTGTTAGCTGCCATGATATTTCTTTTTCAGGTTTCCACATTATTATCAAGCTAACTGCTTTATCTTCAGACATAACATTTACTATGTTTGGGTTAAGAACACTGGTGATATTTACTCTTCACATAATACATGCAAACTACCATGAACTCAGCTAGTCAGCGGCCGAGCCACAGCCAGACAGTGCCAGCCTTAACAAGGTGTGTGACTGCTTATGCTGTGGTCACGGTAAGTAGCTGTGGCTATTGTTGTAATGTGGCCCTTCTCCAATAATGTCAGGAAGACATTACAAAGCATTAGCCAGAAAGAAAAAAAACAAATAATTGTTTTTAATACAGGTGATTCACTGTGTAGCACTCAAAAAGTTTAAACATACATTTCTAGCCAGGGTTTCTTGTCATTGTTCACCTGAAACATTTGGAAAATATGACATCACAAGAGAGTGATGACATATGGGAGGCACAGGATGGTTATTGGGATGGAAATGTATTGTATTAGCTTGAGCAGCAAGACATTATAGGAAGGGAGAGTGTGTATCTTCATGTCATTTTCCTGTATTTTTAAATTCCACACACCCACCATGCATCTCTGCTCAGAAAGTCCTACCTCCCAATGTCTATATCAGCTTCTACTCATATACCACCTCCTTGGACTTTAACACGCAACCGTTCTCATTCTTCTTCATACATGTACGACAACATGACAGGATATGTTCAACATTTTCTTTAACTCCAGAGTTTCCACGTGTGTCACTGTTCCATTTACCTATTACAGATATTTTACCATTTAGTCCTGCATGAATTTAATCTGAGTCCAGGAAGCACCAACACAACCCCTACATAGAAAGTCTGGCAGTGCCAACCTGGTACTGGACCAAACCACCAACAAGTGAGCTCACTGTAAGCACTGACATAAAAAGACAATTTACCCAAATACACCTACAATTTATACAATTATGTTCCAATATTGCAGAAAATTATACACACAACATCTCTGTAACCAATAGCTTCAGGAACAACTACAAATTTAGCTGCTGCTCAAACATGGTACAACCAGGAAGTATAAGCAGACTTTAGAACCTCTGCTGACCTTTTTGCATGAGGACCAGACTCACTGAGCTAAGACATGTTAGACAATACTTTGATATTGTAACACAGCTGACAGTCAAACCATAAACAGTGTGCTTACGGTAACACGTTCAACTGCTCCTGCTTGTAGGACGGCCTGCCATGGCTGCCAAGTGGTGCAACCAGAAACAATTGGAAACAAGTCCACGCCAAGATTCCACTTCTGCCCACTGATGCCCAGCAAGTTGTACTACTTTGAGTGCCAACTGACTCAGCTGTGTATATACAACACCTCTGTAATGTCATCATGTTGCATTAAGATTGATTTATACTTTGCATGTCAGGGTGATGCAGAGAGCACGTACAAGGCTATATTCTGTAGCTCCGTCGAGATACTGACAGATCTGGAATTCTGCTGTTAACATGTTTCCAATCCTGGTTGCACTAACACAAAGTTATACAGTAGAAGTATACTGTATCAGTGTTGAAGTATACAGGGAGTGTCATTCATACATGCTTGAAATCTGTATGCTGATTGCATGTTAGCGTTTTGGTGTGAATGGCTTGTTGTACTCATGTCTCTCGCATTAAAGATCTTGGTCTCAATAACATTATCTGATTAAATGAAGGCTATATATAAATCTGGGCTTGATGGGGGCTTACTGAGAGAGATACCATGTAATGGAAATGTCCCTGCGTTGATCCCACAGTTGTTGCACATCCTAGCCCTCTCCTGCAACACTTCCTGTCTGATAATATCAAAGTAACAAACAAATAGCAGTAAACATGCCTGACTTTCATGACTGACCTAGATAGCCAAATAAGGCCATGTCCACATGTACCTAAACAATCTTTTTTTCCTCCATCTTCCTTGGCATTGTTTCAAGAATATTTAGTTCATATTCCAGGCCTATAGGTGGTGCTTGAAATTCACCAAAACCAGAGAAGAAGAGACTGCGCATAAAGCTTGCGCACTGTATACCATGTATGCCGTTGTTGTTGTTGTTATGAGACATCGCGGGTTAACAGGTCGAAGAATGGAGGTTGAGGGGTGGGGCGATGGCATCATTGATATGAAAAGTATGCAGATTCACTGTCCACACGAGAACGCAAGGGCAGCGTTTTCTGATTTTTCCACCCGGAAGCTAGGTTTCAGGCGCTGCATTTACAGGATCCATGTGGACAATCGGCCAAAACGATACAAAACATTTACGTTTACACACAAAAGCGTTTCCATGTGGATGGCCCCTGAAGGTTTCAATCCTTTAGTGTATGTAAACACGGGCCATGTAGTTTCTTCATAACCAAGACAGACTGCCCATATCTGACAGACCGCTGCACATATTACCGTTTCCAGGCTTTGACATCATCATTTTGTTAATGTCAGACAATTTTTGGCATCGTACCTCTGGAACTCTCTCTGGAGGTCACAAGTTAGAAAATTGATATAGGACATTCAACCTCACACTGGGCCTTTTCGTTTAGTACCACCACGAGGCTGACAGCGTTGGATAATTGAATGGATTGCCATCAAACTTTGTGCAGACATTATGACCAAAATGAGGCTTCAGCTGTCTGAGGTAGTTGTTGTCATGTCATTGCCCGTAACCGCTTATCCCTTTCCATGGGGTCACGGGGTCTTGCTGCTGGAGCCAATCCCAGCCTTGTCTCAGGGCGAGGGCAGGGCACTCCCTGGACAAGATGCCAGCTCATCAGGGCCCTCACTGATGAGCAATGTGGGGTTCAGTATCTTGCTCAAAGACACTTCGACATGCAGCTCAGCCTTGGCCGGGATTTGAACTAGTGACCTCTCGATCACTAGTCGACCTGCTCTACCGTAGTTGTTTAAAAAAACATTTTTTTTTCCAGACATTACAGTCTGTTTAGTACTGAAGTTTGTGTATTAAATATAAATGTTCGCTTTCAGTCGACAAAGGCATGAGGGTATAATTCTAAGACAGAAAATGTGAACATGTCCTTTAACTTTAGATCAATGGTGCTTGTCAGTCATGACTGATGGCTGCCAGAGAGACAACTAATTTCATTTATCAGTGTCCATACATACCAAGGAAAAAAATACAGGTAAAAGGTAAAAAATGGTTGGCTATTGCTATAGAGGCAATATACACCAGATCTCACAGTCCCCTTTTTGAGATGGAACCTGTTCAGATTACTAACATACAATATGGAGGGGAGTATTTCCTTACAAAACCATCAACCATCACCATCTGGTGCAATGGTGCCAATTTTTCTGTTATTCTTGAAACCAAAGAGATTTTCAATGTTTGTCCAAATGCATAAAGTCCTTATATGAGTTTCTTCTATGTGCAGTGAGTTAATTATAAAGTGATATCCAAGTCTTTTTTTCTTAAATGAAATAGAAAAAGTATTATGTTTAACTGTGGTCAAAGCAAATCATTTAATTCTCAGTTAAGATGTTGGAACATGTTCTTTTCTGTTTCCATTGTTCAGTCCATTTCTGCTCCTACGTTTTCACCAAATAATGGGCTTCCTGTGATCCTCTCAAGCTTTTATGAGCACCCTCCGGCCAGTGCTATGCTCACATACTCACTAATGAATCTCACTGTTTAGATTTATATTTGCAATTTTATGTCTTAAACCCAAAAATCTAAACATCAACTGGGAAATTATGCCTCCTGGCATTCTACAGTGATACAAAAAACTGCTGGCTTGAACAAGGATAGAGAATGTGTGTGTGTTTTTTTGTGCAAAGAGTGTGTACCACTCCAAAAAAACTTCAAGTTCTGGATCACAGAACAAACCTGAAGACATAAGTCAGAGTGTTTAGCAGTCAGCTCAATGGACTGATAGCCCCCAGCAAATAGCAACGTTTCATCAGTAATTTGATACTGGCAGTTAGATTCAAACATTGCTCTGTTAAATTTAAATTCGCAGGTAGTGAGACAGCCACCAATCCAGCAGATACTTTGTCTGACTCCATTCAGTGCCAACTTTGTGGCTATTTAAACATAGTCTAAAATATGCAAACAGCATGATGACCACAATATGACGTTCATTTGGCAGTCACTTTCCAGCAATGTAATTTACATTTTTAGCAATTCTATGCTATGAGAGTTATTTGAGGTTCACTGGCTTGCACAATGATCGAGTCAATGGTCAACCAATGGTGCTACAGCTAGTACTGAAATGACTGGCTTACATTAACTGTAGCTTCTTAATCAAAAGCGTATCAAGCCTGAGATGGGTGCATGAGCTTGAACGCATGTCATGGAAAAAAACAATGTCTGTCTTTTTTCCTTTCCTTTTCTATTTTACATTTTAAAGGCATCTGCTTCAGTTTATGGTTCAGCTGTGGACTATGAAACAACTGGGGGTGAGGAGATAATAACTACATTTTCATTTTTGGGATAATTTACCCTTTAAGTCGACCCTTATACCTATATTTGATTAAGTAAACACTTCAATGCAACAGCTACATCCTGTCCTCCTGCACTGTGGTTTTAGTAGTTTTACTAAACTATAAGCTCTGGGTACTTCGTCCACTTCTGCTCTGCTGCTATTCTATTAATACACCTAACGTTACAACAACAACTACCACTTCCACTTGTAGCACCACTAAAAGTAGCCGTGCTAAGTGTTTCATAATCACCAGCAGGAACAGTGGCAGACATTATCAAAACATCTGAATCACAGAGTTGTTTCTCTGACACTACCGCGTCGTCCTTTTGAAACCTGCTGTTGACTTCGTGTGGGTTAAACATAACCACGCAAAGATGTAGTTGGTCCCCTCAGGCGCGGATCTGACGGGACCTGTTGAAGGCCCAGCACCGCTCATGTTCCACGCTGCTCTGTCAGCGGACACTCCCCCATCTTGCCTCACACACCCTCCGCTCCGTCTAAAGACAGGCTGACTGCAGACCTGCCACAGGCTACTGAAACTGAGACAACTCTGCCGCCAAGGTAAATACATCCCCTTAGCCTATTTCTAAACACTTAGCTGTCGGTGATTCACTTTACAGCCACATTATTCGGCTTCTTTTGCACACACAAAGCCGGCCCGAATGTTTAATAAGTTGGCAACGGCTGCAGTTTGTTATCGTGATGAACTGCGGGGGCTGCACCAGCACTGACGGCTAGCGGGGTTAGCTAGCCACGGTAAGCTAGTTGTCCGGCGATGCTAACGCTAATGATTTAACCGCTCTGATATATTAAGTGGGTTAAGAAGTTATTTAGGATACGTTAGCTGCAAATAGCGACATGACACACCTCCCCTGTGATTTAGCCTTCACTGTTAGGTTACCGCTGATTTCAGTCGACGTTTTTAAGAAGTGACATTGAGTCCAAAAACATAGAGTGAAGTTAAAAGTTAGCCACAACGACAAACATCACCGTTAAGAGTTTTAAAGGTGGTGTTCTACTCTGCTGTCCATGTCTCATTTGCGATATTCAGTTAAATTAAGCGCACTATCATGTGCAGTCCTCAAAGACTTCAACCGAAGTTGTGCAACTTACGTAGCATGTGGCAGCCTTATCAAATGTTTAAATTACTTATGTATGTTGGACTCAAAACAGGTAGACGTGTCCGAAATACGCCAGTCTACTACAGCAGCACTGCAATAAATCACAATCAGTGAAGGAATGTGACGAAGTAAATTAGCTCAAGCACTGTATATAAGTAAACATTCGAGGTACTTGTACTCAGCTTGTGTACTTCCATTATGTTCAACTGAATTATTTTATTCCATTACATCTCAGAGGCAGTTGTCGCACTTTTTTACTCCACTACATTTGTTTGACAGCTTTAGTTACTGGTTACTCCAGGATACAGTTATTTATACTCTTCCTGTGCAGTGAACACTGGGAGTCGACTGATGTGGCTTTTGCAGTGCTGATAACGATTATCAAGGAGACTGAAAAACGATATTTGGGAGTGCTATTTATTAGCAGTAAAAAATGAAAGTCTTGAACCTAAATACAATTTACCTAGGTACTATAGTCTTGAGTACAGTTTTAAGGTACTTTAACAGATATTAGTCAGTCATTAGATATAGTCAGTTTAATAGAAAAATCACTGATACGGATAGTTGGAAAATGTTGAAAATTGTATTATCATAATAATGTAATCAGCCAGGGCTGACAGTTGGTCTACCCTGAGTCAAAACCAGGTATCTAACATGTGTTGACTTTGAATGGTAAGGATCAAATGTTCATTCACGGGTGAAGAAAATTCTCCAACTTCTTAAACTAAATAAACTATTCAAAGCCCTCTTGGATTAGCTAGTTAATACCACAAAGCTGAAAACGGGCTGTTTTTCTGAGCTCATGAAAAGTTAACTTCTCATAGATCCATGGTTCTCAAAGGACAACGATGCTACAAACATGTGACGACCTTATAGAATATGATGTATTCAGGGGTGTGATGTTTTTTTGTTTTTTTTTTCCAACCTGAAAATGAGTCTCTCGTAAATCATGCAAATCTTTTTTTATTTTGGGGTTGTTGCGCAAGGCACAGGTCAGGTATTGGGAAACATAATGACCGGCCACTGCTGCCAACGGTTTTTGTGCCTCTGATTCATGTCTTCAAAGGCTGCAATATGCGACTCATCGAACCTGGGTGAAGTTAGTTTTAGGTTGGATATTCGGTGGCTATTCACTTGGGTCGAGCTGTGACTTTACTGAGGTTCGCCCTGTGTTAGCAGCAGGAGGACGGTTAGCTCACCTCCCACAGCCTTGTGCTGAATCGCTGGAAACTGATTCAGGGACTGTCATTAAATTACTTAGCATAAATATATTGATACAAAATAATTGCATTTTTTTTTTCGATATCTTCCATGTCATGTGGCCCAGAGACTCCAATCCAGCAGCAAATCGTATTAGTAAACTGGACGAATGAGACACACCTCTTTTTATTGTACATGTGGCCCACTGACTTCTGAAACAGATTCTGTTTCCATAAAAAAAATCTACAAAAAGAAAATAATGGGAAAAACGTTCTTTAATTCTCATAGGTTAACACATTTTCAAGCAGCAGTGTCAGCTTTTACACTATTTTGTCTCATTTCTTAGTTTCTGATTCTGAAATTCTGATTTCTTTTTCAAAAATCTAACCAGTAGTCACCAATAAAAAGGACCCCTTAGTGTTGTTAGGTTACCGACTCAGAGCACCGCTGCTACAAAAATTCTAGAGGAAACACTGTGTGCTCAGAATTTTGGACGTGTGGGGCGAACTATTTCTTTCTCAGCCGAAGCCAACAACGGGACAAAATAAATGTAAAGAGAGACATAATGGAGCCGTATATTTTCCTGCTTTTTTGTCCTTTGCCGATCACACGTATATGAATTGCTGTAGATTAAACTATCCAACAGTATATAAAGTAGTTAAAATTAGCTCAGTCTTTGCATACATTAATACAGCCATAAAAGTAATCTTAAACACATATATACATATTGATAGAACATTCATATGACCTTTTCTTTAGTAACAATTTGTATTTATAGTTCTTATACCTATTGTGGTATGTTGTATGTATATACTACTTTTGAAGGGGAAGATTTTCACACAAAATTTGACATATTATTAAGGTTATCAGTATGATGAATTTTAATTTATCAACCCCACAGAAAACAAACCCATTTAAAATAGTTTTATCAACTCATCATCATATACCAAAAATAAAGTGCAAATTGAGTGTCTATTCAAGCCAGTTACTGTTGTCAACAGGTGGCGAGATTATCTGTGAGAGAAAATCAGAGGAGGGTACCAGAAACAAAATATCCTGCACACCCTCATTATCAACATGGGGGCTGTCATCTCACGGTGGAAGGTTTGTTTTCCAACTTTTGTTTATTATGTTTCTCCACTTTATGCTGCTTGGTAAATTAAATTATTGCACATTAGTTTGCCATAATTGTATTTTGTCTAATTGAAAGTCTAGTCTTGATCTTGAACTTTAGATGTAATGGACGAACTTCTGCAAATAATTTTACCGCACTGTACTTTAGGCAGAAATAGGTGTCATATGTTATGATAGATCTACATAGATGATAACAGTTCAGATGTTTATGCTTATTATTGGACCATTCCATGACATATTGTCATGCACAGTCCAACAGAATACCTCTACCAAGCATAACCCAAGCAGAACCCACACGTGACACATAAACAAAACTTGCTGAACAGGGAAGATGGAACAGGAAGTTTCTAGAGGATTTCAAGAAGTTGCTTGCACAAAGGACACTGCTGTTTTGGCAAATGTTAACATTTTGTCTCTCTGACCAGCATGTTGAAATGTTTGCCTTACAGGCTAAACCATCCACTGTGGAGATTTTGGAAGGAATCGATAAGGTATGCAAAACCTAAAATACATGTCAAATAGTGTGACAGAATGTTTACTAAACACATTTAAATATCATGTTTAAAGTTTTTCCTTTTTTACAGTTTCACGGAGTGAGAGAAAATGCTATACTAAAGCAAGACAAAACCATGTTTTAAAATATTTTGTAGTATTTATGGCCTGACCTGCACTATGTATCAGCAGAAAAAGCCAACATAAACAAGAAATATCTTCACAATCACCAAAATGGAGATAGGACAGTAAAACTTTCTACCATCGTGTTCTTTTAATTGAAGATAAATAGCGAAAAGGGAGAGAGAGGAAGAGCCTCGTGAGAAATTGAAACAGAAGTTTTTTACAGTACATCCCTTGGCGTTGGGTGCGTCGAAGCTTGCAGAAGGTGCCCACTGTCAGTCAAATGAGTAAAACACAAATGGAGCATTTTGTGTAAAATTTCCCAAAGGCATCTGTTGATGTAATTATGCCCAATGATGTATTTGAAGCTACACAATCCAGAAACACCCACATGCTCTGCAAACGCTTTCTAAGATTAGTGATTTCAACTATTCACATTGTGGAATAACTGTCAGTGGGACATTTCAAGGAAAAGTTAGTAGTAAATTGCTTATTTTTACTACTTAAAGTCACGTAAACTCACCCAGCTCTTAGAACTTGGATTTTATTTTTTTGTAGTGCTGGATATAAGTTATCTTGGTTATGGTTAACGTACTCACCACAGTAATCGCAGATATCTGGTAGGGCAGTGACATTGTCAAAATAGGCTCAAAGGGGCAACAAAAATAAGCAGTTAAAAAAAAAATCACGTAAGCTGTAAACAGGTCAAACGTTTTGCCAGTTTATCTAAACCAAAAATCATCAAAATGTGTGCATCACATGTTACTTACCAGTGGAAGATGACTAGTTTGTCTGAAGAGTGCCCATTAATTAGCTTGCCAACCCCTGGCAATGTGACAAAATGTTCATGTTCATTCTGCCAGAGTAGACAACAAAGCACAGCGTCTGTTTAGGAAAGTATGGCCCTTTAACAAATGTAGTTTAAACCACCTGATCGAAAACAGGTGTATTGATAACAGTCCCTCATTACACTGGAAAGCTATAACTGCAAACAACTACAACTAATGGGGTGGTCTTTAAACTTTGATGTTTGACAAACAACTTTAATAGACAACTGCTTGCCTTCACTTTGTTTCTTATACCTGGGGGGTTTGTCTGCGACATGTTTCACCACTGCTCTTTGTTGCTGCTTTATAGCAACATATTGGCATCCCCATTGCCAGTTATTTTAGCAAGTGCAGTATTTTCCTAAGCAATGGAACCAATGGCCAGAGCTATGAAAATAAAATTAAAAAATGTGATTGTGAAACTGTACTTTTCCTTTAATTAAACATGCAGATAACACAAGTCAGCACATGTGTCAATGGATGTCAAATCAGCTCCTTGTTTGCTGACTGATGGGGCTTTGCTGCTCTTCCACAGCTAAGCTAGTGTTAGGCTATTTTCAGAACGTGTCCTTGGAGCCAGAGACCCTTCACATACTCTGAAGAGGTCAGGTTGTATTGAAGTTGTGAAGAGATGAGTGGTGGGCCTGTTAATTTCTTCTAGAAAAATCCTGCCTCTATTATGGAAGTATATTTTGGCTATCATATATTTGTCATGTGCATGATTACATGCACACATGCATTATATGCTGTAAGGCTTAATGTGGGGTCATTTTATGTGGTGCTTAGAGTGACAGACACACATGTTACAGTAGAAACCATAGTGTCCCAAGTGCTTCCCATTCTGTTGACCAGCTATTTTTGGATGGGGTAATGAGCACTTCAAGGGAATGGTGTAACATTTCCATCTGGAAAATAACAAAACAAAAGGTGGATGAACCATTAATAAAATGAATTGCAAAATGATGATGAATTACATGAGTAGTTGGCCCGAGGGGAAACTAGATCATGATCTAAGGTTGAGCAGTTTGGTAGTTATAGATAGTCATCAATCTTGAGGGTGTCTACAATCCACTTTTCAGGCAAATCACAATAATTATGGTATTTAATGTCCTCTTGCATCTGTTTTTCAAAATTCAAGTAACCTAATTGATTCGCAGATCAGTGCTATGTTAATTGAGTTTCTTCAGGTGTGTGTGTGTGTGTTATTAATTCTACAACATTAGATCACATATGTGTGCAAAATAATGCTCCTTTCATTTGTCTTACAGGATATACAGGTTCTTGAAGAATACAGTGAGAAGTATCAGAAGCAGTTGAAGACATGGGTTTGGCGACTGCTTTTGTATTCGTCTCTTCTCTACCTGACCACATGTGTAGTTGTGTATTTCTGGTACCTGCCTGAACAGGTGATGGGGCGGCTCATATTGTGTCTTCCCTTTCTAATATTTCCTCTACTGTAAGTACACAAGATAGTCAACAAAGTAGTAGTTACAGATGGCTGCATTTTTCCCTTAATTATAACAACAATGTTACTAATCAACTATTTTCTGTTTCCCCTCTAGAATTTGGTTACTTCGAAAAATGCTTATTTTTATTTTTTCACGCAGAACTGAAAAAAATAGTAAGATATGTTTTCCTATTTATGCATAACTTGTCACTATTGATTGTCTTTTTTTACATTGAAACTGGTGTTGAGTTTTATTTTTTTTTTTCAGATGACAAATTAGAGGATCTGAAAACACAAAAAAGGAAAATAGTAAGTGGCTGTCTTATGTGGTTGATTAATTCTTCATTTTGATGGATAGTTTTTCCTTTTAATATGGCCTAGCATTGTGCTATTAACAAATAAAACACATTGTCCCTTTGTGTGTATATAAATATATATATATTTTATTTTACTGTTTACACTGAACATGTCAGTGCTGAAGTAGTAGTTATAGTGCCTTGTAATGGCTAGTTGTGATTTTCAGCACCACAAGTACCCTAAACATTTTCTAGTATGTATTATATTTTGATATCTAGTGGTCTCCAGTGAACGCTTACACTTCCTTGTATTGTTCCTCTTGTTGATCCTCGCAGCATTTTGCAGTACGATACTTGCTAATCTCGGATCCGTACAGACAGCGTTTGACAGTGACTTAACCCAGTAAACCACTCTGCTAATGTCACTTTAATTAATAGCATTTAGTGCAGGGAAGAAATAAATCTGAGAAATTGCTTGTCATCCTCTGTCAAGTCTAATAACTTTCAATAATTAGGCCTGATGGATTTTCACACTCTCCATTATCGAAGTAGTGAATGTAATTATTCTTCATATTATATGTAAACATTTAGAAATGTTTGGTACTTATTTTAAATGAAGATGTACAATTTAGTGAAGTAACTTCCTGGTGCCATTTCTCAGTCACATTTACTTGTAATGCTATGGTAGGTGATTTTAAGATATTAATGTGTGCTTATAAAACACCTATTAATTACATAAGATGATCATTAGATAATTACATGGGACTAGAGCTATTATTCTAGGAGTGAAGACAGAAGCATTTATCCTACAATACCTTTTACATGTTTTGTTTTTTTCCAGCTTGAAGACGTTATGGAAACTGAGACATATAAAAATGCCAAATTGATTCTGGAGAGATTTGATCCAGAATCTAAGAGGAAAATGGTGAGTAGTCTAGTTTCTACCTTGAAACATAAAACATAATGTAATTGAACATTAAATCATGTCCTTGCACTGTCTTGTTATCCGTGTAAAGGAGCTTGAATCCACTCCTATTGGACTGCAGATGACTCCAAAACCAGGACAAGGTAGCACTGTGTTCTGGATAAGACTGCATTATTTTCCCCGCTTTTCCCTACCACTGTTGAACAATACTGCAATGTTCTCTGTTGTTTTTTTTTAGAGCTCCGCCATCGCAATGTCATGCCAAAGACCCCCTCAGTGGTGGTGAATCCTGCTAGCGTAGCTGCTGCTGCCCGCCCTCCTCTTGCCTCTGGGCCCACCTATCCTGGACGATCTTCCCACTCTGCTCCAGGTGGACCCCCAGAGAGGAACCTGTCGGCTATAGCTGCTCAGCAGAGCTTGATGAGGAAGCCTGTGACCCCTGGAACACCTGTTCCAGGAATCGGTGAGTTACCTGCACACAGGGGGACCACATCATAATGTGGTCGATTAAGGTGTGATTTACTCTTCCCTGGCTCTGTGTCCCCAGTTGCTCAAGGCTCTGTGGTGTGTGTTGTCAGCAAAGGTGCTGTAATTTATACAGTAGTTGTAATGGATAATTATATCAATGTAGTTTTCAAATATATTACTAAAAGGTCCAACCTCTCTCAAACAAGTGCATGTTTTGAACTAAGATTTGATATAGGCGATAACTTCTGATACAGAATATGATGGTCAGGAATAGGGGTGTACGTGGTCAGTCAAGTCGTCAAATGAACATTGCTACATTCTGTAGTCAGCACCAAAACTAATTGCTGTTTAAACCTCTAATTATTTTATTATTCATTTAAATGTTAACATGATTTACAGTGCCATATCATGTATTCATTGGCAAATATTGCTTTACTAAAAACAAGCTGTTCCACCTAGGGTGTTTAAACTTGTGTTTTCTTAGTAGTCTACTAGTCTTCAGTTTAAATAATAGAAATAAGTCATTAGGAACATCCTTAGTCCAGAATAATATTTGTGCCTTAAATCTTTGTTGCTTTCAACGATTTCAAAGGCCATGCAGCCAACACGGTGAAAAACTTTCCATACAGCAGTTTTTGTATATGGAATACATGTGTGGAGTGTAGAGGTATTGAATATTCAATATAAATTATTTCTGGACTATGAACACTCAATAGAAGATGCAAATGGGTGCAAACAGTAAAGGAAATGTGTTCCTAGAGGAAGCTTCACGCTGTAATTGCCATGTGGAATGCCAACTGTGAGGTATGCACGAATCAGGATTACATTAACTATGATTAATTAGCCAGACCTGCGTTTGTTCTCTGGGCAATGGTGGTGGAATCTCACTAAATGTCTTTTAATGCTTGGCGAAATTGCCTTTGGCATTGGGAACACCTCACAAATGGTTTACATGACTTGATGTTATCACCTGCTTCAGTGGAAAATTGAAAGTGAAAAGCAATTTGATACAAAGAGTCACCACAGAGTTTCCATATGTTGGTAAATTAATAACCAGCAGGATACTGAGACTCTGCCAAGTCTCACAGAAATGACCAGTCATCTTCCTATGATTGCTCTTGATGTTAGATTATATTAATTACTACTCACCAACACAGCAGGGATTCTGGACGTGCTTTGCAAGTGAGATCCGGTGTTAAGCTATTAAGGAAACGAGGTAGATCTTTGTGAAATTCATCATGTTTATGCAGTAAATTGTGAGTCAGAGCCTCATGGTTTCACTGAGTTTTTACTGTAAGCAGCCACCGTTTGTTGCAGTTTGTATGCAGGCCTGCAGACTGTGTCTAACAGGCATTGATGTTGTGCTTTAACAGGGATGCACCCCCCCGGCCCACCCCTGGCCAGACCTGTGCTCCCCAGGGAAAGGGGCGCGATGGACAGAGTCATAGAGTATCTTGTTGGAGATGGCCCGCAGAACAGGTAAACAAACTCTGCTTCTCAGTGGAGACAATCTCTCTTCACAAATGCACTCATATATTGTGTATACAGTTTCTCATCCTGGAATATTATTTTGGCTTGTATAGTTAATGTAATAAGCAAAATGTAGTATGTCTTAGAGCAGCGATGGTTAATTGATTCATTTATTAGCAGATTTAAAGAAAATAAGTAGCCAAGTATTTTGACAATCAATTAATTGTTTCAGTAATTTTCTTTTTTTTCCAACCACAAATGTCAAACATTTGCTGGTTCTAGCTTCTCAAATGTTTGGATTGACTGCTTTTCTTGGTTTATGATTGTAATAGAGGAGTCGGGTTGGTTGTACAAAAGAAGTGACTTAAACATGTTGTTTAGGCTCTTGCAAATTGTGATGAGCATTTTTCATAATTTTTTGGCATTTTATAAACTAAGCACTTAATCTAATGAAATAATTGCCAGATCAATAGATGATTACAGTATTGCTTAGTTGCTGCTCTACTGCTGACACAACACCAAAAATAATATAATCTAATAATTTTAATGGCATTTACCTCCCTCTTGCTGTGGAAACCAATGTTGATGTCCTGATAATCTGCTAAGATTCACACTGAATTTCTAAAACTTTGTATTGATGTGTCATCTAAATGAATTTGATGCCACAATGCCAGTCCATGTACTGTATTCCGTCTTAACTGGATTGTCTTTTCTTCCTCGTAGATACGCTCTCATCTGTCAGCAGTGTCTGTCTCATAACGGCATGGCATTAAAAGAGGAATTTGAATACGTTGGTAAGACTTGGAGAAACACAACACTCTGTGTCAGTCTCCATCAAACACTGCGCCTTCATTTGCCCTCTAGCATTTGGCAGTGTAGTATATCATAGGGCTCTTAAATGCCTCTGCCACTAGCGACCCTTGTAAGCAAAAACGCAACAAGATTGAATATGCAAACTAGTGCTACACATCAATCTGAAGTGTTTATGCATCTCAGGCATTTTTTGTCATTGGTTCATATTCATGTATATTAATCTGTGTCTGTTTGCAAGTCTATTAGTGAGGTGACATAAACTATATGTATGGTGTTTTTTATTTGTGTTGTTTCAGCCTTCAGATGTGCGTATTGTTATTTCTTGAACCCGGCAAGAAAGATGAGGCCTCAGGCACCCAGACTCCCTGAGGTCACCCATGATCTGAAGCTGTCATCTGAGGGACTTGCACCATCACCTGGAACTGACGAAGAGGATGACCAATCTGTTTTAGGTGACAGTGACACTCAAGCTGGTTGTGGTCGTCCATGTAGTCAAATATTTCCCAATCTTAGTACATTTAGAAATAAAAATTTAAAATTTATTTTGTACATGAATATGGTCATGTTAGTCTTTCTTCTTTTTGTATATACTTTAATGTATATGTTTTTAATGTGTGAAAGTAAACTGAAAACTGATCTCTAATTATCAGGGAAAACCAATCTTGCTGATGTGTCTGCTGAAACAGACACCCAAGAGCCAGGCACACCCACAACCACAGAGCCCAGCTCTGCGTCAGAGGGCCAAACCACCCCGGAGTCACAAGATCTGCCCTCAGAGAAATCTGATGGAGAGCAGGATGTGTCTGCCATGGAAGTGGAATAAAACAGTTGAGTAGTGATTTCAACAGCCAGGCTAGAACTTTTATTTCCTCTTTTATTTCCTCTTTGAGTAATTGTGATAACATTTAAGTTGTAAGTAAATGCCTTGAGTTGGAATTACACAGTAAACAAGTGAGCAGCCGGTGTGATTTTCAACTTACAGTACAGAATGTCCTTTCTTTTGAGAATTGCTTTTATAGCTCTAGCATTGGCAATGAATTGAATATTTGTATAGCAGTAGCATTTGGTAGCCAGACAAACCACCATAACAGTATGTTGCCATGTCCAGCCCATTTTCATTACATCATTTTGAGAGCGATATGGATTATGTTTGTTAATTTTTCTGTGTTTGATGTTGTGTAGGAAAAGTCTTTCTCCATGTTTTCTTTATGTTCCATATTATATTTGTTTTGCTTGACATTATTCTGACTTAATTGGACACCGCAGAAACAAAACATGAAATATTTTGTGGGGGAAAAATACATTTTTATTTATGGGAAATTATTTATAAATATTTTTCTACAATGCTGTGCCTTTCATGACGGTGTTGACTGAGGTCATCTGCAGCACGGTGGTGCGAACATGTTTACACAACCCTGGTACCATAATAGGAATGTACATACACTATGTATTTATTGCTAAAAGGGAGGAAAGGAGATTTCTGTCAGTACTGTGCACCTGCCCCAAAGTGCCTTTTATAAGTCTCTGCCTCAGAGTATTGTCGATAAAAACGTACTCACATATAGAGAAAAAAGTCATTTTGCTGTTTACAGACTGTTTGCTGAATGTCTGAATCCCTCTTCTGTATAAAAATACTAAATAAACTTGAGAATATCTGCGATATGTGTTTTTAATATAGATTATATATTATAGAGAGATGAGGATGGATGAGAAATGTTTCCATTGAATTAATTGCTTATTGCTGGATTTTAAATATGATTCTGCTTTAACTACAAAACATGAAAAGGAAAGGTCAAACTAAACGTCACTGCAATAAAACAATCTCTCATGTATTCCTCCTACCTGTACTGTGTCCTATTTTTCAAATTGCCATTTCTTCTCCTGCCAGCCGCTCACCAAGGAGCATGTTTAAGCAGTCCTTTTTCATTAGCAGGCCAATTTTAGCTTGTGATCATTTTATTTTAGCTCATTGATCATTTGAGACAGCGTAAGATAATGGCGCTGACATGGAGCCCGACCGGTCTTGATTGCTTGACCCTCTTCATTTGCAACAAGAAAGTCATTGCGGCTACAAAGTTGCTCTCTGCCATCGCACGACCCTTTTCCCCTGAAGATAAACCGTAAACTATTGGTGAGGTCAACACCCCGCGTCTTCTATGGGTTTTGATAATGTATGTTTACAGAGACGTGACCTCCCGGGCCTTGTAATGCATCAATGTGACATCGACAGTAACGCCTGATTCCACCGCATGCTGTTTGAGGTTGACCTCTGACAAGAGCCAAACGGGGAAAAAAAAATGGGACATCAATAGGACAATGTTTGGATGTTTTCTCACCACTGGGAGGTTGTCCAGTATACATAGCCTGCACATATGTGCATCATCATAAGTGATGTATCACAAAAAGATCTCTGTGTGATGTGGTTTGAAAATGTATGTTTGAGTTAAATTTTAGATTCCACAGCACTGAATCATTTCTTGACAGTCCATACTTCATAGCTGAATTATTGTTTCAACTCAGTGTAACAACATTCCGTTTTTTGATTTTATATATAATGCATGAAGAGTTTCAGAGGTGAGGGATCACAGTGAGATCTGGAGGGTGAGAAGAAACCCTCGCAGAAGTAAAAATATAATGTTGGCTGTAGTTAAATATGAGCATTTTAAAGTGTTACTCTGATCCAGATTATTTCTATTGAGTGGCAAACAGAGGGCCTATTTAGGCACAATCAATATTTGGGATGGCCCTTCAACTCTCCAATCAGCATATTTATACTGCAGTGATCCTAGTATGCACCTAACTGACCTTCATCTCAACCTATAATATGGGCAATTCAAAGAAATGCTGTTTGTATAATGTGAAAACAAAAGATACACTCTGGTTCTTGTGTGCAATTGTCCAAACACTCAGAGGATTACATCTGGAGTGCTATCATGGAAACACTAATTGATTTTCATGGGTGACAAATGACATACAAAGCCCCAGTGCCAAGGTAATTTTGAGCAAGCAATGAAAATGTACAGTGGGGCTGTCCCAAGGTTCATAGTTCTTTTCATACTCATCTCTCACATGTGCATTCGAGGCCACTTGACACAAATTTATACTGATCTTTTATTTATACCCAGAAAAAATGGCAGATAAGAAACATAAGTGTTCTTGATATTGTGTTTTGTCATATCTAGCAGCCAAAGATTGAAATCCTGCGAAACAATTTTCTGAAGAAATGAAAGAGCGTGCCCTCGTGAACCCTGGAGGAAAATAACCCCACGGTGCGAGGCAGAATATGAAACAGAGGCACAGAATAAGTAAAATAGACAAGTGCACCAGGCTTGTCACTTTTCCATTTGCTGCCCCCGGGTGTGAGCACTTCAAAATTCTCCTCATCTCAGCGAAGACCTTCATCGTTATGCTCTATCTACTGTACTGAATACGAAAAAAGTACCATATCAGACAGGGGGTAATAAAGGAGGGAGTTTTAGAGATTTACCATGTTTCTGTCAATCATGGAGAAGAATGCAACAAGAACAACAACAAAGTCATAAATAGACAGCACAAGCCATTGTGCATTGGAGACGATGTGGAAAATGCTGAGATGAGTGTCACAGAGGCAGTTAACATGGTTGTGATACCAGACATCAGCATTGGCTCTTGACAACAGCATCATTACACAGTAATAAGAGCACAATCTCCTTCAGAGGAGCATTAAAATCAAATTAGATTATACAAGAGCTTGGCTTGATGAGCTGCGAGGGGGTGGATCTCTGCTTATTACCAGAGCTCTTTAGCTGCTCGGGCTTGAATTGCCACTCGACAAAGTTGAGCAGCTTCCCACAAAAGGTCATCAGCTTCCGAGAAATTAGTTTTTAAAATTCAAGTCATTTGAAAGCCACACACACCCAGATGGATGGCTTTCCATTTTTTTTCACACACGTTCTATCTGTCACATCGCGAATGCATGCTGCTGAATACGTGATGCCGGCAATAAAGCACTGTGCTGTAGTTTATACCAGAGTGACATTCAGGGATCAGAGAGCATTGTCATTCCCTGTCCTATCCTGAACTCATCAGGCCACTGAGCGATGACATCTGTTCCAGTGCTCATGCAGTTTGACAATTATCACTCCAAACAATCAACTGTGGTACCTAAATTAAGTACTAAACTAGAGCAGGGGGACAGACTTTAGGAAAGACAACATATGCATGAAAATATATTTTTCTTTGTAGTATTAAAGGTCCAGCATGTAGGATTTAGATGGCTCTATTGGCAGAAATCTACTATAACAAATCATATTTTGTTTTTCATTTAGGGATTATCACAAGAAACTAATAGTTGTGTTTTTGTTACCTTAGGCTGAGTCTTTAATATTAACAGCAGGAGCGGGCATCTTTGGTGAAGCCCGGCATGCTTCATGGCCATTTTCTACAGTAGCCTAGAATGAACAACGGACACATTTTTTGTGTCCACTGTAGGAGCGGGTAGACAGGGGTGTTCAGCTGGTTGCAACACATTTCACTAAATCCTGCATAACTGTCCTTTATAAAAATTGCCAAACTTATAGGGGACCCATGCTTTTTGTTTTTTCCCTGCCTATCAGGGTGTTGTGTCTGTTCTTCTACATTTATAAGGTCTTGAAAGTTAAAAAGCCCGAACTACATGCCAATGGGAGCTCGTCCCTCTCACAGAAAACACTGCTCTTGAAATGCCATATCAGTAGGCCCGCCTTAAATTCTAAATTGCTTCTTGACATCACTGCATCACAATATCACACATCTGGATGGTTGGTTCAGGCGTGTGTGAGCTGACCAATCAGAGGATACTGGGTACTTGGGAGGGGGGCCTTAAAGACACAGGTGCTAAAACAGAGCATCTTAGACTGATGGGGAATACAGTTCTCCAGTTTAAGACATTACTGCTACATTATCTGAATATAAAAGCGTGTAAAACTATTGTAGTAGTAAAACAAATTAAAACTATAAACTTGTAAATGAACATAATACGTCTCCCTTAAAATAGAGGTGTTAGCATACAGGCTACTGATTTAGCTTCCAACACAGTCATGTAATTTATTTAGGCTGTTTGTACTTTTAATGCTCCTGTTTGTACATAATTTCCGTGCTTGACAATTGATATATTGATTAATTTTATGTAGACTTAGATAGAGCGTGCCCTCGGAATCGATAACATAAAAATAAGGTTAACCTAAATTTACAAGTCCTGTCATATGCAGCATAATAATTCAATTAGAGAGCAGAGTTAAAGCACAAAAATGACTTCTTTGTTCTTTTGATCTCACTGTTTTGTCACATGTATCTGTGTTGGAAATGTTCAAGAAGCCATCAAAAAACAGAAAAGAGAAGAAATGGAGGGCAAAGACAACACACCCCTGCCACTACCTCATGTGGAAATCATACAAAGCATCCTGCAGGCAGCAGGTTCATTTTATAGCTTCATCTATTACCGCACTGTCATTGTTAATTGTCTTCTTTTTACCTCTGCAGGATTCTCCAAATTGGTCCTATCGAATGTGACAGGAGGAAGAGCATTAAGCATCTGACAAGATGATATCTAAGTTCAATTTCCTACTCCTCACCTGATTTATACCTGCAGCAGATCATTTTCCTTTCTGTCATAAAGACCTCTATAAATCAGTGGTGCTTATGGAAGCACTACAGAACAGGGTCTCTGGATTTGTATCCCCTGTGTTTGCTATTAGGAAGCCATTACAGCCACATTTTCCTCCTTCAAACAAAAATGATCAAATCTAATACTGGCAAGATTAGAGAGATAAAGAGAGAAAGCGCTGGCAGAGCTGTTCAACACAGTCCCCTATCTAAACAATATGCTCTAAACTCAATAAAAACAGGGCTTTTTGCTGGTGACACCATTATCCATCTGTTTGGACAAAATTGCTGTATCATGGTATAAATCTGCGATACAAGTGACATATCCTCTAAAATAAAAGGGAACATTAACTGCTCTATCTTCTAGAGGCCATGGGACTAGCTGGCTATAAGCTCAGTCAAGTGTGATGGCAGTTATACTGTGTTTTACTAGACTGCAGACAATTATACTTTGCTCCTCTCCCCTAAGAAGACAAACTGCCATGGCTTCAGCTGAAATGATTTCAAATAGATTTTCCAAAATGTCTGTCGCCAGATTGCTTCCATACATTATTTCACTTAAATGGAGGGAAAAAAAGAGGGAGCAAATCCACAAATCAATCACACCAGCCCACTTTACCAGATGGAAAGACGAGAGCTTTCAGTGGGTGCGTGCGTGTGTGAGTGTGCGTGTGTGTCGAAGACCTGCAGAGAAGGACAGTTATAGGATGTGCTCAGTCCTGTCTCTGCTATGTGTCTCACTCATCTTGAAGGATGACATGGAGTATGTACTTTCAGCGGTGAGCTGGCAGTGCTGTAAAAGTGGAATAATGTATAATGAACTGACCCGCTGACTTCTGGCTAGTTCAACAACTACTTCATTCAACCAATCATGTGTAAATGTCCGTTCAAATTAAAGGGGAAATACAATTATGTACACAGGAGGCATCACACTCCTATGATAAAAAGTAGGCTGTATACAGTCTGTGTTCAGAGTTGAATACTTCCTTTTAATTTTGTTTTTAACATATGAATATGCACAAAATAGATCCAGGTATCCAGTTACAGAAAAGAAGGCTTAAAATGTGTTTACATAACACTAAATATGGCAGTTAGAAACAGAAACTGAGCGAAGATGATTTAAACAGCTTTGACATCTAGTTATAAAAGCATATAAACTATTATTCATATACACACACACATACATAATTATTTTTAATAGGTATTTGTCCACAGTACCTCAGCATCTATATAAATATAAACAAGCCTTCATTTAGTATCAGCCAATGGGAACGCTGGATTTCAGTCAGTATTACATCCAATCAGGGCTGGACTTTCTCCGCACTCACGCAAATATGCATTAACGCTAAAGTCTATGACTGTGCTGTGGTCATGTCTTAATTTCATTGGAGAAGCTAGCTTGCTAACGTGTCTTAAATGTAGTAATATATACCATAGTGGAGTTTAAAAAAAAACAACCCGTCAGCCATACCTGTGACGTGGTTTAAGAGGAGATAAGGTTCTACTGGAGGAAAACAGCCTTATTTTTAAGTTAGCTAGCAGCTAACTTGCTCGAAATTGCTAATGCTAGCTAGCTTAACAGGTAGAGAGGAGACGCTTCAGTGAGTTTCACCCGATGGAAACAAGTTAAATGGTAACTTGACGTAATATATGTGAAGTTACCATGTGAACTTAAGTTGTACTTACTCTGGGTGAACACATTATCTTCATGTGTCCCTTTAGGAGCACCCATCAATGTATCTACAGCAGCAAGCAGCTACCGCACTGTGTCAGGGGACCATCTGCAGATCAGAGTAAGGTGCCTCCATCAAGGGCAGGGGCAAAAGTAAGTAAACATAGGTTTCTAAGGTCTATCCACACGAAAACGCTCTTTTGTGTTTCCGTGCAAAAACGCGCTTGTATTGCATCGCTTTGGCCGACCGTCCACACGGATCCTGAAAACGCACCTTTTTGAAAACGGGTCTCAGGGTGGAAAAATCAGCCCTCGGCTCCCGTTCTCGTGTGGACGGCGAATCCGAATACTTTCCGAAACGATGACGCCATCGCCATATCCCTCGAACTCTAGCCTTCGACCCCTGAACCCCGCGACGTCTCACAACAACAACAACAATGGCGGACTACTGTTTGTGTTCGTGTTTCTTGCAACTTACTTGCCTTGTAGTCGAGTGTGAGTCGCAGCAGCAGTTCGACCTCATTATCGCTCCACAGAAACGCCTCTGGTTTCCTTGCACTAGCCATTTTCGTCTTCTTCTTCTTGTTTTCGGATTCTCCTTTTACTGTCTATTTGTTTACAGCGCGCAAGCTTAATGCGCATGCTCAGTCTCTTCTTCTCCGTCTTTGGTTAATTTGAAGCGCTACCTATAGGGCTGGAATATGAACTACAGCATTGGAAAAAAGATCGTTTTGGTGCATGTGGACAAGGTCTAAAAGCAGTAGATTGTGTGTGACCAAATTTATCACCATGCTATCTGTGCAAAAGTTGCCAAGCTGAGATTTCGCACCTAATATAGCCTGTAGTCCTATAAACAATGTACATGCACTGGTTATTAAGCAAAAGAGGCCCACACTAAAACGGTGTTCATATTTTAGACCTAGAAACATGTAAAATAAATGCACAGCTCCTCATTCATTGTAAGGCCACTGGATTGATGCTGCAGATGTGCCACCAGAATAGAGCTGCAATGATGAGTTAATCGGATTTTTTTTTTTTTTAATTGCCAACTATTTTGATAATCGCATCATTTTTCACACAAAACTAGTAAACATTTGTGTCTTAAATGTAAAGACTCCACTGTGGGATCTGGGAAATTGTGATGACCATTTTTCACATTTTCTTTTACATTCTGTAAACCAAGAGATTAATTGTTCAATTGTGAAATGAAAAAAATAAGTTGGTTTCAGTGTTACAACACAAGGTGTCATCCACTAAAGTGCTGTGTCAAATTTAATCTCCTTTCCCGCACCCGGCACAACACAACAGAACAATTAGCAATTTTTAATGCAGTGCTGAGATTGGTATGAATGCTTGCTGAAACTTGCTGGCCAAAAGAGAAGAGTCTGTCACTGATAGGTTCAGTTAGCCTTCTGGGTCCCACTCTTCCTTAGAACTGCAACTGTGTGTTGAGCGAATACCCTCAATATCAAACGTGCTCAGTGTTTGCGTCGCTGACTCTGTCTGTATACAACACCATTTCAGTTGTGTGCAAGAGATGAATATAATCATGCATGCTCATTTAATTGTAGCTGCTAATTTTACCAGTCTTAGCAAATAAGAAACTAAAATGCAGACCGGATAAAGTAGATTTGGTTTGTTTATTTCGGATGTTTTGTTTGTGCACTTGTACGTTCCATTCAGTTCACAATTCAATTCAGATACTTTGTCCGTCCCCTGGGTGGCAATTTGAGGCAAGCTGGGTTGCAAGCAAAAGACAGACAAAATAATTCATGCACACAACTAAAAACAATTCAAAAAACCCCCCAAAATATAATCATGTAATGATAGAAGTATAATAAAAGGAAAGTTCAGAGACAAAATAATTAAAACCAGTGGATGATCCACAGCACACTAAGAGTGTTCAATACTAGAGACACATGCCAAAAGATCTTAAGTGCATCAATCAATATAGTAATTTGACTTTCCCTTTTAACTTGGCAGTTCACAAGTCTTATGACATATGGATTAAAACAACATGTATATTTTGACTTGCCGGCTATATGAATATAAATATGTATATATATGTGTATATATATGTATATATATATATATATATATATATATATATATATATATATATGTATATGTATATGTATATATTTATATATATATATATATATATATATATATGTGTGTGTGTGTGTGTGTGTGTATATGTATATATATGTGTGTGTGTGTGTGTGTATATGTATATATTTTAGAGATCGTACATACGCCACACTGTACATGATTTATGACCAAAGAAACCATACTTTACCACCAGTATGAAGACAGCAATCAAACCTTTACAGATGGCCTACAATGTCTGAAAAATTAAATTATGTGGAAATACTTGTGTGTGAAAATCCTGATGCCATGAGGTCTGCAAGTATTCCACCTTCTTTGCTGTTTTCTACAATATAAAGAAATTAAATAATGACATGAAATAAAATAATAACATTTTTTAATTCCTGGATTAATATGATAACTTCTTTAAGGTAACAGCATTTTACTGGCATCTGTTGTTGAATACATACAGTATGTTTACATGCAAGGAAAAAATGGTGTTTAATATATGATCTTTATAGTTTGTACATTTTAGAAAAAATTGCCTGACCAAAGCATTATGGGATCGACTCCATCAACCTGTAACTCTGATGAAAAAAGGTTTGTGTAAAGAAAATTAATGAAACAATTGTGAAAATTCCCAAAGGACATGTAGCCATTTCAGTTTTTGTGTGCTGTTGTCCTCAACAAATCTAAATGAGAAGAAATTATAGATTTTGAATAAACCACTGTGCACGCAGATGCACACCCAAATTGCACACACTGAATTAATCGTTACTCCTGACTAGAAAGTGTTCAAACTGACATACATCTCAGTCTCAATGACATGTAACCTGACACAGACCGTATCACACATAGGGACATGCTATGTGCTCAAAACAAGTAACTTTATACTCAATTAAAAGACCTGCACATCCCTGTTTTGTCTTCCAACCCATAAGGAAACAGTCACATACATTAAGAATCTACTGCAATTCAGCATTATAGTCATGCACATTTATTACATTTGCTCTGTATAGCTCAAACAGCCATGCATGACTCAATCCATCTCTGTTTTGTGCTTATAGAGTTGTATGTGAGATGAATATTTGCAAAAACTGCCACAAATGTGCAAAAAACCAAAATGTGCTGAATTGGAACAACAGATTAAAGAGCTGCTTCGCTGATTTCCATTTTCTAAATGAAAGAATTACTGCCTCTCATGGTTCTTTATCATCATTTTGACTTTCTCTGCATTCCTCCCATAATGTTTCTATTTTAGTGTTATGTCTCATTGAACATGTACCTTTGTCTGAACCAATATGTGATTGTCCCTTAGTTATTGCAAAGATTTTAAAACTGAAATGAACCTTAGAATTAGGTCAAAACAGCGCAAAGGAATATGACGATTTAAGCCTCAAAAACTGTATATGTGTAAATTTGGCAAAATGAAGGTACTGGAGAAAATGTTGAATGCTTTGTTTAAGGGATATGGCTGTGAGAAATTAGATACGTAAGATAAGTAAGTTGCAGGTGACAGTACACAGGGTTTATTTTCTGTGTACATAATTGTAACTCAGAAATGAGAGTGGTCATTTGCCATCATGTAAACCACTCTCTGTAAAACTCTACTAAACATGGTCAAACCAGCAGAATCTGTGCTGACTTTTGACCCCTTCTTACAAGAGATACTGTAGTATCTCTACAGTTGTGGTCTTGCGTAATTATGTCTTTCTTCTCACTGGTGTTTCTGTGCCTCATGCTATGATCTGATTTTCTTTTGTGACCCTGACATAAATTCAACAGTTAACACAGAAATGAAAGTCCCTAAAGTTATGAATTAATGATTCAAATTCTCAAACAGAATCAAAATACATACAAACACATATATTTAAAGTTCAGTTGTCTACCAATCATTATTGTTGATTCTTTACTTTAAATTATTTGTTTAGATTTTCTTATCCTTGTTCTTAGCCATTGACTTCACTGTGTAGGTCATGTAAATAAAATATTCCAAGATAAAATGACAGACCCAGGATTTTTTCTTTAAAATCGCAAGAGGTGAGGGTGTTTTATCAACATTTATGTTAGTTTCTCATGGAAGAACGCATGGTTGATGAAAAAAAAACATGGATATTTAGGTAGCTGGTATCTATGAACAAGTACAATTTGATGCAGATCCTAGATCTGGTGGTCTTAGATTGTGGTTATGCAGTTATGGGTGGTTTGCAATTTAGAGTGATACAGGGCTTTTAAATCTGATATTGGATTAGGCTTGATTGAGCTAAAGGGAACTGTTGGGCCTTGGCGGAGGTATGCACTCTACTGAGTGCCGTTCTAATTCAGGTTTAGATTGTAGCTGTATGATAGGACTGCTGCTCTGAACATGTACATTAGCAGTCGATCCACTCTTTGCAGGTGTTTAATCTTTAAGCAGAAATTTCTTTAGAAACCACAGAAATGCCAACAGTGATTGTTCCCTTGGTGTTTTAACTTGTGAATGTTCGCCATAAGAAAGTCTTAAGCATCTGTACATTATAGAGTGATTATAGAGCATATTTCCTAAAAAATCTCTCTGGGCCCTCTTTGAGTCGGAGGGAAAAAAAACAAAACAAAAACAAAACATCTGTGAGGATCGAGGGTGGCAGAACAGAGCGTGAAGATGGCAGTTCAAAACAGCTTTTAACAAAATTTAAATACAGTTTTGCAGTGTTTATTACATCACCAACAGTTTGACAGCCCCCAGACAACATTCATGAAAGTAATTATCTCAATAAAGCCAAGGTACAAAAACAATCCATGACTCTTCTTTGTGGACATTAGCCTGTTGGCACCGCTGTGCCGTGACTGTGCACCAGATAGTCTTTTACAGGGATATTCCCTGTTGCCAACCATAATTAATTGCTTTACAGTCTTCGAGGCCATAATGCTCATCAGTTATTAATTAGAAATTCATTTCACTGAATAAATAATGCTCATGATTGATGATGAAACTTGTAATTAGGTTCTTGGAGTAATGCACAGGGGAGAAAGCCTTTACACTTGGAACCAGGCTATTAAATACTGCTCATTTAAGGGACCGCTATACCTCTTGTCATAAACCTTGGCTGGCACATCTGGACTTGGGGAGCGGCAGCATAAGTTGTTATACACATAGGTTATATTAGACTACCTGCTTCAGCAACAGCTCTTGATCTTTCATGCTGCAGAGCTTTTGTTCTTGAAAACTAAAGCATTCATTCCCAAAGCACCAGGTTGGAGCAGCAATAACCTGCTTAGTTCAAAACAACAAAACAGATTAGGCTATTACTAATCTGTGTCCTTTCAAACATATAGCATTGTTGCTACATTACAAAAATCTCATGGGTCCTTCCAAGCATCATATAGCCTACAGTCTTTTTAAGTGACGAGAGAGAACTGTGAAAACTCAAGCCATCTATGGCTCACTATTGATTTTACACAGAAGACCCAACCATTGTTGATAGCCTTTTTGATATATTTTCTTGCAACCACCAGTCCCTTTGGAGTTCTGTGGAAAATAAACCAGTCAATATACACCTATTAGGATTTCTTGATCTGAGCCCATAAACCTATGGTGCACAGTGTTTCCGATGCTCATCGCATCATAATAGCACAGAGACCAAAAGCTATTACTTTTGGAGGGCGAACGATTAACAATTTAATGGCCTTCTTTGATATTCTGCTTTGTGGCCAATTAACATGATTGACCAGCAGTAGGGAGGAAGGTGCACCATGATACCCCTCAACATAAAGAAAAAAAAAAACAGCTGCTCATGATGGTGTAGCCTCATCAAGAAAGAGTACTACTGGTCCCTTTCACCTGTCATCACAGATGGGAGTGAGCAATGGTTACCCCCTCCATTCCCTCTCCCTTTGGCTAACCAGTATCTGCCCTATTAGCAATTTATAATGGAGATCAAGAAGTAGTCAGTGGAGAATGAAGACAACTGTCTGCACCCATTCCTAATTGGCTTTATGTTCTCTTTCTGATAAATGGCTCGCAGCTACTATAGAGTCCCGTGGATTTTATTGCCCTAATAGGACTCCGGAACTGGATTTACTAACAGATAGTGGGTCAAAAAGGACATAGAGAGCAAAAATGTTAATTAATATCAATAATGGCCAATTATTAGTTTGACAGAGGGATCCAAGCTAGCTGTGTGCTCTAATGACTCTGAGCTAACTTGAAGGGAAACACTGGCGAATTAGCATAACTGTGTATGCGCACTCCATGGAGGTGCCCAGCAAACATCTGTTATGTTAGAAATTCAAATAGAATTCCTATTAGTAACCCTCGCTGTGGTTGCATAATCAGTCATTCTTCTCTGGCCATTTTTGAGGCACTAACAATGCCCCTGTGACTGGTGGAACTCCTCCCTTTGGGCTTTCCAATCAAATCTGGCCCCATGTGGACGAGGTCCTAACAACAGACGAGGCAGTGTGGACTTGTGAGGGGAGCTTTGTGCTCTGACAGGAGCTCAATCTATCCACCCATGACACATGACTAAAGAAAGGAAAACTGTTATTTATTTGAATACCGAAGATACCAGTTAAGGAATTAATGTAGAAATATAGCTTTCTGACTTGCTGGGGTGCAGCTACTTATTCCCCTGTGCCTTTTGTGTTTTTGACTCACATGCAAAGTGTATTTGGAGGCACTAAATTGTTTGCAAGTTGTGTTTATGTCATGGATTCTTGTTCAATTCTGAATAAATACAGCACCAAAGAAGATTTATTAATTTATACTGAGGTCATCTGAAGATAGCAGCTTCTTTTGGATATTGAAAACAGAAAATATTCTACTGTGGAATTGATTTTCTATTTGGAGCCAGTAATGTTATTTCTCTGTGCCTTGTGGGAATTACTGCACACTACTGTATGGATGCTAGCGAGCATCTCACATTTGCTGTTGAACTATCTTAGTAATCAATGGCCGCTGTTATGCAGAATAAATGCACTCAAAGACAAAAATCATCAACATCCAAGATCCATCCTAGATATTTGTATACAGTGGCATAAAATCAAAATGAAATCCAGGCGGCTTGGCTGATCTTCACATTCCATACTGACACTTTAAGGTAGGAAAAGCTGGGATAATGAGGGCTGGACATTGGACTTTTCTTCAGTTCAAGACCTCAATAATACAATTTAATAGCATTGTTAGGTTTTTGAACATTATTAACACATCTAACTACATTTTGAATGTTAGATCCTAGGAAATGTTAATGTGCACACTGTTCACTGTAAGCACACATTAATTACCCAGTTTCCCCTCTACTCAGTAATGAACTAACATCACTTCAAATATTTTGAGATTGAGATTTTTGAGAAGTACAAGACAATTCTTGGTTTACCTACTGTCATTTCTAATTTGTTTACTTCTCATTTATATGCTTTTATGTGGCTCAACATATAATATGTGTTTGACCTTTATTGTCCTTGGCACCCACCCATTTCATGTAAAAAATGAAGATGTAGCAATAAGCTGATTAATCAGTTATGTTTAAATTATTGAATTAATTACCAACAATTTTCATAATTGTTTTGAGTATTTTTTTTTTTTTTTTTTCGAAAAAAGTCCCAAATTCTGTCATTTCAGCTTCTTAATTGTGAATATTTTCTGGTTTCTTTACTCCTCTTTGGGAGAGTAAATAACTTTTGGCATCACCTTGGGCTTTGGGAAACATTCATTGACATTTCTCACTATTTCCACACATTTTCTAGACGGATAATTGACAGATTAATGGCCTATGAAAATAATCATTATTTGCAGCCCTAGTAAAGATACATTCTGTATACTCTAGATATTTCCATCCAACCTTAAATTCCCAGCCTGCCTGATGAGGGTCGGAAAATTGTATTGTGCTCCGTTTAATGTCACCGCATTAATTCTTAAAGTAATATTAGCCCTCACTAGCTGCAGAGTAGTGTGAGACTGCTGTCATGACTTACAACTCGGCGTGACCTTCTCTGTTATAATCTGAGCATGTAATTCCCTCTAGTGTAATGTCATGTTTGATCAGAGGAGCTACCAGTGTCCTGATCTCTGCAGTGCACAGCGGGAGGTGTGGCGAGTCAAATGGACAACCAGAGGTTCCCCTTAAGGGCAAAATTGACTCTGTTTGCATATTCTCCTCTTGGTGAGGTAATGTTTTGAATTTTCGAGTCATCAGTAGTTTGTTATTTGAAGGTAAATAAGTGCCATAATAATGACTGATTCTTTAATTTACACTGATAATTAGGGGGTCCTCCTGAAATCTAAATTGAAGTTAGTGTTTGGAGGAAAAAAATAGCAACCGCCTATAATCAGTCCCTTTATTTTCCTGAGCAGATTACCTATTAATTCATATGGCTTTAGACTTCTTTGCTTTAACTGTTTTGCCTCGTTTGAAATAATATCTGTGTGCTGAATGATTATCAATGTGCTAATAAAAAAAACAACATATGTTTGGTGCACAGTGCTGCATCCAACAGATTTGGGTGCAGTATACATGACTGGGCGACTCCATGGTTGTATATATGAAATAGCTTCAGCTTTACGCTCCTCTCCATTCCAGGGCCTCCGGTGTATAAATTTAGTTGATGGTTTTCGTTTCTCTTTCTTAATTCATTGCAGTCGGATTCCTCTTTGATGCAGTTCTGTTGTCCCCCAAACAATTGAAGTGGAGACAATGGAGGCATAATGATAGATCCGTGTACCCACCATCTGTAAGAGCAGCTGCTCCCTTGCATCTGTACAATATGCTGGAGCGGGGAGCCTCAGTAATCTGCATAATAAGGAGAGGGCTTATCTCAGTCTAGTTAATAATCACAAGCAATCGATGCACTTCATTCCCTCACTCTTGACTGATGAAAAAAAAGCAACAAAGTTTTGGTATGTTCGCCGTATCCTCGAGATAGGCAGGGGTCACGGCGTAATGCCAAGCTGTTGATTTTGCCTGGAGCTACAGATTTAGTCTGCACTCTATTTCATCTTTTCATGAATACCATAATTACAGCAGGACGCTCTGAGTTATCATACTGCCTCTCCCCTCCTCTCTCCCTTATAGGGTTTACAGCCTCTGTAGCAACGCTGGAGCTCATATCAGAACTGGGCGCATGACTCAAAGTCTGTGATAAACACATAGCTTGTGGAGTGTTGATAAGAGTTGCACCTTATGAGCAATACTCTCAGACTGCTGAGAAGATTGGCCCCGTAAAACACTAAAGAAATTCATTGGAAATGTAACCTCCTGTCTGAAATGCCTTCTTAGACACTTCTGCTTCTGTGCAAGAGGCCATAACATTGCTATAGTAAGTCGTTTTCTGCTGGGCATCATATCAAAGCTCAAGGCAACATTTATCTCTGAATCCAGGATAGTTTTCGCTGGCCGCAATCTTACACGTTTTAACTTTAAACTTAATCAATTATCAGTCAGTCATCATTTCATTTTCCAACCACTTGCTGTGTTTGGGAAGTGCAGAAATGTTTCACTTACTTTCATCTATTTATACAAGGACAATGCACATTAATCAACATTTCTGTGTCAATATTAGCCAGCTGGCTCATATTCAAAAGTGATCCTTTGGTGAAATGTTTTAACAACTATAAAGTGATAACATCTAGACAACTAAGATGCTGTAAAGACAGCATCTAAACAAAACAAGAATGCTCAAGACAGAGTCCAAGCCATGCAGAAACAGTTAAACATCAATAAAATATTACAGTATCAATTAACATCACTTCGAAACAAACAGCAGTGCAAGGACAACACACAGCGAAGCAATGCAGACCAAAACCATCTTTTAACACATGCAGACATGCAGCTCAGCAGTAAACTGTAGACAAAAATAAAAACCATCAATCACTTTGTTGATCTTGATAAAATGTTAAAGGATGCAGTTCCAGGATAGTAAAAAGTTAAAAAAAAACAAAAAACACATAAGACATGCAACACAGCAATGTAAGACACAGCTATAGAATAGCGTACTGGATTTTTGATAAAATACAAACAAATATTCCACCCATACTGAAGCACTCAACCAAGGATTTTTTAAAACTTGGAATAATCAATATATAAAGAACTGATTTGGCTTTAAACATTTATGATACTTGATCATACTTTTGCTGAAATTATATTCCACTGGAGGATTTTAAAATCGATATCTGGCTTAAATGCTTGTTGACAGTCTGGGAGGACACGATCTATCCATTGAATGGCCTTTTTGTGTTTTGGCCCTATATGACATCGAACATTTCGTCATGCAATTTAATAAATGCCTCAGGGGTTTGTGAATCAGTATATTATTATTTTCTTAAACAAACCCTGTATTTATTACACTTGGTAATAGCCGCTAAGGAGACACTAAATTGATTGGATAGAAAGTATACTATAATATTGATCAACAGAGTCTCCCCTTGGTGTTCTCTTGTTAAATATGCTCATTAAATCAAGTCTATTTAATACTCCGCAGTGTGAAAGTAGACTCAGCTTTAATTGTTCATGTTCTTTGTTTAATAACTGTGAGAAGAATTCCCATCTTAGAATAGACTCAGTGCTGTTTGAGAAAAGCATAATACATACAGTATTTTCTAACAGCGGCATTTTAATTTATGCTGGAAGAGATCATTTATAATTCTTCTTTTAATACATCCTCTTTATTTATAAATCAGGTGCAGAAATGAAATCATACTGTTTTTACTTGCTGATGCTATACAAATGAATGGATTGTCATACAGCCAGGAATATATACTGTGTATTAAATATTGCCAACCACTTCCCATGGTTCCTGAACCTCCTAATTAAGCATGCATGATGTTTCTCTCCCAGCTGCTAGGCTTCTGAAATGCACTTGGCAGGTGTATTGAGCCCCCCAGTGAGGCCCGAGAATGAGAGCGGTATACGTAGAAGTGCAGGTGTGACATGTTAGGAGGAGTCCAGGTGCTTATTGAGTTATCAGAGGCAGCCACAGCACGTTTGATTTATCATCTGGGGTTTCGCATTGCCATATTTGTGTGGCAATATATCAGACAACAAAATAAAATGTTCAGAAAATTACCCGCCGGAGCGCTGTAGTCGTGATAACTTACGTGTAGCGCACTGTCGGATGTAGTGCGGCAGCCGCTGACACTTCATGTGAAAAATTGACAATGCTTATTGAATCTGTGTAGTGACAACACATACTAAATCATGAATGCAAAGCCTTTAGCCAAGCCAAAGATTCACCTTGAATTCACCCTTTAAGTGTTATGATTTGTCACTGATTTGTGGTTTATGGCTTGTTTGTCTGCACTAGAATCAAACAGTTAAGTTACTGCCATGCTGGTCTCACTGAGAGGGCATTACCAGATAGACCAATTAGAATATCTCATAAACCACATCCATTAGAACTAGTCTTCAGGTACTCATCGTACAACGTGCGCTCTTTGACATCAATGCCATGCTTACCTCTGCATTCCTCAGTGCCTTAAACTCAGAATGAGCCAGCCAGTCTCCATGAACACATAAAAGGTACCCAGATTTATGGGGAGGTTTTTATCCTAGACTCAGGCACCATCTGATAAACAAGCACTCTTTGCTTGAGGCTAAATAATACTCTTTGAGGTCCTGATTTACAATGCTGTGAAGGACCCATTTGTGGTTCAGCTCTGAGGCACGCACCTCTGTGATTGGTCATCCGTAAGCTAAAAATTTGGGCTCAGATCTACAGCTCACGAGCTTGAGGATTTCTAAATGGACAAATGCATAAGTGATGGTAGGTTTTTATTCAGAGTTAATAGATGAAGAGAAATGAACTTTTCAGACATGTGAAAGGCTCTTAGATTTAACAAAATCCTCCACAATTCCCTCTGATTGAAGCTAAAACTGAGGCAGCGTGCAGCCAATCTAATATTCCTGGCTTTTTAAAAGAGAACTCATTGGGGTATTGGTCCACTACATGGACTCCTAAGAGATCTGATTAAAGGGAAATCCCTCAATGTTTTACCCTCACCTTCTCCATAATAAATCAGATGCACATTGCAAATGCCTAAATTCATTTCACACTGCCTTCGTTGACATAGGAGAAAAGAAATTTCCAGTGAAAGGGATAGATGCTCAAAAATACTAATGGTGCTTTGCCCTTTTATAAAATCTAACACGCAACTATTTTTTTGTGTGACTGGAAATATAGTAGATAACAACTGACATTTGTTCAGCCATTTTCTGATACCATCTGTAGTGCTCAGTCTGAATGTATATTTCTTCTTGACACGTGAAAAGGCACTCTGTTTAAATATGGGAACCATTAGTTCTGGACTGGGAAAACTCCATAAAAGTTCCAACAGCTTGAAAAGTCAACAAGTACCACCATGTGCTGACTTTTACGTCATGTGTTTATGCACTGACATAGCGGATGAAAGGGAATATTTGGTTAATGGTAAGAAATTTTTATATTATTTCACTCATTGCATCTCATTTGTTTGCTCAGAATATTGTTTTGGCTTTAGATTTTGTTACATAATCGGCAGTCTTTGCTGTCATATATGGAGACACATGGTGAATTAAAGTAAATAACTGATGATGATGGTATTACATAGAACTGTTTGTAAACTCTTCATTAATTCATGTATTGCACAATTGCCTGTTCACATGTAATTTGTGCTATGGTAACAGGTTGGCATCCAATTAATTGTTTCTACATTGTGTGTCAAAAGAACGACTTCTCATAAGTCCCTTTCATATGATGTGGAGCATATTTGAAGTATTTGTTAGGGATGCAGGCTATGGTTTGGCAACGTTAACCAATGATTACCCACGGACACATAAGAAACCCCAATATTTCAAAATGTCTTATTTTTAAAATAAGTGTCTAACCAGTAGATTATGCACACCTTCCGGTAAGAAAAGGGCTAATATGTAGTGAACAGACCTTTTCCCCCCTCTCTGAGTAGCGGACTGTGTTCTGCTTTAAGGTGCGTAGTGTGTAGATGCTGTGTTTCTTAAGTGCGTTGAAGCTATTTGGTTTAATTCTTGTCTATGATTATGGGTTATGACTTCATCCCTCTGATAATACACATAATGTTACAAATTATATATATTGTAAGTCTCGAGTAATATATATTCTTTGCCGCATAACCTGCCAGTGTTTGAAATAAGATTATAGGACTTAGCGGTGAGCATCTCAACTAATTATCTGCTGAAGCAAATGGACCCAGGGTTACAACAGGAGCTCAGTTGCACTTAGTTTCTCCATTGCTGACATGCACTGGATTGTGTGTTTACAAGTTCTTGGTGCATGACAGAAAGTTCTGAGGCTTGGATATTAACCAGTGAGTTAACTGCTAATGATAGCATCAAGTATCATTAATGAAAAAAAATCACAGATCATTTGCCTCATGTGGATTGCCTATAAAGAGACACAAATGAGGATCTGATCTCATCAGATTTAATTCATAATGTTTCTCTCTTTATTGTACTGACGTTAAACATATTCATATTCATGCGATGAGGATTTGCTGGTAAACATGTTTTGTGCATTGTAAGCCGTATAGCCCAACCTATATTTATCACAGTCCTCATCTCATGTTGCAGCCTATACATCAGACCCTTCATTTACAGACCTTAACTTTAAAACCTCACACACTCTCTGAGGTATATTTATCCTCATATCAAATGTCACTAACACAGCTCCCCTCATTTTAACCTGCCTCGTTTCTGAGCTGCAGTTGTTAAAGAAAGCTCAACACCTGAGAAAAACAACTAACTAGACGATTTTGCTTGTTTGGTTGGTGGTTTTATAGAAATTTAAACACTGTCATTGTGGTTCAAGTATGTCTATTTTAAGCCTTGTCTTTTATGTGATGTTTATGGGGTTGTGAGAAGGCCATGACATTGTTGGGTCATATTTTGACACATTAATTGGACTACGGGCTTTTCATCACAGCTGTTGGGAAATTAAGAGGAGATTGAAAGCCCCTGATGTCTTGTAATTACTGTTTCATGTTGTGTAGCCTCACTTACGAACAGCAGCGCTCTCTGATAAATTGGCAGTAAAAGCAATAATAGAGCAACTACCATACATTAAGAGGGAAACGTCAAAAGTTTTGATAAGAAAAGAAAAATTATACTTGCATCATTTAAAAATTAATACAAAGTAATATGTTCATAATCCATCCAATCCATTAAAAGGCAAGTGAGAATAGAATTATGTGGTTAATTCTACTGTGATTACAATCAAGTAGTAGCACACAATTAACAACACAATTTTGGCTGTGTAGCTGCGTGCTCGGCAAAGGAAGTGTTTCGCCCAGTGTGTTTGTGGCCATTTTCCAGAGGGGGTGGGGGCTACATTCAAAACAAATCGCTGTCCTTGATATCAGCTGGTTAATCCTCTCCTTTTAGTGGCTTTATTGGTTCATTCAAGAGGGTCTGTTGACATTCCCCCTGCCCTGTTAAAAGGCGACTGCATCTCAAGTGAAATCTGGAGTGTTCTTTACACAGGCGGGGAGCCCCATGTGGCTCCTGCCTCCCAGTGGGCCTGTGATTTTCCTGCTTTAAGTGTCTACTGTCAACACTAATTTGTCCCACTCCTCCTCCGCCCCCTCCAGAGGGGGACGCTCTCCTAAAGTTTTAATAAAAGATCAGCTATAACTCGCTGTTTTCTGGGGGTGAGACAAGAGCTTTAAAAGCCACAGAGGCAATAAGATGCCAGGTAATGATTACAAGGCTTGACCAGAAGCAGTTACCAATACCACATGCTGTTTTACAAAGCACACTGAAAGTGTGTGCTTAAGCTAAAGGCTGTCTCCCTTACAGGAGTCATGACCAAATCTGAGATGTAGTCACAACATGAAATGATTGGAAATGAAAAGTAAAGTTCTAGTTTTCTTACAGTGTTGACAACAGACAGTGGTTTAAAGACATGATATAGATGTAACATTTTTGCATGAAAATGTCATAAAGAACTTGAACTTTGAAGTATATTTTGGTGAGTGTTGTGCTTATACCAAATGTTTTGAACAATGTTTATGATTTAGACTAATCCTAACTTATATAGAACTTTATACAGTCCAACAACTCAACTCTACTTGACAAAATAATCATTTTTTAAAATTTTTTGTTTAGTAACACACTGCACATAACACATTGAGATAACTTACTGTGTGTTTGAAATCTGGATTGTTGCATTGTTGCTATTCTGTGTTTTTCTTCCCTGCCAAAAATCTGCAGTGTCAACATCCTTCTCGTTAGATAGAGGAATCATTTTGTACCACAGTGTGCTCAAATACATATCGGTAACAACTTATTTCTTGAAGCATTTAAAATAATGAGTCAAACCCAATTCTCAAATGATGTTTGTGAAAAACATTGTTTAAAAGTAAGACTTTAATACTTCATTTTATTTACAATGTGTAACTGCGTGTGTCTCTGGCCACCATTGTGGCCTAATACAAACTGAAAATGTGCTGCGGCCCAGTAAATCCCTTCGTGGGCCTTCATTTATCCATTTTTCCTGTGGATTAATAAGAGCAACATGATTGCAAATAATAGTTTCTGACATGTTTTGCTTGAATACCATCTCAGAGCTCAACAAAGTAAATTGCTCCATTTCATTTGTCTGCTTTTGATGTCTAAAGGAAAATCAATGAGAAAAGTAATTTCTCTCCTGCCATTTAACCAAATTCCCATCTACCTGAATGATAGGTCCCAGGGAAAGCAGTCAGGAGACTTTTCTTTTCAATTATCCCTGACTTGTTTACATAGTGTTTTGTTCACTGGACTCAATGTTAACATACAAATCTCATATGGGTTTGGTTGTTATTGAGGAAGCTTAATACAATTTCACTTCTAAGGTGGGCAAGAACCATGTAGGAAATTGTTCAATATCTCAGTCGAAGCCCAATTTTCACTGCATTGTTTTGTCGCACAGTGTATTGTAGGGTTATGGTAATGTAATATGCATAATTCATACACCTTGGGCCCCCTCCTCATTTTTGATTCTGCTGTCCTGCCTGTTCATCTGAAGCTGAATTAATGCTACATTGTCCATTAGGCGGCCATAACACAGGGCAATGCTGTCACACACTGTGGTTGAACTGAAATTCCCTTGAGGCAAATGGTATTCTTCATTTTTCCATTTTTGTATATGGGCTATACAGGAATTGCTTTGCAAAACACCACATTTCTCAATTTGGGTCAAGACTGATGTTTTAGATGCCGAGATAATAATTCTCCAAAGTGATAGGAAACACCATTGTCACAAGGAACCAAATATGTTTTTTGAACCACTCCGAGATAGAAATTTGCTTTGTGCTAACTGTATTTTTGCTACTACTATTCTCAGGTGGATTAGTGGCTGTGAGAACACAAAGAGTGAGCGTTAGATGTGGCTTGTTATCCTCTCCAGGGTTCACTTAGAGAGCCCCAGACTGCTGCAGTTGTGACCTTCATAAGGCACTGTCTCCCTGCTGGGAACACACACACACACACTCTCACCAAGCACATCCACTCCACAGCCGGCACTCATTGGGTCATGATGGGGCTAAGCAGCCCCATTACAGCATGCTCATCTAGACTGGGATCACGTGCACAAAGCGTAGAGATGGACTCTAGCCAAGAGGTCTCGGGCCCATGGTTTCTAGCTCCTCAGCCCGAGTGTACTGTACTTAATGCTGCAGGAGGGAGTGTTCCAGTTGTAAGATACAATAGATTAATGCTCTTCTCTGTATTCTATATCTGTGTCATCTTTTCCTCATGATACCATTCTCGTGATGTTTCTGGCTGAGCTCACTGTATTATAAATCCATTTTTTGGACATGCCGTGGTCAGTTTAATGATCATTATGTGGCTCCGATGGAAAAACAAGGGAATAAGGTGAATCAATGATCGATTTTACAATGTGACTTGATTCATGGGCAGAGCTGTGATAAATGGCCATCTTATCGAGCCTCAGGGTAACTGTTGTGAAATAAATTTGTATGTTGTGAGAGTGAACTTATAAGAAATGCCTTTTGGCTTTGGTTTTTCATTACTTGACAAGTCTTAATAACATATAACATCTCTACTGTTCAAGAGAAAATAGTGCATTAGCTAAGGAAATACTGGCATTTAAAGTTGAAACAGACTAGTTGACTAGTCTTAAAGTAAGAATCAGAACGCATTAATATTTGATAACAATATAATCCATCAGTTCAAGCACTGTCTGAAAAAGGACCCGTTAAAACTAGTTTTAGAAATAGTAAACAGGTCTGCTTACAACAGCATTTTATTGGGTAAACACAACAGTAAAGTGGTGTTGCTTACATATGTAATTCATTTTTTTTAGAAAACAACATATGACTAGGAAAACATGACATTTCAATGGAAACTATGTCAACTTGTCGTCTAAATGTGTAGATTTATAAAACGAATAATATTACAATTTTAAAAAAAGCTTTGACAACTAATATTTTTGGTGCCAAGCAATGTTTAATCGACTAGTCAGCTAATAGCGCACCTCTTTGGTGTTAGCTTAAAACTACAGATTACAAAGCAGCATATAGTTTAAAGGTGACAATGAGACATTTCACGGATATATATGGAACTGCAGCTGTGCCTTCCAAAATCATTTGAGATCCAGATTTTAATTCCTCAAGCAGCACATCACCCAATGTGTTGTTTCCTCCCATTTCTATTGAATTAGTCAAATGAGATACAGAATTGCCTTTCTCATGAGGTATGTAGCCTCTGTGCCAGCTCTGTAAGAACACGGGCATGTATAATATCAAGCGGAGGATCTGTCTTTGATTCGAACTGATGGGAGGGCGAGCTTCACCTAAAGGTACTGAAGCAAAGAAATAATGGTATACTACACTGCTTGTGAAAAGCAATAGGAGAACGGAGGGGGGTTCACATTAAAAGTGTCTCTCTAGGTAGCTGACATGACGCGACTAGTCAGACGTAAATAATGACAGACGGAAACTATCATGAGGTCTGTGAAGCATCCGCGTGCTGCCATCATTTTCTGTCTAACCTTGCATTGCCAGCAGCTCACCAGCTCCAGAGATCATTTAAAAAGCGGACTAACGATGCTGCCAGACTTAACACCAGTCACAAGGATTTGCATGCGTTTAGATCAGCTAAATAGATTTTTATTTCAGCTAAAGGTGATGATGCCCACATGGCAACATTTTACCATCTTTTGAATTCAAATATAATTTTCAATAATTCATGCAAAATATGTTTTTTAATCACATCATTTTAAAGGGATTTCCTGTAGCTGTTTTTAACGAAACATGTGTCCATGCTGCTTTTCAGTTACATGTATGTTTGCCAAACTATTGCTGATGAGGAAAATAGGGTTCATTTTTCTCTTTAAGTGGATGTGTCACTTTTTGAGTGAGGCTAAAATGATGATACAAGAGGACTAAAAGTTAATATCAATTCATTGAATGACCCGGTATCGCCATGGTTTGGCTTTTTAATTATATTCTGCTCATATGACATACAGCTGCTTTACTACCTGTAAATCAAATTTAAATCAGGTACCACGAAGGGTACAATTGAGAAAGATGGGCCTAATTCTAAAATGTTTATTTTTGCATTGCATTGCAAGAGATGAGCAAAGTCATTTAGTTTGGGCAGAAGGCTTTTCTTCACACTGATGCACCGACCCAAGACACGTCTGAAATAACATTCATATAATTGCTTTATGGCTGTAATACCTTTATGGTGTTTTCATATTTCTGATTAGGTCATTCATTGCTTGCTTCAACCAGTAAGCACATGCACATATTTCATGCAGAAACTATGTGCGAGATATGTTGCATTTAAGTGATATGAAAAATAATTTGAATATCCGCATAGCCTCTCATTTATTGTCCCAGTTCACCCGTTCCTTACCAGAAGACAATAACAATGCAAAACAAGAGCCCATTCTGCTATATAATTAAAATCATCTTTGGGGACATGCTTTGCTCTGCACACAAAATTTGAAACTTAAAAAATGGCATAGTAATGTATTTGCATAATATAACAATGAGTCCCACTCAACAAATTTATTAGTCTAGATTCTGAAAAAGCCATGGCAAAGCAACTTGCGTACTATAATTGGCATCTTGTGGTTTGCTTTCCTGAGGAGAAAGTGAATTTTATATGCTTTTATAATAAATAGCATATTTAAGCACCCAGGAAATCACTGCAAGACATCCATCCTGCATCGTTTCATTTATTCTAGTGTGTTTAATTAAAGCTCGGAAACTACATGCAATTTGTGTCTGAACAGTGTCTAATGTCTGAGACTGGTTATTAGATATTAAATTGATGCATAATTCAGGCAATTAAGAAAGTAATCACACAAAGTAATGTAATGGAAGTTAATTATTACTGCATAAGCAAACAGTTCATCAATGCTAGTTAACGCTGTGACTGCATCCCTAATATGCTCACCGAGCACGGAAATTCCTCTCCCTCAATGTTTTGATGTGCTGATTAAACATTGTAGAGGCAGATTAGTGAAGAAAAGAAGCAGGGCCCTCTCACCTCCGCTGTTCCTGAGCGACAGGGTTCAGTGTGTTGTCGCAGCAGGGGGGTGGGATGACGGTGTGTGGGGGTGTGGGGGGACGTATTCTTGCCCGACTGCTCTTTAAGCGCCAGAAATGACGAGGAAGGTTGTTTCAGTGCAGCCAAGTCCATTCTACAGTCATGTCACAGGTAGCATGACTGTCGCGTCCTTTTTTTTTTTTTTTTTGTATTGAAACATGTTTTTCTTATATTCTCACATTCTTGTTTTGCACACTATGTACTGCATGAATGAACAGGGTGGACAGGAACACCTTACAAAATGATAATATAGTATGAAATTCAACACCATCTTTTATATATCTGTCTGTCTGTCTGTCTGTCTATCTGTCCATTTTCAAGGGGCACTGATTTTACATGCATTTATAGTGAAGTTTTCTGCTTCAGTTTTCAGTTTATTTTTAAACTTCAAAATATCCTGCTTCCATTATGTATCTTTTGTCAGTGTTTGATTTGAGGGTATGTGTATATTTATATATACTAGTATATTGGTATATTGGCACCAGAATTTGTTTTTCTACCTAATATCGGTATCAACATCTAGATGACTCTAAACTTGACCCAAACAAGAGACTAAATTCAGCATATTTCTGCCTCTACTCCCTAAATTGCTGGAGTAACTGTTTAATGAACACATAATCAACACATAATTAATTGCTAATTATTTTATATTATTTCTTCAAGCAAAAATACCAATACAATAGACCAAATCACTGACATCTATCTATCTATCTATCTATCTATCTATCTGTTTTTTTTGCAGTTTGCTCTTTTACCAGCGCAACCTTGTGTACCTGTCATTTTTACTTGTGCAGAAAAAAGCTCAGTGACAACACAGCAGCTTTCCTGTGTGGGTTCAAAGACCCAAAATCACGTAAAACCAACAATTGGGCAGCCAGACACACTCTCCCTCTCTCCCTCTCTTTTGAAGACATCCGATAAAACAAGACCTTCCAGCCTCGGGTTGTTTTCCTGAGTAAACATGCATGTCACAGTTGACCTTTCTCGGGGTCAGGCTGCTTTTATATTGGCTGACATGTTTCCAACTTAATAGAACTGTTTAGCGGAGATCCCCTGGGCCCCTATATTTATTAAGCTGCAATGAGTTGCATCTGTCTGGTTGAATCAAGAGGACCAATCAGCTGAGGTCAGACACATAGTAACAGAGAAATATAGACATATAGTGACACACAAACATATTCTTAATATGGGCACCCGCACCCACACATCCACACACACACACAAAGATGCAAACGTGTGCAGGTTTGCAGCATGTGCACACATGCAGACTCTAATTGTATTAGTTTATTTCTCACTCAGACAAATGATTATTTAAGCTCCTTGTAGTATATGTGTAGCATGGAGTAATACATGTAGTAGTAGCTGTTAGCAGAACAGCATGTGGCCTAGTGTGACAGTCTTTTGTCCTGTTTTCTAAGCAGTTTTCTGAGGTGTATTGATTTATCTTTGTTCAGCCTTTGTACAACATCCCATAATGCCGGTCATTTTCTTAGACTGATTTTAAACCCCTGTCTGGTAATCAGGGATAATTGTCAATTATCACAAGGAACCATCAGATCAATTACTACAAAATCAATGCAGTGCCACTTGGCTTGTACTGCCTCTTTTCTTCCAGCAGAACTACCACCTGGAGTGGTAAACAAAGCTTGTAAATCTAAAGATGCATATAAAACTGCTAAAATATGAAGTTTTTTAGGGTTGCTTTGTGTTGCTGGAGAATCATTGCGGGGTGACTTTTTACAGTCATGTTCTGAGATAGCGAGGCACCAGATGCATCTCTTGTTGCTGTTGTTTTATAACACCTAATGGAGACGAAACTATTGTTACCTCTTAAACTGAAGGCTGTGTATTATATCTTTTTCCTTTTTATGAGCGAGCTGGAGAGGAGCCTCTATTTCTGGTGGGTGAGATGACTTTTGTGATGAAAGTTAATGTCGGGGAGTCCTGATGTCCTTATTTTCCTCTCAGAGGCAAGATTCCACTTTCACCTCATGAAGGAAAGACACCATCCGCTGAATGGCTTCCGCTGTGTATGGAAACAAATGTGCTGCTGTAATGGAATAGCCCGGTCAGCAGCCTAATGTATTATCTCCTCCTCAACGTATTTATTTACACTCAACTACTCCACAAATTGTCTTGTCATCTTAATGGGTGAGGATTAATCTGTTGCCATGCAGGCTAAGGTGAACGAAAGAGATTTACTTTTTCCAAACTTTGTTTGGCACCCGAAAGGGTGAGTTAACGCTTTAAAGTTCATGCTTTGAAATGCTGTACACTCAGATTTGTTCCGTTGTATTCTGTGTCTCTGATTTAAATAGAAAGTAATCCTCAATGTGTAAATCATAAATCAGCTACTTATGTATTTGATTATAATTAACATGTAATCATAAGTCACAGGCTTGCACTATATAGACTTTACACGTTCCCTTTTTCATTACACCCATAGAGTGTTGTGTTCAAGGGCATACCTTACGTTTCACTACAGAGGAAGGACAAGCTATATCAAGACAAATGGTAAGGTCATCATTAAATCTATCGCAGTATCTGTAATGTTTAATACAGAGTATATTGTGTCTACATATTAGATATTGAATCCTTGTTTAAGACTGCTGCCAGAATCATGTTGTCCATTTCGATATATGTCAATTGTATTATAATCATTTTCAGTGAATCTAGCAGAGATTGTCATTTACCCAGTGTCCAAACTGCTCATATTTCATCCCCACCTGAAAGAGGCTGCCATTGAATATAATCACATACACACCTACTGCATCAGACCAAGAGAAAACAGAGTGTGCACTTTGTGCACAGCTATTTATATCAATAAGTCCCGTGCTGAGAGGCACAAAATGAGCGTTTAAGCTGCAGGGCCCAGAGAGCTCAGTAGCAGGTGGGCAGGCTTCTTTGAGGTGCCTGGGCTGAGGGGGTACTCGCTCTTTTACAGGTGTTGCCCATCTCGCTGTGCCTCCGCGGCTCTGGGAAGGTTTAGGTTTGGGAGGGAGCGGGACAGCTGGAGCAGCAGGCATTGGGGAGACAGAGAAAGAGCCTCCTCTCACTGTCGGGGCCTCCGCAGGTCAGTGCTTCTACCCAAAGGGATGGCGGAGCGAAACGCCATCAATTCACAAACAAAGGAGCCACTTCACCCGCCACAAAGGAAACATATGTGATAGAGCTGACTCCCGAGCCGCAGCTCACTTTAACATGTCAGGCTCCCCTAATTAGCTTTGTTAACTCCCTCTGCTGTCTGCCCAACTGAGGCCCAGTCACATGTGGCTTTGTGTTTACAAGGGCAAATGCTTGGACTCGCTCCCAAAACAGACATTTTGCTTTAACTTGATACGCTGGTTTGTTTAATCGTCCTAGAATGGGAATTATCCCCCAACAATTTCCCAATTATAGGTGGATTTTATTGACACAGTATTGATGTATGATGTATATTGATTTCTGTTTTGCTAACAGCTTAAACCTTACAGCCCCCCTATTTGTTTTCTTTAAAAAGGTTTTTTGCTGCAGAGCTTCACAATGCTTTTTATCCACTGCATGTGCACGTCTGTGTTTTAGATGAAAACAGCTGCCCTTCAATCTTTATCGGGATGTTTTGGAGTCATTACTGGCCAGCCTTCAGACTGTGGTCTGCCATGCGTTACATGTTGCAGTCCACACTGAGCCTCATGTGACCCCTGCTGCTTACCCACTGGCAGTGCAATTTAACCAGGCTGATGACATGCAGCATGACATCCCTCGGAGAAGTGTCCCGCTCACAGCCTCATTGGGGGGTTTGGACAGGGGGGATGTGTGAACTGCAGGAGCCCTCAGTGACCTCTCTGGAGCACAAATCAAATTGGCCTGTGATTCAGGATGGGTGTGTTTGCTTTGTGTAATTTTCATAAAACTGAAGTCATGCGTTGCAGATTTTCTTATTTGAAGGTAGGAAGGAACCAAACCAGAAACTTCCTCTCAACTTAGCAAAATGAAGGAGGCTTCCTGTATACATACAGTAGATCTTGCTGTGAATGAATCTCATTATCATAAGTCAACCTCAGTTAGAATTCAGCCATAACTAGATGTCTCGGGTCTGAACACTAGGTGGGTCTGACAACTGACACGGCTGAAATATTTATAGCCTCTATGTTTACGATTTGCTTCACTCTGTTTACCTCCCAACAGTGGCAGTAGATTTTTTTTTTTTTTTTGAATTTCGATGAAAAATAGCATGCAGCGAGGCCTTGATGTATTCGTACATAGTTTCATGTACGCTGCAGTACAGCAGGCGGATTCCATTGGACTTGTATTTAACTATACTATGTGAAATTCAGCCTCTGGCCCTGCTGGCTGCCAGACAGTCCAGCACTTGAGAAGCACCCGGCCCAGAGCTGTGTGACTGCTGCTGACTGAGTGTCATGATCCCAAGATCTCTGCTTTCTCTTTGACAGGAGGGTTTGAAATTCCTGGGTTAAAAGTTCTCTGAGATGATATCTCAGAAGGCTTTTGTGATGATGGTTCATGACAGGTATTGCTTTCAAGTGGATGAAGGAATTCTGCTGAATGTCTTTCCTGCGGAGAACTTCAGAGAATTGCATTAAGGACATAAAAATATGGACAATTAATATTACTCAAATATTTTTTTATTTATTTGATTGGATTCACTGATTGATTCAAGTTGAGGTTTATTTTTGTGTAAATGTTTCCAGACTGCACTCAATAAAATCTACATTTACATTACAGTATCAATAAATGTCAGGACATTAGAAATGCATTTCCCTTTCTCTGAAATAATGATTGTCCTGCTCTTAAGGGATCCATGAAAAAGAAAGCATATCGCAGTGACCTTATGTACCATGTCTGTTTATCTTCTGCCACTTATATCAGCAAGTAATACATAAATATGCATTCATTAGATAATACAGTGATGGGCCATATTGCATTTATACAGAAAATTCCCATTCTTTACGTTTACTTTTAAATGACAGATTAGTGTCAGTGTATTTTCAGCTACTGCAGTCTACCCATATTTTAAAGCACAAGAATATTTACCAAGCAAATGTGTATCAAAATATGGCATTATTCCCTGATAGGTGAAGCATACATACTTTGACATGCCTCAGCAACTCAATGTATTCTACACACTCACTGCCAGCCATGACAGCAGAGTCCTTTTTGTTCCTTTTCTCCTCTTTTTCCTGAACACTTAGAATAAAAATCACAAGTACTGTTGTGGAGAAATACCAAGGTAACAGTCTGGAGATGTCTGGCCAAAAGGGATTTGTCCCTCTAGGTACAAGGTAGGGAACGGTATGCCCTGCTATTTTGCATTTTCTGAATTGCTTAGCTGCCCAAGCATGCTTTATGTGGGCCAGGCTCTTGAAGTGTGTCATAGCATCATATGACCGCTGTACGGGAGGCTTGCTGTTGGACTTTACCCAACAAATATGGATTATGTTAAAATGGGCTGTGAATTGACGAGGATATGCTAATACGTCCCAGATGGCTATGTGAGAAGCGGACGGCGGGGACATGCAGACAGTATATGGCAGAGGCAGTGTTTGGCAGGTCCATCATTCCGTCATTAAAGGCCACATTATTACTTACAACAAGGCTTGCATGACAATTGCTGGAAAAAATGCAGTCCCTCAGAGAGTAGCCTGTTGTGTCCTTCAGTTCCTCTTTGCTTTTTCCTTTTTTTTTCTTGTTTGCTTCTTCCTTGCAAATCTGTTCTCAGCTGCTGATGCCGTAGATCTCTGTGCTGTGTAAGGGGGTTTGTGCTTACCTTGTTCAAACATCAATAAGACAGGCTATTACTAGCTGAGGCCATTCATTAATATAATGAGATGGGTTTTTTTTTTTGCTTTAATTGATAACCGATCGGTGTTGATGAGACATTATGCACTTGTGGATACAATATTTTGTTGCATTTTTTCCGAAGTTGAACTGAAGCACCTGCATATTTGTTTAAGAGAGGCAGGACTCTGGAGCTATTATTCTGTTGTACCACTGGGCTACCAACGAGCTGTCCCCTCTGCATTATTATTGAACTAAGGTATTAGGTTTTCAGCTGCACAAGCAGAAAGATAATGGTGGCTTATGTGTAAGTGTGCATTTGGGACAGCCTCTGTCCTTTTGATATAAACAGCCATATAAATGACAGGATTAAAGACAAAAGCTAAATGATGAGAAGTGTATTTCGCCTTGACTCCTAAAAGTGTAGTTACTCATCTTTATAGTATGCGGAAATGGCAGACACTATTTTAAAACTTACATGTAGAGCTAAAATGATTAATCTGGTAACCAATTAGTTGATAGTAGAGCTGCAGCAATTAGCTGATTAATTGATTAGTAACCTGAAAATTAACTGATTATTAAGATAGTTGAGAATTAATTGAATAGTTGGCAAGCAATTGATAAATTGACTTACCGCTGCATTGAATTATCAAGCCATTAAAAAAAAAATACTAGTTCCAACTTCTCAAATGGGAATATTTGCTAGTTTTCTGCTTCTTCTATAATAGTAAATGATTAATTGAGTGAATGAAAATAGTTGTCATCTGCAGCCCTGCTTTCAACTACGTTCTGTTTGAATTTATTGATAACGTGAAGCAAAATGTCTTCTTCAAAGGACTTGTGAGTGCCACAAGCCTGTGTAAAGATGTACTTCAGTACGCTACAAATGACTACTGACACCACATCCAAGCACATCAAGGATTATCATCACAAAAATGACAGAATTAAAGATGTCAAGATTGGCTTTGAACCCCTCTCTGGAGACGTGGCTGGGTGGGTGGAGAACGAGGGGGTGGGGAGGTGGTGTTAACATTTGTTATAGATCTCTACACTCTGTATTTGCTGGGGGCATTGTTAGCACACACCGCCTCCAGCCCAGGACTTAGGCAGGGCCCCCAGCAGATGCAGACAGCCCTGTACACACACACAGACACACTCCCTTACTACCACCACCCCACCCCTGGAAGAGAAAGAATAGATGCCCTGGGGCAATTCAGCTAGTGTGGATCAGTTCAGATGAGGCACATTAAGTGGCTAGTGATAAATTTGGCATGACAATTGCAAACACCATCGCTTTTGTCTGTAATTAATTCCAGTGGTGCCTGAGGCCTTCCCCGTGTTGCTACTGGTGTGGGCCAGCAGTGCTCTCCTAACGAGGGCACATTACAGCCAGGATTATAGCCCAGATAAAGGTGCTCTTAGAGGGAGGTTAGTGAGATGTATTTCTGTTGTGTTGAGCTATAGGCGAAGATCTGGAAGTAATTTTTAGAACTCCTGATGCAGGAGCAGGCACAATAAGACCAAACTAGGGCAAAACAGCCACTTGGAACTGGTTTTTAATTTAACTCAGTAGATTATTTACAGACAAGTTCACACAAGAGTCTTCAGTATCTTAAAAGCAGCCTAATTACATTCTCTTCCACCATACATAACAATAAGAGGTGAACAAATACAGTAATTTAAATCCTTACTGAGGACAGACTCTAAAATAGAATGATGTGCAGTGCAGTAATCAAAGTTTCACAATACTGGTATAACTGAAATGATGAATTGGCACAGAGCAGTGGAAATTATGAGCCCACAGATTGCACCTTTAATATTTGGTCCAATGGGTCCTACAACTCAGTTAGTCTCATTCACTGGTAATGTGGAGGCATTAATTAACGGCTTGTACTTCTGAGTAGTTTTATTACGGCTAATGTCCCTCATTAAGTGAAATATAGTTACTCAAGGACATAAAAGAATCCCTCAGCAGCACCATTAATCTTGATTTCACTTGTGAGAGTACTTGGATATCTTCTGCAACTCGCTCTCTGATGTGGTATCTCTGGCTATGGCGCGGGGCAGTCTTGTGTGTTCACCACCTCCTCCGTTGTCTCCAGCAGGGGGAGGCTGAACACACCACCAATCTGTGTCATTACTCTGTCATTGCATCAAATCACATGATTAGCTTCATGGGGCAGTGGAGGAGGCCTGCTTTGGTGCGGCTGGCCGTTGCAGTCCCTGGGTAATGGTCCGGTGGCACTGTGATGGAGGGTTGTGTGCTGTCCTCCATGCAGGGCCAAGGATGCACCATCATTCAGCCTGCCGGAGATGGCCTTAGGGTGAATCGTGTTCTTTACTGCTCAGATGTTAGAGTGTAGCACTGCAGTTTCCTTTGAGGAAATATTGCTTATTGGAAGCACTTTCTTTCCTGGCCATGCTATCATAAACATGGGAAGTGAGTTGTTTGGAAATGGGCTGTACTGCGGATCATTTGTCACACTCTTGGAGCTTGGATCTGTCACATATGTGTGGGTAGAAAGACAGGGGTCTTTACAGTGGATGTTAGAAAAAATTACCAAACCATTAAATGGAATAAGGAGTAGCCCATGCAGCCGTACCTAACAGGGCCTCTGTAGAAGGCCAATCCGACAGTTTGTCGATGCAGCCTTTTATAATGCAAAGGCTTATAATTATCTCACACTCGCTCATTTCACACTGACATATCGCTTTCCTAAATGTCAGTAGGAACAGCCAGTGCACTTCTCTTCCCCCAGCTCAGTAGAGCCCCTGCTGCACCCTGCACACAGCTATGATGATGGCAGTGCTTTAGCCCTGAACGTGTAGCCCCCCGCCGGGGAATAGCGGTTCAGGCATCACCGATCGTTGACCTGGCTATTGTTGTTTGTGATACTTACTGGTAAACTTTTGCAATCAATACAACATCAGCCAGCAGAGCCCCTGGGAATGAAAACCTGAAACAGCGCACTTAATCTTGGAGCCGGCCCCTGCTCCCTGCTCTGCCGCTAAACTAGGTAGTTGGCCTACTTGATGCGGCATTATTGCCGCAGAGGTCAGATGTGAGCTGTCTTGCACGGCGCCTGATGAATGGCTGTTTTTGATAAAGCGCCTCTCCCATCCAACAAGAGACATTTAATAATGATGGACCATAACTGCACACAAAAAAATCCTTGTAGAAGAAAGGAAAAAAAATCCCTCCTGCCTGCCTTTCCACATCTCAGACAGTGAGCAGCTAGCCATACTCAGTGCACATGTGGTTGTTCATACAGAGAAACCATACCTCTGTGGGGTATGCAATCACTGCTCAGTTGAAATCTTACAGCCAGGTATGCACAGGTAGGTAATTTTTAAAAAATGTTTATCCTTATCTAGAGGTTTAACCCATTCAAAAATAAACAGAAATTGTGCAAATAGTAAAACAGGTAATTATGAACTGCACTAATGATTCCAAACTACGCTTTTATTGAATATCTTGATACATTTTTATTACCCAAATTTTTCCTTTTCCTCCCAAATACTCCATTTTACTGAAAACTGCAGGTTGACAGTGCTAGAGCACAGTTTACGCCTATACACTGTTTTAAATTGGAAAGTATTCACAAAGGTAACAATGTTAAATGATAGCATTATGTCCACAGTAATGCAATTTAGCATCCACTCAGACTGCAGAACCCTCCTCTCAACACCCATCTCAGGAGGCGCCCATAAGATAATTGAATGTCTTTTAAACTGCGGATGATCATTTAACTAGCTCAGTGGTCAAGGCAACAGGCAGCAATTTTGCAATCTGCCATTGTGATGAGCAATCAAATCAGCATGTATTTAGCTTAAGCGGCCCTAAATGAAATGCACACCTTTTAAATGAGTATAGTTACGAAAGTATACGGTGAAATTAAATGCCATTCTCCAGAAAACAAAACCCAGAGCGCGGTGACAGGTTTGACATAGACAATGGCTTTAGTGACAGGAATAACAAATTAATTGGAACCATAACACATTCTCTCTAAAGGTGAAGTAAACACACCTGACTGTATATTTTTCACCATCAGTTAAATCTCAATTGGATCTAAAAATAAACCCCAAGACATTGAACAGTTTAATGGATTTTGACGTCTCTGCATTATGCTGTCACTCCAGTATAAATGAATCATAACTTTGCTCTGCACCAAGGAATTACCATGCATTTTGAGAAAATGCATTGTGCGCCAAGCTGTGAATTATGATGCGAGATCAAAATAAATGTGTAATGACTTTGGAGATGCCCAGAATAATTTATTGGGTGGAGATAGTTCCATATTGAAAAGAGAGCCTAAGTGGGATACAGAAGCTCTGTGCACTGACACTGCCCTGAATGTGTTTGAATTCTGAAATGTCAGCGTTAGATAGGCAAAGAGCCCAGCCTGTTTACTGAAGCTTGGTAAATGAGGGCTTCATTTGGGATGCAGCAGTATTCAATTATATGGTTATTTATTGATCAGAAACAATATATGTCTGTCTGCGGCATGTAAAGATGAATTCAGAGGATAAAAAGAAAGTGTCAGGGAAATTGGCCGATGAAGGATTGCATTTGATCTGGGTGGGAATTCAAGAATGGAGACAGAATACCCTTGTGTTAAAAAATGGGCCAGAAGTGTATTTGCAATTAAGGTTTTCCACAAAGAACTGTCAAGTGGGATTTCAAATGAGAAGGGGAAAAAAAAAAAAGTGTAACAATACTGAAATAAACCAGTGGGAAAAAATATGTTTCTAATAAAAGTTAGAAAAAAACCCAACCTATTTACTGTAACCCATGTTTGTCTTGTTAAGACTAGAAGTAACAGAATAATTTATAATAATTATGATCTGACATTTTTTTTTTTTTTTGTACTTTCTGCTCCTCTGTGCTTAAACTGGAGTACGTTTTTACATTTTATTTGTAACTAAGTATTTCTTCACTTTGGCATTGCAGTGTTAACTTTTGTAAGAGATGTGTGTACTTCTTCCACCACTGTCTCACTAAAGTTCAATATGTTCTCAAGTTGCATAGTTTTTTTTTCTTTTTTTTCCTACGCATTAATGTGATTATAATTTGTAGCTTGTTCATTTGAAACTCATGATAATACGATTTGTTTCTCCTGTCAATATGCTTCATAGGCACAAGTTAGCTAACATTTAACTAGAGTTTAAACAACAATAGACAGGCAATTGATCAGTGCTTTTTGAAGTTGTCATTTTTTGCTTGTACAAATTAGGAAATGTTTGATGGATTTCACAGACCAAACGATCTATCAGTTAATCAAGAAAATAATTGACAGATTGATTTATAATGAGAATTGAATGGTAAGAATAAAGGAATAATAATGATTATAATAATAAAAAAATAATCAAAAAAATGTCTTCTCCCCTGTGGTGGTCATCTTTGACCGTCATAGAGCTTTTTGAAGAATAAGGTGTGAAACTTTACATCTTCTGGCCCTCTGTTAGCTCATTTACAGGGCTCAGCTGAAGTGTGCTGGGGTGTGTGATGCACCAGCGCACTCACTTTACATCCCCACTGTAAACACTGTCTATTATATTATTCACAACAGTGTCCTCTAGAGAGATGGATCCCGGTGAGGCCCCTCTGAATATGGAACACCAACTATTGTGCTTACCTGCTGCCCCATATCAGCGTGGCTCACAGTGGCCCTCGTTCAGATCTCTTTAGCTGGGCTGGAGGGTAATCCCTGGGCAGCCGGGGCTTCTCTGTTGTCTCCTGGTTGTTTTCTGTGTAGTTCATAAATTATAGATGGGCCATGTCGAGGGCCATCATGCTGCCTGATCCCTGTCTGTGCTGACAGCTGTATGATGCGCACTGAGTGCAGCAGATTGGGAGCTCAGAGTTTCATCAATAAATATCACTCTGACCCTCACACTTGGCCTCGTGTCAGCGGTCAAGGTAATGGCTTTTTATTATCGTGAAGGGCAGCCCAGCGTGGGGTAGTCTTAAGGTTGCTCGTCCATCTCAGGTCCGGAGACACAAAGACAGACAGAGAGGGAGAGAAAGAGAGAGAGAGAGAGAGAGAGAGAGAGGAGAGGAGTAGCTGGTCTAAAGTTTAAATGGACTGGGATGTTATTATGTGAAGCCTGAGGATGAGTGTGGATGTGTTGTGTGTTTGACAGTGAACAGCAGGGAGCTTTTGTGTGCTGCTCCAGAGGAAGTAGTGATTTTCATGGGCACATTATTGGATTAAATTAACCTTATTAACCAGCTGTGATGAATTCTATTGAGCTCACTGCTTCACACACATCTCTAAAGAAATTGTGCGAGTGTGTGAAAGCGTGCCGGCTGTTTCTATTTTTGTGCATTTGTGTTTGATTGTAGAGCTTATCTGTCTGTCTCTGTCTGTCTGTGAATGTGTGTGTGTGTGCGTGTGTGTGTGTGTGTGTGTGTGTGTGTGTGCGCGTGTGTGTGTTGGCTGATGGTTAGCTCTAACTGCCTTGGCTCACAGATGACAGGGCTTGAAATGCCATGATTGTGTACTGAAAGCTCAGGCAGCTGTACATGCTGCATGATGTCTTCAGAATACAGGTTTTTAGACAAAACAATATAGAACAGAACAGCATTTTGTCTAAAGTTCATTCATCAAAAAGCTGCATATTTTGAAAAGGGTAAAAGCCCCACACAACCCTGTCAGGGAAGCGCAAAGGCTAGATACTATAGATTACTTTAATCCCCTGCCAGATATAAAAAGGATAATTACATATTTGTGGTGGAGGCTGTGTGGTGAAAAAATCAATACAGCCTTTTTTTGTATGACACTTCATTAGTGTGAAAAAATCTTGGAGCTGAGAAGAACTGCACTGCAATTAAATGGTTCTGCTACCTTAGACTTTGTAATGGCTCTATATTATTATCCAGTTTATTTGAAATAGTGGTTGCACTTGTGGAGTAATTGGAAACCATTGATTATGTACTTTTATGTCTACACTCTTGCACATCATTATGGAGAGAAGCAATAGTTAGTTAGCCTCTCTAATGAAGCACTAATTGCACTAAGTAGGTTAAGATGTTAGTCAAACTGCACTCAACTGAAATGACAGCACAAAGACTTTCAATTAATCTGCATGCACTGACTAGCAGATGTTGTTTTGGACTGTATATCTCGCAGATTTTATTTGCTTTGTGTCTGATCCTGGTGCGTAAATGGAAATTGTGTTTGTATCAGTGCATTGGCAGCAGATGAAATTGATTGGAAAGAGGGGAAATAAGAGGCAGCGGGGGAAAAAAAATCTAAGGTGATGGAATATAAAGTGGCCACTTTGCTGCTGTTTTCAAAAGGAGGACCATTTGTAACGTAGGTTCCCCTCCTGATAATGTCAGCGGTGTAACACTGGCTGGTAATTGTGCAGGGATGTCTGTTAACTCATACCACTGTGTTAACATTTATTTAAGGGTGTGAAGACCTTGCGCTTAGTTTAGCCTCTGACATGACTCCAATGTGTCCAGTTGTAATGAATGTAACACAGTAAGGACACTGGAGATGATGTAATTTGTGTCATTTTATCAGTGTAGGAGAATATCACAGGATAGTGAGGTTAGACAGAGAGAAAGCAGGAACGACACACAACATGAGCCAAAAGCCAGACCTGAAACCACAACATCACAAAGCACATGGTGTGTCCCCTAATAGTCCACTGAGCCGTGCAAATGTTTGCTTAAATAATTTCACTATTAACATCCTCAACCTCCAGTATTTCCAGTGTCTTTTGTGGTGACCAGTGTGGTTCCTTTAGAAATGTAATAGGTAGCACTGTCACAGTAACTACTTTTTTTTTTTGTAAAGAAAAAAGTCATAAGTCTCCGATTCCAGCTTCTTAAAATGAATATTTTAGTTTCTTCACTTCTCTATGGCACTGAATCAAATATCATTGGGCTGTAGACAAGACAAGACATTTGAGGACATTGTCATGGGCTTTTTGGAGACATTTCATCAACATTTATCATTTTGTAGACCAAACAACTAATAGATTAATCATGACAGTGAAACTTACTGAATTAATCGACAATGACAAAAAGTTCGAGCCCAACTTGAACAGTACTTCTTGACAGGCCTAGTAATAAGTTACAAATTATTAATAACCCTGTTTGTCATATAAATAATGTAATCATCTGAAATATTTGTAATGTATTTTCCAACATTATATGAGTTTTAAGTTTTAAAATCTGGACCATAAAGGTAGAAAGTTCAATAGAGCCAAATGTAAGTGTAAAGATTTTTAGCGCATACTGCCCAATAAATACATCTTGACTAGACCTAGAGACATCTCGGTTTACGCCATCCTACCCTTGATAGTGTCGCACTCACATTTGCTTACCTGCGTTGTCCGTAATTATGCGGAAAGTAGGTATTCTCTCACAGCGGAGAGATACAAAGCAAGAGAATGTAGCTGAAAAGAATATATTCACATATAATCCTATTTAAACTCCCAATATTTAGTTAGTAACTCTAATTTAGTTAAAATCCTTAGTAACTGTAACAAATCACAATTACATTTCTTTTGTATAATGTAACGCTGTTACATGATGACTGTATAATGTAATCTGTTGCTGTTAGATTTACTAATTATTCAAATACAATGTACCGCTTGCTCTTTTGATGAATTATATGTTAATTCACAGATACATGAATCTTCCATTTATGATAATTTACATTACATTTTTTTACCCTCAGATGAAGCTATTAAAGAACTGCATCAACGTGGTCTCTTACTAAATATCACTTATAGAAATTAGTGTGCATTGCTATTGATTTCCTTTTGAAAATACCCAATTATCTTTCAGGAATGTGTTGAAAACAAACCATTCAGCCCGGTGCAGAATTCGTTGTCTGCAAAAATGTGATGGATTGTCCATTTGTGCAAATGAATTACCCTGTCCAGATATTAGTGTAGCACATTACCCACTGAGGTCATTATGTGAGATGCAGGCTGCGTCCACCTCTGCAGAGTGGAGGATATGGTGTGTGTGTTGTGGGGGTGGGGGTCCACGTGGACTGGCCGAACACTGTCCCCCATCATGGTTCTCTGTGGAGAGAGTGATGCTGACAGTACACTCCTGGCAATCAGTCAGCTCGCCACCCACCACTATGCGCTATCCGAGATGTGGAGAGCAGGGTCTGCGCTGGTTACAGCTTAAACCCAGCAGCAGCAGGAGGACTTGCCGCCTTTGATCTTTTTTCTTTCAAAGGGCTCAAATGCTCACGCTTTTGTACGCTTGAGAGACACTTCAGCCTTCACTACCCAGGAAAAAAAAATTTGAAAAGTGCCGTCCGCTTGTTACAGATACGGAACAATTTAAATCAAAAGTAAAATGTTTAAATCAAATTAAATCTCAGAACATTGTTGACTGGTGTAATGAGAGTCATCTGTTGAGCACGTTGAGCAGGCTAAGTTGGTGTAAACTAGAGTATTAAATGCAGGGTGGAGACCTCTATCAGGACCTCTTATTAACAGAAGCATGTTCTTGGTGGGATCTTAAGAAATCTCCTGGCTTTTATATGGCTGTCTGGGGAGAGGGTCAGACCCTGTAAGCTGTCATTGCACATGAAAGGATTAATGTCATCTTATAAGAAGGGGGGAAAAGCCGTCTTATAGTTATTTATTCTGTTTCATTCACATTCTGCTGGCTCTGTAAAAGAAAAAAGGCTAATGTCTGGTCTAATTTGTAGCCCTTTAAATTCCAGACAGAGATTCTTTACATATCTCTGGAGCTCATGGCTCCTCTCGGCGCAGCCCCTCTCCTCCTCTCCTTCTGGGATTCCTCTTAAACCCGACCAATTTACTATCTGAAGCAAAGTGAAGATTTACATGAGTTTGTACTTGAATGGCTCCAACTCTAGCTTCATGCACTAAACACTCCCACTGTAATTACCATACGTGGATCCTGCTCTCTGATACCTCTCTCTCTCTCCTCTGTACCTAGGCCAATTGAAGGGGAGAGAAAAGGAAAATACTTATTCCCCAATGCTGATTCTTAGTGCTCCTTGTTCAGGATCTGTAATTGGATCTGTGTTTTCGACTCCCTGCTAATAAGCAGCTTACTTTGGCTCCCTCTAGACTTGACCCACCACATTTTTGTTTTATGAATTTTACAAGGAGATTTTAATAGATGCTTTAGGCTATGCAAAACATAGGCTGAAGGGGAGGCATAATGTGGGAGCCTTGACACAGAGTACGCCTGAGTGGCTGCTTATCATTGCGGACAGGTCTCATAACTTTCATTAAGATTGATGTAGGACAAAAGGGAATGCGCGAGAAGAGGGACATGAGAGAATATTAACCTGTGCTCCTGTAACTAACTATAATTGTTTTGCATTCGGTCTCTCCTCAGGCAGCCGCCCTCATTATCTTTACCCGTACATGACGGTGCAGCTGATTTTTAGTAGCCGGGCTTGTTAGAGGAGATTGGAGGTCAGGGCAAACTGTAATCTGCCTTTGGTTATTTTTATGGTAGAATCCGACGGCCAGGGGCTGAAGTGGTGTATCAGTGTATTTTACAAACATAACACCTCATTTCCTTTCATTTTACATCCGTGTAATTGTTTCTGAAGTTGGCTGCTCAGGGCGGTTGGAATTTGGATCAGGTAAAGAATCTGTTATTTTAATATCAAGATTGTTTTCTATACCTTTTTATAGGTTTGGGTCAAATTAAATCATATTTAATATGAAACTGAATCTGCCTTTCATTCCATCTTTTAGCTGGAAAGCTGAGCAAACAATTGGATGGGGATTTCCATGTCAGTTGGCTCTTATGTAGAGTCTCCAGCTAGTCCGGAGCTCATTTAAAAGATGGCAGAATTCCGGTGTCATCCTTACGGGGTCACTGAAATGAGAGAGATGAGAAATGTAAAGACAAGTGCTGACCCGTAACCTGCCCACAGCTTCCTCAATCATTAAAATACTTCCAGAAACCATGGACAATTCCATAATTCATTATAGGTTCTAGTATCTAAGTGATTTTTCTTATCATGCCTGTCTACATCCCCACATTAGGGTGGTTCATTTGTCTTAAAAAGAAAGAGAAATTAAGGAACATTTCCAACATTTCTTCAGATGAATGAGACAGGTGCAGTCATAGAGGTGAATATTCAGCGAAGATGGAGCTTTGCTCAACGGTACTAACTAAGACACTCTGTTGGGTATAGGAACACTAATGACCAACACAATCACCTATCTTGACATGAATACCAAAGATAACAAGGAGAGGTGGGAATAGGTGTAATGCTCTCTCTTTCATCCTCTCTCTCTGCTTCCTTCTCTCTCTATGGGAATCTACCGAGCACGCTTTACTTCATCACAAAGCTAACGTGGCATAGAACTTTTAAAACCCGCCTCGGCTTTTGTATCTTCCTCACCCCCTCTCCCTCCATCCCTCTCCTCTCCTCTCTCTCTTCTGGTTGGTAATTCTCCCATCTGGAGGATGTTTGAGAGAAACAAAGAAACAATAAGAGGAAGTTGGGAGAGGGGGTGTCAGGCTGTCAGTAATCTGACAGCTATGGTAACTACCCTCTAATCCAGACGGCTCCAGCCACGCTCCGGCCTGACACCCGCGCCTCTGACTGACAGCTGAAGACCGGGCACATTCCACAGGCAGAAGTGACATCCAGTCTATTAAGGCAGACAAGCACAAAGCAGAGATTTGCCCTGACTGCCTGGTACTGAAGCCTACTATGGAGGGGGTGATTGGAGAGGTCCTGGAGAAGGTGTCAGACTCAAGCTCAGATGATAACCATATTGTAATGATGCTGCTGGACAATGAAGTGCCATGATTGCCCATGCTGACAGCGGAAGTTTATGTCTGGATATCCCCCCATCCCCTCCCCCGTCTGCATTCGCAGGCAGCTCACAACACACACACAGTCTCCAGGTCCCAACTGCCAGTCAAAAGCCTGGCCGCAAACGGGTGCACTTCTTATTCCAGCACAAGAGTGCACCAAACAGTGATCTCTAATGGACTGACCCGAGGCATGCTGTGCTGACAGGGAGAGCAGTATAATTGTTGTTTATCTTCTTCCTCTTTAGATATCTCTCTGAGCATAAAGAGACTTCTCAGCGTTCATTTGTTGCTACAGAATAGCCCAGAATCCTCCACTTAGTTTCTTTATCAGCAAAACATACTGGAGAAAGCTATACATGATTGCTTTTGGAGGCGTTTCACGATGGCAGAAAAGTATGTAATTGGTTTCACTTAAGGTTAATTATTTGCACTGGCAGGTCGCATTGTTGTAAGCCGTTCATTAGAATACACATCCAACACACGGAGCAAATGAGATGAGCTGGCTGTGCTTTATTTTAGGGGTTACTTTAAAAGAGCTCCCCAAAACTGAGCCAGACCTTAATGATACTCTCAGCAGCCTATATAATGGAACAAGTTTACATAAATTAGACCACAGATCTGCAGTGGCATCAGACAGGCTTGACTGTTTGTATTTGACTGCTTTGGCTAATTAGAAGTTCAGAAAAAGTGGACTCAAAATATATATACTCTGCTTTGAATTCAGTCCTAAATCTGTACTGCATACATAAAACATTTTCCCCTCGCTTTCCTGTATCAAATGCGTTTGGATTCAACTTTATTTTTGTATGAAGCCTGATGGTTTAAGACGTAGATGATTTGATTTCCTCTGCTTGTGCTGTAGTTTGCAATGCCAATGCATGGCAGGAGATTTAAAAAGGGAAAAGATGAGCTAGAATAGGGATTTTCCTGTGAATGCTTCAAGTGCGAAGTAAATCCCTCAAACAGCACATACCCTAACATTCCTACAATAGAAATTATATTAAGTGTGTAAAAGACACACGCTCTGTATCCTCTCACCCTTAGCACAACATTCAAATAAGTCGGAGAGATTTTGGTTCCAGGCGAGTTCACCAAAGGTGGCATTTCCCGTCTTCTTTCCAGCCAAAGCCTGCTCGTCTTCCATCTTACTTAGCTCGTCTTGATGGAGACTCAGGGTGCATGCCTTGCTAAGTGACAGGGAGTTAAGTATACATTCACACCATCCTGGGCTGCTAGTTAAGTTGACAGAGAGGCTCTGCAACCAGTCGGTCAACATGAAGCTCATTCGCACTCCAATCAGACCAATGATAGAGAAGAGGGCTGTTTCAGGATCTCATTTAGAATTTTGTATTAAAGTGTTTGATTCCTTAACAATGATTTTGGTTGCCTTTATGTTTTCTCACACATCAAAATGATCAGCCTCATGATAAATGTCCTTTGCTACACATTTATGCATCTTGCCATGACTTAAGTAATAACAATTAGCCATTGATTTCTATCAACTTCAAGCTAAATGTCGGGATGCTCTATAAAGATTTCTTTCAACGGTTACCAATAACCAATAATGATGGGCTTCTCATGACTGATATCAATAAGATAACTGATTTTTTCACATTTTTGTAATTTATAAAGATGTTCAAAACCTGGAGTTTAAGCTCACCAGACAGTATGAGGCTAAGTAATGAGCAAAGGTGGATGATTTAATATTCCACATTCTAATAAGATTTGTTGTTGAAATTTTCAGACTTTTACCCCCTTTAGGAACTCTTGCGGAACATGATTTGCAAATTGAAGTTGGGCTGTTTATGTCTCAGAATGTGAAAACATCCACACTGTTGACGACGTGAGCGCGAAAAATGTGTGCTGTAGCTGTTTTTCTTCATCTGTTAATGGGCAGATTGCGAACCAACATGAAAGGTGCATACTGCCACCTGTGGTATTGTAAGTGTAAAAGTGTAGATTTTGCACTTGTTAAACCAGTGAAAGTGATTTGGCCTCATATTATTGGTTCTGTTTATTGGCTATAATTTACTTGTTCATCACCATCTATGGAACTACCTGCAAGAGGTCCTCCGACTGGCTACATCAATTTCTTACTTTATCTGGTGTTTACTTTTTATGTTTATTTTATTCTTGTTTGAGCGACACTATTCTTTATTCTGGACATTGCACTTAAGTCATGAAGTGCTCTTTTTTTATATACCTATTGTTTCTACCTTTTATTCTTAGTGTTTCTATGGTTTCATTCGTTGTAAAGAATTTGATTCCTCTTTAATACGTCATGCCAGCCTGTTTATCTTTACATTACTATATATTCTATTGTCTTGATTTGTGTGCTTGTTGCAAAGCACATTGTAACACTGTTTTTGATAAGTGCAGTTCAAACAAACTAATAATGATAAATAATGATGATTATTTATTGTTCCAATATAGTTTATATTGTGCATCCCAGCTTAAATGTAAATATGAAACGTCAACATGTAAAAAAGAAAAAAAGAAAAAATCAATAGAAACTTGTTTTTGTTTCTCATCTTCTCTCTGCTCTTTGTACATGCAGGCCAGCATAGCCATAATGAGATAGATAATTGAGGATATTTTTTATTCAATGGCTAGTTAATTGGTTGCCACCAGTGTCCCAGGAAAGGTTAAATTTATGGTTGCGTGTCACCAATTACAATCCCAGCTGGCTTTGTTCATCTGGAAATATTTATGGCAAAAAGTCAATGTTTTGGGCGACAAATGACAGGTCGGACGTGAACACATTGCACAACCGCGAGCCGATTGTTGCATTCTCTCACAGCAGCTCACAGTCTGGGCTGTGCATAATCTTTCATTTTTGAGCGCAGAATCAATGTGTGCATAATCAAATTCCTATTGACAGCACTCATATCCTTCTCCCTGTGGCAGAAAAGAAGATCTTGAAGTGGGGAAGGATGAATGCATTAACATCCTTTCAGTCAGTCTAGCAGATAACAAAGCTCCCTGCCTCAGTGTTAACACTGCAGATTAGGTCAAGTTTTTACCCCTCTGAGTTTCTCTCCTGTAAATGACGAGTTTTGATGTGAAACAAGCAACATGTCAAGGCGAGTTGAAAGATGTAGGCATTTTCTGCCATGTCACAATGACAGGCCGCTGAATATTTGGGCCATTAGGGGCTTATTAGTGAATAAATGACCAGATGGTTCAGTGATGCACAGAGATGGACAGAACTGGATGCTACTAATCAGCAGTGTCTGTAGCTCGGTGTCAAATCACACGACATGGTAACCCATGGCAACGGAATAAAAGTTAACATTAGCAAGTCAATTTGAGATCTGGGGTGGTGTAAACAGGGCTTCGAATAGCCCTGCATTTCTCGCTTGAAAACAGAGAATGTCTGTGTTTCCAGGGAGTAAATTCAATTTGAAACAGCTCAGATGTTTTCTTTTTGCACTTTTAAATCACACGTTTCTACATGTTTATATTTAATCCCTTATAATTAGATCTTTGATAGTCTTTGGATATAACTGACCTTAAATTACAGTCTTGTTATTAGCATATCCAGAAGGAATACCCCAATAATCCAACAGGAAGCCCCCTCAGTGTTGAATTTTTAAATGCTTCAAAAAGCATACCAATTTTTTAAAGCCTAATTTACCCACATTTACAAACACAAAGACAGTAGGATGTCTCACAACACCTCACACTTGTTTATTTCAACAGCACCTCACTTTTGTGATTGTCAATACATTCATTCAGATTCTACTTTTGAGGTGCTTTGATTAGTTTGATTCCGAGATGCCCCACCATCCTCTTTACAGGAGGTAACCAACAAATTTGAAAAACGTCCGTGTTTGTGCTTCAGTATAATTGGTGATGGGTTGTTTTGTGACAGATGTGAAAAATAAAAAAAAAACATAGTGTGGGTTGCATTACACCAAACACAATACAAGATGCTCCATGTTGGAGCTGCATATGAATGTGTGTGCGTAAACATGCGGGGTCTCTTTAATTGTATGGTTTTCTTCCAGACCCACAGCTGACACAAACAGGCAGCCTGTTTAATGGATGAGAAGAGCCGTTTGAAGACGGTCTGTCACTTCTGATTGCTTTGCCTCTCTTCTAAGCATATCACTTGTCTACTAATACCCCTCCATTTAATTCCAGTTCTCACTGTCATTAACTTTAATAGATTTATTTATAAATTAGGGATATAGGTAAGATCTGAAGAGGGCTAAAGAAGCCTCATTATTAGCCCATTTAGTCAGTAAGGTAGATATATAGATTTCTCTGCATACCATTGGACTCAAAGGCTATAACATGATAGTGGTAGGTCACAATGCTTTCATATGTTTTTCACATTAAAAATTAGATTAACAAGCTCTAGCTCTCAGAAATATGTAAAAACTACCTCCGGCATCATTGAGCATGATTAAACTGCAGTCAGGCTTTGTGCATATTAAGCACCTTGACTTATTGATGTATTGTAATAGTGATATTTCACAATAAACATATTAATTTGAATAATTTATGTACACGTGCAGCATCCCACTCCATTATACCTTTGAACAACCGAGTGGGCAATAAAACATAGATATTGTGGGCTTTATGTAGGGTTGAAACAGTGGGATTCCATGTTATTATCCTACCCCCCATTACATGGAATGGGAGTGCATTGTTATTATTTGTCATCATATGCTAATTACACATCATTAATGTTAGACCTTAATGGCCCCAAGAGTGGGTAATAGGCTGTAAGGCTGAGCTGGCTGCTTGCAGGGAATCTGAATCTGGGGGGAGAGAACACATGCTAATGAAGCTGAGACCTTTTATCTTTGCAGATTAAAAGGGAAAAGATCACAACCCTCAAAATAAGCGTTTTGACATCTGTAATTGGAAGAGACAACAAGCTTTTGTTCTATTATAGGGAGCAGGAGACATCAGGCTGGGTGTATAAATCTCTCCAGCGAGCTTTACTCCCTCAGTGCCTTCAGTCAGTTAGCCAAATGAAATCTCACTGCTGCTTTCATGCTTTTAGCTGCAGTTAGACAGAAGATGGAGTGCTGCTGCTTCCAAAGCAGCGCCAAGTCTGTGATCTGGGTGCGTACATGTGTGAGCATGGTAGCTTAGCCTTTTCAAATTAATGGATGCCCTTGTATGCTGAATGGGGAACACAGAACAGTGACCCTGCCAATTATTGGGGGAATATGGAGGAACTGTTTGCACACTTTCTGTGCTGTTGTGCAGACAGTCAAAGTTGGATTTTCTTTCTTTTTTTTTTCTTAGTGTTGCCCACTTTACCGCAATGATTTCGGCAAAATAATGCCAAAGCACTGAGGTCAGATGGTGAGACCCATGTTGCTGTAAGCTGTGGAAGAGTGACTGAGTGTGCGCATCTGGTCCTCTCCAGCGGGCCTGGCTCAGAGCTGGGGCGAACAGCAAAGCGACAGCTGGTCCTGCATGGCTCCATGTTTGACCCTCAGCACCATGTGTAGTCCTGGGCGGCCAGCGGCACTCCATACCCTGAAGACATGTATGCCATCCCGAACACCTGGTGGGAGGGAGCCCACCTCAGAGCCTAGGGTCTAGTTGTGCTTACACCAGGTTAGGGATAGTGTTTGAGGTGTGTGTGGCTAGATTTCAGGGTCCATGACCCTCTCAGCCCCTGACACCTCAGCAACCCCAAAGGCTCAGAAAGCAGGGGGCCCGCTGACTGCCCATTTGCTCTGTCTCTGAGGTCCAAGCCCAGAGGTCCTGTCATCACAGAGCAGCTCAGCTGGAGGCCATAGGTGTAACGACCTACATCTATCCATATATAACAATATGTACGTTATCATCAGGCTGTTTATCTGGCTTGACCTCTACCAACTGTACTCGCATTTCATAGCTCAACTGCACACTCTGTTCTCGTGAATATCCAAAAGATTTTCTCAGATAAACTTTGCAAGCTGCTGTGTGACAACACAGCTGGAGGGATGGTGTTGAGAAATCATCTTGCTGCAATTTATTAAATCCTGACTTTGATAGTCTCCATGACTTCCCTCCTTGTATCTGTTTATGATGAATGTTTTATGCATGAAAGCAGAAAATGTTGATCAGGGAAATTGTATGGAATTTGTCTCCATTATGCATGCTTATCATAATCACGGCAAGATTATGCAGTAACAGAGTAGAGCTGGTAATACAATAAGTCTCCTTGATAACGCAAAACATCTAAGAGAGGAAATGATGGTATACTTAGTCAGTATGTGATAGGCACATAGCCTCTAGGTTCCTCATAATTCATATCTTTCCCTCTAAAATGAACTCACTCACAAAAATACGCCTCTTATCATTCTGCTCTGCAATGCCAAAGATGAGAAATAATAGGGAAAATGGTGGTGCAAAAATGTCAGTTTGTTTAATTATTGCTAGTTATGACAATTACCTTCTCTTTGACTTTAGCATGTATGTAATAAGAATGTTCCTTAGTGCCTCAGAGAAATGTGAAAGGTCAGATGTCAGTTTTAATATGACTAGAGCACCTCTAATGAAACACTGTTGCAATATGTGTTGAATACGAATGCATTAATTTCTTAAATGTCTTTCATATTTGCAGGCGCCTCAGCCTTTTTAACTGGGATAATTTGACAGCAGCCCCCTGCCTTCCTCTGACAGCTCTGAGGAGCTGGGGCTCAGCACCTGCGTCCACCCAAGCATTAAACCTCAGATCCTGAACTCTCCTCACAAATGAACTGTCAGATCATTACTGCGCGTGATGCAATATAATCTGTCTCAGAATTAACATTTGGCCAAGTCCACACAGGGTTTTTTCTCCCATCTCTCTCTTCCGTACATCTAGCCCCCTCAGAAGGCACCGGTTTGAATATGCATCTCTTCACATTTCCATGAGGGACCCACCGGGAGTACAGGCAGAGAGCAGCTTTCAGCATTAGCATGTCAGGAGGGAAGGGTCCTTTTCGTTCAGGGTCCCACTGCAGATGCTATGCCTCACTTGTTCATTACAATTGCATTTCATCAGCTTGATGATGTCCACATGTCAAATGAGTGTGAGGATTTTGCACACAACGGAGCCTCTGGGAAAAGGACTTCGCTGGCTAATCAGCTGATTATCATACCTCAAATGGGGCTGTAGTGCTCTGTTACAAAAGCCAGCCAGAGAGAACGAGGTGCAGGAGACAGGCATACGACGGACGAGTCCAGATAGGAAGGCAGCAAGCAAAGCTGATTAACAAAGCTCTCTTATGAACACACATAGAGGAATGCAAAGTAAGCAAACAAAACGCAACCCAAGCAGGAGACAGAGGAGAGTATTAGAATATTTATTGTTATCATATTTTTTTTGTACTGGTATGGCTTTAAAGCCCACAGTATTAATCTGCGTGTTATTATGTTATCCTCGCATTCATTCTAAAGATGGACAAATTAGGCATCTGGCACAAAACTTGTGATTTTCTTGTTTGTGTATTTTCTTGGGTTCAGTCGTAATTTGGTTCAAAAAGCGCCTTATTGACCTACAGGAGATAAGAGGTGCATAAATCAAAACAGGATTATAATCTCACTCTGGCTCTTGAGCACTGTGTCCTACGCACCTGAAGAGGTTGCCACATGGGGACCCTGTAACTCTGCTGGGGGACTTCATTTCTTATGTGGATAACAATGGAGAGAACAAAGGGGTGTGACTGAGCGGACTGGCCTGGAAGGAGTCAGCACATGGAATTCAAATGTCCCTCTGGCCACGGCACACCAAACCGATATCAATCAATCAATCAGCAATGAAGGCCAAGTATTTCATCGCTTCACATTGCTTGTGTTGCTTGAATGCAACGCAAAGGCTACAGTGGACAGCCATATTCATTTCAAAAGGGGAAATGGAAGACTCAGGTCTGTGGATATACAAACTCTTCATTTATGTAATTTTCACATGGCTAATGCTAATGCAGCCACTTTTTATGTCTTAGTTGCAAATGGAACTGGAAAAGAGGTGGATGCCAAAAATAAGGAGAAACTCCCTTAAATGGGTAAAATCATGGATACTTCAGTGACATGCTCATGGGGCTTTCTTTTTTGTTCATTTTTCTTCATGTGCACTGATTCGCTGAACTGAAAAGCCAATCAGAGTAATATCTCTTACCAATGGACTCCATCACCAATTCAACATGCTCAGTCGTCCAATGGGTTTACTAGTACCACGGGTTCAGGACACACCACAAGAACTAAGGCCACAGACAGACTGACCGACCATCAGCCTGGTGTATCAGGACTTTAGCCTCCTTTACACAGGCAAGTGCTTCAAGTTGTGGGCTGAAGGTTGTCAGTGCCTGTCATGGTGGCACCCAAAGAGCAAACAGCCCTCAAGCTGAAGATCAAGCGAGATGTGGTAAGCAAGAGTTGGAGAAGTTAGGGAAGCCATGGCATCGACCCTGGCAAACCATCTAACCTGTGAAAGAGAAGCAAGTCTTTGCTCAAGTGGTCTCAGCTGCTAAACTCAACACGGAATATTGTTGGGTTGTCAAAGAACCATTTTGAGGACCTCCTCAACTCTACCAAAACTCTGCAGTGGCAGAGCACCAAGATGCTCACTGACATTGTCGGGATATCTTGGTTGACAAACCTCTGTTGTAAAATACAGATGTCAGGGACAGTGCTTGTGGACCAGCACATTCAACAACATGGTATGGTTGTTATGATATGGTAACTCAGAGGCTGAGCTTCTGTCTGCGTGTTCCATTGCTCAACTTTCCACAGGAAAGATTATGCTACCCTAAAAGAGGCTCTGACTGACCACCAAACTTTAGAATTAGCAATAATGTGCACTATTGTGTATAGGGCAGCTGTTTACTTTTTAATGACTTATTTAGGACCATTTCCTTCTCTGTGTTTTGGGGGAATGTTGTGATAATACAATGTTTAACGGGCAATGCAGGGTCAAGCTTTTTCCTTGAATAAATGGAATGAAAACTGTGAATTCTTCCAACTAGTCAGGCATTTGACGCCGGTGTGGGTGTGAGGCTTGGCCAAGTACAACTGTCCAGTTTAGTGACCTCAGGATTAGATATCAACTTTGTGCAGATGATTTCTCATCACAACCATGACCTCCAGTGTTCAGCTGCTTCACATTGTAAGCTGCTACCTCTTAGTCTGAAGCCATGGTAATGGTTGCTCTCATTTGAGTTGGGAGTCTGTTGCTGCCCAAAAAGAGGTTGTTCAAGTACCATGCAGTCTTGTCCATGTGAAAGGGTAAAATGGAGGGTCAGATTGGGCTGTGTTGGCAGTGACTTAATGATAACATGACCTTCGTAGAGACAGGAAGAATGAGAAGTTGCAAAAAGGATTTTCCTTCTCTTTGGGCTGTCTCTTTGGGAAAGGCTGAGGAGCTTGGACATAAGGGACAAACCCAGAACACGAAAAAGATTCATATCCCACCTGGTCTATTAACACTTCTGATTCCTCGGGAGGAGCTGGAGGACATACTGTAGCTGAAGAAGAAAATCAGGGCTCAGTGTCTGATGTTCTTGGGTCAACTAAAGTATTTTGGAAACCTGAAGTTTAGGGTTAGTTGGATCAATTTACTTGCCTGTCTTGCTAAAGTACAGTTCCAACACTGCTTAATCACTGGCAGAAAGTGTTAAGAAAGAGTTACTCTTTGATATACGATACAGATTTACAAAATTGTCTTCAGTATTGATGAATATGTGATTAAATAAATAGTTGTAGATGATCTAATTAGCATCAATTGATTACTCTTTTTTTTTGTTGATGCAGCTGTAGTCCAATGTCCTCAGTGTCCACTGGTTGCAGCTCACATGCAATTTTTTTTTCGCTGCTGTCTTTACACGATGTATCTATTTTCCATTTCGCTGGACCAGCTTACATCTCTGAGGTGTAAATCTTAAATGTGAATGCACTTACATTTCCATAATTATTGATAGTTACTGAAATGACCTTGCATGAATTGAAATGTGTTTTTTCTGTTGTTTTAAACTTCACGTCAGAATTTTTTAGAATTATAGGTAAAAGGAGACAAAGACATCATTTCTGCTTGAAACAGCAGATGTTATTTTAGGAGTAATTTATTGCTTGTTGTATATACATTTCAAGCTGAAGTAAGAAAAAGGAGGATGGAGAGAAAAACTAAAGACCAAGGGAAGGGGAAGAATAACGGAAAACACTGCAGAAAAATTCCAGATTCAAGACATCTATAATGCTTTTGCCTGAACAGAGACATGCTGTCTTTAATTGATGAGGGCATTGATATTCTGTACTTTTGTTACTGTCAGTAAATCTGATAAAAAGACCAAAACTAACAGTGCGTCAATCTGTCCCTCAATATGTTCATACCTGCTTGAAACGTAACCATCCTTGACAGGTCACAAAAATAAATACATTTTAAAAAAGGTTTAACAATTTAAATAAAATATGAATATGAATTTTGTCAATAGTGAAACCGTACTTAACACTCAAAATGAAATTGTTGTTTTAGCCAAATAAGTATTCCTATTAGTATTGTTGTTAAACGTAAAATGCATTAAATAGCATTTGTTTATAGGTTTCATTGGGAATATTACTGACATGTTATAGTCATAAGAGATCCATTATTTTGAAATCCATTGTGCTAAATTAAGTCAACAGTACTGCGTTGTTTATTTGTTGTCAGAATGTCTGTTCAAATCTTAAGCTTTATTATCTCCATCTATAGAATAGTTATATAGGTCTACAATTTATGTTGCTTAAATTTTTTTTTTATTTATCCAAGTCTCATTGGTGCATCTCATAATAATGAACATTGTCTAGCTCAGCGGGAATGTCTTTTTGTTATTGGCTTCTTTTGTTTGAATGGAGATCACCAGCCACACATGGTAGAAGTGAAGTCACAAGTGACCTGAAAGCCCAATTATAAAGTCTGCAATCTGCATTGTTCTTGGAGCGAAAAAGAATCAATGTGCTGAAGGCATATCCCCATCAGAAGACCTAATGATGTCTTTCTGGACCACAGCCTTGCACACTGCATAGTAATCTTCTGCTAATTAGGTTTATAATGCCTAGGCAGGCCTCTGCATCAGCACAATTCCAGGGAGGACAGTGAAGTTATTTATTTATCTCACTGTGGCTCGTTGTTATCGCAGTTATAATTAAAGCAAAATTATTTAGATTATTTAGGAGAAGGGTTTATTGGAATTAGTGTTGCACAGTGCAAGTGCGTACACTTGAGCTGTGTTTTCAATCATTAGCTCACATTAATTCAAATAGTTGTTTCTATTAGGAGAGGAAATGAACAGAGAGACATCCTTTTACTATAGCCGCTCTCTCTAACTCTGCTTAAATTTTCAAATATGTGTGTGTAATCTGAAGATCGCTTGTCCTGCGGGATCAATGACACCTGCCATATTCTATACAGAAAGCCTTTGAGGTCTATCCACTCCTGTGGCCATATTAAAATAGTTCTTAATGTCAGATTTCTTTCTTTATTCCATTGTCATATGCAGTTTGTAATTATTGATGTAAATCAGATTATTTCCATTATCAATGTATATATTCATTATGCTGTGAAATGGCACACAAGAACTACTAGCCATAACAACAAGACCAGTTCAAGTGACATATTAGCATTACTCACTTAATCTGAATAACTCATCAAAAGACAAAATTAGTTAATTTGTGACATGATGATAAGGAAAGCAAACAAGGGGTATATGTTTTCTAGTGATAAATCTTGAACAACTTATTGATTACAGTAATAGACAGAGTTGATTGAAAGTACTGGAAGAGAAAGAGTTGACTTACCTGAGAAGAATTAGTGATCATACTTCTACGTTTACAGGTGAGGTCACCTTTGTAATCTATTGGGACTCTTTCAGCTGGATGTTAAAGATGATGAAGAAAACATTCAGCCTGTGCACTCTAAATAATAAGTGCTGTTTAGCACCTTCAAAGGCTGTTGAGCTTGTCTTTTGAGAACCTGTGAACTGCAGGTGCAATGTAGAATTTTTTTAGTTTTACCCTTTGCTGGATGATTAGTATCGAGCATAATTACACTGTTCATACCAATATGAGTGTAAATGGTCAAATGTTTTGTACAGCTGTAATACAAACAGAAGAGAGGAGTTTTCATTCACATTTATTATTCATTTATTACTTTCAAGACAATTCTTTTTTTCTCTCTGTCATAGTTCAGCATGTATTCAGTCACAAATTGTATAGATACATAACTCGAAAGATGTCAACTCATGAAAACAAAGATGTTCTAGAAACACAAATTGTGTGATATAATGTTAATTTTGAGTCCATTACACATGTTTTAGCCTGCCCTGCTCTTAGCTAATAAACATGACCTATTTGGTGGTTAATTGCATTTGAGCATTGTAAACAACAAATCTTTAGAAACCAGGGTTCATTTGTTTCATGAAATATTTCTACTGAGAGTTTTCTTCCAGCATTTTGTACTATATTTCATGTTTAACTGTCAACCAAATCCTGTTTAAAGAGTAACTTTAGGCTGAGCAGCAGTCTTTGAACGTACTAGCGTAATTTACAGATGAGGTTTTGTGTGGCCTGAAATGTAGTCTTTTGTATGCAGAGTAGAGAAGTCACAGGGTCCTGTGGTACACCTGTACATGAGTACAGCAGGATGAGAAGCTAAACTTGAAACTTACTCGAAACCTACACTTCTACATTTTCAATGAGGGATAAAGAGTAGATGTAATGGAAAGAATTTTTAACAAGGCAATTGTTGAAAAAAGAATGCAAGACACAAATATTTATTCACCCCTAACCCTTTAAAAACCCAAAAAATCAACTTCTTACACCTTGTAGACCTTCAAAATGACCTTGCAAAAAAGAGCCTGCAAATTCTAAACTTACTTTATATTTGTCAAAAAAATGTTGCATGCCAGCATGGCCATCCTGTTCTTTCTTGCTGCCTTTCAAGTGCCACTCATGTATTCTCTGGATTGATCTACCAAAAAATCTTTGTCTCCTCCCTTTTATGTACAACAAACTTCCTTGACCGACTGTTAGTATGATTTTGCTCTTCATGCTGGGTTTGGAGTAAGTTGGCTAAAGCTATAATCTAAACCAGCAAACCAAAACAATGAGCTGAGAGTATCTTGAGGCTCTACAGATGTTAGTTTGCAGTGTGACCTGCAGTACTAGAAATACTTTTTTGATACTGATTGTGATACTGGAAAACATTTCATTTTATTAGTATTTATTTTAATAATTTGAAAAAAAGGAGATACTTTCATATATTAAACTGGAGAGCTTGAGTTATCCATTGAATGGAAAATTAGCATTTTGTTTGTTTCTCATTCAACCATTTAAAATACAAGCCTCCTTTCAGTTGGTGTTTCTGTTTATTAGTCATGTTGGTGGTGAAAGAAGTTTCCAGTCTTGTGTTTTGCATTTTGTTGGTTGGGCAACGTGTGTTTGCATGTGGATTGTTGACTGTGCTCGTAGTTGGTATGTAAAAAATATTTTTACTCATCAGATAATTTTTGTGTATAATACTATTAGTAATACTATTAGTTCAAACAGTATGTCTACATGACTTGTACATACTCTGCTTTGCAATGTTGACCATCTCAATCATTATTTTAAGCATCCCCAACAGAATTGGATCTTGGATGTTTGAACTAAACCACCCTTGCCTAGTGTTGTTTTCTTTTCAAATTATTTGTCATTCACACCATGTTATTGTTTGGTGAATCATTATGAATTAATTAAGTAGTTAGCAAACAGAAAGAGCCTGTTAAGCCAATGAAAATGAACATTTGCATGCGTAAATGTCTTCACAGACCCCTGATGGTGCTGGCCTGTGACTGTGTAAACATGCAGACAGACAGTTTTGAAAAGTAAACTTCTTGTAGATGACAGATGCAACTTGATTTAATGAAGACATAAGTAGCATCTGATAAATTCATTCTTTAAAAACTGGACATGTTGAAAATAATGTTTTCCGACTACTGATCAGAGATAAATGAATGCAAATGGCAATAAGGTATTAAAGTATCACAGTACTAGTAGAAGTAAATGATGAATGTATTGACATGTACAGTATGTATGTTGTGTACCATGGGGCACCCGACGATGAGCCTTGCTGATAATTGATCTGATAGTTAGCATTTTTCTGATTATGTTTAAATTGGTGATAAACCAAATTCATTTAAATCTTTTAAAGTAAAAAGTATGATATTTGCCTCCAAAATATAATGGAGTGGGATTACAAAGCAGCAGAACATAGAAATACTCTAAAGTGAAATTACCTCATTCCTTCACTGAGGATTGAGCAGTTCTGGTTCTCCAATCTATTAATATAAGAAAATAAATTATAAGCAAATAGTCAACAGATTAATAGACAATGGAAATAATTGTTGGTTGCATCCTACTTTCATTGCATTTGAAAACACATTGCAGTTGGAAGTGAGTTACCTTTATCTCTGTGTCAATAGCAGTGATTGCACTTGAAGAACTCTAAACTTTTCTTTTCTTGCCTTGGAACTTACTGTAGGTCTTTGTTTTTTCTCCAAGAGGTTAGTAGCTGTCCACCTCTTTCTGGCAGACTGTTAACTGACAAGCTTCGAGCATTTGGCAAGATGTTATCCAGCAGCAGAGCTCATCTACAGCTCTGACAGCCCGCAGCACCTGCCAAAGGATCTTCTTACCTTCACTATCTGCCGTGAGTGAGCAATGCTCAACGCTGAGGGAACTGTTTCAGCCTCCCTCATGCTGGAATTTCTCAGCTTGTTCCCGTGTTTCCTTTCTCTTTGATTAGACAGAGGAAGCCGAGGAGATACTTTCATGGATAATGAGACACTGGACAGAGGTTTTATTTGTTTCCCAAGCTAAGGTCTCCATTGGTCTGTTGGCAGATGTGCTGTGAGTTCAGAGCGGCAAACACCCTGTCATTATCCTGCTTTCCTAATCATTAAGTGCAGAATGCTACAGTGGAAAACACCTTTCTATTGTGGAGAATGAGAAGAACACGAAGACTTACCTCTGCACTGCTAGGTGCTAGTATTATCCTCAAGAGGACAAGTTTTTTGTTCTTTTTCTTTTTGACTGATGCAATCTGGACACAGCTGAGGAGGTAGATGAGAAGAATTTAATTTGCTCTCCTTTCTACTTCAGTGCCCGCAAACTTAAGGTCTTATGTCTAATGCAGTCGTGACCATGATAGATAAGCCTGCGTAAGTCTACAAAGCCAGCTTCAATGCATCTGAGATTAGCACATCTTCCCCGTTCTGCGACTGCGGGGACGACCCCGGCCTTGGTGACAGGACAGCTGGACATAAAAGTCTTGGAGAACCTGGGCAGTTCCTCACAAGAGCATGTGCCATAATTAGAGCCATAATGGCATCTGAATGCAGCGCAGGTTAATGAAACTCTGTCTCCGCGAGGGAACTGGGGGCTTTTGGGTAAAGAAAACAGCAGGGTTCTGCCAGGAGCCCGATGATAGCAATTTGCAGAGTGAGTTATGTTCTATAACCTCGAAGGAGCGAGTACTTTGAGCATGTTTTGTTCTTAAATGGGGTATAGTTTTCCATTTCCCATCCATTAATATGCATAGAACAGCTAATGAGGCTGAACCAACTAAGATAATAAGATTCTGAGGCTGCAGCACCACTGACTGCATTAATGGTGTATGACTTTGTGGTGAGGCATTTGTCTCTGGGTGCCTTTGGACATAAGCACAACATGGAAGCCTAAAGAAACTGTGTTCAGTGGCACATGGATACAGTGAGGCTTTGATCTGCATTTTGCAGTTATTGCCCCGTTGAAATGCTCCAGAAGAGAGGGCCTTTATCCATTGAGATTATGCTTTAACGAGTATTAAAGGACTCATTTAATTGCCTCATTTTTTACATTTTAATTTGCACATTGCTCATGATCTATAAATTAAAGCTGTTTCCATATAGAGCATATTGAGAAGCAAGAAATTTGAAATCCTGTGAGCATATTTTTGTTTTGCATTTTGCCTCAAAAATGTTTTGTATTCCGACTTTTAATCAACAATATGATTATAAAGATTATGCCCCTTTTGTTCCAGACAATTTTATTACAACACTTACCATTTTGTAGAGGTCTCTTTCAGCACGTATAACACACACTGACCCTATCAGTGTCAATATGAGTACAAAAGTAGAAATAAAACATTGATGTCTGTCTCCTTAGTTTACCACCATGTAGTTGAACCTGCAGAGAGAGGAACTGTGGAGGTCGTCTGGAGTTGTATTGGCAGATTGTGGAATTATATTAAACATAAATATAAATATAAAGAAGCGTAACGTCCTCCAGGAGGTTAAAAAAAAAAACTCTGATTTTTGCCCTCTTCCCGTCAGCAGTTTTCTGCAGCGGCGTATTAGCTGTTGTCTCCTCTCAGTAAATAACGTGTCCTCATTCAGTCACAGTGAAGAGAAAGAGCATATGACTACAATGGGCTATTATTGGCTATAATAGGGATGAAGCAGACTCTCAGGAGAGACTGGGAGACTTGTGAACTGGAAATGTCTGCTGTTCATCACAGCATTTTACAGCCAACGTTTTCTCTGCAAGAGCAGCATCACTGCCCCAGGATAACTTACACTGATGCCTCACTTCATTTACACAGTGCAGTTTTTGCCTCCGCTCGAACAGAAACTGCTGTTAGGTGTTAGCAAAAGGTAGACAACTAGACCACTAGACCAGCCCCCTGTACAGATCCATATACACCACTGAACACACTGCAAATATCAGGGATCCTCATCACTCTCCCTCACTGGCTGGACCTTCCTCTTTTTGAATGACCTAACCTAGGAGCTGTCTTCCTCATTCCTGGTCTCCCTTTTTCGTCTCCAGTATGCCACCCAGTCAGTCAGCATCACTCCCTTTATCCACCCTCTTTCTTACATCCTTCTTTCGTCATTGAGGCCTCCCTACATTTCTTTTACTCCACTTAATACAGCAGCAATCACAGCACAACTCGCCATCGCGCCCTCTTTAGCCGTCTCTCATCCCTCCCTGTTTGAAGGACCCCCCTCCCTCTGTTCCAGAACCCTCTCCTTTCCTCCACCCCCCGCCCCCCCCATACTGACCCTCCTCTCTCCACCCCCCTGGCTGGACCCCTCTCTCTGGTGCGGGGCCTGGCTGTCAGGCCCTCTCCTGTGAGTGCGGCTGCTGTGATTTCCTCTGGGCCATCAGGTGGGCTGCTGCTAACTAGCCAAGCCTGAGACAGGGTGACCTCAAGCCTCAACATGATGGGTCTGAATCAACAATGTGTTCGCCTAAACAGGGAGGGAGAGACCAAACAACTTAGAGGGCTGTCTGCCAGCAAGTAAACCAACAACGCTTGCATCTCAAAGTTATCTACCTGCAGAAATTTTATTGTGCGAGTAAGCATTTAATTCCTTTCCCTAAAAGTGCCTATTGGCTCTAACTTAGAGCTTTTTAGTCTATACTAAACTGTTTTTTCACTTGGGTGTGTTTGCTGCAGTGTTTGTCGCAGTGGTGCCTCGCAGTAGGTGTATTGTAAATCAACTGGGTGCAGCGTGAACTGTCATTATAGTGATCATTAACACTCGTGATATCATCAGCGCATGGCAGACACTTAATTATCGGATCCCTTCTTCTGTTTCAGAGGCCCTGGTGTATTTTTCTTTTTCAGAACAATTTCTGATGTCTGCAAAATCCATAAAAGCCTGTCTGATTAGTACAAGCTCAGTTTAATGAGTTTCTCCTGCGCTGCTGTTTCAGGTGGATCTCATTAAGGGTAATCATACTGTAGTATGAGTTCTAAGGAGGACTTTATACACAAGCCAAGGCTATCTAAATTGATTTTCCCTCTCAATATTGAGTATTTAACAGGTGAGATTCTGAAGAAAAATGTCATCCTGCTAATCAGATATAAAGACTGATCAAGTAAATGTTTCTGTCTACTGTCCAGTGTGCTGTGATTGTGCAGAGCATTTAGGTAATAATCAAATTTAATGATGGCATTACTGAATAGCTGAGGCTTGCTGCAGTCGTCCTTCCTCTGCTCCTCAAAATGTTTCAAACTTTTTCTCTTCCACAATTCCCTTGAGCTAGCCTCCCATCATATCTGAAATGCGCTTACAGCAGTGGCCGTCTTTTGCTTGAGAGCTCTTTGCCTTATGCTTCCATCAGAGGAGACTGAGTCTCACAGATGCACTGCTTAACAATGCCATCCCCTGCTCCCATCAGAGGGGGGAAGGTTGCGGAGCTGCGCCCCGCAGAATAAGGGGGGCAGGTCCCCTGTGATTGGCGAGAGCTGAACATCGATGCCAGCTTCCATCTGTCATGATAGCCTATCTCTGAACCTTCAATCTGTCAAAAGCTTGCTGCCTAGCTGAAGGCTCCAGGAGATTTGGCGTGCTAAACAGATTTGACAACAGGCATTATCACTGTGAGGGGCCCGGCGAAAAACGCCATCAACGTGTTAATTGTGGCTGGAGATGTAAACTGTCACTTCTCATCTCATTTAACACTTGCTTTGCCAGTTTTTTATCACCTCGTATTCCTCGCTTTAGAAAACATATGGAAATGTTTTGGCTGACGCTCTAATCCTTGAATAACAGTATCTGCTTTATGACTTTAGGTTGTGGTTTATTTCCTCAAGGCGATAAATCCTAAAAGATTAGCACTGTTTTGTCCTTGGGTTCACTGAGAAGTCAAGACAGACACCTCAACTGTTTCTCGGCTGTTTTGAGTAATTTAATGTGAAAAAATGTAACAGTACAACTGATCAGGGTTAACATTGTATAGTTAACACTGTTAACAATAGTTAACACCACTGAGGTTTCAGTTCTGCAAACAGGACCTCAACAGTTTTTATTTTGCACCTTATCAGCAACTAATACATCATCATCAACAGTTGAACCGTTGTTTGTGAAGATCAGAGCATGTGTTTTACAGATCATGACACTGACAAAAATTACATTTTAAAAACATGTTAAGTATTTACCACAATTTCAAAATGACAAATAAAAATGAAAGAAAACCTAGCTCTTCTTTTCAAAATGATATTTTCTGTGATTTCATAGTGCTTGCCTAAAAATAGTCAAAGGTCTAAATTTCTCTCAAATGTTTTGTTTTTGCCTTTATGTCACTATGTTGTCGCTTTCAGAGGCATCTCCAGAGTGTCAAGCCTCTTCCTATTATCACTAATTGATTATCCTCTATCAAAGCACCTTATTATTTGTGAGTTGTAGCGATCAGCCCTATTATTTGTGGGCTTTCCCCTGACAGGCCTTTAATGGTGATGGTTGGTTTAACCCCCGGGCCTTGCTAATAGGATTTAGCAGCAGGTGACTGGTAACACAGACACACACACCCCTCTAACCTCTTCACCCCCAGGAATATCAGATCCTCCCACTGCCTGCTCGCTGAAAAAAGAAAAAAAAGGCATCCAAACAGTGCACTGATACAGCCTCGTCATCCCCCCTGAGTAGATTGTATCTGTATGTGCCGTGGTGAGGCAGAGCTGTGGTGTCACTCCCGGCTCTTGGCTTTTGTTTTGAATCTGTGGAGTCAGGATGCATGCAGCAATGTATGCAAAAGCCAATGCAAATAAACCCGAGGCAGACGCGGCGCCATCTTGGAGATGACAGACGCCGACCAGACGAAAAGGCCACGGCCCCTATACTCTGGTCGTCTCATGACAGCGATGTCATTACAAGCCACAAGGTTTGCAGTGTCTTCTGATGTACATTTTAATGTTTACTATCCTTCAGCTTTGGAAAGTGTAAGTTATACATTAGACACAAATGTATGCTACTTTTAGGTAATTTAATTGATAGAATATGAAATGGAGTAATGAACATATTTTACCTGTAATTGTGAGAGACCATCAGTAGTATTGGGCTTGTCTTAAGGGTTTCCCCTGTGTATGTGGCTAACAGGGCTGTCAGAACTGCTAGCTTACCCAGGTGAGGCCTCCGTGTCATTATAGTGCCCCTGTCCATCAAGATCAGAGCTGCTAACCGAGGCAGGGCCATTCTCTCAGCTTTTATCACTTTATTTGGTGTCCATCCTTCCACTGTCTGCAGACAGCAGCAGAGGCCATCCATTTCTACCCCGACACTGATGGGAAGGGGGGAAGCGCAAGGAAGCCTGGGTGGTGGTGGCGTAGGCTGATGGTGTGGGGGGGGGGGGGGTAACATGAGGAGAACGGCACCATGAGGAGTCGGGAGGGGATGGGTTTGTTATCCTGGTAATTAAGGACAGAGTGGCTTCCATGCCGGGTGCGCGGACAGGATGTGGCAAATTACTGGAGTCTTTGTGAGGAAAAGCTGCTCCCTCTCTGCTCTGTCCGTTCTCAGGGGACCTCATCATCTTCTCTAACAGTCAGGATGGGATTTTGTACCCTCTATTCCCTCACCTTCTCCTTCCCTCTTTCTGTCTCTCCTCTCATTTCCTTTCACCTCCCTCTGTCACCTTGCTTCTGAAATGCATCTCAAAGTCTAAGGTAACATTGCAGCTTCTGAATTGTAGATGAGTATGCTGATGATGGACTTGTGGAGCGAAATGCAAAACTTTCAAGAGCTATTTTTGTCGATTTTATTTCCCCCGAAACACGTTTTCGTGATAAAACATTGGTTTCATATTTACAAATTGAAAAAGATTTCAATTAATCAATTTTTTAAACATCATTAGATGGATTTTGACAATTAACTGTGTGTGTGTTTCACATAGTGATTCCCTTGATATGCAAAGAATGATAGAGAAAAAACATAAGTGGGATTCATATGACTATTTCACTCCTATGAGATGTCACAAAGTGTCACCAAACGCAGAGACCACAAGAGAAGTGTTTTGGTGCTTTGGCATTGCTGTGTAAATTCTGAAAAGGGGACATTATCCCTTTTTTTCTCTTGACGTTTTGTTCTGGGCTCCTCCGGCGGTGGTGCTCAGGTGGGGCTTGAGAAAACGGTGGCCCTCACAGCGACACGCGGCAGCAGCAGCAGCAGCCGCAAAGCAAGACAGCAAGAGAACACTCTGGGGTTTAAAAGTACCCAAAGCATCCTGGGTAATTAGCCATTACGGCGCTGTCACAGAGGGTTCTGCAGTCAATACAGAGATAATTTGGGCAATGGTGAATGACAGTGCTGTCCAGGCTTTTGGGATGATCAAGGACAGATCCAGCTGCACCAGGCATCTGTCAGGCCCATGAATCACTCCTCCAGCCAGCAGCTGGGTGAGTGGAGCAGGGAGAATCGCTGGAGAGGCATGTGCAGACACACAAATAAACATGTTCCCCCTCTCTCTCCTCGCCACACCGGGAAATGGCTATTAAAGGTCTGCCGTTACAGAGCACCGAGTGGAAAAGGCTTGTTACCTTCAGTGGCAAATGAATGACATTGGGAATAAGGTGAGGAATAAAAGTCAGACCAAGGGGACATTTCTCACAGTTATTTCGGCCGTGTAGCTAAAACTGAGGAATGCAGTTGGCATGCAAAATTGGATCATCCAGTTCTCAAAGAAAAGTATAATGAGTTTTACACAAAAGCAACAACAAAGCTTCCTGTCGTGGTGCAAAAATCTGGAAACTTCTGTTTCTTCACTTAATGACAGTTGAAAAACAATCACAGTGTTGAGATTACAGCAGGTTTAGAAGATTTAAGTAAATTGGCATCATCAAAGACTTTATTTGGATCTTAGAAAGAAAAGGTACAAAGCAGCATACTTGTTGTATACATAACCCTCCAATTCTTTATACTTTATGCGAGTGGTGGAGCCTCGTCAGCCCAATATTTCAGCTAGTGTGTGTGAATCATTAATGACATTTTCTGCTTTAATGCTAACAAAATATGGTTTTGCAAATACAAATATGTAAAAACAATAATCACACTCTTTACACGATACTGTACGTAAAAGTTAATACTGTGAGGGAGGGCCATAAACCTCTGTTGATGTTTCACTGCCCACAATTATACCACATTTATTAATGTTGGGTTTTTCAGATCACCGTGAACATTTGTAAGTTACAAAAATGTGGGGGAATATTAAATCACTTTCAGAGGAAAAAAATCTGAGTAATTTACTGCTTGTCTCAATGGTGCTTCATCGCCTCGAAGTGTAAAATAATATTACATTGACTGTGTTGTATGTTATCTGAGTTGCTGCTTTTGTAGGATCCCCGTAGATTTTTAACAGCCTGTGTGAACCTTCAGAAAACCTTGTTCCTGTTTATTAATTTACCTGTTGAAACTTCTAAGATTTTACTAATCAGAACACAAGGTTATTTTGAGCACATAAATAACTAAATTAAAGGTGCTCTTCGTAACAATTTTGTGGCAGCCTGTATGAAAAGATTGTTTCCCTCCTTATAACTTTGAGTGAATGAGCTTCCGACAACATTTGACACTTTAACTTAACTGATGGGACTGATTAGTTCTATCAACTAATTTTTGGAGAGCTTTTCTAAACAAATTTAAATGCGACATCTTCTTGTTGGTGAAGTTATTGGTCTACGTGTGAGTGGTGGTTCATTTCAAGTCACTTCATTTGCATCCACAACAATGTCATTGTGCAGATTAGCTGCCATTTAATCATATGATTATTTTATCACATCATATTCACTATTGTACATTTTACATTTACATCTATTAGTATTGGCATTTGTTAGATGCTTTAATTAATAATTTAAAGGAGCATCTTGGAAAAAAAACATTAAAATCGTAGCAGTGTCATCCGAAAATGGGGCAAGTTGTTACTCGATTATTCTGAGCACAGTATCTGTATCTGCTTCGATATTAAATGTGCAGTTATCAGGATTTTGGAGCTCTTTAACTTTTTTTGATTCTGTAAAAGTGGTAAAGATAATTTGCTGTATATACCATAGATGCACACACACCTCTGTCTGAGATATAGGTCCTACCTCTGTGCAGCATATTTAATCATAGCTGTAAAGGCTCTGCTCTGGGACTGGAGCTTCTTCTTATCATACTTTAATCAATACCTCGCTCACTATGTTAACACAAAGCAGTCCTCTCAACACCGTAGAGGTGTGGTGTCCTTGCGCTGAGGATGATGAGTCTCCTGAAATACGTGCAGAAGTGAAATATAGTTTAAAACTGTACTTTTTTATGTGTATATATTTCTCAGATGAACATGATCTAGTTTTTAGTATGCATTTAAACAATCAGCCTTTTTGTATTCGTCTTGTTGATGTGCAGGATATCTTTAATTTGACTTCTGGTGATTTCCACAGTTTATGATGTGATTGCATAAAAAAAATGTAAAAAAAAAAAAAAAAAAAGCAGCAACCTATTACAGGAAAGGGAAGCGGATTTAAAGTGAGTCACCTTCCTTCAGCATAATCACTACCATTCATCTGAGAATGTTATTAACTTCATGATAGGCAGTGAAAGTACCTATCCATCTCAGATACAATGAATTCAAAGATGCACAACGCTGACAGTCAATTAAAAATGAAAGATAATCCACTCCTTGCTTTTTAGTGAAATTCTTATATTCAATTTCATATATGTGCTATAAATACCTGCCATGATATTACATCAGTTTTGCTATTTATCTCTCTTTTTTTGTTTTTTTCTAAGCGTGGAAAACCATAACATCTGAATATTTACCTGCCTTTTAGCAGGACGGGTAGCATCTTGGTGTTGTATGGCCGTGTTTTAGTATTCCTCTGGGATCCATTGCCGTATATGTGTCTATAAAGGGAATTTGCAGAGAGCAAAGTGAACATGTTATGTCGGTCATTTGCTGTGCAAGGATATTTTCCTCCAAACTGCGTTTTAAATGCTGTGTTTCTCCCCATTACTCTGCACCGAGAAACATTTAAATGCCCTTTAATTAGAGTGTCCTTCCTCTCTATCGATAGGCCACTGGTAATCACTCAGAGGACTAATGACTCCTAATTGAATTGCTTTAAAGTGAAACACAATAGGTCCTGTCGTCAGTACCCCAAACAGCAACGTTTGGGAGAGAATCCAAAACACGGGTCATTTTGTTTAGCGTTTCACTAATCGACAATACATATTTTCACAGGAGCAGAGAGGAACCTGACGTTACTGTGGTGATGTCAGATGATGCTCTCTCAATAGAGCCTTGGGGGGGGGGGGACTGGATGGGGGTGGCTTGTGGATCATCAAAATCTCAGTAGATATTGATTTGATCTTTTCATATTGTCAAGGAGAAATCTAATCATAATAGAGCAGCATAGCATGATATCTCCCTCAAACGCCTTTTAACAGCTATTGGGCCTCATTATCCAGCTTGCTTCTAATACAGTGTGAAATCCTCCTGAGCACTAACAGACCTGTGAGGGTGTCCTTTTCAATCACATGTGCTGGCCTAACAATCAAACACTTTCATCCGCGGTTCCTGCGCTTTCAAAACGAGACTCTTGAAATCCGCAGAATAGCTACATGTGGGCAGTCGTGCGACAGGACAAGCAGTGTTCGTGTATTTCTCTGGCGGGTCACGGCAGTAATTATGCAAAATATACTTCACAGGTAGTTATAGAGATAGTTAAAGTGGCTGCGTTCTGACACATCTCTGAAACAGAGGTAAGGGCTGCACCTCCAGTTAAACACAGCTCGGTTGTAACGGAATGAAAAGTTGTAATGAAAAGGATGAAGAGGACGAGCAGTTTTGTATAGATATGCTGTACATAGAGAGATTTTATATAGAACTTAATGATCCTATTTCCTGTGAGTGTCATTGGCATCGAAGAAACTTTTCTGTCCTAATTATCCATTTCAGCCTGTCTGTTTCACATCTCTGCAGTCCCTCATTATCCCCACAGCCACCTCACAGTCTGCTCAGTGTTACATTAGTAAAATAGAGCCTTTGATTTGTCCTCAACAGCACAGACGTTTGAAAAACAGAGCAGGGAATGAGAGCGAGGGAGTGAAACAAAGAAAGGGGAAGAGAAGAGAAGAGAAGAGAGGAGAGGGGAGAAAAAGTCTTATGTATTAGCCTGGACGTGGCCTCGTGTGTTGAATATATTGACCGTGTCACCCTCCAGTTTTTGGGGAGAAACTAAATTCAAGGCCGCTCCGGGGATTTGATGCATCACAGACATAATAGGGGATATTTTGGTTTGCTCTCTGAAGTATGAGACCCCCTCCCCCCCCCCGATGTAGGGAGTGTGAACTGCTGCCGGAGGGCATTTGTAAAACAAAATACTTTACTTGACTGTGGAAACAATGAGCGCCCACACCCCCCGCGGTTGTAATGATGCAGTGAAAACCAATTCAACTGTTCTTAAAACAAAAGTGGCCCTGATTCAGAGAGCCTCACTCCCGCCTTGTTTGAATGCAATGTTCTACATGTTAACCTGAAACTAGAAATGTCTCTGGGCTACATCTACAATAGCTGCCTCGGCCTCGCTCGCTGTGACATTATGTCGGTCTTATTAAAGCTCTCCGCGTGTCTCACTGGCCATATTTCAGCACAGAAATGACAGCAATAAGAACCTGATCATGTTGGGTCACTCTGTTTGAAAGCAGCTCCCGCCTCTGCTTCCCTTAATTAAACCCACACAGCGCTCTTTCATCTTTGCATATTCCTCGGCTGGGACATTGATACTCATTATTTCTTAAGTCTAAACACCAAGACTGTGTCAAGAATGCATCCATCACCGGCAAGCTTCTCAGAGTCAGCAGAATTTTTTTTCCACTCTGTCAGCAAATTTGCCAATTTGCAATTTTCTTACTGGGGGTTCTGACATGTTTTTATCTCTGAAGATGACTTTCAAATGCAGAGATCATGAGGACGGTGGCTTGTTAGTCCTCTCTCCCAACTCCCCCCTTCCAGCTCTAATGACAGTAATTAACAAGGCCACATTAGAGAGCCACCTCAGGAAGCATCTGACTGTTCATTTGCATGGCGTTAATACAGGAGGGTACCGTGCAATGAAAGACTTCGCCACGAGTGCAGCAGTGCAGCTCTGCCTGTTTGGCAAGCCTTCGTGTTCTTCACAGCGCCAGGGCCTATTCTCCCATTCATTATGTGCCTAAAGCTTGAGTTATCCTCTCCTTGGTACGGGGATGAATGTTATTAAAGGCATGGCTGTCTGACACAACTCTAATGAAAAATAGGATGTTTCTGAAGGTTATGTTGCCAGCTAGCTCAGAAATGCCTGCTTCATTTTTTCCCACCCCAGCACAGGGCAGTGTAATTCCCACCTCTTGATAGATCTTTTTTCTTAAGTTTTTTGTGGCTGTGTGCGCAGGAGCCTCATCATAAAGAGACCTTTATTATCCGTGTTTCTTGCTCTGTAGATGCTCAACAAAGGGCGAGACTAGACTTTTTGGCAGATCATACAATTGTGAAAAACTACATCCATGTGTCTTCAAGCGGTGGTTCTCTGCTTTGGTGGGTTTAATTGAGAGGCACTGCTGCATTTTTCATGCAGACTTGTTTTATTTTGCTGCATTTTATATTAAGATTTTGTACCTTAATTTTCACAGCTATTTTTATTTTTCGTGTAAACTCATATAAACATTATCGAGATTACAAATTTTGCCTTGCGGTCCTCGTTCAGATGACGTAGGCTCATGAACGAGAGGGACGACTGCTCAGCATTTAGGGTCAGATGCACTTTTCAGAGCTCTGTCAGAGGTGGCAGGTCACACAGAAGATGACCCAACCCGCCCACACTGACGGATCCCAGCTCTGGCCTTAAGTGTAAAGCCTCCCTTCCCCCCCAGTGTGGCTCCCTGCCCCGGTTTGGCCTCGCCAGTCCCTAACAGCCCCATCAGAGCCACATGGGAGGCCTGTGACAGACACGCAAGATACAAGGCTGCTCCAATTTAGCACCGTATTCAAATAAAAGACTTCTCTGCAAAGTCACCATGTCATCATCTTTTTATAACTTCATGACTGTTGCCAAAAACAAAAACAGCACTGATGTTAGAAAACTTACTGTAAAATACACATGATTAACAATTAATGGTGAGGAGATATTAGTGGACCCAACAGGGATTGGCCAGTTTTCCTTTCTCATAGGACATAAACATAATAATAATAATGATAAAAATAATAATAATAAAACTACAAGTTGAATTGTGTATAGAAGACAGGTGACATGCAGAACAGAGGTGCAATCATCAGATCATCATCTGGGAAATAAGGAATTATTTTATTATTATTTAAGGAAAATAAATAAATGAGAATATTCTTCTGAATCTGATGTTGGGTGATAAGGATGACAGTAACATCCTGTGTAAGTTAAACATTGGAAAGTGGGTTAATGGGGAAAAATATTACTCAAATAGAAAAACAAATCTCAGTCAACACTGCCAAATACAGTCTGAACTCTAAAAACAGTATTGCATTTTTTCATTATAAAAATACAGCGTCATATTCACAATCATGGAAAGATTTCATCGAGCTGATATTTCGACCATTGTAAGACTGATTTTGATGATAAATAATTGAGTTTCTCAAACTCTGAAACCCTTAAATTGAAAAATAAATGAATTTTACTAGTAATAAAATGCTGCCTGGCTTCAATCAGTGACATTATTTTTCTTCTCTTTATCGATCACTTTAAATTTTTTAAATTTAAATTTTTTGTCTGTTCATTCGGCTCATTTTATCTCAAAAGAGTTAATACGGAAGTTTTCCTTCAGGCATAAAGATCAGTTATTATTGATTCTTCTTTAAAAAACTAATTTTGTTCAACATCAGACAGCAGACTGTAACTCTCAAAAGTCTTTTTAGAGTCTTTTGCATATTTTCTAGTATTACTGGACCTCTGGGAATATTTTTTATGATATAACATTTTTTGAAAATCACACTGTTTTATGTTGCTGCCATTCAAAGTCAAATATTTTTCAGACCACACCGCTGCCAGGGTTGTATTGTCCTCTTAGCTGCCTTGTCTGCTGTGTAATCAGCAACAGACCCTAAACACAGATGTTTCGGGGTCAGCCAGCAAGACCTCTGACAATTGGTTACCACCTCTTACTGCGTGTAAATCACAGTCAACGTCAGCGTCCTATAAATCCATGGGTATGTGGGTGTTCCCTCTTGCCAAAAAAAGAGTTACAAGCTGATAGTTGTGTCGCCTAAATGCCTAATTGTTTGAACCTGAAACCAGGTTTTTAAAATTTTTAATGTTTGTTTTTTTTATTCTACATCCACTGGAGTGTCAACTGAAATCTCATAGATATACACTTCATTAGCACGTTTTGTGTATCACCAAAGGAACAAGACATGCTCATGTTAAATACCTGACTAATTTAATTTATCGACCTAGCTGATCTTATAGCTCCATCACCTGTGGAGCGTTTAAAAACATGCAACTATTGTCGCTGTTGTCTAGCATCGTGGTTTGTTAGGGATGTTTTTGAAGCGGCGACTCGCCGTGTCAGATTATGCCACATATCCATTTGACTTTCATAAGCTGTTTACGCTTCAGAAATTGTGGCAATGGCTTCTCTCTTGTGCAAAGGCTTTTACATATGTTGTGTGTCTCAGAAATGCTGCCCCAGTTATAGCTATCATTCTAAAAAAAAAAAACAAAAAAAAAACACAACAACCCCACAAGGTTACAGGAGGCTTGTCATTTTCAGTTTTCTTTTGTTATTTGCATCTGCTGTGGTGTTTGGATAAAGCTCGCAGAGATAATTTAAGTGCAAAAGGAAGAGGAGGTTAAAAGAAGCGATAGATTCTCACATCTGTCTGCCATGAAACAAACTAATTGTTATGATTTATTTGAACTTTCTTACTATTAACCTAATCACAGTCCAATTATTTCTCCATTCTTATATAAATAACTACCCTCTTCCATGGTTTTTTTAAGAGCCAGTGTTCTTCGACTGTATTTATGGCTTATGTTTTACACAAAGCCTGGTAATAATGTGTTTAATGTGGACAATATTGCTTACACATGGTCTCTTATTAGAGAGTGGTAGTCTGGTTGCAGGATCAGTGGCAGTATCCTTAAGGGATGGCCTCTCTTAGGGGAAGGATGAAACAAGTGCATGTGAAAAAAACCCCAGCGTGAGTCCTGTTCAAAGGCACAGACGAGTTCTGACTGGATTAACATTTATTGACCGTTCAAGCTTTACTTCTTTTTTTTTTTCCACCTCCCTTTTTTTTTATTTTCTCTTTCCTTTTTTTTTTTTTTTTTGCTGCAGGACAAAGATTCAAACTTAATTGCAGTGGCTGTTCCACCAACTGATCACCAATGTGCCAACAAAAGCCTCCCTAATAGGCGCTTCATTAAGGATTAGAAAGTCTCTATTACAAAACAAATTAAGCATGCTCTGATCTTAACCTATAGGTCGAACGGCATTACAGCAAAGTTTAAGCTGTTAGATGGCTGAAAAACTTATTACGGGTTAGCGCTGAGGTAGCAGTTTGGTATTGATTTTACGATAGCTAGGTATGATGATTTATGGAGTGCTTGTGTCAGTATAACAAGCTGAAGGACACACAATATCATCTCCAACATCATTAAAATTCAGAGGTCTCCAGAGCTAGCTCATCAAGTACTGTTCACCACCTTGGAATTTCATACAGACACACACATATACACACACACACACACACACACACACACACACACACACACACACACACACATATATATAAATATATATATATATATATATATAGTCAGAAATATCAGGATCAAGATGTGTTTTCACTCAGGCTTTCAGGTCTTTGCATCACTTTGATGCATTAAAAGCACATCTCTGTTTTGCTTTAACTATATTAACTCTTTTTTTTCTCTTTTTTAATTTGCACTATTACAGCATGCTTATGTTCTGATTTGCGTATAAGCTTGGTTAATGTTTATATCAATCGTACAGCACAGCAGTTCAAAAGGTCTACCCTCAATACAATCAGCGCCTTGGTCTCTGAGCAGCCGCTAACAAGAGTCTGGGCAGTAAAATGTGTGGTACACTAGAGCCCCCTGTGGGCACATGACAGTAATGCTGGCTGGTAGTAATGAGCCACAGCTACTTATATTTGGGTGTTGAGAATTTGCCCCAATGTTCAAGATGAACATTATCTGACTGTTGTTGTTTTTTTTTTTTTTGTGTTTCTAAGCAGTTTTTTTAATGATAATCAGTTGCAATTCTTCAGCAGTCAACTTTCTTATTATTTGATTAATCCCTACATTTTTTTTTTTTCTAATTTTGTAATTTTTTTTTTTCTTTGAATGCTAGAAGCCACTTATTCTGATTCTAATGTTGCCCACGTTTATACACTAAACAGACACCAAGCAAAAGTGGTGAAACTTTTTGCAATCACTATCACATAATTTTGGAAATATGTTCCATTAATTACTCTTAGAAAGTCAAAATTCTTCTGTAGTAATCAAAATGATAATGAATTGAAATTGCACCATTCACATCAAAATCAACATAAAAGCTACTTTTAGCAAAGAAAGACGTCTGTAGAATTTGCAGTGCAGTAATAAGGGGATAATAGAAAAGCAAACAAATCATTTTGCTGTCATCTCACAGAAAAACAGCCCCCCCCCCCCAAAATAAATAAATAAATAAATAAATAAACCCCAACAAGGAGACTTCAGACTACCATATCAGGTCGGGCTGTCCAAGGATCGGCCCGTGGGATGGAGGTAAGCTTCTGGGCTTCTGTCTGTCTCTCAGATTCCTCTGGATCCACCCCCCTCCTGGATCCCAGATTCTCTCCATCATCTCCTCCAACCGTGAGGTCTAACCGGCAGGGCAGGGGCGTGTGGGCGGACATGCTGGGCGCTGGCAGCGTGCTCCGTCTGCTAGTGAGTAATGCGAGTACAGAGACGACCCCCTCCACCCCCACACACGCACCCCCCTCCAAACACACACGCACACATACACACACACACACACACACACACCTCACACTCCTCGAAAGAGATGGGCCATAGATGGAGAGGCTGCTGCTCCTGCTGTGACTTGGCGCACCCCACTGGACAGCTGGAGACTTAGGGAAAGGAGACGCTGCCAAACATGCCTGACAGAGCAGGGGAGTGCCGGAGGTGCGAGGCTGGGCGAGGCCTGAGGTGGCTCCCATACCTGCAGCTGATCACCGGCCCATCATCTGTAATTATCTACACTTATATACCAGTGAGATAAAAAAAAAAAAGAGGGGTGGTGGACACACACACACACACACACACACACACACACACACACACACACACACACACACACAGACATACACATTAAGGACGCTCATGAAAACAGAATCACTGACCAGCCAGTGGAAAAACCAATGAGTTTGGAATGAATGCAGCTAATTATGTTCCTCTGATGAGGAAGTTGTATCTGCTGTAATTATTTTGATTGATATAGTTGTACAGCAGTAATTGGCATAATGTGCTCCTGCATTGTTTTGCTAATGCTAATTATATTGTATTACAACAACAATTTGCCTCAACTTTAAACAATAGTTATTACTGAACCCAAGGCAACAATAAGATCTGTTACTGTCTTGTATGAGTCATTTTTATGTTTGGAAAATGAAAGCATTGTTGACTTATAGCTGCAACTGACGGACATTTTTCATTAGCGACTCATCTGCATTCACAATGTTTTGACTAGTTTTGTCTGAAAAGGGAAAAAAAACATGTATATGTGTTTTTGAAATAGCCCTAATCCTGTAGAATAACAGTTAAATAACCCCAAATGTTTACTTTACTTTCATATGTCACAAAAAAGCAGCAAGTTCTCATTCTTGAAAAACCAAAAAATGTTTTGCATTACTCAGATCTGTTGCTGCCTAACTATCTGCCAATTTAACCAATAGATTAATTGACTATGTTGCCATCCGTGCACTTTTTTTTCACAACACATTATCATGCATTTTAAAACCGCTGCAGACTGAATGTATCCGAAGATGGCGCACAAAATGTTCTCCAAAGCCAACACTTCACCAATTCTCCCTGTCCGGGTCAAACAGCTTGCACACACCATATGCAGATTAGAGCAAAGTGTTGCAATCTACATTGAGACTCTTCATCATGATGCTGTCGGGCTATTTTACAACTTTAGCTTGTAATGCCGGATGGATCCAATGCTGTAAGGAATAACACCGCTTTAGTGTTATGAATATCAAGCTAAGCCCCCTGCAATGTGGCGGTGGCCCATTTTCTCCTCCTTCATTCTCAATCTATCTGCTTAATCTTGATTCATCAGTTACTGCGGCTTATTATGGAGCCCTGACAGCATGCTCGGGTTCTTGATAAATGACACTGCTCAGGCCAGATTCAAAATGTGAGGCTCAAGTGCCAATTATCTATGCAGACCTGGTTAATAAGGGGATCTCTTGTTAACTATCTGATCTCAGCATGAGCATCATTTGTCATGAAGGCCCGTGTTTACCTCAGAGACAGGAGTTCCCGAGACCTCCCCTGCCTAACATATGTAAAACCTGGATCTTTGTTCCTTTAATAACCTTTTATTAACAGCCTGACATCATGATTAAGTTTGGCCCAAACACGCGCACAATGAGGTACACAATTACCCTCACCCACTCACAGATCTGCAGCAGATCACAGTCAGGAAGAATAATGAATATTGAGCCGGCGTTTGATCCATTCCACATCGAAAGCCCAATTTGCTCCGGCACCTGGAGCCGAGCCACAGCATGCAGTTTTTTGAGGTGATGATGGATACTCATGGGAGCTTATTTCCATGAGCACATCTTCTCCTGATTTGTAAAGATGATAAGTGCTTTGACCTTAACTCATCATTACAGCCCATTAAAGCTTTTGTTTGTTCCACCTTGGAAGGAGAAGAAGAAGAAGACAAAGCTGGTTTTAATTCAGCTCCTCGCAAAGCATTATGGCTCTTGACTGTTAAGAAGTATGAAAGTGCTGCGTGTTCGTGTTTTAGTTTTCACTTAGCAACTTCTCTTAGGTCTCAAGGTCTCAGATTAATAAACACTCGCTGTGGTCAGAAGTGCGCAGCAGCTGAGGGAGGTGAGATGCCCCCTGTCCTCTCTGAAACCCAGCAATGCCATCCTGTCAGCCACATCTTGATGTCTGGCTCGCTCTTGGTGTGTATTCTCTTCCTGGGAAAGTAGCAAATAAAACATTTTGCAGGGCTGCTCAGCCAAGGGACTTTGTCTTCCATCAAGAAACACCTCTAGCTCGTAAGAGCAGAAGTTGTAAAATACTTCCAGACAGCACTTGGAACATTCCTTTTAACCTTACTTGTCCGGCATGAAATATAGAGGAAAAAAAATGATTCTTTGAAATAAATAATTAATCAGTGTGTTTTCTATTATTGCTTGGATATGGAGTCAGTAGGAAGCCAGGTGGAGCGATCAGGTCTTCACAGCATCCCCACTTCCTGTCCCCCCGCAGAACGCTAGACTGTCTAGGCAGCATCTGCTGAGGAAAATAAAGCCCCTTTTCCTTCTCATGTAGAGAAGATCATTTGCATAATATCCCCCTCTGTAAGGTGAAAACAGAATAATAATTGGTTTGCCCTTTTCTCTCTGTGTGTTGTAAAACAGTTAGGAATTAATTTGAGGATAACTGTGCAATTAATTCTAAATGCTAAAGATGGTGTGGGGGCTTTGATTCGAGTGGAGGGGAAAGGATACACAGACTGAGGTCATGAAACAAAGACTTTGTGTACCTGCTAGAACTTGAAGAGAGCATGTGGGGGTTTTTGGACTGTTTGGTTGACAAACAGGGCCAACTTGCGCGCTCATTTACCACTCCACATTTATTATTACTCTGCCAGTTTAGTCCCGACTTACTGTATATGCTCAGCTGCGTTGTTTGGATATTCTTGTCGTAATGATGAATAATAGTGCCGTGCTGAGAATGCTAGGATTCATGAGCCTGTTTTAACCTCGTTACACAATGCTGTAAATTCCACATGCATCCCCATTATAGCTAATGAGCAGCAGTGTAATCAGTGCTTCACTGGGTGTTGTGTTTTTTTTTTTGCACACGAGTGAAAGAACATGCTCCATCCTTCTCAGGCAGGTGCCAGTAACACCCCCTGTGTGTGCACCTTTGAAGGTCAACATCAAAAACCTTAGTTTGACATGACAAATAGAGTCAACCTGACATTAGAGTTAAGGCGATTTGACACAAGCACATATCTGTTGAGCTTTCATTTAGGCCAGCGCTGTGATACTGGGACATGCTCTCAGTGCTGTAGCAGTGGCCTGGACGTGTCTCCCTTCTCTAGCTTGTCCTATTAGGAGTTGCAGCTTCATTCGCCGATACTTCCACAGCAGAAAAAGGAACACGCCTCGCCATGAGTCCCAATTACACCTAATGATGGCGAAAGGATGGAGCACATGCAGATTGTACCGCAGTTCCTTTGTCACGCCAGGCTCCAGGCACGATCATTTATCACACCAGTCATATCCTGCACTCCTCCCTGAGCACAGACAATGAATCCCAGCCCATCATCCATGCTGTTATTTGTGTTTAACTGCCAGGAAAAGGAAAATAAAAGCCCAGTTACAAGGCGTTGCAAGAGCACGGCTGTATCCTGTAAGCAAGAACGTGAGAGTCTTCAAGATCAGTGAGGAAACGCTGCTGTCCTCAGAATAGATCTGTCTTGACAACAGACACACACACACACACAAACACACAAACACAGCTGCCTTTAACCTTTGTGTTTAGATAATTTTGTACGCAATCAATTTTGGCTTTGAAATCCAAATGAGCCGACTGTAGGTCTGTGTGTTACATGTTAAGAGGCGGGGGAGAGCTTAGTGTGAGATTTGGGAGGTGCTGTGCGAGTACACGTGCTGCCGCAGCAGAGAGGTGTCTCAGCGCTTGTCAGTGGCTTTCTCCTAATCCAGGCCTGATCTTTGTGTTTGATCCGCAGCATGGTCCTGAGACAGCATGAGCAGTAGCTATTGCTGTAATTTAAAGTCAATATTGTACTCATGATCCCTCTCCCTGGGCTAACCGAACAGCCTCTCACCGTGTTGGAGAAAGTCATCTCTGCTGCTTAAAGGGAATCCTCAGCTTGAGTAGTTCTCCTCTCTTTGATTCTCAAAAGAAACATGCTCCGTGGTTTGTGTTTGTTCCTGGAAAAAGAAAGATTGGGGATTATATTTAGCTGTTTTTCCTCTTTGCTGGTGTCTTATCTCTTTCCTGACAGCTGATGTGCCAGCTAAACCTGGAGCTATGAAGTGCTTGACTCCACAAAAACACAAAAATATACTGAATCCACTGCTTATAACGGCAGAGGAAATTTATACTTTAGGATTCATGTACAGAGGCACAAACTGTTCATTATTCCGTGACACTGAGCATGAGCTTAACATGTCAAAATTGTCACAAAAATATTAGGTTCAGACATTAATTTTTCCCATGTTTTTAATCACATCCAACCAAAATCACAATCTGTCTCTAACCCCCTTAAAAGTAGTTGTTTCATGACTGTTTGACAAATGGAAAATATTTTTTCCTAACCTTAACAAAAGTGCTTTTGTTGCCCTAAACCTGACAAAATATGGGAACAAACCCTCAATGTTGGTGTGCCGGCCACCCCACTTCCTTCTTGTACTTCCAGTGCAATTCACAAACATTGTGTTTCGAAAACAATTTCAAATCAGTGTCCTTGTACGCGAGTCCTGTACATTATATTAACTGATGGTTTCACAAACCTCTGTGACATCATTTGAAAGTCAACCTTGAATATTTCACATTTAATAGTTTAACCATCCTGCAGTTTAAAAAAAAAAATAAACAAAAAAAAACTAGATGTTACAATGGTCTTATATTTCATAAGCTAAATGTAAATATAAATAGCATATTCTTGCTGTATGTTTATATGTTTTAATAGACAGTATGTTTATATGTTTTAATAGACAGTATGTTTATAGGTTTTAATAGACAATATTACAGTTGTTCATAAAAAGTTGCCATTTGTGACCCTTCCTACAAACCCCATCAGAAATTGTTATTGACTTCAGGATCTAGCTAACAAGCCCATAGTGACATCAATAGCTTTGATGATTCATTCAGCAGCACTTTAATGGATCTAAGATTAGAAATGGGGGTTTCATCCACAAATCTCCTCCTGTGTTATTACACTGAGAGCTAAGATATTTATCCTGTGTGAACGACACAGATATATAAGGGTGGCTCAAGGGCCCATTAAATCCATACATGTCATGATCTGCAGTGTGTTACACTAAAACTTTCAACAAAATGCGTTGCTGACAAACACTTTGATTGAGGCTGTACAGGGCTGTAAATTTAAAAGCCAGGGTCAGTGAACTCTATAGATAGAGGTGAAATGTCAAAAATTGATTCCTTTGGTGGCCACAAATTGTTTTGATATAGTGTAAACCTTTTACTGTGGTGTTGTTTTACTATTTAGCGGGATCTCTCTGAAGGTTTTAGTTTCAACCAAAAGGCTGCTGACAGTAGGTATTACCATGTACAATCAGAGGAGGAAGGGACCAATCATTCTGATATTTGTGGCAGCATACATTCATTTCCCAAAGGTTAAAGGGCCTTGTCCTGTAGGAATACACTGAGTTTTCGGGAGATTGTTGCTTCATCAAACCATCCGTACATTCTTGTGCTCCATGATAGTGCTTTAGCATACTCTCTTATGGGTGATATTGACTAGCATTACCTCCAAATACACCTCCAAACTAAAATGCTAACACCCACTACTAGGTCTCATGAAGGTCGAAAATGAACAAGAACATACAAATTTCAAATAAAACCAAACTTTAAGCTCATACTGTTAAACCTGTGCTAATTTTGGTGTGAAAATGGTTGTCACCATATGAGCATGTCATTATTGTGTCATAACAACCTAAATTTTTTTACAACTGTGAAAGAAAAATTAATGGTGGTGTGAAAGTTTTCTTCTTTTCAATACAAATCAATCAAAACAAAAAGTTATAAACAGACTATCTATCTTGGAGGTTTTTTGTAGGGTTTGCAACGATTAGTAATTTTTTTTTAGTAATTTTTTGAAATATAGGACCAATTTGTTTTATTTCGACGTGAATATGGTTAACTATACTGACAGAGATTATGCTTAGTAAAACATTACAGCAGCATTCTTGACTTTATTACACTTAGTTTATGGATGCAAATAAAGCTCTTGTTAAACAATTGATAATTGATTAATTCAAAAGTATGAAATATGTTTGACTTTTTCGATTGGAAAACTGTTCTAACCACTGACATGATCCATGTTCACTGCAAAATCAGAATAGGCTATACAGGAGTCAAAAGAACAGATAGAGTAAAAACCAAATTACTTGAATGATAAACTGAATTACTAAAATTACTTCATTTTAATTGTATGGCCCCACGTCTCTTGCTTTAGCCACTGGCCGAATAAAGTCCAACCCATCTTCAGGTGACTACATAGCTTAAATGTCATCCTTCATACAAAAAAATAGATACAAATATGTTTTCTTATACAAATTACTTAAAAATTCCTGTCCGTATGATTTAAAACACTTTACGTTTTCAGATGCTACACTGCTGCATATTCGGGAAGAGTCGCACCAATGCAAAAAATACGAGAGCGTTTACTTGAGAATGTGTGCTGCAGAGTTAGCCTGTAGCTAATACTTGGAGAGAACTGTAGAAGTAGCTAGATACCTGAAATGTCTATTAGGTAAGAAAACATATATTCCACAAAGAAAAGCTTTTTATTCTGCAGTTTTTACTATCATGTTGTACACAACACATGTGGTTAGCTGTAGCACTCAACCATCTTCTGTCAGTCTCAGAACTTCAAGCCCCAACTAATTCTGTTATGACAATGATTATTATTATTTTTCACAATTTCTCTTAAACAAGAATCACGTCAGAATAGCAGCCCTATCAGATTTGCCATCTTTTTGATACTCACTAAACACACATATTGTGTCTATGGTGTCACGAAGATCTTTAGATTTTCACTTTTATTGTAATTTTTGAGGATGTTGATTTGTGGTCTCAAATAAGTACTTTCAATATAGGCAATGTATTCATTCACTCAGATTAATTTGAATCTGTGATTTGGACAGTTTTAATTAGTTGCCTGGCTTCTAAACCTTTGACTCTCTTAGTGGCAATATCATATAATTCCCCATTTAGCCATTGAACAAACCTTACCCTATAACACCAAATTATTTAAATCAATACCAGGCTAAATGTAGGACCATATAACTATATACGCCATACACTATAAACCGACTGGAGTTACTGCAGTGTAATGCATATCTGTGGACTCAGACAAACGCCAGTGGCCCACTTATAACTTAAATGACTAGTTTAGTTAACCTTGCTGTTTAGGTTTAACATATTGTTATGACAGCAATAGTGCACTGCATAATTTCCATGGCATTAGCATCAGTCATCGGCCCGCCTGCTATAAATACACCTGACAGCAGAACTGTTTCAGAAGTGTTCTTTCGCAGGATAGTGCACAGGACTCCAGAGGTGAGGTACTTTGATAGTACAGCTCATGAAATATTTGCTGACTTCTATCACCTATGGGACTACTGTTCTGATGGAGCCAATGATATGTGCCCCTATTAGTCTCTAAGGAGTTTTCCTAGCCCACTTTCACCCGATCCGTGCCAATTAAGTAGCAGAATTATGTATATTAGTTGGAGTCACTTGTACTTCCACGCACAGGAATGCATATAGGGAAGGATGACAGAGGGATACCGTTGAATAATTAGAGTGAATTTTCAGAGCCCTGGAAACTCAATCATATGCTGCCATATGCTAACTATTTTTAACCTATTCTTTCCTCCTCTTCTATACTCTCTTCCCCTCTTTCCATCATATAGTCCACTGCAGAAAGAACAAACTCTGTCTGCACTGCTGTTACTTTGCCAAAAGTCTACATAACAACGAAGTGCTTATTTTGTCAGGTTAATTTTTTCTTCTGTCAAACGCCCTTGTTAGTTTTTATTACATTTAATCAACCTCATACTATTTCTTTAGTCACATATTATTTGACAAACATTTTAGGCATTGTAGTCTTATCTTAGTCACAGAAAACTGTTACTATGTTCATAATAGTTTTAGTCATTGAACACTGGTGACATGCCAGATTATACTGAACATTTCAGTCAAATAAGTATAGTCAAAACCAATCATTCTTTGTCATTTAAGTCAAACTTGTAATTGTATTTTGGCACAAGATTGTATCTAATCATCATCTGATGAAAAACACAGGTTATGAATGATTAAGAATACAGCTCTGCAGAAAGTGGCTAGTCAAGTGTGATGACATCAATTTAAGGACAATATCCGATCATGGAAACTTCATGTCATCGATTTGGATATTTATTTTGATGCAGCATGATATAACAACTGGCTTGGGGCCACATGCTCTCTGTAAAATAATGAGAAAACAATGGTAGCTGTACAGTCATGCTATGTGAAGTCTGAACAAATGAGTCTTGAGTCTTTTGCAGAAAATGGAGATGAGAGTGTTCCACCCTCTGTCAACATATGACACCTTTTTATTTAAAATGTTTGTTTAAGACATTTAACTACTTTTATTTAAACGTGAGGAAATAACAGTTTTGACATTAGGTCGAAGACATCTATTGTTTTGCAGAGATATCTACAGAAGTGTTTACATGCTAACATACTAGCTAGCAACTTTTGTTGACTCAGAGCTCCAGTTGGGCAGAATCAGCTGATATTACTGCTACCTCCACAGTCAACTCATCTTAACGGCACCTTCAGTTAGCAGCAGTCAGCAGTAACTCTGCTGATCATTGTCATTATCTCATCTTAAAGCCTTCTCACACCAAGTTATTTTTTTTCCATATACATTAAAAAGTCTGTCATCTGGTAAGTGTTGCGTGCAGAAACCTAATTATTCCATCTGTTGGAAAAATTCAAAATACAAGACAAGATTGAAGTCATTAAGCAGTGGCGATGATTTTGTGGTTCTCTTACTTACACTTAGATACTGGGTCCATCCAATCCTGAAAACAAGACAAGAGGAAGAGGAGTTTCAACTGCTGCAGCTGCGTAATTATCCCAATCACTTCCAGGTGTGTTTCAGGATGTCCAGTGGTCCAACACTGCAATTTTGAAACAGGCTTACTAAGGCATTTAGTCATGAAAAAAAGGCAATTAACATATATAGACATAGTTTAGTTAATTAACTATGGTAAGAATACAATGAAGGACACTGGTAGGGTAAGAGTAGCCTCTTTAAAAAAATAACCTTTAGAAATTTTAAAAGTCATAACACACACTTTCTTAAAATAAACTTCCTTTTAATCATTTGCAAGTACGAAAACAACTTTCATTCTCATGTCTAATTCTCATTTTCCCTCCATCAGTGATAAACAAGTAAATGGATCCCAAAAGCTACGCATGAAAAAACATTAATTGCGCTCCTCAGACTCTCTGTAAACTCATTATGTCATGCTTGGTTTGTCATCCATACAATGCTCACAGCAATGGCTCTTTAGTCTTCTTTATGGAGCTGGGTGGTTTGTGGAAATATGGAGTGTCAGAAGCAGACCTCTAATCCTCACAGACACTTCCCACAGTCATCAGTATTCTAATGACTCACCACCGCCGTCCCAGGGTGTTTATTTTTAGAGATAGAGAGATTGATGAGATGCTCATATCATCCTTAACCACCAACTAATTAACTAATTAGGACATTCAAATGAAGACTTGCTCTGGATAATGCAGCGTGGCTTTGGCATGGGCAAACAGCTCTCGATTCTAACTGCTTGACTCAGCTTCGGGGAGGTTCAGCATCATGGTCTCTTGGTTCTTGTTCGCCTCATTGGTGCCAAATAGTTCTGTTACATTATTGATGAGGGTGGATATTGATCAGACAAAGTGATGCCACAATGGATGACCGCGGCAGCACCGGCGGTATCATCTTAACATCTTTTATATTCATGGATTTGTATACTAATCAGAGCACGTGTTCCCCCTCACAGTTTGTACATGATGGGGCCTCATGTAGATCAATGTTTTGTCCTCAAACTGCATCAATCCACCCTGTTCATTGTCTGAAAACAAGCTCTTATTTCCAAGATCGCCAATGATTTTCAATCACGCTCCACTTAGGATGACTTTGAACTCTGAACTCACCTGCTCTGGAGGAGAAAAACCTTGAAGGCTCGCCAACACAAAGATCTGTAGTATGTTATTTTTTCATTGACTTAGTCACCCTTTCACCTTGTTCTCACCATGTTTAGAGTGTCTCCGGTCAGATCTCCATCATTATCCATCTTTTTGCACTGACTGTTAGCCCACCAGGCGTAATGTGTCAGCATTCTGTAGACTTTAATTGGATGCAGATATGGATGATGGCTTATTGCTGTTGTAAGTCAGCTCCTTAAAAGGCTAACATGCACTGTGGTGCAGCAATGAGCCATCTGACCAGCCCACAGTCTCCTGATTATGATTGAAATGATGCACCTCGTTCTCAGCTTGTTTTGTAATGAAGGCCAAAAAAATGCTTTTGACACAACATTCGAGGGTGTAATCCCACATGGCTCTATTTTAAAGGTTAATAATCCTCTTAATTAAAGGATAAGCCTGGTATTGAACACAAAATGTAATCACCAAAGGATTACCAGAGAGATGAATATAGCCATAGCAATTAGTCCAATAATTAAGGTTTTAGTGCCGGACAGAGATGAGAGAGCTCTGGTGATGTGTCATAAAATTCATAGAGTTGTTAGGACGCCACGAGTATGTCGGTTGCAGCTTTACAGCAGCGCGTCTGCATGTGCACTCGGGTTGGTGGTGAAACATGGCGTCCCAGCGGATGGAGCCGCAACAGCTGTTCTTGCCCGAGCCTGGTGTTTCGCACAATATGATCGCTCCATCAGCATGCCCGCTCTCCGAACGGCCGCATCTGCATTCATCAAACACACTTATCAATAAACAACAAATAAATGATCTCTGAGAGGGAACAGAACAGCGAGCCTGGAAAAAAATGTCAGCCGTTCACTTTAATCACTGATGTTGTTAATCAATAAAACAGCTCCATATCTTTTAATTAAAGTTTTATTTGGAGCAAATGTTCGCTGAATCAGTCTGCATGTCTTTTGTTTTTTTTCTCCATTAATGGAACCAGTTGGTGCTGGGGAATGGAGGTGGCAGCTGCTGATGACCAGTCACGATGGGGCACTTGTGTTTGTAATTGCATTTTGTCACCTACAGAGGGTGTTAAGAATCCTTGTTAAAGGCTGGGGGGAAATCTCACAGTAACAATTATTGTAGAGCAAATTACCAGGTAGGCAATATCTAAGCTGTCAGGAAAGGTTAGGAGAAATGAGAGGAAGAAGATGGACTATTCAGACATTCATCATGGCCATAGTTGCCACTTCCAAATTGAAAATTGGAAGGAATGCATCCTTCATTTTCTCAAAATTTGAATGAGTTAGTTCTGATTATTGCGGTGATTGACAGAAAGGCCTGAATGAATAAATAGGTGGGTAATTCATTTCTGTGCTTGTGTCTCAGATCCATTCCCGCACATCACTTCTAAGTATTTCAACGTTAACAATAAATGATGAACGAGCTGTGGCCACATGTGTATCAGGACTGAACATGTATGTGAGTGGGCACATGAACATGTATTAATAGAAGTAATCTGGCCTTGGATGGTGTTGGGCGGATTTCTTCATTGGCACTGGCTGCAGTGGTACCATCACACAGCGTTGCCACATGAGAGTTTCACTCCACCATCTGTCTCTTTTAACTCTGTATATTACATTTATACCACACGCTTGGAAATGTAGCTTCCTCGTTTTAATGGGAATGTGAGGCAACCGTAAAATAAATATTCTCGCTTTCCTCTGGCAAATGCGCCGTCGCTGGAGCCAAAAGCATCGTCCGTGTTCATTTGCAACAGCATTGTCCTTTGAATTCCATTTATGGTGAGCCATAAATTGAATTATTGAAAAGCTATTGTTTGTTGCGTGAAATCAGTGAAGCAGTAAAGGGGTTAAAGTCAAAGAGTCATAAAAACAATAAGCAAGGATGTGAAAAAAATGTACTCCAATCAGGATTGGGTCAATATTTAGCCCCTCACCATATCACAGGATTTAATAGGACATGCTCCATGTGTATTTATAGATTGCAGACATCTGCTGGAAATGGGAAAAAGGTTTAGGCGCTATTGATTCTGGATTTTAAAAGTTTTACTCAGGAACACATAGGTAACTTTAAGTATTTGGGGGGGATATATTTTTGGGACATGATCTAGTTTGGTAGAAAAAGTAGGCCTGATTCTGGCACAAACGTCTGCTAGTCCTGTGGGTACAGCCCGAGTTTTACCTGCTGTCTGTCAGCTCGAAGTTTAAGTAATTAGATCCCTTTCTTATTTATTCAAAAACATATTTCAACATGTTGTTTACATATACTACATTAACAGTAGATCATAGAGCTGAAAGGATGATTTAATCATTCAATTGACGGCAACTATTTGAATTAAAATCGTGAACAGTCCAATCTAAGTGTTTGGTTCTGATGCAATTCACTGATGTCAAAGATCCATGTACCAATCCATTAGTTTGCATTACATAGTCTGATTGATTGAATGTCAGTTTCCCATTGCACTCACTGAAATGTATTTTTGTGTAGTTTTGAACTCATATATACATATGTACTCACTAGTAGTTGGTAATGCATTACTATGCACTTGATTTGTTCAAGTCTTTCAAAACATTTAAGAAGTTACCATGCGATTTCTTTTTCTGTACACCTGTTTCTATGTGAAGCTTACTTAACCTACAGTTTAAATCAAATGCATTGGAATATGTTTTCATTTGTTATGCATTTTTCTTTTAATAAGTAGTGTTGTGTGGTAATGCCAGTTGGCACTGGCACTGAGTAGAGTGCATACCTCCGCCAAGTCCCAACAGTCCCCTTTAATGAATTCAAGGCTAATCCAATTCCAAACTTGGTAGACCTGTACATTCCACATAAGTGCTTCACCGTAATTTAAGATCACCAGCTCTCTGACAGCCAACAACAAAACAATGCAGATGGAATCATAATCTACATTGTTCTGTGGAAGACAAATAGATTTTTACTAGGATCTGCATTGAATGGGACTCACTCACAGATACCAGCTACCTAAATATGCATGATTTTTTTCCATCAAGATCCATGCATTATTTCAAAAAATAACACCCATATTGCAATGTTAAAAAGAGTCTGTGGAACCTCTGTGTTATGCTTGGAGCCGATCCATTTCTCAACATGATATTAGCCAAAGAGGCACTGAGATGAAAAAAGACAATCCACCCACATAAGGTCAATAAAAAAGTGATTAATACATGTAAAGTGTTTTGTTTTGTTTTGTTTCCTTTTTACAAAGAGAGAAAGTGAGAAAAAATCCTCAATCCATTCCCTTATTTTGATTCCACACCCAAAGGTGATGAAGCCAATTCTAGGCCAAGACAGATCATTCAAACATGGAATCTGTTGTCTGGTCTTTGTGTAATCCTGCACACAAACCAACCAATTAACAAGTGAATTAGCAATAATATAATGATATTCATGGACAAAGAACTCTGGTATTGACATCAGTGTCAGTACAGGCAGATTTGATTGGAATCGATAAAAAAAAGTAGATTTGTGAAATGATAATTTTGATAATCAATTTCTTGCTTAAGTAAGGCTTCCAGCAAAAATGCCATTTATTCAAATTTAAATATTTGCAGGTTTTCTTTGTGTTCTTTGATTTTAAACTGAATATACTGTTGTTTTGTTCTTTCGGTCAGGCAATACCAGAAATTAAAAGACATTATTATGATGTTATATTGGGCTTTTTTTTTTCTTTTTTTTTTTACTTTTTTCAGAAATGTTATGGCCCAAACGATTAATCTATAATGAATATAATCGTTAGCTGCAGCCCCACTACTGTATACTCCCCTGTTAAGCTGCTAAGGAACATCTCACATGGGGCCCCCTGTCTCTGCTCTAATCACAGTGTCTCTGTTTAGCCATTTGCAAGCTGTGACCATTGTTGATTCAAGGTGAGACCTGATATTATTGCTACATAGGCTTGTGTTTTTATTGTTGTTATTTTCAAGAATGGGCCCATTTTGTCATTTAATTGAGGCTCATGGGCTTGGCTGTGAAACAGCGCACAGGGGAATAAGACGTCAAGTGGCTGAATTTCCACAGCCATTAACTGTTCCACACTCAATTAGAATGCATAGGATCCTGACATTTCATAACTTATGGGTCTCCAGGCTGATATAACCTCCCCGCTATAAAAGAAGCCACATTCTGAAGATGCAGAGCAGGATACTTACGTTCTCTTTGAGTTTTAAGCGATTGCATTTTGAATTTTTGCAGTGCAGAATCAAAGCTGACTAAAAGGCATGCATGATGTGATTAAAAAAAAAAAAATCACGGAAGCTCTGTGTTATTGGTGTAAACATATCGTTCTGCTCTGCACAGAGGATGCCACAGATTACAGCTCTTCTCTAACTATCAATTAAATTCACTTCCATGGCAGCATTCTCATATTTCTGTGTCTAATAAATCATGATGCGCACCAGAAATAACAAGAATGCAGGATACATGTATGATGCGGCTGTAATACGACATAAATATAAAATATGAACGCCCTCAAATTGAGCTACTTAATGAAATGTGGGATTTGTAGTGCTGCTCTGAGCCTTCTTGGGAAAGGTGATCCTTACAATCAGAATTATGATGATAGAAATGTATTTTGATTGCTGTTTAATTTTCTTTGGTGATCTCTCACCACCACTATAACTCAGTCTGAAAACAGACAGGTCCTATTTGCCAGGTAATTAATAACACACCGCTGCGGCAAGATTTAGCTATTATTTCTAATATGTTGTGTGATTGTAAAAAGCACCTTTTCCAACAGTACGATTGCATTCATTTATATCTTGTTATTTTGTAAATGCTTTTCCAGAGCTTTAATTTATACAAAGTGAAGGCAAATTTTCAGCGCAGCCATCAGTAATCTAATTTAAAAAGAGTCTGCTGCTATCTGAAGGGTTACCAATTAATTCAAATTGATTGCCTGTATAATTTCGTATATTACAAAGAGTAGTATCAAGCTTTCATTATGCTGGGCATGGCTGTTTGCTCCGTTGAGTTTTTCGACTTATTTTTCATCATAACACTTTAGAATTGGAGACCCAGCCTTATCCTTAATCACTCAAATCATGAATACCAGCATATAATGTCAAGGTGATGAGTTTTAAGAGAGCCACTCCTCATCATAAAGTACCTAACATGGATTAGGAGCGGAGCAAAGAAATTGAAGTCAGAGGTTGGGCAATAGATTACGCTTTCTATGGTTCTCCGTTGGTGGCAAACCAATAAAGTTAAAATAGGTGAGGCCCTCTGCCATGAACAACAAAGCGCCGTCAGCCGTGCCTCCAAGGTGGAGCCTCCAATAGGTCGCTGCTGCTGTGACTCTCGACAATATGACAGATTAACGACAACAGGTTGAGCCCTGCACTTTCGGCCGCCCACAATCTCAATTATGTCTGTCTTAATGTACACTGAACAGCCACAATCGCAGGGCCATGGACAGGGTAAACACACTTGCAGGAAGCAGACTAGTGACAGGATAATAAAGTGCCATGATTGATTCAGCTTGCTGTGTGCCAGATCGGTTTATTGTGTGGGAGGAGTGGTACCAGATTGTGAAGGTTTCTGTGGTGAGCTATCTGTTGTCTTGGTTCGAGTGGAGCAGTGGCAGGCTGAGTGATTATATGTGAATGTTAATGTTTCCTATAGCTGTTGTGTTGTATTGTTTTTACACTAGGTCTGCATTCTCACTTTAGGTTTAAAAACACATATTATGACTGGAATAATCCAGATCCTCATTAAAAGCAGCAAATGTGTAATCAAAAAGTACTCCATTACAATCAAAAGTGGCTGCAATTAAAATGTTACTCAAGTAAAAGTACTTGCTAACTAACTTGAATACATTTTCATATTCAGATGTATTTTTTAATTTGCCAAAACCCTAAATATTTAGTTAATTATCACTTAAGTATCAAATAGTTACATTGTATACACTGGAAGTAAAAGTTTGGCATGTTTGGTTGAAAAATCACAAGAAAGTCAATTATTTATTCGAGCTTCACAACATATCACTCTGAAAAGCATTGGAACAGAAGTACAAAGTAGCATCATGAATCAAGTAAAGTACATCAAATTTGTGCTGAGATACTTTATAGTTACATTCCAGCACTGCATTTTGTCCTAAACTTAATTATGCTCCAGTTCTGCTTGCTTTTTATTTCTACAAAGGTTTTTATGATGGCGAAATGTTTAATAAAGTGTAGAGAAAGGGTAAAGAAAAATCTGTTACCTGGCTGATACCAGCGACTGTTTGTCTCTGCTCGTACATTGCAAAGCGAGTTAATGCATATTAATGGGGCCTATAAAAGCAACTAATTGAGCATTCCGGATCTTGCTGAGTTGGGGATCTGTGAGTGACATTGTGCAGCACCAGGACCTACACCAGACTGCCTTTATTAGCTCTCTGAACTGGGATGTAGGTCAGGCCATTAAAAGCAGGAAGGGCTCTTTCGCTTAACATTGTTGTGACAGCTTCATATTTGACACCCCGAATCTGTGAGCGGCGCTTAGGAGACGTTTGCAGCAGGCGCGCGGCGAGCCGCTGGAAGTGAGGAGACGTTGTATAACTCCAAAAAGTTAATCCTAGTTTAAAGCAGTTTAATTGAGCACAATAAAACGCAGCCATATGCGCCCCATAAAAATCAACAGCGTTCCATATGAGTGCAAAGTAAACATGCCTTCGATTTCAGCTTATGTGTAACAAGTCTCACATCCAGTAATGAAATTCCGTTAATGATTGAAACAAAGCTTGTGTTCATTTTCGTGCTTGCATGTAGATATATTTTCTTTTTACAATAGTTAAAGAGAGGCATCTTGATGGAAAATACTTGTAAGGGTTAATGAAAGCATTGTGATTTTGAAATATAGATTTATTTAGTTTCACAAAAGAACAAAGCCTTGACAGCCTCCAAATTCACATATATTCAAATCAGAAGCATTATATTTAAGAACTAAGACTGAAATAAACCAAACTAGACAGAACAGCACACTAATTCACCACCTACAACAGTAAGTAGTAGGGCAATAATATTTCAACAGGGGGCAGCACACTGCCATTACAGAGTGGCCTTTAAATCATATTTAATTGCTCTTTTGTGTAGTAGTCTGTAACTGCAGTTTGATTGGAGCTTCAAACACACCGTTCTTCTAATCTACTATACTGTGTGCACCATATAGTGTCTGTCTATCAAATCCACCCTCCATATGCCGTCCTTAACAACCTTCTGTCTGCTAAAACTAACGTGCATGTCTTTGTTCGATGTTATAATAAAAACAGACAACAGTGCATCCTAGTAATGGACCACAGTGTGAGGTCAAGCAGATCCCTTGAAAGTGGCCGGCTCGTTTTCTTTTCCTGTCATCAGCTCTGGGTGGCTTTTTTACTAAAGTGTCATAAGCCATTTGATTGTAAATCTCAGTGACCTTGAAGTCACAAGAAAAAGCGCAGATCCGTAAACCAATCATCGCACGGCTGCCCCTGTCAGCCACGCTCCTGTTCACACAGTCACCGCCTGAATTTCCTGATGTTAAACAGAGGAAGGAAAGAGGAATAAAGCTCAGTTCACCTCAGTGTTTGTGCGAACGTAATGTCAGTTTTAAGCTTGATTTGGAATACAGCCAGTATTAGTATGATGGTGGGGCTGCTGAGGAATTATTTAGCAAAATCTCTCTGTCTGAGTTGAACATACCTAAGCAGAGGGCGTCCAGTGGATACAGAGGTGTTACGGACTTAGCTAAAAAGTCAGGATAAAGACTAATGATACTGCAAGCCTCAGCATTTCTTAGACCACTTGCAACTGCTCTGCTCACCAGCAGCACAAAGATCAGTGTTATTATGGATTTGCTGAAAAATCAATTTTGCGAATGCTAATGTCCTTTAAATCTTTCAGAGATAAAGAACGCTCGTTGCATTTCTGTGGGATGATTTCCAGCTGTATCAGATATCTGCCTGTCTACTCCTACTGTGGATTATTGGACCAGCTGCTTGAAGGCTGTCTACACTCTCAGTGAAAAGGGTTCTCAGGTTCTCCGCGTGACCCACGCAGGTTAAAGAAACTTGTTTTTCTGAAAAGATTTCACAAGCCGAGTCTCTGCGGCACTGCGGTCTGTGTGCAGGTCTTAAAAACGACTGACCTGGATTCAGTTTTCCACCTGATTTTCCACCTGTTCAGGGGAATAAAGCTGCAAGTGTTATCATGGTGAATGATAATCACTGTTGTAATTATCATCAGTGCCACCCAGGAGAAATGGCACGGCATATTTTTTAGATTTACTGGTTATTTGTAAGGGTTTCTTATGATAATTTATTGAACATCTACTACATTGCACTAAAATGTAGACTGTAAATTGCAATAAATACAATTTGAATAAGTCCTTTCATAACCCACTGCCATAAAGACTAATGTTTAAAAGTGATGTAGCCTCTATGTCACATCATAAAGAAATACAAATTACACTGACAAGTTTCTGAGGCTCAGTCCTCGTGTACATCTCTGGGAACCTAATAAAAATGAAAGTACCACCATTAAACAACTAAGAGTCTGCTGTGATCAAAATTATAATTCTACAGTGATATTTATTAAAGTTTGGGCTTAAAAGGTTTAATTTGTTATAATTACCTGAATTATCACAATGCCATTCAAGGTAGGGGGGGTTACATGTTGGGCTGCGCAGTTTATTGAAAAATGTATGAAGTCATGATTTGACAAAGTGCAATATCCAAATCATAGAAATAGCAATCTGAAGATAAAAGCCAAATCTGTGTCAAAACAGCATTATAACCAAGTAATGTAATGCTGCATTTATTCCCTGGTGTTCAAATCTTGTTATCCAGATTTAAGAAAGGTTTGTCTGGGACAGACCCCAACACTTCACTTTAATAGTTTTTACAGTGAAATTTAAATCCTTATCCTCACGAGATATTGACCTATCACAGATTTATTGGTATAGATGTCATCTGATACAAAAGTTTTTTCTCAAGTTTATAATGCGAAACAGATGCTTGGGGTAATTTATAATTATTAGATTCCAAGTGAAGTGAAAAAGTTTATTGTTAAACTTGCATTTATATAAAACATAATATAAACCTCTGTTGCATATGTCACAAGTATTGCAATCGACACTGGCCCCCCAAAAGTCAGCATTTAGAAAACTGTGATGCCGAAATCTGACTATTCGTGAATCAAATCACAGTCATCTGTCAAAACAATAGAAATATTACTGTTTTTTTTATCACATCTTTCTGGCTGAGTTTTATCAATGATTTATTTAGCAAAATATGAATGGAACCAGTACAAAATACAAAGAATAAAGTTTAAACCAAATTCAAACTAATCATTATGCTTCCCCAATAGGGGAATGTGAGTGAACATGTATGTGTGCAATGACTGTTCAATGTTAATTAATTTTCTCGTTGTGATGCTGTATAAATGTAATCTATTCAGAGTTTTTTTTTTCCCCTGCAGTAGAGATTTTGATCTCAGTGAGACACAGGTAAAGCTCAACCAAATAAGTACAAGTGTCCGGTGGGATTATCAGTTCGTCATGCAAATGCATGTTAAGTTGTTTACTTAGTTACTGTAAGTCTAGGCTGCTTTTTTGTAATGTTCTGTAGTTTATTCCTCTTCATTTGTATTTACCAAAACAGTCAACAAGTGTTGGGCTTCAATTCCTTTTTAGAAGAGACATCATGCAAGCCAAGACAGATGTTTATCTGATTTTTTATTAGCAGCTTTAGTTAATTCTTTATAGAGAGGCAACTGCCTCGAGTGATGTGCGGCAGAGTAAGAAGTCAGATGTAGAACGCAGATGAACTGCAGCCCTACAGGCTGTGTATCCTTGGTCTTGACAAAGAAAAGGAGCCTCAGTAGTTTCGTGCAGCATCCAGAAATGGAGATTAGCATGGAGCCATCAGCAGCGCTGCAGTCCCTCCCTACCCTGCTTCTCCTGTCAGACCGCCTCCTCCCTGCTTGTCAGGAGCTCCGACGAGGAGCTGTAAAAACCTTTTCCCCTCTCCTTAACAACTGCAAAACAACACGCACACACCCTGGCTGAGGTGCCTGCTTTTCTGAGGCCTCTGACAGGACGTGCTGCAGGCACAAATTGTAATTCATAAAGGTTAAGGGGGTCAATGCCTTTTATTACCAGTCTGAGTGCATCCAGCTTGATGGGGCGGGCATGCAAATGGAATGTCTCAGTGTTCTATGCAACTCAGACAGCGAGTGCGTGCGTGCCTCTGAATGGGAGGAAGTAAAAGGTGGGTAAAGGGTGGTGGTGGTGGGGGTGCGTGAGATCGGCTGCTCTCTCCACCTTCCACAGCCATGTAGGACCACACAGCCGCTGCCCGGTTAATTAGACAGTATGACATTGACCTCAGGTAGTTAACGGCCACTTTGATATGTGCCGTCCTGCAATTAATATATTGTAAATCTTCGTGTTTTATCATACGGCTGGCTCTGACCTATAAGTGGCTGCCTTACTCTCAGCCGACAATACATTCTTACATTTTACATTTGCATTAACAGAAACACGATATCAGCAGTGTACAATTAAAAATATGTCATGACGCTTTCAAAGCTCTCTCTTCTCACATCATTAACAGGAAGATTAAGAGGTTATATTCTCACAACAGTGTGTTAAAAGTATTTGACCAGTGGGATAATTATTAAGGTGTATATCAAGAGCAAAACCTTTGGTCTGGTCCGGTTTATCTGCAAGGGAATTTTAGAGCAATGCTGTTGTGCGAAGTCTGTGTTTCTCATCTCTTTTGTGTAGTTACTCTGAACCTGGCAACAAAGGCTGTGATCACATTAGACCCTATTGCACCCTCTGCTGGACCTTTAGGGAAACTAACACGTTCTTGCATATTCAAGCTATTTTCAGCCTCAGGCCGGACTTCACATATGATGATGCACAAACAGGTTTGCGGCTTTATGATACGCAAACAACTTGAGATGGGGTTCAGTTTTATCAGATTGTATTGTATTTGTTTTCTGGCATTACAATACAGACGTTTGGTTTGAGCTGTGTATATGCTTTAAAATAGATTTGAATAGAACAGAACTTAATTTGATGTGATGTAACAAAATACAACAGAACTGAACATTATAGAATAGAGTAGAATAGAACATGATTTAATGGGATAGGGTACTCTAAAATATGATATAACATCATAGAATGGGATAGAGTAGAATAAAATTGAATTGGAAATACCATAATAGAACTGAACTGAGAACAAAAGTATAGAATAGAGAAGGATAAAGAAGAAATGCTGTTTTGTGCTTTTAATTCTATAAGCTCTTTTACTTTCTTCGTCAGTGTCTCTGGTTCATGATCTCCTGACTGTTCCTCCACAGTGAGGTCAGTGGAGAATCTGTGGCTGCTTCATGTTCGCAGTCTGTAAAACTGAAGCGATCATACCTGAGGAGTCACTGGGACATTCCAGCATGCAGCAAAGGCAGACTCCCTGTGCTCATTACCTTTCCATCACAGACCAGCTGCTGTGGAGTCATTCATCACGATTACAAATCCGCCCGGTGCTGGTAGCCTACAGCTCCACCAGCAGCCGGTGAGAAGCACCGACAGGGCCCCGAGCCATCAGTCCCTCCGGGCAGAGTGTTAAATTCACACCACAACAGGTGATAGTAGTGGACAGTGGCGGGCAGGTTTTGTTATGAGGGAAAAACTCATTTTGTAAAACTAGTTGAAATTCGGCTTCTCCTGCAGCCACAAGATGAAGGCCATTTTCAAAAAAAGAAAATCATATCTTAGATGTCAGATTTTTCTCTTTGCAGGTGCCGCGCTAATCACAGTGTGATATAAAAATAAAATGCTTTTGAACACATATTTCTCCTTTTTCCAGCTACTTTCTTTACCCACTGAAAAAGGTATGAATGTGCTGTTGACTGTCCCTGTACTCAAATACACAGGAAAGGGAAGCACATGGTCTTTTGTGAACTAGTTCGAATCACGCTATCCTCATCTAAAATACCACTGTTTCCTGGTTTGAAGAATTGAACAATTTACAGCTATTGAACAGATCTTTGTTCCCACAGTTGAGTCAAGGTCGACTGTTGATGTGCACGGACATTTGAAAATGGGTGTCGCACTTTACATATAGACTGATTCCTTCTTTGCTATTAAAACACGTTCATTTCTGAATAAATTCCCCTAAAAGTCTGTAGCACCTTTCTCAAGTTAAGTTGAGTCATTTGCGTAATGGTACACAAATTCAAGTCATGTGGCCTTACAATCAGCCTACAAGGAATAATGAATATTATCAATGACCCATTCATACTCAAAACTCAGTGTTTTGTCATTTTGAGTTATCACTGTGAATGCCACTTAAAATAAATAAAGTATCCACTTAAAACTGCTAGCTTCCTTTTTATGAAGCTTTCGATTTTGGAAAAAAAATCATATTCGACACTTTCTGTAGGTATTACAGTCATATTGTTCATTTGATTGTTTTCACTCTACATTGAAGCTATTACATATGATGCTTATTGACACTGACCAAAGGGTCCATGTTTTGTTTTGTTTTTTTTATAGCTGGGCTATTCCCTCAATTATTAAATATTCCAGATCCCTTTCTATCTTATAAAACATTTTTTTCATAAACCCCAAAACTTAGCCTGACATAACTGGTGTTCTTGGACACTGGGATCTCCACTAGAATTTGAAATAAAGTTTTGTTTTGGGGAGAAAATACACACAGACGTAGTTGCTGAACCAAAAAAGACACCCTATTCATCCCAGTTCCTGGCCTCACAAAACAAACACTGTATTGCCTTTTGGGAATCCAAATAAATATGAATCTTTGGAGCAAAGCTAAACCAGCTGGATTACCGACCTGCCCCAGGGCCCCAGACACTCAGGAGCCCCGGGGGTAACAGATTCATTGTGTGTCAGATGATTTGTGGTAATGTGATTAACTGCAAATTTGCTTGGAAATATGCACCAAGAAAGCATAGTATCTAATGATTGTTGCCATAAAGTTTGAGGCAGGCAATTATCTGTGATCAAAATCAGGGCCAATATTGAAGATGGACATGGTCCGACCCATGAGTATTCAGCACTCATGTGTTAGTGTAATAATGGCAATCACAAGATGGCCACTAGTTGTTATTTCAACAGTTACCAACAATGTATCATCCATCTATCAATACAGTCCTTCTTTCCTATCCTGTCTGTGGCACTCAGCCCCAAGCTCATTTGTTTCTACTAATGTTCATCTTTAAAACAACAACAATAACAAAAAACAGTAAATGATTTCCCATAGCTACTTGGCAGTGTAGTCCTTGGATAATGTCACTCAAACAGGAGTAAGTGGTGTATGTTTTCAGAGAGAATTTTTCAGCCTCAGCTGCACTGCTAAGTATTAACAGCAGTAAGACAGTGTATGTTGTATTGATACATATGTAATGGCAAACATGAATTATTTGACCTTGAAATAATTGCATCAGTCATTCTGTGCCCTGATTCTGCAAACTTAACTTAAACGTAACTTAAGTCCGCGGATAGGATCTCAGCAGGTAACGCATGTTATTATGTCACATAAATAACACATACCTGTCACATAACTTTTTTAAATTCTTAAACTGGATTAAACTTCATTGAGAAAATCAATTTTGGATTTCCATCGGATGTATTCCAGCTGCTCTGCCTCAATTTTTATGCATTTGCAAAAGTTTCCCAATGGACAGATTAGCTTTAATGTTGCTAAAATGATGGCTGACTGCTGCTAACTGTAGCTGCTGCTTATCTCTGTTGGTTGTGAAGCTAGCTGACTGTGAGATTAATTGGTTCAGTATAGATTCAATATAATCTATTCTTATTTTTAATTATATATACTTACAGTCATTAATTGTTAAGTGCCTTTACTCATATGTGCTTATTTCTGTCATTGTGCAGCTGTCACACCTCAATTTCTCCTCGGTTAACTTGTCTAGTAACTGAATTGGGGCCTGCAAACTGCTCAGGAGCCTGCCTGTTTTGTCCTCTACTCTACTAGTCATTTTCTCTTTATATTAAATTATTTTTGGTCCACATTCCTTTTTATTCTCCATGAAAATAATTTTAATATTTTATGACAATACGTGTTTATCATCCTTCCTAATTGTATTCACACTATTCAAGTGCATCCATCACTTAACACGGTACATTTGGTATTGGCAATGAACATTGTCGCTGTGATCTTGTTCAATAAAGTTTCTGTCAAATGACCTTCCATTGTCATCATCCGGGCACTCTACATACGTCACAACGCGCATGCGCACTCTTCCACTGTGGTTCGACCTCTGCAGTCGGTAAGTGTGTAATGGCAGTTTGAATGAGAATCGTATCCTTACAAATCCCTTTTCATCCTCTCTCCTAACTTCTCATTGCGGCGCACAAGTGAGGATGGCATGCAGAATGGATGTGAATGTGCATATGAATGCCTTTATTTTCTCTGTGGAGCATTTTTACACTCGTTTGACCTTACTTCTCTCCGGTCTTCCTTCCTCAGAGAGACCCGGGCTTCATCCAGATTTGACCGTACCGGTTAAAACAACCTAAAATAGAAAATGTACGCCTGTGCAAAGTTCGTCTCCACGCCGGCTCTGGTGAGTTTAATGGTTTTCGTGTAGTGAATTTTGAGTCCTGCTTTCTTGGTGTTGCTAATAAATCCGGTGGGCCTCTGGTTGAACTTGACTGCAGCTAGCTGACAAGGGTATCTGCAGACTAGGCCAATAAGCTAGCACGCTAATGCATAAGAATGACAGACAGGCCTTTTTTTATACGGTTCCTATACAGCTCTAATGTTCATGAGTGATGTGCACGTAAGTCAGCTTATTAAATCTGCCACTGTGCCTCTGTTTGAGCGCACAGCGGACATTTTCTGCAATGGCCGTTAGCTAAGGTCATTGCAAGACTCCGTTAGCCCTATTTAGTGCACAGTTCACCTGTAACCCCGTGCACAGAGCTGTGCAATTGATACACTTACGACCACTTTGACTAATTAGCCATTCTTGGCTTCTAAATACATGTAGCCTGGGTTGACAGTCATCCCCCAAGGTCACATTTTTAGTCATAGTTGTGCTAGCAGGCCAATCAGGTTAAAGTACAATAGTTCCATTTGCTCATATGCTTGCTGTCAGTGTTCAGTACAATTTGGCGGCACCACAGACAGCAAAAAGTTAGCTGACTGACTTTGACAGCACAGTCTGTACTGTCAGACATTAAAGGCCACAGGTCATCAAGTGTGTACACTACAGTGAATGACACTGTTTGACAAAGTGACATTCAAGGTGCCTTCTGCCTGCTCGTGTGTCTGCAGACTAGGAATAGTGACCAACAATATGATTCATGTCTTACTGAGCTTGTGTGTTTTGTATAACAAAATGTGTGCTGTTGCCACAGGTCCGTGCTGGTTCCCGGGCTCTTTACAGACCCCTGTCTGCCTCTGTGCTGTCCAGGCCTGAGACCAAAACAGAGGTAAGAAGGAATTCAACAGAACTGCAACTGTCATTTTATTACGTGGTTATTTAGAACAAATGTTGGCAGATTTGTTTATAGTCATGTACTGTTTTTAAATGTCAGAAATGATGCCAAATGTTCATCACAGATGTGTATTGTAACTTTCAGATCAGACTGAAAAATAATTCAATGCCATGTCTCATGGTATTGATTTATAAACATGAAAGCTTACAGTTTGTATTTTATCGTGCTCCAGAGCGGTGTTGCTGTGATGCCACAGAGCCCTCTCACCCAGGTCACACTGAGGGGCATCCAGACCAGTGCTATCAGCAGGGACATTGACACTGCAGCCAAGTTCATTGGAGCTGGAGCTGCCACAGTCGGAGTCGCTGGATCTGGAGCTGGTATTGGGACAGTGTTCGGCAGTCTCATCATTGGCTATGCTAGGTTTGTTTTTACAAAATTATTTTTTAAAGGTTTACTCATTAGTTTTCTGTTGTGTACTTTGTTTTTCTATAGATGTATTGATAATTTGCTCTTGTTTGCAGGAACCCATCTCTGAAGCAGCAGCTGTTCTCATATGCCATCCTGGGATTTGCCCTGTCTGAAGCCATGGGACTGTTCTGTTTGATGGTTGCTTTCCTTATCCTGTTTGCTATGTAAAACTCTGCTGTCATAGAAACACTTTCATTACAGATGTGACTACATATTTTATTGTGGCTACCAAAATTGTTCCGTGTTGGTGTCATGGAAATGTACATTTTCAAGTCTTTCAGACACTGTCGAAATAAGAAAAACATGTATTGTACAAATGTAAGAAATTACGTGATTAAAATACATGTATTTGACTATTTAACATTGGCAGTAACTTTTATGTCTGGGATATCTTAGCTTACGCAGCAGAGAGCAGTCAAGCTTTCATGAATGTCATCCTTATTGTGAAGCGGCTGCTTATACTTGCCATGAATCAGCCTTGTTTTTTCACATCACATGCAAGCTTTTTGGGGTCCACATTAATGGGTTTTTGGTTCAGCTGCAGTAAAATGATCATGTAATTAGACGGCAAGTGAGTGCTTGCTTTTGTAAATGAAATGAAATAAATCTAGATGATTTAATTGAGCTATACAAATGGATTTTGACTTTTTTGAATGTCCTGCCATGTTACTACTGGTTAAGTGTTGTAGCAGCAAAAAGCACAAAAATTAATGAAAGCTGAAGCCCTGAAGTCAATTAAAAAATTTTTAAGTTTGAGTATTTGTTACAGGTCAAACACATCTGCCCACCATTTGCTTGTTTCAGCTTTTCAAGAGTAAGGATTTGCTATTTTTCAAGGTTTTATTTCATATTATAGTGAAATATCTTCAAAAACTCAAAAAGAAATTGACAGATCAATCCATCTGAAAGCATTAAATTGACGGTTGCAGCTTTAAACATGTACATTAAAATCCAAATTTACACATTGTTGTTAAAGACCAAAATGCTTGTGTAGCTCATAGTTGAGGATGAAAAAGGAAGGCAAACATGTTTGTGCTGATACATTTTTAATTAACTCAAAAGTAGCCTTCTAAAACTAAAAGATAAATGTCTGTCCATAGTTGTTAGCAGATACATTACTAAAACACCAAAAGTTTAAACAGAATGCCACTATGCAGTTTTTTAAATGAGATACATCAACAGATGTGTGTGGTACACAGAACCTCAAGTACCGTCCAATGAGTTTGCAACTTACATAAAGGAGGTGTGGAAACTTGAAGCCTGCAGGACCTGAATGGGGCAATGGGAAAAGGGTACATTGTGTTCAGTAACCAAACGAAATAATATACCTTTATAAATACACAGAAAATCCCTAACCCTATTGAAAACATGTACATGTGTTTAAAAACATGTCTGGAGGGCATATTTTATCACATTCCTACATAGCTGTCACTATAACTTTCTGATGAGGATCAAACATTATTAAAAAAAAAAAAAAAAAATGACATCTTGGCTGTCCGCGTGTGACGTTTACGGAAGAGCCCAAGCTGTTCTCGCGATAGTTTGGAACAGACGTGGGATTTTGGACATCAAGGGTTGTGGCTGAGGGGTAAGTGACCACATAAACTGATAGTGAATGACTACAAAGCGGTTGTAAAAGGCATAATATGTGTAACCGGGAGGGACTTGTGCTCCGGTGCAACGAAACGGCCTCGAAATAAACGTTGACATCTCCTCTGTTTACTGTGATATTTAGGTCCAAACATGGCGACGCTTGTATGTTAACGCAGGGGCTCAGGCTAGTCCATGGAAGCGACTGGAGCAGATAATCTCTCTGTAATAACGTTATGTGTTTTGTTTGACGCCTACTCATGATGAGCGGTGATATTTACAACTGTCAAAGGGTACATTTGTCAGCCGAGGGTAGTTAAAGTTGTCCCCCTCAGACGTGTATTTGTACCAAAGTAACTGGACCGAGAATTTTGCGTCTTTTTATGACACTGAGGTGTAAACAACCTCAGCAGCCGCCCATCATCGATATGCTTTGTCCATATTTCTAGCTTTTTAACCGTCTGCTGGTCAAACATTACTCGATATCACCTCTGTGCGTTTGCTGAAATAATATTTTCTATAATCACAATGTTTGTTTTATATTTTGAAGGACCCCTGGTGTCATTTACAAACAGCTAACTCTTGGTACACACATTAATGCACATCTTTTTGTCTGCTCACATTCACTTTTCTTGTCTAATTGCAGGGTGACACAACAGGAATCCCTTAATATGAGTGATGATAAACCTTTCCAATGCACTGCTCCTGGGTGTGGACAGGTAAGTCATCCGCGTTATCACAAATGGCACTTTGTGCCAGTATTTCAAATTACCATGTGTTTAGACCTATACAAGTACAGTGCACATAGGACACTACAGATGGCAGCCTCATTATATTTTGTTCAAAGACCAAGAAATCATTCAGTGCTCTTATACGTGGACTGAAATACTGCCTTGCCAAAGGTTATCTGTGCATCACTTAGTTTGTGGATGAAAACATAACTTAGTAGCACCACATGGTTATTCTAAAAATGCCAAACCCATTTGATGTACAACTTTACTGGTGCAGTTTACCAAACACATTTGCAAGTAATCAAATTTCAAAAGAGCAACCGGCATACAGGGAACACAGGGCTTTCTGAGCCACTGCTGGCGCTCAGGGAAAGTTCCCATGTCCAATTGGTACATGGTGTACATGCTGTCCATTACACACTGATTTGAAAACTTTTTCTTTTAGAGATTATAATGCAGAAAAAAAGATCATTGTGGTAATTCACAATTACACAATTCCCTGTAAAGTTTATTGTGTCAGTGCACTAATTTTGGATCACAAAGCTTATTGTTAGACTGTAAAATGTCCTGCCTCTTTTATGTAAAAATCTTTGTTTTGTCGGTGTTTGATAACATGTTCAAGGGGTCATTTAAAAAGATGTGTGAATATCAGCTGATATATTGACATTTGAATTATTTAACTCTCTAATATCAGTATCAGCATTGGTGCTCAGATCTACTATCAGTAGGGCTTTACCCTTAGCCCTATTAAATGATTTGAAGAAAGAGTGAATACATTCTTGAGATGATGTATTTTAATGTGCATGTGCAATCAATCAGGTCTCATATGTTGTTTACAAATTACAAAACGGTTGCATGTCCCATAGATTTCCTGGATAGTGTTATAAAAAGGGTTGCCCCCACACTGCCAGTTTTGCAGTGTATGTATTTGTTAATTTTTCTTGGCCTTAAAGGAATCACAGTCAGAGCTAGTGAGTACTCAAAGTAATTGTGTCATTCTTTTTAAGAAACTCAGTATGTTTAAGTGTGCATATCCAAAGTATAAACTGAACTTCAGGTCCCAGATATCCAAGAAAAAAGGTCTCACTAAATGTTTAAACTGATTTAGTGTTCTAGCATAAATGGTGCCATTGTGAATATGTTGACGAAACAAATGAACCCTGGAGCACACATTTGTGTTCCAAGCTAAAGTAGCAATGCAGCAGCTAATGATTTGGGCCTAACCTGAGAAATGAGAGCAAAGATGTTTAATATAAGATATAATTTTTGTCACAAGGTCAGTTGCTGCACATTTATAGGCACCATAAGCTTCAAACAGATGCTCTGGACTTTATCCAAACAGGTCCTTTCTGAGTGTCCTCCTGTCCTGTTTTCTTTTTTTTAACTTTCCATAGAGATTTACAAATGAGGATCACCTGGCTGTCCACAAACACAAACATGAGATGACCCTGAAGTTTGGCCCAGCAAGGAACGACAGTGTCATCATTGCTGGTGAGTTCTCCTGAAGTTTAGATATTTGGATGTAATTGATACTGTACCTGAACGTGATGTAAGTGATGAAAGTAATGTACTGAAGGTTTTCTTCCATCACAGACCAAACCCCTACACCCACCCGCTTTTTGAAGAACTGCGAGGAGGTCGGCCTCTTCAACGAACTTGCAAGTCCATTTGACCATGACTTCAAAAAAGCTACCGAAGACGACATTAAAAAGGTTGTTGTCATCGAACTCTGTCATCAAATCACCTGTTTGTCCCATCGTGAGCATTTCTACTGCTGATGTGTTTTACTGAGGAGATTTATTCTTTATTTACTGCAGTTGCCGTTGGATTTGTCACCTCTTGCAACGCCTATCATACGCAACAAAATTGAGGAACGCACACCTCTTGAGGCACATCGAGACAGCCCTCTGCCTCACCCTGAATCTACGACAAGTGATGACAAGGTATCGCTTTGGACTTAGCTGTTTGTGCTGACAACAGAAAGTTTACAAGGCTGTCATGAGTGAACAAAAGGTGTTCTGCTGTGTGATTGATAATTTACTCTTGATTTACAGATCCACTGGATTGAATATCAGTTTAATAATTAATCAAATGATTTACTGGTTTTAATTTGACTTGGTCTCAAAGATACTGCTTCATATGGTCCATACTGCTCAAACTTATTCTCAAGAAACCCTCTGGGGAAACATTACTCGACTTAAACAAAATAATTCAATTTGTTTATTTCTTCTGTTGCTAATATTGAGAAGATTACGGTGAGATTCAAGCATAATCTTGATCATTAGAAGTAATCTAGAGAATTTGGTGTTGATTAAACACTTGCTGAAGTTAAGGTCTTCTATGATGTTTTCAGGATATATCCTTGCAGCCAGCCTCACTGCCAACATCCGCTATAGTCCATCCTGCATCCCTCCAAGTTCCCAATGTACTCCTAGCAACCTCAGAGGCTAGTGTTGTTATACAGCAAGCTCTCCCGTCACCAACATCTAGCTCTGTTATTACCCAAGTCCCATCCACTAATAGGCCTATAGTGTAAGTAACTCCAAACATCCATTTTTAAAAATCGTAGTTTCATCAAGTCATCTTTTTTCTCTTTTAATTTATATTTGTGCAGTTTCGTCTGGTGAGCTCATATTTCATGAGGCATGTGCTTGTTTTGTTTTTTGATTTATTTTCCCTCTGCAGGTTTTTTTTTTTTTTTAATTATGTTTGGCTGTAGACCTCATCAGTCCCATCTTCAATAACAACACCAGCAATGCTGAAATACGGACTATTTCCAAATGGTGAAAAAATAAATAAGATGACAATAGGTGAACATTACTCAAATAAACAAGCTAGTTAGAGCTAGCCAAATGGATGCGTATGCAAATGAAATTGCTTGTGAAACAGAGTCACAGCTGCAGTAAGCTTAAAAGGTCAAAGTTGAAGTAAATTGGACTTTTAAATATCTGTCTTAACAATTGTGATTGCCTGCACATATGCAGTTTAACTCCCGAAGCCCAGTTACACACTTAAATGTGTAAAAGTGGTGGAGTTGCAGGTTACTTGGATAAAGGTATCCTCTATTTTAATAAATGCATAAAAATCACCTGTGTTGTTCCAAACCAGAAGTCCATATCTGGGCAAGACTGATGTCACTTATGGGGTCTAATGTAACAACATGTGTTCACCCATTGTTATTGCTTGAACCTGCTGTGCAACAGGTGTATTTTGAGTTGGATTTTGTTGTAGTTGCACTTTATTTCCATAAGCCGTTGCCTGTTTATGACATAATGTTGGTATTTTAGTAGCCATCACTGTATTTGATTAATGTGGAATTCTGCTTTGTGTGTTAATCACAAAGTTGTTTGTCATTTAACTCATTAGGATTTGTTCTCTTTCCCTCTTTCAGCCCAGTGTCTGGCACCTTCCCTGTGCTCTTACAGCTGCCTAATGGCCAGACCATGCCAGTTGCTATACCTGCGTCTCTTACAAGCTCAAGTGTACATATCCCAACTACAATCCCTGTGAGTGTTCTGCTGGTTGTGTTATATTCATCTTTTGTTTTAGTGTGTTTGGGTGGGGGGGACAGAGTTTTGAAATGAGAGTTTTTCTTGATTATTCTGAAAATGTAATGACTCTTTGACTAAAACAATCAGAGATTTAAGAATTCATGTAGTGACCTTTTACTCTCTGGCCCAGTAGGATTTGTTGAGAAGACGATCTCGTCGCAAGCTTCATTAAGTAACTGTTAACAAGCTTTCGATTATATAACATGATCTTCTGTAGGTAAAGTTTACATGGATGGAAGTATTTTTTTCGTAGCACTTGAGGACTCTTCATTCACAATGGTGTAAAAGTAGTGCCTTAAAGTTTGTTCTTGATCTTGAAAACAGTACCTGACCACATGATCTCTACTACAAGATCCATTTAGTAGTTGATCTAGAGCTTCCAGTCATCAGAACAGCCGCACAAATGAACTAAAGCATCTTTCTTTCTCCATCGAGTAATTTTAGATGACCTGTTAAGTCCAGCGTGTAGTATAACAAAACCACTGGACCATGTTGTTACTTTATGCTTTGTTGGCCACTGTTTGTAACTCACATTTTAAATTTGAATGGACAGTCATTCACTTCAGTCTAACGGAAGTCCTTCTAAAGTGACATTCAGATACATCATTACCACATATTTTCTTTGCTCTACTTGGACAGAGGGACTGTTTACAGTGTTGGCACCTCAGATTTGGCAGTCAACTCCGCGCTGTAGAGGTTGAGTGAAATAATCGACTTTCGAATAAAAACTGTGTGTCACTGTGGCAAAGACGATGGATTTGGCTGAAGCACAGCAGGCTCCAGTCCAGAATGCTTCGCTGCCATTTGTCCTTGTACAATTAGCTTTTCATTCCTGGCAGAGCCGGAAGATGATACTACTAATGTGTTCTGCTAAACAATTATAACTACAACTAGGATAGAGTCTCATAGAAAGTATGTTGTAAACAGAGGTCTTGTTGGTATATTTTTGAACTCCCCCATGTGGAAGCTTGTTTTGTTGTTCGCGGTAGTGCTGATTGTCTGTGTGGAACACTGAGCAGCAGATGATTATCTCCTGATAGCAGCACAGCGGGGAAAAAACTTCACATCTTCCCAGCCTGTGGGGACTGGGAAAGCCGCTGACAAGTAAAGGAGGGCAAAAGTAGATGGAGAACACGAGCCACAACTGAGCCTCCCTTTCACTCGATCACCCCCCCTCCCCTCCAGCTTTCCCCACCTCCCTCTGTCTCATTGTCAGCAGCAGCGAGAAGAGGCCCGGCTCTGGCCTTCCGACTCGTGTCTCTCCATCCTCTCCTCAGCTTCCCTGTCCATATGCTCTCACGCAGGCAGGCAGAGGTTCATTAGCGTGCACACTGCATCTCCATGTGGCGCTGCCTCCACAAAATAACAGGCCATCCAACGTAATGAGGCTGAGATATGAGGAAACTCTGAGAGCCTGCCGTGTGTGTCTGGTGTGTGTATGTGTGTTTGTGTTGTGTGGGGGGAGCACTGCCTGCCTTTTTACTGCCGAAGACTAATTTTATCTATGCTGATCTGTCTCTGTGTCTCTGCCGTCAGCTTGTCAGACCTGTCACCGTAGTGCCTAATGTCCCTGGGATCCCTGGACCTCCCTCGCCACAACCGCAGCCACAGCCCGTCCAGTCAGAAGCAAAGCTGGTATTAATTGTCTCTTCTTCTACATCAAATGTTATTTTCATGTTGTGTCTGTTATTTCCCATCTGAGAGAGATATAACAACCAAAGTAATGAGAGAGCTCGAAGATCAGTGAGCAGCTGCTTTCTTTGAGCAGAGGAGGGCGCTAGTGAAAGGCCACGTGTGAAGTATTACAAAAACAGCGTTGTTAGATTTTTAATTAGTATCCCTCTTTCATCAATGTTCACATGTAGTTTTTCTATTCTGCGATCAGTAGGTTAGTAGTCCGTTCAAAGAAAATGAATCGAATAAGTGTTGTAGTCATTTAAAAGCAAAATAAACATTCAATAATACTACTTCTACTACTACAAATGATAATAACAATTTGTATTGCACTTATTAGTGCAAAGATGCAGTCCAAAGTGCTTTACAAAACTGGATGCTGATTACAATACCACTGAAGAAAAGGGAAGAATCTTCTGCCTTTTCTTTCGTGTACCTGATAATACACTGAATAAGTTAATGAATCAATCTGAATAAATCAACAGATTGTGAAAATTAGCTGTAGTTGTAGCCATGCTGATTCAGAATAATCAAGCTACTAAAAGAAAGAAAGAAAGAAAGAAAGAAAGAAAAGATCTACATGAATATTCCAAATGTTTCTCTGTGGGGAGAAGACGGTCATAGCAGTCTTGTAACCCAGTCGTCCTGTGTTAAGAAGTGACGGTTGAAGGGCAGGGATATGAAGTGTTGTGTGGGAGATCAGTGGCAATGTGATGAAGCACGGAACACAGAACCTGTAAGTGTTCGCAGCATGCTCCGCCTGTGGAAATTAACAGATAAGCTGTGGTGAGGAGATCTGTGTGTGTGTGTGTGTGTGTGTTGTGTTGTGTTTGGAGGGAAGGATTGATCCTGACTGGCGAGTAGGAGGACAAGAGGGAGGGGAGGGGGTGTTGTTTGGGATCATGGGGTAGGGAGATGACAAACGCGTAGACAGCGTTGCGCTCAGCACGCCGTCACCGGGGCCAACCGGAGGGGGGCTACCAACGAGAGCCAGCTGGGGGCATCCTGGCACACGCTCAGCGAGGCACATTAAGTCGGCCTCACCCTGCATGGAACCTTTTGTTCAGCAGAATCCTGCCTGACCTGCACCCCCCCCCCCCTTACTGCTGGCACCTCCCACTGCACTCGGCTCATCAGCAAACACCTAATGAGCCCGCGTCAAGAAAACAGACCCCCGCTCAACCTGCCTGCTCCCCGCCCCCACCCGGCTCTCAAGGGGCGCAGAGACGGCACTTTACAAGGACTGATGATGCTGCAAAGACCACAATAATGATAATTAACTTGCTGAATTTAGAAGATTATGCTGTTAATTAGTTGCAAAATAAAGATAAGTAATATAGTAGCAGATGGTTGAATAACACCCATGAGATGGAGGGTTATTACACTGATGAGGTTTCCATGGCAGAGATGAAATATGAATCTGACTGGCTTTTCCCTCTTTCTATGGGCCATTCCAAGAGAATAATATCTTGTTTCTGCCAGAAGAGCTTCTGGAAGGGTATTACACGATAAACTAATTTGGTAGATAGATTGGTCTGGCAAAGGTAGTTGTTAGAATAATGTGGTCCTCTGTTTTCTCATGTAAATGTATTCCCTCTCACTTTATTATTGCTACGAAAGGCTCATTCACTTTCACCTTGTTTGCTTGGTGTTTGATACGGGAGGAATTGGCCTGTGAATTATGGACACCAATCTGCAGAGAAACAGTTTCTCTGAATGGGCTGTGTTTGTGTTTGCCATATGCAGTTCTAGTAAAAATAAACAAACAAACGTTTTTTCATAGTTGGGACCACATAATGTGCCTAGGATGTCCAACAACTCTGCAATATGGATAGGATTACAACCCCGTGCAAAATAACAAAAATCAGTCTGCTCAGTTTGTGCTTGTGTCTTTGCAAATTGTAATTGTACTTTTTAAAATCAGTTTCAGGTTTTGATTTCTTATTTTTTAGAATCCCATTCTATGACCTTAAAGGTCCAGTGTGTAAGATTTGCAACCTGCCTATCCCTCCTCTATAGTGGCTGCTAAAACCACAATATAAAGGAAAGGAAAGGAGCTGCTCTATAGAGCCAGTGTTTGGTTTGTCCATTCTGGGCTATTATTTTTTGTTTTAACTACAAAGTTTTGAGATTGCATTTTATTTAAATTAACAGTTTGGATTCCTTTTTTTCATTTTTAAATTATTTGAATCACATGCAGTCTTTTTTAATTATAATTACCTTCTTTGCCCGACACAACTAGGGATACTTTCTAAGAAGAAGGTATTCACAAGTGAAAGTCATAGTTTAATGTAGTAACATAGTTAATAAAGTGCAAGTCTGGTAGCATGACTTAATTTTTACCATGTTTACATGAATGAATATAGTTTTCCTTTCTTACCGACCATTTCTTTGCACAAACATTTCATGACTGCTGATTTATCTTCACAGAAACTGAAAGCCACGTTAAGCCAGCAGCTTCCTCAGGTAACAAACGGAGATGGTGGCGAAGTCCAGAGCAGCTCTGTAACCCACACTGCTGCTCCCGCTTCTCCTGTTCCGACCCCAAGTCCAACCCCAACTCCAACTCCAATTCCAACTCCGACACCAACACCAGCCCCGGCCGCAGTCCTGTCTCCTGCTCCTCCACTTCACCTGCCCACGACTGAGGAACCTTCTCCTCATTCCCTTCAGCAGCCGGCCACCTCCACCACAGAGACACCTGTAAGCATTCAAACTCCAGAACAGCGACACACTTCTGCTCACTGCACAGAGTGTTTTAATTTAGTTCAATAATTATAAAAAAAATAATGATTTTTATTATTATTTTTTTTTATACAACCATTTTGTGCAGCCCTACTGGCTTGTCATTTGGTTCAAATGTGTTGTTAAAAAAAAGGTGTTATACTTACTGTACAATGGAGGTCTTGACAGTTTAAGTCCAGGTTTTTTATCAGCGGTAACATTCAGTGTGAATAGACGGTAGATACATTTGTGGTAGCAAACTTTTTTCACGGTTAACTTTTAGTTAAAAGTAAAAACAAGTCCTTCTTGCTTATAAAGCCATGTGTAAGCACAACAACATATAATATGGCACTGTTTAAACTTGATGCCAATTATAAAGCTGGATTTGATGATGTCCCTCTGTTGGTAATCTGACATATCTAATTGGTAATTAGGTGAGATTACCCTCCTGAAAATCATGTAAAGGCAACTGAAGTGCATAATGTGACAAGTGACAGCAGCTACAGTATGATATGTATGTAACCACATCAGTTCAGTTACTGTGTATGCAATATCCAGTGCTGCACAGCAGGATATTACAGATATTGTCATGGTTTTGTTCTGCTAGTTATTGTCTTGTATTATCATTATTTTTCAGGCATCCCCAGTTCCCCCTGTGCAAAACCCTCCAAGCACAGGGGGTCGGCGGCGCAGAACCACAAGTGAAGACCCCGATGAGAAGCGGCGCAAGTTCCTGGAGCGTAACCGTGCCGCAGCCTCTCGCTGTCGGCAGAAAAGGAAAGTGTGGGTCCAGTCTCTGGAGAAGAAGGCCGAGGACCTCAGCTCCATGAACGGACAACTCCAGGTACTCCTCACCTTTCTACTGCATGTAACAACAGCCGCTTCATCTGTCTTTGTTTTCACGCTCTTATACATCGATGTGTCAGTTTGTGTGTGTATGTATGCATGCTTGTGTCTGTTTATCATCACGTGCCGTTAGTGTACGAGTGTGTACACAGACTTTTCCCTTCTGCGGTGATGAAGTCATTAAAGCCGATTAAGAAGAGCTGCCGTGTGACAGCAGCGGTGTGTGAGCCCTTTACATCGATACGTCCCTGTCAATAAAGATGTATCCTCCAGATGTCAGCCGCGCGCAAGCGTGTCTTTGCTTCTGTCTCAGCAGTTTACTGAATGGCCTCAAAAATCTCCCAGGGAAAGGTGTCTTTTTGAACCTTCATTTTGCTGGAAGCAATTAGGATCTGATGCTGACAAGTTCGAAACAGTTCATGTATCCGCTGTCTCTGTTGATAAGTGTGAGCCGGGGGTGCGGCACATCGGTGTTCCAGACAATTAAATGAGATGTGGTGTTTATTTGCTCACTGTCTTATTTTTCTATGAAAGCGGAGTAAGATGTGGAGGGTGGAGGAGGGGACAGACAGCGCTGGAAATGAAATGGGTTCATGTCGTTAATATTTGGTTCAAAAACGACTTATCACCACTTGTCATGGGTGCACTTGCTGAGCTTCTTTTTAAATATAAGTAGATGAAAGGGGGGAGGATAGGTATATGAATGGGGTTATAAGCAGATCGCATCGCTGTTAACCACAAAGAAGGGAACAACATGTGGCAGAGAATAAAAGGGCACTTTATATGAAGGCATTAATCAGCAGTGCAGTTTTTGTTAAAACCCCCATGCTGACATGGCCCAGCTGATCAGTGAAACTGCCTCTAATGATGCACAATTATTTTAACATCATCCTTAACTGGTTTTTTAATGAGGTGTCAGACCAGGCAGCACACAGGGCTCCCAGCATCACCTAAGGCCCATTTGCTCACTTTCGATTAATTCGCAAAGTTAGAAACAAGTTTAACTCTCAAAAGTCCAGATTAAAATTCCAGGTGTGATACAGTTTGAGTGTTAGCAGCAGTATTACTGTCATAGCTTTAACTGTAAATCAATCAAACAGTTTGTATGTTGAATTAAAAACATTTTGTAATGGATGTGGACATGTTGGACTCTTGCCTATAAAGTCTGTCTTATACACTCCTTTATGGCAGAGTGGAAGGAGAGTTTTAAAAGAGCACCAGTGTTTATATTGGCTGCAACTGGCAGCAGTTACGGAAGTGAGAGCGCAGTGAATATGGCATTGGCTACATGTGATACAGACGCCCCCTTCCAGCTGTGTTTAAATCTGTCTTACAATAGCTCAGCCCTGCCAGCAGCAGCAAGACTAAACAGATGGAATCAAATAAATTGGCTGCTTTTAGACTAATAGATTAAGCCGCCCATAGTCCTTTAAAGGAGAAGGGAAGGAGCTTAAATCTGCCATTGGGTGTTCCGTGGGCCCCCGGCCGCTCTAAATCCAGTTAAAGTCACCTTCAGCGTAATGTGGCTCCCTTTTACGACATGCAGAAATCCTCGGTTCCCCCGGGAGCTGTAACGGCACGAGAGTGTAAATCTCGGCAGCATCCACAAAGTTGCACTGACGATCCGAACAGCTCACCCCTGACAAACGTTCTGGTCGGTATCCAGTGAAGGCCCATAATTACTGTGCAGGAAAAGCATAAATGAAGAAGTGCATCATTCTTTATTCTGAATTCATTCATTGTGTTGCTGCCTCTCCCTGTGTTTTCTGTTTCTCAGGAAAGAAAATATGAGTTTCTGTGCAGTAATCTTGTGTTCATGTACTTACTGTACAATGGAGGTCTTGACAGTTTAACCCTGTGAAGCCATTAATAATAAGCATTAAAATCTTATGGCACCTCAGAGGTACAGCTTTTCATGTAGAGATGGTACAAAGCCACATTCAAGCTGCAGTTTGTTGTTTATACAGTATTGAACAAGAACTATATAGTTGCAGGTTTTGGGGTACACTTTCACTCAGGATCTTGTCATGAGTTGAAGTCCTCATCTATCTATTTTCTGGGTTCCAGCTACACCAGGAAGTTAATCAAGCTGACATTTTCTTTCTCCAGATAGTTTAGTTTTAGTTTACAGGAATTATGAATGCAAAATAATAAACACATGGCGATTCATGAGTAAAAAAGCCAGTTTAGCCAAAAGGCTATTTTTCATCTGTTGTCCCCAGGCCAAGGTCTTTATAAAAGGCCTCCAAATATACAACAAGGCAAAGAGAAAAACAAAACAAGTATAACAACACTGGGCACCAGATAAAATAACCCAGGGCATGTTGTTTAAACATTGGAAAGGAGCAGACAGTTGTTGAAGGGACAGTTCAGCATCTTATCTAATAAGCCTCATGCTGATGGAAAGTCCTAAATCTATGTATAGAAGATAGCTTAGCAGCTATAGTAAATGTTCTGGCTGTAAACGGGTAGTCACATGTATATGGTACACACAGAACGAGTGAGCAATGAGTGAGTTTGTTGTTGACACGTATGTCTGTTTAGCATTTATTGTTTTAATTACTTACTGAAAGATCTATACATGTTTTAAAAAGTTACACTGTGGAGGATTTAGTGGCATCAAGCTGTGACAAAATGCCCCTCCCATCATCCTCCCCTATGGTAACTTATGGTCAGTGATCAGTTTGTCCGTTCTGGGCTGCTGTACAAGCAGGACGATACAGATTCCACTAAAGAGGAAGCACTTTGTCAGTAGGCATAAAAGGCTCATATTAAGGGAATGAAAACACACTTTTTTTTTGTTTAGGTGATTACACTAATGAAAATTAGTAATTTTCATTATTTGTAATTTTGAATGTTATATTCCATTTCTGCCAATTGATCCTCCTGAATCCCTCTTATTCTCACACACTGGACCTTTAGATGTAAGCTATAAAGTAGCTAAAACCATATTGAATGCTGAAGTTGTTTGGGAAAATGTAGAAACAGTGTCATTGTTTGTCTACCAGTGAGTACAAATTAAATGAAGAAAGTAAAAAATTAAGAACGTAAAATCTGAACTGGAAAATCTTTTATTTTTACAGATCTGAAGTCCGTGTTATCTGTCTGTCTTCGTGTGGTAATCTGACACACTATATGCTCCAGAGTGACCATTTTATTGAGTGCCTGTTGTGTCTCGTCTCTCCCAAAGAATGAAGTCACCCTGCTGCGAAACGAAGTGGCTCAGCTGAAGCAGCTTCTTCTGGCTCATAAAGATTGCCCTGTAACCGCCATGCAGAAGAAATCTGGCTATCACAGTGAGTAATGCTCCATTATTCTCAGCCCGAGGCTGCCAGTGAGATGCTTCGAAAATGAGCTCCAGCTAACCACTAGAAGGACATGTCTTGCTTGAGGCCATGCAGACACATCACATCCCTTCTTTCTTTTATAAAAAAAAACATCAACAAAAAACTTTGAAAAAGTTAAAATATTTATTGGCAGTGTTGTTTCTGACAAATTCTCCCCAGCAGAAGTGTCTGAGTCCTTTCAGGAGGCCACAGGTGGTATCCACAAGAAAGTGGTTTTCTCCAAATTTGACACCCAAAGTAAACATTTGTCTTAAGGAGAATGAAGCTAAAAGTCTGCAGGAAGAATGTCCAAAAACTAAATGCTTGGATTGTCAAGAAATGGATGAGAAAGCATGATTTCCCATTTTGTAACACCTACATGTGATAATTAAATTCAGTTCCCATACAATGATCGTCTTTATGAATATTTGAATGTATGGGAAGATTCTGCCATTTGCAGCCTGTTCATTTAAATTTCCCGTAGTCAGCCTGTCGCCTCCATGCCAGTTCCTGTTCATCATGTGGTCTCATTTAGAATTATATCACCAATATTTCTTCGTTTGCCGAGACTGGAGCACTGTCATTCTGACTTTTTGGTCATAACTCACCTTCCCTCACAGGTGAGGCAGTATGCAACAAGAACAAGTGTGCTCCAAGCCACTTCTCCACTGTGCTCTAAACGCCTCCGCTGACTTGTATTGACAATGATTGCCTCTGAAATGAGTCCATTAAAGCAGCAAGCTTGACAAGACTGCAGAGCGTTCTCGTTGTGGGGTGTCCAGCAGGCTTGGCTGTTCATTATGCATCCCTTATTGCTAACCATCCCACTGACACACGTCATGTGTATTATGGGACTGATGGTTTCCAGGCTAGAGTGGGCTGTCAGAGCCAGGTCTCATTTGGTACCTCCTGAATTGTTTTTTCTTTTTTTTACGTAAGATCTGCAGATGAATTGGGTCATCTTTCTCATGTGTTTGTCTGTCCAGTGTTTCCAGACCTTTTCTGAAGGAAGGCATTTGGAACACTTTTTACCCTGTTCGGGAAAATATGACCTCATCCAAATACCCCAGTTCATCAGTTTGGCTCATGATGACAGGTTGTGCTGTTTTTGAGACGAGCCAAGAAAGAAAGTCAACTAATGTGAGAGTGAAAATAAATATCTGGTAAAGTGGCAGAATGAAATAATCCATTGGGTTCCAACCATGTCTGTCTGATGTCCCCCCGCAGCCCCATCAGTCACGCTCAAGTACCCCTTCATCAAGACCACCCATCGTGTTCCAAATGTTTCCTTTTGAACTGATGTCAAACTGGAGGTTGTTTAATGCTATTGATTATTTATAGGTGAATATTGTTATGCTATTTCATACAGTTATCTTTAGCAATCCTAACCATTTATCTTTATCTTAAACTATTTTATCCAATTATCCAATTTACTTCTAGTTATATATTTCAAGTTTGAACTACTTTGAGCTTTTGCACCATGTCAAGGACTGAATTAGGTTAGTTAAAAATATATGAATGTTTGAGCTATTTCAACTGTTTATACGTGTCATTTATCTATCTGAACTGTTTGTTCATTACTTTTAGCTAACTGTTAAGACATCTTGGCTTGCTTGCTAACTATATTTCACATAGTTGACATCTCAACATGTGCTTTACTGGTATTAACTTAATATTATTGATTGAAATTGAGATTTATGTTATTTCAAATTAGCTAAGCTGTTCCACTGAGTTGGTCTGTCATGTAGCCTACACCCTGGCAACTGCATAAGTACACGCTGTCCTGAAGCATGAGTACTCCTGGTTGGGAATCACTGAAATAATCTATCTTTCCAAATTACTAAAGCATATTATTTAATTGTGACTGATCAATGCCCCTCACTCTTGTAAAGGTCTCATCACGCCATTCATTTTGTTAGTGTTACATATCCCGTAAGGCTCCTCTGCCCTCCAGACCCGGTAATACCCTTCATCGTCCTGCCCAGGCGTAGCCGTGGCAGGTGGGGGGAAATTATCCAGACTACCCCACAAACAAGCCAGGACACGCTTTCACTTGGCACACCAAGCTGTCCATCTGCTTACAGCGAACCCCACTTCAGAAATCAGGAGAGCAGAAAGAAGCTCCGGCTGCCCAGGGAACCAGAATCTCTGAGTATTATGATATATCAGCTCGCCACCCCTTAATGTCGTTAGGAGTAATAATGTTCACTTGAACATGGAACAAAACCACCAAGCTGATTTATTCTGAGGTTGACCTTCTGTATAGTAAAACAGCAAGGGAGTTTATAGCGCTTTGACATTCACTCACACTAAATCACGCGGTCAAAGTCCAGTCAAGAAGGCGGATGAAGCCTCTAATGTGAAGACATTTGTATTGCGCGTTAATTGCTTCCTCTTGCTATGGAATCTGTATTTTACATTTCAAATGGGAAGCCCAGTCATTAATTACAAAGTGCCATAACAAGTGACTTCAAATCATTAACAATATTAATTATCACTGTGCTCCTTATTCCTTTACGAAACAGAGCATGAGAGTGGAGTCTTTTTTTTTCCATCAGGATCCAATTAATTCAATGCAACTGCCTAACAGCTGGTGGCATTTCGACTCCAAGTCTTCCCTACTCTCCAGTGTGAGCATCATTAAAATCAGGTGCTGTAATCATCTGTCGCTGCAGTAGTTGGCAAGGTAACAAAAAACAAATGAGAATGCAGTTAGGGGTGGGAAACACTGCCACATGCCCCAGAATGTAATGCACCCTTATGATGTGGGTTTAAATTGACATTGGAGCTTTAATTAAAGGAAGGGGTGCAGAAGTAGCATTATGGGGATTAATGAAAACCGTTTGCGTACACCACATGCAAATAGCTGTTTTACATCTGATTAGGCCTACGTGACAAAGCTTTCCCGAGCAGTCCCGGAGCATGAAACGTCTGTAAGAAACTCTCAGACCATTACAGCGCAATCATCTTCTTCTCCTCGTGTTTCCCACCACAGTCTCCGACAAAGACGAGAGTTGCGAGGAGATGTCCGTCCCCGGCAGCCCCCAGAATGAGGCCATCCAGCACAGCTCCATCAGCACGTCCAACGGAGTCAGCTCCTCCTCCGCCACCCCGGCCACCTCCGCCCCATCCACCACCACATCGAACCAGAGCACAGAGGAGAGCCAGTCGCGGAGGGGCGCCACCCCGTCGCAGCCTTCAGGGAGTTGATCGTCCTGAACTGTCCACGAGCGTCAGCACTGGGAGCGCTGTTGCCTCCTTGATCTCTCTGACACACAGAGGAAAGGGATTCTCTCTCCGCTTCAGTTTGGACCGCGTTGTTTTTAATTTATTCTTGACTAAGTTTGTTTGAGTTTGGTCCATTTTTTTTTTTTTTTTTTTTGTCCTTTGTAGGCAATGCTTTTGAAAATGCAAATGTTTTCTCTGGAATTGATGAAGACAAAAGAAACAGGCACTTTAGGTGTAAAATGTAAAACACATGGTTCTAAAATGTTTTTGTATTTTGTGTGAATTATTTATTAATTAATCTTCTCTATTTTTTTATTTGAAGGCAATCAGCCTGAAGGTTGATCGGTGAACCGTTAGAGACCATACCAAAGTGTGTTGTGGCTCATTTCTAATTTAGTTTGTGTTCATGTCTTTAAAAAGCACTATCTATATGATGTAGTCACTTTTTGTTAAAATGTTTGCTTTTTTTCCATTTTGCACATTTTGAGAGATGACGGGTTTACCTTTTTTAGAGTTTTGACAGTCCACATGTTAGGTACCGGCAGCTTTTTAGACGTAGATTTGAATACTGTCTCATTACACAAATGTAAATGGCTGAATCCGATTTTAAATCAGACAACTTTTTCTGTGAGATCAGCTGTAGTCGCATTGTGCAGTTTGAATGTTTGTAAAAAAAGAAAAGAAAAACAATAGTCTTAATGAGGAGGTGAGCTCATTAGAAATGTGTGTTATTTCATTGACATTCCATCTGTAGTCTGATTGTTCCTGAAGCAGTGATTGTAGGATTGCAGTACCTTTTCCATTACTCAATCATGGTGACGTTGACTCAGTGCCATTAATGTTTTTGTATAAACTACTTCTGTACATTTTTAATGCAGATTAGCTTGTTTTTCTCAGATGAAGGGTCTCATGAACATAGTTTCTCAGTAATGCTTTCTATGCTGTCTTTGCTTTCTAAGTGACTCTTTATGGCTTCAGTGTCTAACGCAGAACACTTAAGGACATTACGCTGTTTTCATGATCACAAATCTAGACGACGTTTTTAGAAAACATTGTAAATAACATCGATGATACATCATATGGGATCTTTCTAGGTGTTATGTACTTTTTTTTATAGAGTAGTCTGGATTCAGTAGCTGAGCCCTGTTGATCACATGAACTCTATCAGCAGTTAAAACTGATCTTAACGATGTTTCAATCATAGGCTAGGCCTCTCTCTGACTCATTGATACGGTGTCATGTAAAATTAAAACATTCGGATGTGAACTGGAATCACATCATATATATTAGAGTAACACTACTACTGCTTGTAAGAATTGTGAGCATTTCATCATTGAAATAATAGTAGGAAGCAAATCACACCATGAAGTCAATTTGCCTTTTTTTCTCTTAGTCTGTACTGGCTTACTACTGTGTAGTTTTTACGAGAAGCTAACACGTTGTTTTCTTACAGTATGATTTGTTTTTTTAATTTTACTGTTATGTGCTATCTGCATGAGGTAATAATTCTCTGCGAGAATTTAACTGTTTATTCGATAATGTCTCAGTCAGATAAATATCATTAAACAAGTTGTTACAACTTGAGTTGTTGGTTCGCAGTTTATGGAAGCTTTGGTTATTTGTTTTACCTTGGCTTTAAAAGAAGGAGGGTGTGATACTGTGTTGAAAGTGTACTTGTTACTTGTGAAAGTTCTGTATAAAAATTGAATTGATAAGTTGTTGTAATAAACCTTTTAATATCTCTTTAAAATCCGGTGTTGGTTCCATTTGTGTCTGCACTGTGGTTTCACCAGGAGAAATTATAGATGGAAAGAAACATATAGAAGAATATTCACATTTTCTGATAACAAATATATGGCTGTACACTGTGTTTCTAACAATGTGATGATAATGTCAATAGCTGACAAGCTCTGTCCTCACCACATACTATAGCAGCTATAAGACAAGACAGTGTCTCACTGAAACATTCATAGAAAACACTTCACACAAAAGTCTTGTATGCTGATTTGGAGACCTGCTTTTAAAAAAAGCTGCTGCTGGTGCACAGAAATATTTCTTGTGGTCTGTACTGCCCCCCTGTGGAAGATCCAGAGTCAACCATATTTCTGATTAAAATATGCATCATATTCCATTTGCTGATCATGTTTTGTGTAAAATGTGGAGAAAAAGTGCAACATTTCTGTCCACAATGTATCCCAAAATAGAAATATTTAGATAAAGTGTAAGAACCACGCTATTGGTATTAAGCACAGTACATGAGTAAATGTATTTAGATACTTTCCACACCTGATATTAAGGAAATGACTGATTAGAATGGAGGCAAGTATTTGAAACAGTCAACGAAAAGTGACTTAACACATTTAGTCAAGCACGGCACTGAAATACTACTGTGACATACTTGTACTTCACTTGAATATTTTTATTTGATAGCATTTTACATTTTTTTGTCCCCTAAGTTTGCAGAATAAGACTTTAATATGAGAATATAACAGATGATGACATGTGATGGGTTGTTAGAGCACATACATCTATACAATAACAACACATAATGAGTTCCTCATAGTGAGTTTTTGATAGCAGTCCTCTGTTCACATTCATTTCCAGAAAAAAAGGCAGTTTCTGTATGCTATAAAAAACCGTCAAGGGAACCAAAAACAAACATGTAGAGAGAGATTAGACAACCTCTGTTATAGTTGATATTTACATGGACATTAATACATGTATGCCTGGAGATTAATGTCTTTATGATAATGTATTCTTATCTTGCACTGCTGTACCATGGCAATGCATCTTTTATATCTTGTCTTTGGGCCTTTTTTCTTCCTCATGTAAATCACTTATGTAATGCCTTTATGTTGAAAGGCACCATACAAACAAACTTGCTTTGCTGAGTCAACACTGAGCTGAATTTTGTACCGGAACATAAAACACAGCTGAAGTGGAGTCACCCAGGTGATGCTGACGTAGTCAGAATGTAAACATGCTCCTCATACTGTATACTGAGACAGGGAATAGGTAGACAACACATACAGTTTACTAAAAAAAGAAAGAGTGTATCATGGGATGATGTAGCGCTCCATAAAAGGACCGTTATCAGCTATTGCCACTGCTGTGAATAGTTACATGTTACAGTCACTGTACAGGTAACTATTACAATGTATTAACAAGTTAGAGTGTGCTCATTACAACTGTCTGTCTGCTTAAAAAGAGGGAAAGATTTCTAATCTTCACTTCTTTCATGTATTACAGTATTTCTGTATACCGAAGAAAATGTGGCCTCACTGTTTGTCATGTCATACCAGTATGAGAAATGTGTACAGGGAGAAGACAAGCTACAAGAATAATAAGTCAGAGGGACAAACTGCTCCAAGTTTGTGTCAGTAATAAAATAAAGGGAGCTCAAACTTGATCAGAACCGATTTGTTTGTGCACACAGCAATCATATAACATTACCACTGAAGGACAGCCTCACACATTTTGTAAGCAAATATGACAGCAGAGCAGAAGATGATCCACACTAAGTCACAACTGGGCATCTCTGATGAATCCACCGGCACCGGCACAGAGCTTCCAGCAGGAGGAGTCACATCCAAACACATGCCTCAGACGGATGTGACTGTTGCTCTGCATGTATCTGCTCTTCATAACATCATTCAGATCATTATTGTGACGGCTCACAGAGACAGAGCACATCTCTGTTGATTGAAGAAATCAAAACAAGCTGCTCGACCTGAAGACGCGTTCAACAACAACAAAAAAAGAATACAAAGAAGATTTCACATGTTTCACTGATCCAACTCATAATTTCAATTTGAGAATTGTATTTTCTTTAGAGAGATGTCATCATCACATGCAGTTAATGAGAGAAAATAATCTCTTTTTCCGTTTTGCGTCTTTCATCATGTTTCAAGAGGCTGAGTTTTGTCTGTGTCACCACACAGCCGCTCCCCTCGCACTGTTTAACTAGGGCAGCCTTGATTAGCTGCTGATCACAGAGAGGGGAGAATTGTAAATGTTACTATGTAGGTCACAGCATTTCGCGAATAACAACACTTTTGGCTTTGTGCTGCATATTTACAAAGCCGGAGCTGAAAGATGCCACAGAGAGACTCTGCATCTTTGAAGTGGAATCAAAGGGGGAGAAAGTAAGAAAGAAAGACAGAAAGGAAGAAAGGAAGAAAGGAAGAAAGGAAGCGGAGCATCATCACAGAGAGTTCTCTCTATTCTTCCTCACCTCCACATGCAGACTATTAATTCTGATTGTTTGATTAATTAAATTCCCCCTGGCAAACAGCTCTGCGTTATTCATTATTCACTCCAAGATTATTTCAATGTTAATTTGAGGAGCTTTCATTAATGAAGGCGTTGAGAGGTAGCACCATTTTTTTTTTTCTCCAGGAGGAAGAGGAGCTGTGGTGAAGATGAGCCACACGTTGTTTGTGAAATAAAATCCAGCAATTAAGTTGCCTTCTCCCCTCTCCCAACACACAGGAACAGCCTCCACCAAATCACGAGGCGCACGTTAGGATGGCGAGCCGTCACACACGGCTGAGACTAATTGGGGAAGAGTGGCAACAGAAATAAAGATGGCCAGCGTGCTGATTGGGAGTCTCTCTGTTTTAGCCCCTCGATAAATGAGCAGGATGATAATGTGGAGCTGATCTGCTGACAGGCAGGCTGCTCCAGCTGTTCCCCATAATTCGACAGGTATTACGCTTTGGCCCTTAGCAGCCTGCCTCAGCAGACTGCCACTTAATTAGGCAAGGATTAAGGCCAAACCGCCTCATTTACGTGTATTGTATCATAAACACAAACTGGCTACCCTGCTCCTTCAGGGGGCATCAGGGGTAAATTTTTAAAATGCTGAGATTTGCAGAAAAGAAGATGCTCCAGGCCTCAAACTCTAGATTTCTCAACAATGAGGGCTCACCCCGCCCCCTGCTGAGGGGCGCTGTTTTTAAGCACACGCTTTAACCCCTCCAATCCAGGGAGACAGAGATCAAACAGCTTGATTTACATTTAATTCAGATTATGTAAATATGCTGGTCGTGTCCCAAACCAAACGTGGGACACAATGCAAAGCAGCCTGCAGCACCCAGCAAAGATGGCCCTCCATTGTCATTCAAATGTGAGGAATCAAATATGTTTTTCCACACATGGTCTGGCCATTTAATTGAACTCTTGATGAGATATAATATGTTCTCTCTACAAATACTGATAAGCACTCATTATTTTCACTTGGCAACCTCCACATACTCATACTAAGTCTGTTTGCCTTCGCTCTTGATTGGAGGGCGACTGGGCATGGCATCTGTGCTCTGCCACCAGGGATGTGCATCTATTTAATAGTATTATAGGGGTGTATCAGCTCAGCTATCTCAGTGTGCACTGCACCGGGTGGAGGCGAATCCCCAGTGGGTATGTGCACGTGCACCGAGAGGGAGCTCCACACTGCCAATCCCTCCCCCGGGCGCCGGCGCCACTCTCCGGTGTGTCTGGAGGCTCCAGGACGTCTCCCCCCGGTCGTCTGCGCTGACATTAGCATTCATGAAGGTCTACTCATGGCAGGAGGTCTGCTACTGTACGAGCAGGTCTAACTCCATTACTCACATATGTTTCCCATGTGAATTTGCTGATTTTGTTATTAATAATTCATTGTGTTCAGTCTCCATGCTTACATAGACTGATTATGAAACCATAGGCCCCCAGAAAGATGGAAAAGTTTCCCCCTACCATCTCATAAGCAAGACACCCAGTCTGAAATAGAGATGTGCTGTTTTCTAAAGGTTGTGCATTGTTTGTGATCATTTAACATCATTCCAGCTGTCTCTCTTTGTGGTTGGTGTAAGATTTTTGCATTTTTATTTATCTTTTCGCATCTGATTGTAGTCGTTTTGAGGCTTTTCCTTGTTGTGTCTTTGTGGTTGTTTGTGTCTTTGTGGTAACTTTCTCATTCAATTTTATAATCAATTCTGCCATATCTACAGAACACGTAGAGGGACCATGGTGTTAGCATATACATGAATGTAAAAAAACAGCAAGGCTTTTAAAACGAAGAAAAAAAAATCCGTACAAAGAATTTAAACCATCAGGAAAAATATATCAAACACAAATACGTGCGTGTCCCTTTCAGTGAAATGTTGCATCCTGAACCATCTATGGATGCCGCTGATGATACAAGGTGGCATGGCAAGTAATTTGGAACTATATGGAATAATATTGATATATGGAAAACATTTTGAATGTTGCAGTTGATGGATAAATGTAATGGAGTAAAAATAACCATATCTATGGAGCCACAGGAGTGCCATACAAATAAGAATGAGTGTGTAGAAGAATGAGAAAACAAACATGGAAATTTAAAGTGAAAAAAATACAATTCATTTCATTTTTCTTCTTTCCCCCTATTTTTCTTATTTATTAATTTTACATTATATTTATTCTTTTTGATGGCACTCCTATGTCTCCACAACTTTCCTCCTAAATGTTGTGCAGTGGAAGTATAGAGTGAGACAGAGTAAAAAATCAAATGATGGAAGTTGTTACTTGAAGACATGTCCGTCTTCCCTTTCCATAACTGACTGTTAGTTGTCTAGGTGCATTCTTACATCTTACAATTTTTTAAAGCTCTTATAAAACATCTTTTGTCACTCAAAATGATGCTGAAATGATCCTGTTTTTCCATCTCTGACCCAAAGAAATTTGTCCATCCTCTCGGCTTCAGCTGGCTTTACTGTTTGTCATCTGCAAGAGATCATGTCATAGTCCCTGTCTTCCGCCCTAACAGTGGCTTCTGGGTAAGTGACTTTAAAATGATTGACATCTTCCAGAACACGACATGTCCTGACCCCCCGCTGACATTTCAGACATGTTGAGTTCTTCCTTTATGTGCTGGATGTCAGATCCCTGACCGTGCATGTCTGCTGGTCGCTTGCTTACATCCATCTTTGAGGCGCTTGGTGGGAATGCTTTTACAATTTTTTTTATATGGAGGGTTAAAAGATGCTATTGTTGTGCGTAAATACAGCTATGGCTTAAATGATAAGGCTGAGTTATATCAACTGTCCCATGAAAAGATCCGCAATCCAAGATGAGCTGGTGCTACTAACATATATTGCCCGTATGGCAAAAGTCTTATAAATCGTATTCCTCTGTGTCATAGAGCATCATTGTTCAGAATCAATTCAAAAATATTGATTAGACATGTTCTTTCGCTATACTGGTCATGATCATTACTTGCAGCACACCCACCATCATGCTGTCACTGCACAAGTGCAGTCATTCTAGTACACACTTGAACTAAGGATTGATTTCCCATTCTCAAAAGGTTTCATTTGAAACACTTTTAGGTCCCTAAAGATGTAAAACTAGACACTTTTTTTGCACACAAAGTAAATAATTAAATCAAAAAATATAATTTACGAGACTATTTTGTAAGCAGAATTAAAGGTGCACTACGTAGTTTGGGGGAAGATATAAGAAAGTCTACATTCGCTGATGTTATTTTTATGTCTAAACAAAATAAATGAACAAACTGACCTTAAAGGACAACACAGTTACATACTGTTTTACTATGTTTACACGTGGTGGACCCCGCCACCTTTCTAGCTTCAAACTGTGTCCTGGGGACCTAATTTTCCTCTGAGAACAGCTTGTTTATTCAATTATAGTAAAATAAATATTTATGAGTTTGTGTTGTTACCTCATTCATGTTGTCAGTGTTAAAATTCTGAGGTTGAATTTCTTCTCCAAAACTACATACCTTTAAAGATTGTCATGTTTTCCACTCTAGAAACAATCTCTTGATCACTTGCTGAGTTTTTTTTCCTAAATGCAACTGCACCGGAGAATCAAAAATGTTTATTTCTATCCGCAGCATCAAACAGTCTGTGACAAATACATTGCTTCCCCCCAGTTAAGTGACATTGGCTAAATTCTACTGGAAATGGAAATGACTGAACCTGAAATTAAATGAGCTGAACTTTACAACAACATACATCTTCAGGAGGGACACATAGACTTGGGGCTGATGGCCACAAATAGCAGGATAGGGGTGACAGAAGGTACTGCAGTTTGGTTGGCAGAATAAGTTTGTATGTTTCTTATTTATCATATCAACAGTTTTTCAGACCACTATATAAGACCACATCGAAAAAACCAGCGTCAGCAACTGTCAGAAAATGTTCTTGTCAACTCTGTGGCAGCGAGATGATTGGGCGTTTTTCAGCCATCTTTTGGCTTGCTGTGAGGAATTAGAGATTTGGGACGAAGATTTCCTAATTGGGTCCATTGTCCACAGAAATCCTACATGGGTGTCACCTGAAATGTTGATAAGGACGATATAAAGAGAGGCCCACTCCTCCCTCCCTCGGCAGCTTGCGTGGACCCTCGGCTCTGACTCTAATAGAGGGACATCACAGGGACAGTCTGAGTATTTTGTTGCTGACTTTGGAACAATTTTGCCAGTTGCACTAATTTGTAAGCAGATTGCAATACATCATTGGAGCACTATTTTCTAATCTAGTTAAGTGAACATGCTTAAATGTTATGCAAGCTAAAGTTTCATATGGTAGTGTGCTTATCTCCTCACCGCTGACATGTCCGGCTTTGCCCGTCGTGCCCGGTGCTGTTTTTTTTTTTTTTTTCTAACCAGAAATTGGGCGAACCCTAACCCTCCCTGCTCCTTTCATTACTTTGTTCTTGCCAATGACAATCAATGATAACACTAAATTCATTCTAAATGTATGCATCATGTAAATACATATACATTGAATTTCCAGTGATATAGATTAGTAAGGTAATTGTTATCATTCGCTTGGACCTCCCCTGAGCCTTGGGCCAGGGTCATCTGTGCCCTTTGACCCCCTGACAGAGGGCCCGCATTTACATTTTCAGGCTGTGAAAAAACAAAGAATTATCTTTCCCAACCACACGGTTTTGTGCCTTAGCCAAACCAGACTGTAAGTACAGTATTACCGCTTCATTAAATGGAATAGTGAAAGGTAGCATTTTGAAATAAAAGTTTCAGCCTATCCGTGGTTTGCAGAAACATGCAGTGGTTTGAGTATTGAGACACTGACTGATGCATTTTAGTTTCATGTTACGATAAGATTTGTTGACGATAAGAAAAGTAAAGAACATCTCAAGCCTGATCTTTTCACTCAAATTAATCACACCTTCTTTGCTCTCACTTCTTTTCTCTTGCTCCAGTTAATCACCAAGGCTGTCCTCCACTCTCTTTGTTTTCATGACAGTACGTGCAAAAGCTGTCTTGATGTTTGCTTCTGTTTCATTATTCATAAACATCGATTCACTGATGACAACAGTTGTGGAATCGCCTTCTGATCTCAGCGTGAGGACAATTTTCTTTTAAGTGATTTCAGAATGTGCTGTGCGAAGGTGCCTCCTAAGGTGTCTCCTCTGCTGAAGTGTTGATTGACCTTTCACTTCGACATGCTTACGCGAGGGAATCTTCCTCGCTAACTGCTGATCGGCGCAAAGTCGTATTGATTGTCAGACACTTCAGCCGGGATCTGAGGATTGATTTAATCTACAGAGGTGTCAACAGGAATTCTTATTAATTGCAATAATTACCATATTTATATGCCTTGATCCCAAAGTTTTCACTCAAGTGTTTTATGATCGTGTTTTAGAATAAATCCTCAATCCATTGTCCGTGTTTAAAATGCAGCCGTGCTCTTTGAGAAGCCGTAAAACATCATCACGCGCTCTTGACATTGACTCGCATTGTCGACACCCATGTCTGTCCCCCTCCCCCCCTTGGGTCCCCCACCCCTCCCCCCATCCGCTCACTGACCAGTGTTACTTATTGCTCCTGTATCATTGTAGGCACAGTTGTGTTGATTTATTGGCTCTGCAACGATCTTGATCCCCCTCATTAGCTCCTTCATTACGCCGTCGATCATTTCATGGTGGGCCATATTGTACACTGGGTTTTATTGAGCCGGCTCCGGGAACATTCTTAATGGTCGGTGGTTATCATGATGGATTCCTTTCTTTTTCTTACATTCAAGCTTTTTTATTCACTTTGTTGTCAGGATATAACAGTTAGAGCAGCAGAGGATTTTCTACCCTTAACGTTTTGTGATATTTCATTCTCTAAGTTGGTTAATGTAAAAGGAAAATGATGATTTTTGGATAAATTGGACAAAAAATAACTATTGGACAGTGAGATAATGACAATATTCTGTTTAAAATAACGGTTTACCTCATGCATCATGGAACACACCCTTTACAATGTGACACGGACAAATCTAATAACTGCCTTTAATGCTACTAACTGATATCTAACAAGATACTGACAACTTCCTTATCTTCTCACTGAATTTGTCTCAATAAACTTTATAGTTGCTCGTTTTGCTAGTTTTTATGCTTCAGTTTGTATACTGAATGTAGTATTTCAGTTTCTCTCAGTTTCTCTAAGCTGAGCAGCTGTTTCCCCGCATGTGATTAATAATGTTTATCACTATCTTAAAGCAACTACAAAGAATTTTCATCAAGTTAATTCTGGCGGCCCCTGTGGTCAAATGCGGTACGACCACCACCACCTCAGGTTGAAATGATTCTGATCCATCTAATGTGCATTTCTTTTCGAAGTCAGTAAAAGCTGTTTACAGGGTGGATAGCAATGACGTAATGTATCTATTTTGGGTTGTGTTAAGATTGTAACTGTTTTGTTAACGTGGATAAATCAAGTCCACTCCTCTGGTTTGCAAGATGTGAGGGCCTAAATGCAGACACAGTAAGGCAGGCAGGTTGGAAACACGAAGCAAGCTTTTTTACAAAGCTGGCATCCAAGAAAAAGTGAGTGAGTGAGTAAGACAATCAAATTGCTGACATGAATGGCTGGCGACAAAAAGGCAATGAAAGAGAGTCCAAGAAAACACCAGGAACGCATAAACAAAGAAACAAACCAGAAAGTAGCTGGGAACAAAAACAGAACACAGGCAAATGACAGCAGGAAGAAAACTGGACCAGGGAACAGATGAGACACACAGGACGGATGTGAGGACAGAAACAGACAAACTGACTGAGAGAGAGGGAAAGGCAGACTTAAATACACAAAGAAGGGGAGACAGGTGAAACTAATGGGCCGATCAAAAAAGGCAGGAAGGGACACAACCAAAGAAAGTGGGAAGTAAAACACAGCACAGGTAATCCTGCAGCTAACAGAGTTGATAGTCTGGCTACAGTCATATTGTTGAGCTAAACCTAAAGCTACCAGTGTGATGCTTTCATAATACTAAGTCAACAATATGGTACAGCTCGGCAGCAAGGCCGACTCCAAATGTTGCGTGATAAGCCTGCCAAAGGTTTACATTCAGAATTGATTCTTTAATTAAACGTTTTGGTCTTTTGTTAGCTCAGCTGACATACTAGCAAACACATCGCACTGGTCAATAAATCCCGCTAAATATTAATTCAGCTAATCATTTGGGCATCATATGGAGTAGGGGGAGGTTTTAGTTTCTAATTTGATGTGATGCACAATGTAAGCAGCTTTAACAACATCTGCACAGAGCCCTGCTGCTGCTGCTGCTGCTGCTCCACTCAAGGTTAAACTCTGTTTTGCATGTGAAACTCATTGCCTTCTAAATGACGCTTGGCTCCATTTTCTCTGAACGTGTGAAGCGGTTGTCTGAGGTTTGACTCACCGCGATGCTAAAAATGACCTTGCAGAATAATGGTCAGAACGTAAGAAATACAGTATGCAAAGCGCCCATTTTCTACTGTCACTCTGAATTAAATCAATCAAGACACTCCGTGCTGTTCTATTTTCCCCCCGAATTGTATTTTATGGTGTCGATGAATCTTTTTCTCTCCATCAATGACCATAATGAGTCAGATGAACGGGCATCCATCTCCGTCCCCGAGTCTCTGATTGTGCTACCGCATTTTTACATTCATCATGAGCCATAAAAGAATGAGCCGAGTCCATTTTTGTCACAACAGCTGTATCTTCCAATTTCTACAGCACTAACTCAAGGCAGTCACCCTTTAATGGGATTTCCATAAATCTGCTAAATGGGTTTAAAAACAGCCTCGCCCTGATGTGGATTTCAGAAATCCTTATGTGGACTTTGAAAGTGTGTTCAAGATGCACACAATTTGACAGAATTAGTTCTGTCTGAGCGAGACTCAGCCCCGGCAGTTAAGTCGGGGCTGAGCTTGATGAAGTTAATGGGATTACAGACGAGGCTGCTAACCCACAATTTAACTATCCGATGTTTAAGAGCAGCGCCGAGCTAATGAGGGCATCTTCTCATCACACATGAAGGGGAGCGGGATTACTCTGGTTTATCAGATGACACCAGGGACTGTGAGGTCACCGCTTTTTATTGGTGGTATAAAAGTCTGTCTTATGATTCTCATGCTCATAAACTGTGTAAGAGAGGTGAAACGAGGACCATGTCTGTGTGGCGGGTCTACAGAGACAGCGTGAACTGCTCAGCTCTGCTGTCCCAGCTGCTGCGAGCTGAGAGAGACACACTCAGGATGTTTTGTCCTCGGCTTTCGTTTAATGAGCGCCCACTCTTTGAATCTGACGATATTTGATATTTTTCTTATTTACAGCAAATCCCCGGAGAAGACCAAAGCCAACAACTTGAACCCACTTAGTTTTCTCTGTGCTGCTAGAGTCTGATACAGCTCATTTCATCCATAGAGCTCCACTGTTGTCCAAAAACAATATAACATGTAACTGAAGTACAATGTTTCTACACTGAACACACATACTAGTTGTATCATTACTAGATGAATTGCTAAATAATCACAAAAGCACCAAATATGTATTAAAGGATCATTTCACCCAATTTTGTCACTTGTTGTCTCCTCATCACCGCGCCTGGTGCATGACAGCAAGTTGGGTGAAGTTTCGTAGTTCACAAAACATCTCTCAATCTCCTAAACAACTGAAATAGATGGGGACTTGTTTTGAAATGTCAGAACACAAAAAAACAAACAAACATAAAATGGCTCCATACAACTTGTCCAGTGTAATCCAAGTGTCTGTAAGCTCCGAGATCCGATCTGAAAATACTTTGTTTTTCAACCCTTGTAAGGTGAAATCTTCACTGTAGCTGCTGAGCTAAAGGCATCAGTGTGGAGGAACAGTTCCTTTCAACTGCTTACTATTATTAAGATGGTGATAGCCTAGTTACTTTTCCTGCTGGGTCCCTGTTGATAATACACATTAACCCCAAATGACACTCAGTAGTTTACAATACGGTCAACGGTAAAGTGAGATTTGAACTCTTATTTTCGTATCTTTGTCACGAGACACATTGCATTGTGGGATTGTTAGCACCAAGCGGTAAACAAGCTGTTTCATTGTAGGAATATCTGAGGGCACTATACTGCATATAGCCTGCACACTGCACAAAAAGAAATGTGACGCTCCAATAAAATATCCATTATTTAGTGATCTACATATAAACTGAAGATGAAGTGATTTCATACAGCCTTTGTAAATAATGGATTTTTTCCACAGTAGACATTTGGACTTGTCACTATAGGAAGGTGTTCCTAATAACACCAACAGTGGCTTCACTCATTAAAGTACCGCTGCGTCAGCGAGAACAACAGTTATTATCAAGGCGCAATTAATTACACCTGTGTTTTATACTGCAGTGACATGTCAAAATGTCAGCTTTAACAGGAAAGCTGTGAGGTGATTTAAAAAAAATCATGAGAGGCATTTAGGCATGCACAGTCTTAAAGGAGTAGTCTGTTTAGCCATAAAAAAAATCAGTGAAGATTGTTCTCTTAAAATCTGTTCCTCAAAACTACACAGCGCACCTTTCAAGAGATCTGCCTGACATTATTTTGGACGAGGGGACTGTGGAGATTGTCTTTATAGATCCACTGTCACAATATCTCTGGTGAGAGCTGTTATCTCGGCTCGACTAATTAGATCATCCAGTGTAAAGAGGGACGAGAGCTTGTTATCCACAGACATTAACAGGTAATCATGCACCATTTGCATCTGTTTACAAACATTTAGCTTTCAAAGTCACCTTCAACAAAGATACAGTTCACAGGTAATTACTGAACATGTCTTTGTAGGTGCTGGCAGTAGCAGAAACCCAAAATGTGCACACACATGAGCATCACACAGCTCCCGGACCTGCACATGACTGGGACTTTTTAGACATTTGGATGACAAATCTCTTAAAGATGCAACAAAGAAATCTGTTAGATTAAGCGTGAGTTATCTTGTTCCGTATTCTCACTCCTTTCGCCTCTTCTGTTTTCATTTCATTTTCATTTCTTCCCCATAAATATTTCATGTCGAATGGGATGTAAATGTGTGAATATTTGATCTATTGTCCCTCCGTGTGGCACATGCAGTGCACGTTACAATTCTCAGCACAAAGCAAAAGATTAAAATTTGAACAAAAGCAAAAATGTCTGGCACAATGAGCATATTTTTTTCTGTGCTTTAGGTTTTCAGACGTGTTTTTTTGTCCTGAAATCATGATCGATAGTTTGGATTTTTAATTTGCTCCATAATATCTTTCCTCCGCAGCAGACAGCGGTGAGGATGCCTTGTTGTGATGATTGTTGCCACTGATTAGCAGACTTGCAGCTGCTTGCTTTCACTCCAGCGAATGAATTAATCAACAACAAAGACAAGCTAATCACTGTTTTAACATTCGCCCATTAAATGAAGTGACGGCTAATTACTGTTTGTACTTTAAGATGGGCTTTCAGGATTTTTTTTTAAATTTGCTTTGAATTCAGATATCGTCTCTGATTGATTTCTTAAAAAAAAAAAAAAAATGTGCCTCTAACCTCACACTGATATTAGCATCTTTTTTACATTTCATCTATGTTTGTGTTACAAGCTCTTGTACAACGAAATTCTTCCATAAATACTTGGTATGGATCATGAAACGGTCCGTTCATCCAAATTACAATGGAACTGCTAAGCTTCAGTTGTATATGCTAACCAATAGTTTTTCTTTAGTTTGTCCAAGTTAATATATTTTTTTTCTCGAAGATTTATATAATACAGTGTTGGGGAATGGAAATGTATGTGTTCATTCACAGCGTCAAAGATTTTTTTTTTTTCAATAATGCATGTTCTTCTTCTCCAGGTAAAGTGACCAAAAACAAAATATTCAAGAATGAACTTTCACCTCAATTTTGCAACATCTACGAATTCCTGGGAACTGGAATGTCCATGTAATCCAAAAGAAGGCTCCAGTAAACCTACCTCATGAAGAACGCACTGTAGTGAGATTGTTTTGTAAGCTGTGTTTCCAAGGTCAAACATAAGCTCCTCTACTCTTCTCTACTCTGAGCTACAAATAATAAATTACAGATATTTCAAGATGTCTTTTTTAAAGTTACTGGTAAAGGTAAGTGAGAAAAAATATTATTTGTTTTGCTGAATGAAAATATTGACCAGCGCATGAAAAAATATTTTTGCATCGTCTTGAATATTCATTGTTAAAGGTTTGTTTCACCCAAATTACTTTTCATTTTTTCCATTTCTATAAGCAGTTTTGATTTGAAATATCCACTAAAGATGAATAATATAACTAACGACAGTGTGTTTATATATGTTTATATATAATTTTCAACCCCTGAGCACCACAATAGATATCCTTTTCATCTCCTTCATACCGTGGAGGCAGAAATCATTGAGGGATATCTCTGAACAAATCAAGAAAACATTTCCACCCCAGGCAAATGAGAAAATATGTTTTTCAGATGATGTTCGTAAAATGACCTCTCAGACTGTTCTAAAACATGTTTAACTCATTAGGTGATCCGATGGTCACCAGTTGACAGTTTAACCATAAACATATTTTGCAGTAACTTTATTTTTGATCATTCAACAGTCAACAGATGACAATGTGTTACCATTTATAGTATCTCTGTCAGCAGCTGTTTCTGTTGTTCTGACACAGTCTGCACTGTCCTTGTGTAAACCTGCAGCTCTGGTACATGTAAGCCGTGACAGATATTGATCGCTCCATGTGCTGATACTTTCACCTTTTTATTACATTTATGTCTCTCTGCAAACAAACCTAATGCCTTCTATAGTGGGTCGAATCTAAAATTGCAGCTCTCCACAATCCCGTGGTCAGGGAAGCAATAATGGGGAATTAGGGCGACTTATCCTCAACCACTCTGTCCACCTCATGAGCCAGGTAAAAACCCAATGTTCAGTCAACTGTGCATTTTATGCCACAGCTCTCCTTGACATAACATGCTAGAGTGCAGCCTGGACAGTTCACTCAACAGGAAAAAAGGTCTCAAATTTGTCTTCTTCTCTATCTACCCTATTTTCAATTAAGCACTGGAGCTCTATATGACAGCTGATTGGTAAATAATCCGAGAACGATCAGTGACAGTCTGTTGTGTTTGTCACGAGGAGGGGGCTGAGCAATCAGAAAGGATAATCAAAATGAAAAATGGTTTCTGCATCACTGCTCTTGAATGCTCTAGTCGATAGCTATTTACATGTCACATCCACCGCGCTCTCATTCCCAACTCCACAATACAACGCTTTCGATCAGTGGCCGTAAGCCTCAAACTATAATGCCATAGGAATCCCTGATGTTAATAATAATAATAATAATAATAATAATAATAATAATAATAATAATAATGATAATAATTCATACAGTCAAACAACAAAGCACCAATAATAGATCATGTAAGATTAAAGGTCATATTGGGTCACATTCCAGAGCTCGTGTAAAGGTTCAGAATACATTTTCTCTAAAAACGTTAGCATGATTGTGAGTTAAGAACTTATGACGGTTTGCTCACGCCTCTAACCTGCGTTGTCAATAATATATAACAGTGTTGGTATCACTTGATATCTGTGTTTCATTAGAAAGCAACAGTCTTGGTAGTTGCCAGTTTGCAGAAGCAAAAGCAAAAATGGCCACAGTATGCACCCAGCATAGTGTGCTGCCCTAATGTTACTTGTTAGAATTAGCAACATTAACATTAGCTTGTATTAGCAACAATAATGTTAACAAGCTGGTGTAAGCAAGGTTGTGTTCTGACGCCTTTGAAATATACAATAAGCAGCAATGCAGTAATAAAACATACCATGCACAACAAAACATCTGTAATAAAACATCTGTCCGGCTGCAGTAACAGTGAGTGGGATGGCTTAAAAAAGACGTGTTTTGACAGCAGTCCTTAAGTCCACAGGCATTGCCAACAAGTCAGCAATGATAAACATGCAACCTTTCAAAAAATAGTTTGCTGAGAAAACATTTCACATATTATACACTTTGGTCAGGTTCAGCCAGCTAAACTACTTGCTTAGGTCTTTTCTCGCGCTGAGACACTTCCACATGTCCTGAAATGGCACTCCAGAAGTACCTACAAGGTCACGGTCTGAGTCGTTAACTGAGCTGTCATTTGATGTGTATGGGGTGAGAACATGCTGATCAGTTCACATGATACAAAGTGCTTTTATTTGCCTGGACAGCTATTCATACATTGTTTTCACTCTCATAAATATTAACAATGGTGTTTGTGTCTTCATCTGTGAACTGGGGCTGCTTAAGGAAAGTACAAGTTCAGTAAGGTCAATAAGGTTATCATTTTATTTTTTGTAATTTATGCAACAATAGCCACAGGGTAGCCATTTATCCAACTGAGAACGTTATTGTAGAGTGGTTTTGATGTTACAGATAGCTGGGTTCAGGACCTTTGCTTATTTATGTCGAACGTTAACGCTGAGCCATCATGAGTTTGAGCGCACGTTGTTTACTCATCCGATGATACAAAGGATGTTACATGATCCCTGATTTTCAGGCCTCTGGAGGAGCATGCAGCTCTCTGAGAGCCGACAACCAGCCAGAGGCGAGCGAGGCAGCGTGTCGACAATGAGTGAGATTGTCCTCGCTTAACGGCGCAGGAAGAGATTACGTAGAAACTGACAATCTCACATCGCTTTGAAATAAATTCAGGGAGTGGAGAACAGGTCGGGCGTTCTTTGCTGCTGAATTACCTCGGCAGCAAACTTCCCCCTTTCTTCTCCGCTGTGTGTGTTATGTAGTCTCACAGCGCTGGGGACTCATAAATGAGGTTGGATAATAGGGTTAGTGGTGGGGGGGTTCTACCTCAGTGCTTGTAAACAAAGAGCAACTCTGTTGTCAAATCTTGGCAGATTACAGTCGTTAGCCTGCTGCTTGTATAATGTCTTATCCCGGATATTATGTAAGGTGAAGGTGGTTTTGTGCAGACTAAAATGTCCAGACACAACAATACTTACAAAAATACCCCAGCTCAGATGTTTATTTCTGCTTTCTCCTTCTCTTTCTGTCTGACAGATACATTCCCGTCTTTGATATGCTAACCAGCAGGCTGCAGGGGGAGAGCCTCATCCACACACAACAGTTTAACAGATGTCCACCAGTCGCTCTCTTCTGGGTAATGTTGAATGATTTCATATTCATGGGCCGCTGATTTGAAAACTGCCTCAAGCCAAATACACTGGATTGGACTGACAGAAAATACATATATATTCGTTTCTGACTGCTGGTTCACTGTTTATGCAACAATCAGTGCCAATCATTCTGCCTGGACCAGCTGCCATGAAACCACAGCAAGGAGAAGAAATACAGATGACTCGGGTGCCTCTGTTAAACTAAATGGGTTTTCAGCAAGGATGATTCAAGGTTTCACATGGGGCTCTTACTTTGGAGACCAGGGTTTGTAACATGTTTAGAACAAATCATTTTTCTTATCAAGTTCAGTTATAAGTTTCTGTTTCTTTTTAGTTTTCTGTTCCCTTCTTAGGTTTAGGATATACAATACTTAATCAGGTTTAAGATAACATAGTTTTTGTTTAAAATAGACGTTATTAAAACGCTAAACACAAAAGGATAACTTCTCCCATGTGTGTGTTTCTCCAGGCCTTTTCCCCCAAAGCTACTTTTTGTCAGTTTCAAGGTGGCCCAGGAACAACATTAATCATGAGGTTACAGTAACAATACACAACAATATCAGATCGTGTGTATAAGTTCCATGAATCTGTGGTTTCCAGCGCGCTGCCAACATTTTCCTCTGCTGACTGGGTTGAAAGTCCAGTGAGGCTAGAAACACAATCAGACAGGTTTTCAACAATTAAGCCGGATAATCCTAAACACTTTATTTGGCAGTTCAACCAGAACTGAGCGCACACATATTATCAGTAATAATCCTTAATAACTGTTGCCCTGCCATAGCAATGTACACACTCGGATAAGTTAGCGAGTGTAGTGTAATTATTACAGATAAAAATAATGGTCCACATAATGAATTTCGAATAACGAAGGTAAGATCAAAGCTGGGAGAAACTTTAATAGTATTTCAGTTGGAAGTATTACAAAGTAAGGCATTGAAAGCTGATCTTGAATTGAGGCACAGAAGCATCCTGACAGTCAGATTGTGAAAAGACACATGCTGCTTTGAAAAGGACTTGCTATAAAAATCCTTAAATAAATTGATTTTCACAACTTTTTCAATCTGTTGTCATGTGAAAAGTGTGAGAGCGAGAAACTGACAAATGATCACACAAGGGATCGCACGTGCACCCCTCGTTTGAGAGTTAATTGCAGTCAAGAAAGGTGACTGTTGTGAGCTCAGTCTATGTGTGAACGCAGCACAGTGAAGCTGTCTGTGTTTTCGAGAGAGGACGTTAAACTGATCAGACGAGGCAGTTCAGCAGCACCGAGTTTGGCAGCAAACAGTACATTTATCCAAATGTGTCTTGCATCTTGCAACCTTTCCTCAGCCACCACAAGCAACTATTTAGGTTCTGAGTGAAATGTCTCATCAAGCATCGGATGCATTGACATCTTTGTTCCCCTCACAATCAATATTAAAGGTGCAATATGTAATCTCGAGCAGGGAAGGGGCAGCATATCACTAGAGTAACTGCTCACTGGTGCTAACTGTAGCTAACCTTAGCAAGTTAGCTCACTTAGCTCACTTAGCAGTGCAGGTAGTGGGACTTGGACTGGGAGCTCGGAGTGGTATTATGAGAAAGGATGTACCTGGACTAGATTGTTAGCATGCTAACTTTAAACCATAGATGTCTTTAAAATAATGCCGTAACTCTTATATCCTCACATTCTGTTTATGGGTTCAGATATGTTCATATGTTCATTCATGTCTTTAACTACAATTCTTACAAATTGCAACCTTAATATTAAATTTGGTAACCCTCTGATGATTATCTCGGTTGATAACAGTGTTTGGGGGGTAATATTGTGAGTTAGAATAGAGGGATTTTTTTTTTTTTTTTTTTTTTTACATTGTCAATCAGTGCAGAGGTGCTGTTTCCAAAACTGTCAGGCTTTTTCATGAACTGAGCCCAGAATATTTTCAGGGATGATTGGAGCTGCTTGCCACAGTTTTGGTGGGCTCTGTACTGACAGATATAACTCTCACAGTATTACATTATCGTGTCTAATATTGCTCTCTCAGTGACAGCTTTTATTCTTTCCTCCTGGTGTTATTTGCAAATATAAGAAGCTTTGTGGTTTCACACAAAGAACTCACTCTGCTACTCAGAAAGCAATATGTTTGCAATGCAGTGTAGTATAAAGCGCGATAATCAAATTATTCATACATCAGCACCTCTAAAATATCTATTAACATTACCTCCTCATGGGACCAGTCAGCTAATTTGAGCTGGTAAGATAACCAGCAGTGTATAAAAGAAGTCCACCGGCTCAGAAACACTGTTCTCATGGGAACATGGCACACTAAACAGATGCTCTTCTTCTACAGCGACTGAGAAATAATAAGATACAATATGGTGGCACTCCACAGGTTTGTGTCCTCTTCAGCCGGAGCAGACACTGAGCAGATTACTGATCAGAGAGTCGAGCCCTGCTGCCAAGAAGTGACACTGGGCCACCTGTCCACAAAGGCTGGAAAATCTACCGGCACAGCAGCTACATTTTTCTACTGAAACATGCGTCCTAACAGTCATATAAGGTGCTGTATGAATCACATCATTTGGCTTCATGTATGCTTTGATTCTGTAAAAATAACAGGAGGACTATCATTATGCTTCTTCCTTCACAGTTCTCGCGCTACCTTACTCTCTTGTAACTTCTCAATCAGCTGACTGTGGGACTCATGTCTGGAAGATTGTAGAAGACACAGTGTCAAAGACTTATATTTTTCCCACCGAAATGTTTGTATTATTATAAAACAAGATGGTTTCCAAAGGAATTCCCTCGAAGAAAAGCCAAGTAAATACTTTTTCATCTTTGATTTATTATCGAAGCTTCATTCTTCATACAGTTAAGGACTAATTGGAATGAATTACTTGGACCCTAGTTTTTCTGTATGAAATATGAGCAATGTCAAGTTACATTTCGAGGGACTTACATTGAGGAAAATACTGGGAATATATTAGAAGCTTGAAGTAAAGTGTTACCCGAACAAAAGTTCACAAACTAGATGTAGAAGAGATGCCTGCTGCACATTCACTTCCTTTGGGCATCGCAGACCTCTGACCTGGATCCTGTTATTGAGACCAGCATTGATTGTGTAAGAGCTGATCATGAAACCTCGTCGTCCTTCAGGAAGCTGCAGGGACTTCTAGCTCTGTTCTCTCTGGGGATGCGGAGGAGGAAGGTACAGTTACATAACAGTGAAAAAAAAAGAGTACATTTTCTGATATAGCTGCTCTATCCCTCCATGATTATAAGAGCAGCATGTGATGTTCTGGACTCAGATAATTCACACTGGACGCTCACACTGGGAGCTTTTCAAGCATTTATGAAGCATTAATACATTTAAAGGCTTACGCAGATATCTTGATATATTTAAGAATAGCACATGAATGAACCGAATAACATGTAAATTGTGTTTTTCTTAGCAGTTGCTTCATTGATCATAGTATATAGTAGTATAGTAGTAGTATTGGCAATGTACAAGGATCATCAGGCACGATGACATTTGTATTTGAGTTTTAAAAAAGTCTCAGGCACATGATGAGATGACCAAGCATAGTTAGCTTTTTATGACCCCCTAAAATCTTAATGATTAACGAACAGTTTAATATTTTGAGAAATTGTCTTATTCACTTTGCTTTGAAGAGTGAGTAGAGAATAGGCCTGTCACGATAACTACTTTTTTCGACAATATATTGCCCAATAAATAATTATGAAAACCGATATAATGGTAATTTTAAGACCATTTATGCCACTGATATAATGACAATATAACTGCATAATAATTTCAGTACTCCCTTTGAAAGAGTAATGAATTGTTAATTCTTCAGAATTAAGAATTCAGACATTGAAATTGGAATACGAAAAAAAGTATTAGAAAATATCCATCATAGTCATGTTTTAGATGAGCTTTTAGGGTTAGTTTTAATGTCACTTTTTATGCCACTGTTTTCAAACAAAGTTGAAAAGACACTCATAGATGCCAACAAGATCTCCACTCTCATTCAAGAAAGCAACATTATGTAGAAACTGGCATTTTGTGCGATTTTGCGTCCCCAACAGTTTCTGAGTTCAACGACACTGTTTTCAATACAAATCCCAGGTCTGTAACAACTTGTACGATGTAATGTACGTGCTAACCGCAAACAAAACTCCTCACATCATAACAATGTTACGGGTTAGAAACTCGTATCTTAAAGTATGTGAGTATGTAACGCTGTGATCCGACCCTCTTGCTGAAATCACATAAACAAGTGACGGGGGGCGGAGTGGCTGTTACAGAGACACTATTCACCCTGTTACAAGACACTGTACCATCAACATGATTTTGAGGTTGTTATGCTAAGGTTATTTTGCTTTACATCTAATGTATTCCCACACTGGAGCTGTGCAGTGAAGTAATTGTCGTGAGAGACACCTATTAACCTTTGCGTTGTATGTATTTGTATGTATATGTAAGAGCTGCCTGAACCCAAATCCTATCCTATAACGATAAAAAAACCCTGCTGTTTATTCTGGGATCCCGCTGACTGAAATGTTGGGGCAATATCAAGATCAGTAATTATGGTGGAGGTTATGTTTATAATGTAATAAGAATCTTGCAAATAGAATCCAAGTCAAAGTTACTGTTCAAATGAAAATATTTATCTGACTTGCCATCTAAAAATACGGAAGTGTCTGTTGAGGGTGATTATACCTAAGTCTGTGCCATATTGACATTGCATAACCCTTACATGACTAACTCACCTCTAATCATGCAACCAACTTGAGCTGTTCGACGTCATGCGTGCTTGAGGTTGTAAACATGTTTATCTTTACATCTCTTTCATCCACCCCATATGACGCGAACACAGCATAACCCACAGGCATGAAACTGCGATGGATCCTCTCATAACAGAATTATTTTAAATGTTATTTTACTATTTACTATTCCTTTAAGAATGTACTGCTTGGCTGCAGTGCTGCTGCCGGAAAAGCAAACACACCCGATATCTTTAAATTCTCCTTCAGCAATCTTTTGTTATTCTGTTCAAAAACACCCAAAGACAGTCTGAATATCTCAGGCATTAACTAAATCATCCTATCCTGTTATCATCACCTTGTTGCCAAAATAGCCGCTGCACAATGAGTCATTCATCAGACTCTAAGCGCCGGCATTCAGACTGTTGTTGGGGGGGAAACTGCTCTCTGCAGCACCACACAGAGATAAAGGGCCACTCAGGCCTTTTAATTATTCCCCACAACCATTTGTCATGCCATATAATACAGTCGTTCTTTATAAAAGTAGGTGATCCCAAAGCAGATGGCTTTGTGGTAGCCAAATTGTTTCTCAGGGAAGGATTAATGGCAGCATTTGGACTTGACTGGCTGGTTAGTATTGGTGGCAGGATCCACTCTAATTCATAATAAAAATATATGAAGTCATACCTCTATTTAGTATTGTTATCAACAAGACGGTTAAGTTGCAATAGGGGATGACTAACTATTTCTCTTCTTTTTTTGTCTCAGTTGTGTCTCTGTGAGCGTGAAGCGTGACAGCAGCAGTGTGATCACTCATTTGCTTCCACGTCACTGAAGCACTGAGTCACTGTGATGTTCTGCACTGTGTTTCTGACATTTTCAGACAACGCTGTTACTGTTACACAATGCTTTCATCTATCAGGGCCTGGTTCAGTGAGCAAAGATTCCTCTATCGAAATGGATTTTTTTTTTTTTTTTTTTTAGAAATGGACCAGCCACGGCACCATATAAACTAGGATAAATCCATCGTTGAAAATGCAGCTGTGACCATATAACCTCACGCTACATTGTGCCTATGCATTGTAAAGAGTGTGTCCCACGCGTGTTCCGACCTTGCTGTGTGTGAATAGCAGACCGTGATAGTGGCCGACCATACATCACTGTCACAGCACAGACTGCTCCAGCCACATCCTGGTAATCTATTTGTCCCGGTGAAAATATGGTGTAATTTGTTCTTGGTTTCTTGCAAGCCCTGCAGAAAAAGCAAGCGATTTGAGCTGCATCTTATGCATGTGCGGTATTTTCCCCTGTAGTGGTGGCTGAAAGCACTCAGGCCTTTCTCTCTCTGTCTGTGACTCTGTCCTCTTTTCTTCAGGTCCAGAAATTACTGATTGTATAACGAATGTGTTATCACTGTTATTACGGTTGCTTAAGGTGTCATTTGCTTCAGAAAGTGAAAGATGATGACGTGATGAGCTGCAATGCGTGACAAGATTCAATTTTATTGTGGTCATTTCACACGTTTGATGGCATGTAGCTCTGCTGAAAGCTTTCGGTGTGCCGACACACTAGTTCTGACATGAGTCCTCGATATTCTTGGACATTATTATAACGTCCTTGCTCTCACTCTCGTCATCATGCTGTAGCTTCCGGTTATATAACATTATGTAACTGCTCGATTTGCAGCTTTAGCTCAAAGATGAGGTGCGACTGACTTACATCAATTTAAAGCCTTAAATTGTTGTGCATCTTTGGCTGAATTATGAAATGGTGATAGATATGGCTTATGACAGCTGTTATTTGTTCATTTATCATGAACAAAGAGTGTTATATGAGAGAGTGAGATATAAATCAAAGCTGTGAGAGTTCCCGATCAGATCATGAGAGCAAGCGCCGCTGTCCTCGTAATGGGTCTTTATGCTGCCACTGGGTCAGCAGTGCATTAGAGAAACATTTCCTTATGTAACAACCTCCTTACCCCGCAGAAATCGTCAGCATATCTTCAAGAGCTTAATGGCTTAAGAGAGAGTGGGAGGGATGGAATAAAGTTTAAACAAAGGATTTGAAGTTTTTGTGTGGTTTCTGGGTCATAGCTAAGCATGGATTTAAAGGAACAGTTCACTCGAAAATAAAATTCAGTCATTAAGAAGTCACACCCACACTCACTCAAAGTCAGCAAAGTTTCGTAGCCCGCAAAACATTTTTGGAGCTTCACAGCTGAAGAGAGTTACAGCATTCTCCTAAACAACTGATGTAGATGGGGACTTGTAATAGTAATATTTACAAGAAACAAAATGGCTCCATACAGCTTGTCCAGCACAATCCAAGTCTCTAGAAGGCCTAAAATGTTTTTGAAAAGACATTATGGTTGTACTAACTTGGATGGAATGTGGTCTTTTTTGTTTCATCTTTTTCTTTTAGCTTAGCTGCTACAGTGAAGATTTGACTTTGAAAAGGGTGTAAATAAAGTCTTTTCAAAACTATTCTGGATCTCAGGGCTTCTACCGACATGGATTATACTGGACAAGTTACATGGACCCATTTTATGTTTTTTCGGGGGTTGTTTCTTTAACTTTTTAAAACAGGTCCTCATCTACTTCAGTTGTTTAGGTGAATGCTGCGGTGCTGCTTTTCTCTGAAGCTCCAGAAATATTTTGTGGTCGATGAAACGGTGAGCAGATTAATTTTCAATATCCAATTTTCATTTGGGTGAACTTTTCCTAGCAGCAAGACTGAATCTTTGTTCAAAACTGTGGCTGAATTCAAACAATCATATGAGCTCAGTGTTGGGGCTGGACACAGATGGACTGTATATCCATCCTCAAGAGTCCCATGTTTGGGAAACAAGCAAATCAATCAGTGTCAATTAGAGCTGTGTTCAAAGTAAACCACATCCTGGGAGTCAGACACTCGTTCTGCACTTAACAGCAGGCAACGCAATTACGCTGCAAAACCCTCTTAAGTGCTCCGGGTCTGAGAGGATGAACCGGTGCATATAAAAGGCTCTTACTGACTTTTATCTACACCACTCTCAGGTACCCTCCCGAGCAGAGACTTTTCCCTGAGCATGAGAGAGGGGAGCAGCTCTGGCAGCCCTCTGTTTCACGTCTTTCATGTTATGATCCGAACCCTGCCAGACACCACAGTTTGGGATGCCATTCTACATAAGTACACTGATCTTCAAAGCCCCTCCGCTGTTCATGCTCTCATTTTGATACCCTCTCCGCAGAGGTGGGGGGCAGTAAGGGCTTTAACAGTCCTCATTGATTGATTCTGGAGGAGAGTCTGTACAGTCACTTCCTCTCCAGCCGCCCTCTGTGAGAGGTGAGAGCGCTGCACTTTACCAGCGTCTGAGGCGTGGGAGCCATAATCACATTTGACTCGCTGTGCGAATTACAGAAGCAGGTTCCTTTCCTTTCTTTCTCCCACATCACGATCATGATGCTATATTTGATACTTCATTTGCATACATGCAACAGAACGATGGTTGCATCAGTGTAAGCCTCCAGGAAATGAATGTTCAGACAAAGGACGCAGCTTCCAGACGTATTTTGTCGAATTGTTTATTGTAAATTTCATCATAATGTAACAAGATGTAACAGTGAATGTTGATTTTTTTAATACAAATTATCTAACTGGATCGACAATTTAAACGTGGTTTATGATTTATACTTTCCTTTCACATGCTGTTGCATAGTATAGTCCTGACCATTCATCATTCCTTATTTTTCATCAGTCTTTACCTTTTATATTCAGTTCATGTTGTCCTTGTCTTCTATCTGTATTTTTGTGCAAATTGAATTATCTTGTATCTGTAAAGCTGATTTTCATTTCAATACTGATGTTAACCTATTGTACTTATTATGTATATATGCTTCTACTTCTATTTCTGCTTCTTACCTTTTTATTATATAGTTTATTTTTTTACTATTAATATTGTTTATTGTTATACTGAACTGTCCTTTGACTGCTGTGATGCACTAATTTCCCCATTTGCAGGACTGATAAAACAAAATTTCTAATACTGATTATTTGTTGTTCAGGTATGTTTGTTTGCAGTGTTGCCTCATCAACGGTATTTGGTCGGACCAGCCATGTTTGGTCACAATATTGTCAGCCCTGCCAATCTTTTTGAGGGGGAAAAGAAATGTGTGCTCTTTCATTTGCTGGAGGCATTTATTCCTCAGAAGTCAAAAGATGTAGACATATATGCGGTCTTAGCGTGTTTCTTGATGAACCTCCCATAGACTTCAATACAGCTGACACCACAGTCTGGCACCAACATGAGATTTGGTGAAAAACAACCCTTCTTTCTTTTTTAGGTTCCTTGAGTGAAGGCAGTTCAATGTGCATAGAAGACAGATATAATACAGCATTAAAAATATGATGTGTGAATTTCAAAGCTGTGTCGTCGCTATGTGGAAGGAGTGTTGGGTTGATTTTTTAACAATAAAAACTGAATTATTTCTGCAGGAGTCGCTTTATATTTTGTTTCATCTTTATTCATTCATGTTTATGTTGTGTTTCTCTCTCAATTTTGAGACCAAGCGATAAATGTTGAATGTAAAAAACGTATGTTGTCATCTGCTCTAGTACTGTATTAAAGCGTGCATTAATATGAACAATCTCATATTTTGCTTTGTGCTTTTGTGTGTGTGTGTGTGCGTGTGTGTGTGCTGTTTTTTTCATGATTAGTTTCTGTGGCAACCTGAATTTTGAAAATAGCTCCTCTCCCTAACGGCCCGCTGCTGTCGCAAGTAGTGCAGGCAGCAGCAGCAGCAGCCACTCTTGATGCATGACTCATTCATTGCTCATTATCATCCCACTCTCATTTCATCCTACCCAGGCTCCCTCTGCTTGGATATCTGATGGAGATGGTTGTGTGGGGGGCGGGGTGGCTGGCTACTATAAAGCTGGTGGATCCGTGCTGTGATTGGCTGGTGGGATCTGTTTAATCCACTATGACTACTACAGGGTCCGCCCCTGCACTCCTCCCCCCTCGCTCTGCCCGCCCCGGCAGCATCCGTACACAACAGTGGGCTGTTTCTGTTCCAGGGAGAATATCAGCTCTGCACAGGGAGGAGAGGATTAGTGAAACCACTCTGCTCATCTGCATACACGTTTCCCAGAGAAGCACATGAGCACCCAGGGCTGCACCTCTTTTATATAAAACCTGGCAGTCCTATCACAGAGGCTCCACTTGATCTACTGTCACTGCTGTGTGAGGATTTAAAGGACCACTGTTTTTTTTTCTTCTTCTCTCTTTTGGACTCTATTCAGTGACTTCCAGACTTTTTCTTTCAGTATAATTTAAAATTGCTTTTTTGTGATGTCTCTGTCTAACTGTGACAATGCAAGTACTATCTTTTGATACAGACTTGCTCTGAGCATCAAAGAGTTTTTCCCCTTCATTTTTGGGACTTTTTTTCCACTGGGTTTGCTCCTTCGTCTGCAGCACCAGAATGCCATCTAGAGAGTCCTACGATGTTCACAAGGAAGAGAAGTCCCTGGTGCAAAAGGCCAAGCGGGAGGCCAATCAGGAGGATATTCTGGCGGCAGCTCTGGGGATGAGGATGGGGCCACAGAAACCTCCAGCCACTTTCTGGCAGCCACTTAAACTGTTCGCCTATTCACAGCTCACCTCACTGGTCCGCAGAGCCACGCTGAAGGAGAACGAGCGGACACCCAGATCTGAGAAGGTCCACAACTTCAAGGTGAGACTCGGATTGACTTAAAGAAACTCTTCCCAGCTGTTTCCCCTCCCCAGATTTTTAATTTCATCATGCGTGGCCAGAGGGCTGCTTCTCATGCCTCTCTTGTGCGAGATGGGAAGAGGAAGAGGTGGAGGGGGGTTGCAGAGTGAGAGAGAGGGGATGAAAAACAGAGCTGTTTTGGTCTGTCCAGAGAGCCTTTATCAAAAGAAAATCTGTTGGGTGGTCTGTGGAGCACTGCTGTTAGTGTGAACACCAGATGGAGAGATTAGGCCGATGGAGAGGGGAAACAGTGGAGGAGTGTAACCCTGTTTGGCTCATGCTCACTCTCCCACTTTGACTGGTTAATGGGATGAAGCGCTGCAGGTGAAATATTACCTTCAAGGCTTTCAAAGTGCTGATGCTTACTGATCTCTTTTTCTGCTGCTTTGTTCTCTTGTACCGCTGAGTGTTGTGTTTCAACATTTTAGCAGTGTTGAGTTCACGTGTTGAAAGCTCTGACAACCAAAGGATCTCGTGGAATTTGAGAGTACTTTTAGTGGATGAGTGCACAAAACATATGATTCATCCGTGCCATCATTTTCAAACTGTCCGAATGAAGCACTCAGATAAACACAACATTTATCAAGTTAAACTGCAGTTTTTTCCGGCTGCAGCCTCTTTAAGATGTGGAAATTCTTATCCACATGTGCAACAAAAGCCAATAAGAGGAACATTTCACTAGATTTCATGTGCCATGTTTTGTTTTCACATGTGGACATTTTAATCCACACTTAAACAAGGCAATCACATATGAATGTATGTAATTCACATGTGAAGAAGCATATCTCACCTAATTTTATGTAGATCCACGTGTGCAGAATAGCCATCACATATGAATTCAAATGCAAAACAAGTTAATTGCTCACACGTGGAGACTCAAATTTTACCTAGTTTCCTGTGGCTTGTTAATCCACATGTGAAGCCAACCACAAATGAATGTATGTAATTCACATGGGACAGGTTAAAATCTTAGTTCACATATGAAAATACAGAATTCATGTGTAAGGAGGCATATTTATTCTTATTTCACTGGATGTGTTTTCCTCCTCATGTAAAAATGTGAATACACATGTGAAACAAAGTTAATCGTATATGCAGGCTTGGGGAGTAACAGAATACATGTAACAGGATTATGTAATCAGGATACAAAAAACAGGTAACTGTATGCCATTAAAGTTACAGAAAAAAAGATGTAAATAGATCAAAGATATAAGTTACAGATACAGATACAAAGACAATATTGTGATATTTAGATTACTTTACTGATTACATTTTGAAAAAGTTATTAGTAACTGTATCGACATTTCTAAAGTTCCCCTCGCAACCCTTCATATATTTTCATATTAGTCCAAGTAATTACATCTGTTACCTGCATTTATTTTTTTTTTCCTTAAACAGGCACGACACTGTTTGTATCACAGACAAAACAAAGAGTGGACATATAAGTCAATAACAGCACAGCAAGTGATAAGACACATGCTCAAATGAAAAAAAAAAAAAAGATAAATCTGTAAACATAAAAAGAAACTGTAAGGAACCACATCACTCCAGGTGATACAGCTTCCCCGCTGTATCTGCCACTGACTTAATGAAACCAGGGAGAGTTGTGACTTCCTCACTCTCCCAGAGGCCTCTCTGATTGGCTGGGCTGTTGTTACCTGATGGAACACGGGAGGGCCTTGCATTTCCTGCATGAAGCAAGGTGGCCTTCTACTGTTTCCATAGCAAATTTCCCTGACAACTTGCACCTTCACTGCGGTGAAGTGACACATCCTGCTGTGCCAAAGCCTCCCCTGTTCCATGTCACCGCTGCACCCACCCCAGCATATTGTCAGTTTGAGGGTCTGTTTGAACAACAATCCTCCTCCACCCACAGATAATCCTCCTCCTACGCCTCATTCATGATGGCAGCACCTACATCCTGGCTGGTAAAAGAGGGAGATGGGGTGTCTGTGGAATGAAACTTCCCGCTGTTCCCTCTATGTCCTGCCACTGGACCTCATCACTAATATGTGTCACTGTCTCCTTCTCTGTTGTAGGTCCACACCTTCCGAGGGCCTCACTGGTGTGAACACTGTGCCAGCTTCATGTGGGGACTGATGGCTCAGGGGGTCAAATGTGCAGGTACCGTACATCTTGTTCTCATTACGTCTTAGTCAGCCTTACGTAAACTGCTTCATCACTTCACAGAGTCCTCTCGTTGTGTTCATGCTGTACAAAGTGAGCATTGCTGTATATGGGTTACTTGGTTTTTAGTACATCTGGCGCTGGATTAACGAGTTTTAATCTAAAGTCCCAACAGTGGTTTATGGATTAGGGGTTGTATAATAGATTGGATGGAGGCCTCTGTATCTATGATGTAACAGATACTCTATACTTTACACTACGTTAAACCTTGTTTTTGACCTACTTTCTTCTCACTGAATGGGGGAATAAGTTCAAACGAGCAGAAGGATGACTTTCAGAACCAATCATGATGACAGATTATGAATAAAATCCAAAGATATCTATTTTTTTATTCTTTTTCTTTTTTAAATTAATGAATGAATTTGTTTTCACTCAGGGCTTGGTTGTTCCTCACTTCCTGTTGACATCATTACAGCAACAAAGGCTTCCACCATGATAAACATTCGCTGCATTACAAACCAAGTAAACATACAACAACGGGCTCACTACAAGCAGCAGACAAGTATCAAGTCTGAAGGGTCCACTATGTAGGTTTGTAGAAGAAATTCAAACTCGGAATTTTAATATTTACAGTATCAATGAGTTATAAGACAAACTCTGACAAACAATCTTTCTCATTCTCAGAGAGAATTAGGTCCCTAGAAAGCTCAGCTAAAAAGGTGGCAGGGTCCGCCAGATATAATTTGTTGGTCATGAAAACAAAGATTTTATTCATTTAGTTTGTTTAGGCATTAAAAAAAATCAGTGACTTAAGATGCTTCTCTTCTGGTTAGAACTGCTTGCCAAAAACTACATAGTGCTCCTTTAATAAAAGTATTCATTTATTTTTGTTCTCTTTTTGGAAATAATGGCCAGATATTTTGTTTCGCTCAGGGCTTGTTTGTTCTTCATTTCCTGTTGACATCATTATAGTAACAAAGGCTATCTGTGTTTCCACTTCCATGATTTTATTGGATACACATTTGCTGCATCATAACCCAGTAAACACACAACAGTAGGCTCACTGCTGCAGCTGACAAATAGCATGTTTAAAGCTCAATTCTTAGTATTTCTCTCAGCTGATTTTGTTCTTAGCATGAGCTAAGAGCTTAGCATTTTTTTTTCAAGATAATCACCTACAATCTGTATCATAATTTTCCATCCTTTATGAATATCAATGTACTATGTTTGATAGCTGTAACAGACTCACATTCAGACCTGTTATTGTGGTAAACGGTTCTGTTATTTTTGCCCCTTTGCTTGTCAAATACAGAGATTTCTATTTCTGTGCAACTGTTGTTAGGATTCACTTCCCATCCCAGAACAGTGCCGTAATACAGTCTGATGTGTCTCTTTGATATTTTATTGATGCAACAAAGTATGCCACACAGAAATCTGTGGGAGCTCGCTCATAAATTATTAATGTCTTGATCTGGAACAACAATCTAAAGGAAAGCGCACAAGTTTATCGCCATTCCTTCAGACTCGACCACAGCCACCAGAATCTAGGGCAGCAAAGTCGCACGTGATGCTCGATTTGCATACCCAAAAAAAATGTTCTCCCACCCCCTTTTTTTCCTTTTTCTATGTGTGAACTGGTTTTGACTGAGTGCCAGGAAGCCAGCCCCTTGCTTGTGCTTGTTGTGCCACATTTCCTCATCAGAGTACGCCCCCCCAGCCTCATCCCATCATGCCCATGAAGGAAAACAAAGCTGGCATGTCTCTTTAATGAGGAGCAGAGCTTGGAGCGTGGGGAAGGAGCTCCCTTTTCCACACGCATTAAAATTCAGCGGCTTCAACCAAAGAGCTGGGTCAAGCAGCTCAACCCCCATTTAACTTAAATAGTTGGTAGAAAAACCAAACAATCTGACAAATACAAGAGGCGTATTTCAGTTTTAGCTCTTTTAGAAAGGGGACCGGTTTTATCTGGTCACAGCTCTGCTTCTGGTGCTGGTAGACACGCTGATAATGTGCTGATTAGAAATTAGCATCCAGCCTCCATTAAAACCTCTTCTCAGAGCCCTTTAGCCACCACTGAGCTGCAGCCTCCCCACCATAGCAACAGAGACAGAGCTGACGGTGCAGTAAAGCAGCACCCCCTGTCTCCTGGTGTCCCTCGGGCCCCTTCCTCAGCCCTTACCAGCCCCACCTATAGGAGCCGGGGCCATCAGTGTGCTCACATGGACAACAGGGGCTGTGCAGATTTGAGTCTGATGACAGGCCCTCCTCTTTTATACTGCCTGTCTCATATCCTTAAGAGAATCATCTCTTAAGGTAATTACATTTCTGCATCAATGCTTATAAATGCAGGCTGGGTGAATTTCTCTAGGGACCCATATTAATCTAAATATTGTCTGAGGTCCTGCAGAAACGTCGGTTCTTAGCTTTCAAAGGGTTATTGTATTCGAAATTAAAAAGTAATTCTTCAGAGGGATCAAACTGTTTTTTTTAAATGTTTTTTGAACCAAAAAGCACACGGCATTTGCCAAAAAAAAAAAAAAAAAAAACCCTCAGAATTTGGAGGCGGCTCAAAAGATCTAAGAGCTTGAAGAGCTGCCCCATTTTAGTCTGGGAAACTAGGTCTAGTGTAGCCCGCAGCGCCTCAATCGCTGCTTCCACAGCCATTGTGTGAGAGCTTGGATTTGGAGAAGAATGGAGCACACAGCAGCAGCGCTGGCTATCCCTCCTCCAGGCCACAGCGTTTCCAGTGTTCCTCTTACTCCCTCCATGCGTCTCTGTTACAAAGCAGAGCTGCAGTCTCTCTCTTTCTGCAGCTGCTCTCCACGGGCTCCTCTGTTCCCGACAAGGTGAATCCTGCCCTAAACAGCTGTGCCTCAGGCCCACATCCTGAATGCTATGTGGGATACTTACACTGACATCATGACTAATATGCTATTTGGATCCCCGCTGAGGCTACAGGATATTAGAAAAAAAACATCAAAAAGACAATTTCCTCACATTAACCAAGAATCAACTATTTTTCATTCGCGCTATGAAGTCTTTTCACACAAATATTTAGAAAGATGCAAATATTTCATAGACTAATGTCCTGTCTTGTGTTTCATTGCTGTTTTTTTAATTAATAAATGGGCCTGTAGAGGTGACTTTGGGTTTATCCCCTGCTCAAGGTGACTCCAGTGCCATGTGTGGTCGAGAGAGAGCGAGCGAGAGAGAGAGAGAGAGAGAGAGAGAGAGAGAAAGCGAGAGAGAGAAGCTCTCCAGCGGTCTCGTGACATTTGGGGGGGTAAATATTGATCAAGGGAATTAACACCATTCTGCAAGCCAAAACACACACATGAAACCAACCAACCAAAGCCAAACGGACATGATGTTGATGTGAATTTACATAAAAATCCTCACAAAACTGAGTCTTTGCTTTCTGGTTGATAAATTTTACACTGCAAATAAAAACTCTAACTCTTGTCCTGTATGTCTCTGCCTCTGTCTCTCTGCAGATTGTGGTCTGAACGTCCACAAACAGTGCTCGCCTCTGGTACCCAACGACTGCAAGCCAGACATGAGACACATTCGTAAGATCTACAGCTGTGACCTCACGACCCTGGTGAACGCTTATAATACGGCACGACCCATGGTGGTGGACATGTGCATACGAGAGATCGAGTCAAGAGGTCAGTTGCAAATGTGATAAATGCAGTTTAATTTCCATACTGACTCAATCTAAAGCCCTAACAGCGTTACTTGCTGTAAAGACGCTTTCAGCCGAAGGGTTTTAACTGAAATGCTGCGAACTGAAGAGGAGGAATTATGGTGTTATGTTAGATTGTTTGTTATATCTTCAATAATCCAGGGGGTCATTTGAAAATTTAAGATGATTTATGCTATTTGTTTCAGGTGCACAAATTTACATTTCAGACATCTGAGTGACTCCAAATGTTCCAGTTTTAATTCTTGTCTTACATTTTGTGGTTTGAATTTAATCAATCCATTAGTGGAACTTGATTTTTTTAACAAACAAATGTTATTTCCAAAAATGAGCTACTTGGATTATCGATAATTGAGTCTTCTATCCGTGAAACTTAAAAACTAAGGATTAATATCAAGGTTAGAAACTGCATAAACAACCCTCTGGAAATGTCAATAAGGGAGAATCCAGCCCACATGTAAAGGGATTGTTTTTTAGTGTTTCAAAACCTCAAATACTTAATATTCAGTAGTGATTACATTTCATGAATAGATACATTTTCAAGTCCTTGAAGCTTACTTTGCTTCCATAGAGACATACATTAATTATTTAGGACAACCGATCAGGCTCATGCCGTGTCACATCGTGACAGTTACTCTGAAATGATGTATTATTAAGTACATTTAGAAAACTTCAAATTGAATTACATTAACAAAATGAATTTTTAACATTTTTAGTCAATATTATGCAGAACAGTATTTTAGATCCCTTTAAAATACCAATGGATCCAATTTTGTATTTATGATGCTTGTTGTTAAACAGCTTTCTTTTTAATTTTGTAAGCCTCAACTGGTAAGCTATCAACAACCAATTCTCTTCAGATTGAAGTGTTAAAAATCTGATTACATTACTAACAGAGTTAATGTTTTTTGGGCGGGGGGATGACTGAGAGGAGTGATGAGTGTGCTGGTAATTGTAAACGTGTAATGAGGAATACATTACTTCGTTTCCTGCTGCCTTACTTGATTGCATTTCAGTTAAATCATTCAGCTATGTAGGAAACTCATTGCTCCCTCATTGTCTGCCCTCTAATATATGTCTGAAGCTAAGTTTGATTTATGTCTTTATTATTTTGCCCAGTGATGCAGAAAACTATTCGCATCTGCCGATGTTGTTCCATTGTGTGACATTGTGGACATTTTATCCTTAATTTCTTATGCATATTTAAGAGTGTTTAATGGCATTTTTTTCCTAAATTACGCAAGGCGAACCATGCAGGTGAATTTTTCTACATTACCGATGACAGCCCTGACAGTGTCTGAACTGATGTTTATTTCATGTTTGTTCCTCAAGGACTCAAGTCTGAGGGCCTCTACAGAATATCTGGATTCACTGATTCGGTGGAAGAAGTCAAGATGGCGTTTGACAAAGGTGTGTGTTTCTTTGGTTTAACTGTGTTCTAGACTTCTGTCAGCTAGCAACATGACGATTGACATCGCATGCTTACATACGTTTACATAAGAACCCTAGAACATTTCAGATTAATGAGAAAGTGACACATTTGTGAAGGATTACTGTCCATCTGGGAGCGCAGATCCTGACATGTCCCTCACATGCAGGGTTTCACAGTGTGGACAGACAGGGGGGGACCTCAGGGGATACAAACCATGGATGTACTCTCACTGCCTTAAACATAGCCTTAAAAAAAGACTCCTCCAATGTGTTGGGATTCAGTAGTAGACTTAGTGAGAATGAGCCTGTCTTGGCCCAGCGCAGTGTGAATTTTAACTATAAGAAAAAGCCTGCAGTGGTGGGCTAAACTCTTAGCTAGATCCGCATGTGGGAGATCATCCATGACAGAGTGTCATTCCAGCTCACAGCACTGTGATGTTCAGTCTGCCAGCACAAGTAGGCCATGGCCTCTCTGGAAAGCATGCATAACTGAAGGAAAGTCAGAATAAAACAGGCCAGGCGGATGATAGCAGCTACTTTGCGAAATACAGAGTGGGAGAAGTAACACAATCTCTTTATTCCTCACTTCACATGGTGATGTGCAAGTGCTGATGTCTGCCATTTCTACAGTGTGAAAACTCTCCTTCTCTTCTTCTTCTTGTCTCTCTTATTCCATCATGCATCCTCACAGATGGCGAGAAGACAGACATCTCAGGGAATGCCTATGAAGACATCAATATCATTACGGGTGCACTGAAACTGTACCTAAGGGATTTGCCTGTTCCCGTCATCTCATACGATGCTTACCCAAGGTTCATCGAGGCTGCAAGTAAGTCACAGCTAGACAAATTAGTCACAAACACACCTGTTTCAGTTCTATTTTGCTGGTGTCATCATCCACTTCTGAGCTCTATGTGTAAAGACTTTACAATTCAGCACAGAAATGTGAGTAGATACAAGAAACAAGTGAAGGGGGGTGTAGTATTTAATGACTCCTTGATGGATAGTTCACCAATGCTTAAAAAATGGTTACGAACAAACTTAGAGATTCTCTGTTAATGAATTATTTGGTACGATGGCCATGATCGTCAAAATACAGCAACGTTTCAGAAAAGGCAACAACATTTCATTTACTTTGTGCTTGTGATTGGAAAGAACCCAAGTACCTTGCAACAGTTCAATGTCATGTGTTCTGAAAAGTTGCGTTTTCTTAAGTATGGTTGTATTTTGAAACTCAGGGCCACCGTAATTAGGTGATGATTATTTCATATTATTATTTCATATTTCAACTTCTTTCTTCCTGATTAACTGTGAACCAACAACTGAGCGGCATAAACACACAACAACTCATTCATTACTCATTACTTAATCATTAGTTACATGTTTTTAGCCTGCAGCCATCAAAAGTGATACATCACACTGAGTATACTAGGTGTTAGCCATATTATTACTTTATATTAATCATGAAGGGGAAGTTTAATATCTAGTAACTCATCATCATAGTCATTGGATCAATGTTATTCAGGAGCTACTCATTAAATATTCATGAATTATTAGATTGTTCCTCGCTCATTCCTTAGTTCTACTCACATATTTGAGTTTCTGTACCGTCAAGTGTTACCCTATATTTTTTTTTGCTTCATGTTGTCAATTAGGTTGATTTGAAAAATTCTTTTCTGGGAGCACATATGAGTTGTCAGCTGTAGAATATTGATCTTAAGAGGGCAGACAAAAGAACAGAAACACCTGCATTTGATGGAATCCAGTTCAATATCCTCCAACAAATGCTAATGTTTGAGGGACTGGGCTCATAAATATAAACATGTATACATTCTTGAGTCTGTAGATTGTAAGGTTGTTATTTTTGTCCATTACTGTTCAACAGATGTTATGGTTGTTATTGGGGGAAAGGGAATTGTGCACCTAATTTGACCGTACATTCAAGAACACATTCCCAGTGTTTCTTGTCATCTTGAGCAACCTCAAACATCCTCTCAGAGACAAATGGCTTTTATTGCCCCACAGGAAACATTGGTTCTTTCTTGTGTCTTCTGAGGTCAGAGAGTGTATTGTGGTCACTCTAACAGCAGCACTCCTCTCTCTCTCTCTGTTCAGAGCTCACAGACCCAGAGAAGAAGCTGGAAGCTTTCCGCGAGGCTCTCGCTCTGCTGCCGCCCTCACACAGTGAAACTCTGAAGTACCTCATGGCTCACTTAAAAAGGTGAGTCGAACTCTACATGAGTTAAATTCTCAGGAGGGAGGGGGTTTCAGAGTAGGGGAACTTCTAGTGATTGACATTATCTTCACAGAGGGAATGTTATTCATCACAATCCTATTGTAACTCCCAATTTCACTTTACTCAGTAGCAGAACAGAGAACGATAGAGAAATACAATGTTTAAAGGATCTTGCTTTATTTTAAAAACACTGTGTTCAGTTCATATTCATACAGTCCTTAAATCTCTGTTTTTGTCCGGAATCAGCCTATGTTTCTAACTATAATGTATATTTTCAGGGTGACACAGAATGAGAAATTCAACCTGATGAACGCAGAGAACCTGGCCATCGTTTTCGGGCCCACCCTCATGCGCGCACCCAACCTGGACGCCGTAACAGCACTCAATGACATCCGCTACCAGAGACAGGTGGTGGAGGTGCTCATTAAAAATGAAGATGTGCTCTTCTAAACACAGATCAGGACTTTTATAGAACAGCTACCTAATCATTCTTTGTGTAAAGACTTGAATGATTGTTTGTATTACAATGACTGATACATTTTGTATGGACTAGTATTGACCTAACTTCTGTCCTCCCCTGTTTTGGGTGCGGATGATGAAAACTTTGCTCCATGTCTCCCCATTTTTGTCGGGGGATTTCCAGAAGCTGACAGGCCAGCATGCATGGTGCGAGGTCTTTGTTGCTTTGTAGTCGTAACCCAGCATGTGTTCAGATCGTGTAGCGCTGTGATATTGCTTTTGTCTGTTCTGTGCTAGTTATAGTCCACATTCCCAGCTGCTTGCTGCGCAGTTTTTTTTCTTTCTGTGAAACATTGAATAGCTGGATGTAAAAATAAGCTACTGATTTTTCTGGGGTAATTTTTATGATGCTGTATTTTTTTATCTCCTCAACTGTTTTTATGTAACCTGACTTAGTTGAATGAGCCTTTTTCCTGTTAATACGTACACACTGGTGCATTTGCCTGACCTTAACATTTCTATTGTGTTAAAAACAGCATTATTTGTGGATTTAATTTTTTATTGTAATGTTTTTTTGTACAAAAATTGTGCATGAGCAGTTTAATTTATTAAACCTTACTCTGAGAAATTAAGTGCTTAATGAGTCATCTGAATTGCCATAATAAATAATTACATCAAATTGTGCATTAAAGCTGCATTAACATTTTTTCACTTTGGGGGCAAGAGAAACAAGCTGTACACACAGCATGTTCAGAAAAACTGTTTATAGATTTTGCAGATATGGAGCATCATTGTCTTTCATTTTGAGCGTCAACTGTGTAAAATATGGATGGGTCTTTCGGGTCTGAAAAGTGAAGCCAGCATAAAAGTGCATTCTTTCTAATAGACGGCTTATTTTGCAAAGAAGTCTAATTGCATGTAAGCTTATGAAAAAAAATGCCCTACTCCTCACTTCATCAATTAACTAAGTAAACAGTTTCTTTATCAGTTAAAGGTGCAGTATGTAAGAATTGGCTGCCTGTCATCGGGATATCACCAGTTCAGCTGCCTGGTGGTGCTAACTGTAGCGGTCATTAGCCAGTTAGCTCAGTTAGCTGTGCAGCTTTAGGCCCTAGTGAACTTGTGATAGACTCGCGCTGCTATAGCAACCGTCAGTCAGGATAGAGGAATAGCAATACATAAGCTCCCCAGCTCCACCCTCTTGTCTGGCTCCAGAATACTAAGATGATAATGCCAAACTCAAGGATTCAAAACTATAGCTCATAAACCAATGGATGTGTCACAGCTGATGTACAATTGATTTGGACTCATATCTTTGGTCACCTGGTGATTTTAAGTCAAATATTCACCCTCTTTCTGCTTTTGATCTCCGAGGGAAATATATGATTCTTAAGCGGCTGAATGCTCCAACATGTTTTGCAGCAAGTCTGTAACTGTGGGGGAGGTTGTGGTTATATCAGAGCTTTTTCTTGTAAACAGCTTCCTGCTGCATCTGGAAACAACACAAGAGAGCAGCGAGAGGCAACCAAACAAAAAACGAAGAAAAAAAAAAAAAATACAGCTAAATAACCCTTAAGAGCTCTGTTAGCTTATGGACCACAGAGTATCATTATCTTTGATTTCTTTTGATTTCATTATTTAAGAGCAGCCCCTCCACAATTCAAATACTCATTAAATCAATTGGTAATATAAAAGATAGTTATCATGGAAGCTTTATTTCAGCTTGTGAGTGTCAAATGTTGTCCTCCATACACGTCCTATATATTAATTATATTTTTCTTCCGTCTGGTAATACTTTATGTTCCTTTTCTTTTTGTGTCATTTTGTTGTGCCAAGCAATTAAAATACCTCAGTACTGCGTGACATCATTACCATGAACATGGACAATGTAGATCATTTGGGTCAGTCCCACTTACAGTATCCTGCTGCCACGAATATTAACTAGAGCACCAAATGTGTATTAATCCACTGCTTTCAATAGTCCCCAACAGCTGTACTAGTTTCTCTTGCTTGAGGATCGTTTGCTACAAAATACATTACCCAGCTCTAATTCTGCCTGCAAAAGTTGTGCACATATTCATGCATCTCCATGCCTTGGGTAGCAACTAATCGGCTTGGGGCTGTATGCCACAGAAAGAGTAAGGTTGTCAGAAACTATTAAATCAGTCAAGCCAGATCAAATTACTTGTACATACACAATCAAACAACGTATAGTAAAATGTGTTCTCTCTTCAGCCATACTAAGTATTAGGAGCAGTTGGCATCCACTTTGCAGAACCCAAGGGTCAAGGACAGCGACCTGCCCTTATGTACATGTTCTTGATGGTGGGAGCACCCAGAGGAAACACAGGGAGAGCATGCTTGTGACATAGAGACCGTACTCCAGCCAGGAATCGACCAGGACCTGTGCAGTCTCTAGGGATTTAAAATACACATAATAGCATCGGTATAATTTAAATGAATACTAAAAACGTACATGGAATGCTGCTTAAAATACTTGTCAAGAACAATATATTGTTCGTGGCTGCAAGATGAGCCTGGCAGATAGGACTGATGGTCCTGCATTCTGAGTATACCAAATGACAAGTCGTGCCTGAAAGCCAGCCGTCACGTGACTTTCCATAAAGCCCCTCTAACTACCCATCAGTCACACTGATTCACTGTGAGATTAAAACCAAACACACAGCACCTAAGGCAACACTACCCTCTCACCAGGGAGGCTGTTAATTACTGGATATATGTGCAAACAATGTCACATTAAATTTATGCATTTTTAGGTTTAATTACCCACAGGTTATGTTTTTCCAAGCAATTTATTTGAACTAGCCATGCACAGCCATCAGTTGCTCATTACATGATCACTGTTTCACACTGCTTAGGCTCAGGGAAACAAAATATTTTCGTATACACGTGAGCTTTTATGTGGGATTATTGTTGACAGAGATAACATTTGATGCAGCCACAGTGCTTTTGACCCTGGAGCTTCACATTTAGCCCATCGCAGCATTTAGGTTTTTGTGCTTTAAATTTCTCCACAAAGCATCTGAGAAGCAATCACTGCTTGACATTTAATCGCTTGGGTTTTGTGACCACATCACATTGAGTTAATGTAAGCCAAATTCAGTCTTGTCTCCGGCGATTGTGTGGCAAAATTGGATTTTCATCCAACCGTTTAGCCTCCCCCACTGTCATCAGCCATTTTAAATGTATCATACCATCATCTACATTAGGCATCGACTGTGGAAGGAGGTAAACCACACCAGTAAAGCTATCGAGCTCTCCATCTCTCAGTCAGATTCTGTGATAACACTATGCTGGAGCAATGTCTGCAAATGTATTGTGTGGTGCATGTGCCTCATTCACGGTAATGAGACTAAATTTGAGAGGCTGTGATCCATGAGATAGCTGACCTTTCTCTGTAGGCTGGGTGGTGATGCTTTCCTCGCTGCACACAGCTGACCTGAATACATTTAGAAGCATTGGAAATATAAAGAAATATTCAGTTCACTCATGTGAAGCTTGTGAAATGGAAACGTTCTTCCTGTTTAATTTCCTACTATTTGATACCCACAAAGAAGAAAGTATTAGAAACCCATATTAAATTGCATCTTGAATGAATACTGCTTTGGAGATTATAAAGGAGACCTATCATGCTTTTTTGTTTTTTCCTTTCCTTCAGCATTTTATATAGTGATGTAGTTATATAGCTTTTTTATTCTTGTACATGTGCATAAAAGATCTTGAGAGTTAAAATGCTCGAAGTCAGCAACAACAGCAACAGAAGCTCCTCTCTCCCACAGAAAACACTGACCCTGAGATACCTCATCATTAGTCCCACCTTTAATTCTGTGACTTTGTGACATCACGCTACATCACCATGTCAGACATTTGCACAGTTTATGACTAGAGGTTATTTTGGCACGTATGGAGATAGCAGAGCAGCTTTGGTGTTGTTAGCGGTGCTGGCTGAAGCGTGTGTGAGCTGGCCAATCAGAGAAGACTGGGCAGTCAGGAGGTCTAAAGAGACACGAACTTCAATGGATCATTTCAGATAGAGAGGGAAAAATTGCTGCCGCGATGACAATATGAGAAAAAACTGATGTGGTTTTTGAGCATTAAAGCATGCAATCATATTCTAGCAGTAACCCAAAATAAAATTATGAAAATGAAAATGAGCGCAACATGCAATTTTAAAGGATTATTATTTGTTGTATTGTATGTACAATTCTTGATTGGTGTTTCTCCACTTGAGTTTTGATTATATAGTGCGTGACCAATGATTTCGTCAATTGTTCTTGCATCTTAACAAACCAACACAAATACTGACAAAATATTCATTATAGAATTATATTAAGCTGTGTGGACTGATGAAAATATATTTCATATTTTCTCTTTGCAGCAATATTACTAATCCTGTCCAATCTTACACATTTCTATGTTTATGCTGAAACATCATGTACAGTAAAATATATCAACACACATCATAAGATCTTCTAAATCTAATCCTAATCTTCATCGAGGCAGAAACACCCAGTATGTTGTCCAGTTTTTATCCACCCCCTGCAGATATTACATCAATGCTTTCATTCAGATTCAGTGAACATTTAATCACTTACAGAGCAGATATAAACACACAGCTCATCGTCCTTTAGAGACTGGAATCAAGCTCTGTAATTAACATTGGACAGAGCTTCAAAAGTGTTCCCCCAGGACTACGGGACGACCGAGCAGACACAAAGCTGGCTTGTCTGGTGTTACATGACGGACTTGGAGAAAAAGCAAAGCATTGCTCAAATGGTGTAAACTCAGGTGGCCTGAGTGATCGGAGGGAGCGAGGGGGGTGGGTCGGGACGAATCTCTTTTAATTCAGGCATTGCCAGAATGGTCATTTGTCCCTAAGTGAGATGAATGAGGCCCGTGGTTGAGTGACTGGCTGATTGAACGGACTGGGGATGTGAGGAAATTGAGTTGCCCGACCCATCACAGGCCTCGGCAGGGTGGGCTAGTGCCGAGTAAAAGAGGGAGATATGGGGGTAACACCTGCCCTTCAGGAAACACAACATCTGAATTATCTAAGATAACCATTTTTTTCTATTTTAAGGTGGAACTGGACGGGAGAGGAATTGTGAGAATCCTTTCAAAATAGATACAATAACACTTCATCATCCTCATTGAACAACTACCAACTGTATTGCTGAACAGTTAAGATTTTAGCCTTTGATACATACACATGTATTTAAGACTCGTTGCAGTTCCCTAAGCTACGGAGACAGACACAAACAAAAATACACAGAGCAATGAGCAAATAATCAATCAAGTCATAGAAATAAACTATTAATGAAAGATTGTTGAGGACAAGTTCATTAGTGAGGAAAGAAGCTGCTTCATAATCTGCTGGTAAAACAGCAGGAAGGTGAACAGACTGTGATTGCAGTCTTTTAGTATCTTATGGTTTATGACATAGTTAAAACACACAAAAACATAGTCCAATACAGCAGTTAACATTGAACTGGGAGTTGGCTAATATTAGTGACATGATATGTCAGATTACCTGAGGTCTGTCTAGTGAGTCGGGGTTGATAATACCTAACTAGAATGGCACTCAGTAGAGTGTAAATCTCCCCCAAGGCCCACCAGTCACCTGTAATTCAATCAAGATTAATTCAATATCCTTTTTTGTTACATTAAAGTGGTTGAAGAAAGATGACTTTCAAGACTGCCCTCCATGAAAATATATTTAAATCTTCCAAAGGGTGATATTTATTAGGATCAGCATCAATTTGTACTCACAGCCACCTACAGACACCTAATTTTCTTTCATCAAGATCCACGTATTATTCCCAGAGAATGTAGCAAAATGTGGAAAAAGCCCTCTATCATCAATCGCTCTAACCATTGGCAGAGATCTAATATAATAATAATAATAATAATAATAATAATAATAATAATAATAATAATAATAATAATAATAATAATAATAATAATAATAATAATAATAATAATAATAATAATAATAATAATAATGTCATGTATTGTAAGATAATAATAATAATGTGGGCGATTGATTGGTTGTGTCATGGCCAAAGACAGTACAAATGTAAACAGTAAAACAATGTTCACATATTAACATATAAAGAAAAATAAATAGAATAATGACAAGGGACAGCTACTGCAATGAATGTTTGGGAATACCTGCTCTCAAGCTAAAAACTAGCCTGATAAATTTTTAATTTGAGTTCTAGTTAAGATCTAAAGCTTTAGAAATGATGGTTATCTATAAAACAATCCATCACATATGCAGATATCCTCCAATGAGGATTGAATTGAACTATTATTCAATATGAACATCTTATTGATTTGTCATTGTGCTGTACATGGCCTTTATATGAATCTATACTCTGATTTAATGGCAGCAGCATTAGTGACTCCCTGACACAAGAGGAACTCAGAGCAGCAGCGATCATGTGTCGTGTCTTTGCACCTCCAGGTCATGTGTGGCCAAGTTCACGATGGGATATTTCAGTGGTGGATTACTCCGGCATGTTGATCTTATAACAGATGACAAAGAATGCGGCCCTCTCAAATGACAAGCATTGGCAGCCAGTCGCTCACATCCGCTGTCAGACAATAACAACAAGCGTTGGGAGGTTGCACAGCGAGCCATTTGCCAGTGCTGAAAGAATGTTTTAGGTGGGTCAAACCTTTTCAATTCTCAAGTGGTCAACGGGCAGCGCGTTGAAGTTGGATCTTGTTTTTGGATGCTTACTGTTATTGGCAAGAATGAATACTGGATTTTTCATTTTCCATCTGGTCATTCTAGCAGGTAAGAACTTATCTAAAACGAAAGGAAATGTGTTGGTCACCTGTGGAAATGAGTGTCTTTACTACTTTAATTACTTTGAGAGTTTATAATGAATAAGAGAAAGTTTTAAGTTTAAAAAAAAAGCGATAACTAAACCCTCATTTCATTTACTATGTTTAATGACACTGCTCTCAGGTCAGTGTAAGCCGATCCTACTCAAACAACACAACTAATGAGCAAATTTCAGCGTGGACTGGCTCTTTGATTGACAAGGGCATATGTGCTGTTTTCATTTTGCTTTTCAACCTTTCTTCCGTCTGTCACCACATCAAGTCACCTGCATAATTATGTTCAGGATGATTCCCTTACTTTGCTGAGCTGAATGTCTGGAGAATCATTCAACCATTCAAACACATGTTGCTGTAAAACGACCTTCGTTTCAAGGTCAGCTGAAAAATGAAAGGGGATCCTGCTCTGGCTGGTGACAGATATGTAGTTGAAACAGCTTAAGAGACATCTCTATTATAAACCATACAGGGGAGCTGTCACGTTACTGAATGTTCTTTGCCAAAGTGAGACCCCGAATCAAACACAGCGGGTACATTTAAACACATGTATTTACACTACAGAACATGTGCATGAATCCAATCTCCTCCTGTTATATATATAAACCCTGTTATCCTGAACCTCACCAAACAGCAACAAAAAACTGAAAGAAAGTAAAAAGTGAAGTAAATAGATATAATAAAAAGTGAACAATAACATCATAATATGTTCCAAAATGGGAAACACAACCCAGTCTCCAAGTAAGCTGCTTTAATAATAAGCAGGTAGGACCGCCTCTTTCTGGACTTCTGTGTCCTGATTGGATAAAGTGGGCAGGGATTTAACACTGATTTTTTTTTTTTTTATAAGAAATAATGCATGCATCAGCTTTAATTATGATCACCACTTGCCAAGCTATGACATCAGTGCAACGTGATTGGTCTGTTGCAATAATGGCCGTGGAACAAGAAGAAAATGTTAGATTTGAAAACTTACCTCCTGCCATACTAAAAATATTTTAACCACTTGCTTACATATTGATTGAACTTATCTGTTATCTACTATCTATATTCATACTTTTTCATATCAATATCACATATTACCATATTGGCCCTGATAAAATAGGCCTACAATGAAATATTGAAAAGACATTTGAAAAAGAAAAATGAATTCTTGAATAAATGGATAAATAAATAAATGAATATTTTTAAATCAACAGATTGTATGTATGTATTTATGTACGTATGTACCCAGCAGCCTTCCATAAATTCTAAAAGTGGGTCAGTTTAAGTCAATTTTAAGTCAGCTTACACCTATACTATGACACCTGTCACATCTATTTTCAACTCATATTAAATGAACTCAACTCAGGTATCCAATGCTCTTAAAGCAATATTCTGCCTTGGCACGTCATGATGATTTTCCAGCACACTCAAGAGGCACCTTGAGGCATAAAGAAAGTCATATTTCACTGTCTACATGCCTTACATGTAGGATAAGAAACACATCTGATGCAAAATGAGCCTGTACCCTGCATGGTGTTGTTTATATTCTAGGTGCTGCCTGGGCTTCTACCGATGAAACACGTCTGGTCAAAACCCTTTTCACTGGCTACAATAAGGTCGTCCGCCCTGTCACTCACTTCAAGGACCCGGTGGTTGTTACTGTAGGCCTTCAGCTCATCCAGCTCATCAGCGTGGTGAGGTCCCATGTCGCACGCGATATCAGCCCGTCTGTCTTAAGATTCACTGTCATCAGCTGTCTAAACACATTTCTCTGCATTCACAGGATGAGGTCAACCAGATTGTCAGCAGCAACGTGCGACTGAAACAGGTTTGGTAGATGCAGTGATTTGTCTATGTAGTTATGTAGTGATATCGAACAAAAGTAACACTTTGGACTTAATATCATATTACAGAGAGACCAAATAATATTAATTAAAATGAGTTAGATAGAGAGGAATAAATACATCATTATGCTTCTAACGAAAATGTGTGAAAAACTCCCAGAAATGTAAGAAAAATATACAATTATTATTATTTCAATATAGGAACAGATGAAAATACACACAAGATTTAGAGATATAAACAAATATCCTCTTTCTTCATCTATACAAGAAAAAGATAAAGACAAACCTCAGGATTGACCACAATAATTATAGGACTAGACACACATCTGTCACATCTGGCTTCCAAAATATAAACCTGAACTGGAAAAGAAATCAGTGGCATTTTAACACTTGTTCCACTGAAAAATAAACCTCATACAGTTAAGTTGTTTCATCATAATTTGATGTATTTTGATGTCGATTTATTTTTAGAGTGCACAAATACTATTCTGGTATTTCCATAGTACCAGCAACAATATCTTGTTTGATGCAATCCACGCATGTTGCCCTACATATGACAAGTTTTACTCCAAAGAGACGTATCTGAACACAGCAACACATTTAAGAACAAAATTACAGATAGACAGACCGTAAAATTCCAGTACACTCTGTGTAAATGATATGAGGGACATTATTATTCTGATTCTGGAAAATTCACTGATGAAATCAAGGAAAGAAAGTTGTTCAGTAAGTGGAAATGAAACCCTTTGTATCAGAATGTGCTTTGTAAAATGTTACTTTATAGGGGCAGTGTGAGGTTTGGAGAATAAAATTTGAGTTCAGAATATTAATGAGGTAATGATACAAACTCAGAAATATTGGTCTTTCCCATAACTAAATAAACAAACTGTTCTCAGAGAAAAATTACATCCACCAAATGTAAACAAAGTAAAACAGTGTGAAACTTTAAGATCAGTTTGTTTATTTAGTTTGATTAGGCATTAAATCAGTCAATGAAGATATTTCTTTTCTGACAAACATTTCCTTCCTAAAACTACACAGTGTGCCTTTGAGTGTGAATCTGTACAAAGTATTTCATAACTTTAAAATATAACATGAAATATAATTATAAATGAATGAAATAAGTACATATATTCATATATATGAATAACTATATAAATATAAACATCACATGATGTTTTCTGCTTTTTCATTCTCAAAATAAAGCATTATTAATAGTCATGTCTGAAGTCCTTTCCATTGTTCTTGGTGTTTTTTTTCAGCAATGGAAAGATGTGAACCTGCAGTGGGACCCTGAGGATTACGGTGGCATCAAAAAGATCAGAGTTCCCTCCACTGACATTTGGCGGCCTGATCTGGTTCTCTACAACAAGTATGTTATGAGGCTGTATTTGATCCGGGTCACGTCCCTCCTTCTTTTTTCTTTTTTACCCCCCTTTAATTTCATTACGGGAAGCTTTATGCAATCTAAAGCGTACAAACCTCCAAAAACAATCATCCCACCTGTCAGTGATGTTTTGAATCACACTTTCCTTTACTCCACTATGCAGCGTGTGTGAAAGCTCAGATTTCATCAGGCTAAATCTGGACGCCGTGTTGCGGGTCCCCCCTCCCCCAACCATATGCTGCATCTGACACACTGCTGTTTTTCCCCGACAACCAGCTTCTCCGCCACGACAACCTGTGCCAAGCAGAGCTCTGGTTGGCCGGGCTGTGCGACAGCAGCACTGACCCAGCCCCGGGCACTGATGTCCCCCTGCGTTAATATTTAACTTATTACACCTCATGTTGATGCCGCCTGTGTTTCTCTGTACCCGCAGTGCTGACGGTGACTTTGCCATCGTTCATGAGACCAAGGTGCTGCTGGAGCACACAGGGATGATCACATGGAACCCACCTGCCATCTTCAAGAGCTACTGTGAAATTATTGTGCTGCATTTCCCCTTTGACCTCCAGAACTGCAGTATGAAGCTGGGCACCTGGACATACGACGGAAACTTGGTCGTCGTCAATCCTGTAATTCCATTCGGATCATTTCTTTAAAGGAAAAGTTCTGCATTTTGGGAAATACATTTGTCTTCTCTTCAATTTCTTGCCAAGTAATTACGAGAATAATATCAATACCAGTCCAAAGCTAGCAGCTGGTTGGCTTAGCTCAACACAAGGCCTAGAACCAGAGCTCTGTAAAACTGTCTCTGTAAAAATCTGCCTACCAACACCTTTAAATCTCACTAATTAACATGTTATATCTTGTCAAGTGGCAAGTCTCGCCACTTGGCAGCCATCTTAGCAATTCCCTTTGGCAGTTATTTTGGGCTAACAAGACCAGGCCCCTATCCAAATGAAGAGAGGAGAGTGCCAGACCTTTCAATGGTCACTGGGACATAAAAACCTAATGTATAGAATCACCTGTCAAATCTGATTATATGATGATAATAATGAATAAATGTGTTCCTTTAACTGTACAAATAGTGTAAATCCCTACTTGTAAGAAACATACATGGCTTTACTTGACAAACATCTCTTTATCGTTCAAGAACTTGGATACAAACACAAGATTCCAGATAATAACACAACTGTACAAGCAGTCAAAGAAATTGCAGGCCAGTGCATATGACAAATATGTGAGAGATGGTGAAAATGAAATAATACAAATCTGTAAGAAATTTAAATGAAAAATCAGCCTTTAATAACTCTGTTTGTTGCTCCTCCTCACCAGGACAGTGACCGCCCTGACCTGAGTAACTTCATGGAAAGTGGAGAGTGGGTGATGAAGGATTTCCGCGGTTGGAAACACTGGGTGTACTACGCTTGCTGCCCGGACACCCCTTACCTGGACATCACCTACCACTTCCTCATGCTACGGCTCCCGCTGTACTTCATCGTCAATGTCATCATCCCCTGCATGCTCTTCTCCTTCCTGACTGGCCTGGTCTTCTACCTTCCTACAGACTCTGGTATGTTGACACTGATCACACATTGTTTTCATTCCACTGGGATGTGATGGTAAGTATTCCTGATAATCACAGACAAAAAGCTATAAAATATGGCATGCACCAAAGAACATAATATGTTTCAACATTCATCATACATGATATATATGCAGTAACTCTCAGAATAAATCATATATTCTATAGGCTCGTTGCCCTAGCTCTTTCTCATTGTTGATTACAGTATTGGTGTGTATTTGTGCCCACCATTATAATTTGCTGGAGGGCACAGGCTGCTTGCTACACTGAGTTCACCTACAGGACTGCTTCAACTGTCCTTTTTTTGTATTTTCCAGTTCATTAAGAATGTCGGCTTTACTGAAATGCAAATCTACCATGGTGCTGAGTTTGTATAATGTAAAGATTTTTTCTGAATAAACATTAGGCTGAACTGCTGGAAACCAGTACATGTGAAGGAAGGCTCATTTTAACGTAACAAGAACACACTATTATTTTAGATTTAGGTAAAGAAAACATATTATCATTATATTCAAATAACTGCCAATGGATCCTCCTAAATCCTACGCACGGGACCTTTAAATATAAGGTTACAACCAGTTAGCTTAGCTTAGCACAAAGACTGGAAATAAAGGGAAATAGCTAGCCTGACTCTGTCTGAAGGTAACAGATAGTAACTGCAAGATTCTAGTCCACTCACAGTCCTCCACAAAACTGCAAATTGTTGACATTTTGTAACGAATTAAGCAAATTATATACAGGCATGTTCATGTTCCTTGCACAAACCAGATGTGCAGTATAGGTGCATTCTATGGTTTTTGGGCAGGGTCAGATTAGCTGTTTCCCCCTATTTCAAGTCAACTGTCTCATTGCTTTAATTTTATGTTGAGCCCAAAAAGATACAAGTGGCAGTGATCTTCTCATATAACTTTCAGCAAAACAAAACATAAGATTCTTTCACAAATTTTTGGATTCTTTGTAATCTCTCCTGAAATGATGGCGACCAGATGATATGTATGAGGACACTCCTGTTTATAAATGTATATAATCTATACAAGTATATAAATGCACACTGTGTGTATTATAAAGGATATGAAAAAAAAAACTAATGAAGCTTCTGCAGCAGTCGTGTAAAAGATTGTCAAAAAGGGCTCATATCTATTATACTTGCTACATTCTCTTCAGTATACATGTTTTCGTGATACAATATGAAAACACTGACATAATATGATAACTGAGAACATGTTGGACAAACCCTTGTTCCTAATTCTGCCTGTCAGTCGGAAGTGTCTCACCATCGACTGCTACAGGAGCTGCACTGCTCGTGTGCACATCTGGCCGTGTTCCCAGTGTGTAGGTCTGCCTCATTACCCAGGGTCCCTCTGTGCTGTCATGTCTGAAAGCAGGCCTTTGCTTTAATGTATAATACATCACTTGATCCCTGTTTCTGATATGGTTGCTGACAGGATAGTGTGAAGAAGAAGCTTGTGCCAAAAAGACGCCCTCTCTGGGATAACTGCTCTTACAGAGGAACGAAAACAACATGTCTTGCATTTTATTTGGGAAGTGGTGTCAGAATCTGTTTACGTGTTTACTGTTGGGCTCAGAGACGACAGGAGACAAAAGAAATGCCTCCTACTCTTTGGATGTGATTTTCCTGTGTGGTTGAAGAGAGCAGTTATTGTGTTGTTGTGAACATAATACAGGTGGACTCTGATTGGATGACTACATGGTATGGAAATGTGGGACTTGTAGAAATAGCTCTCCCTTGTGGCAATGTAATAAGATTGCATGTTGTGGATACCCTGAGCCAACATACTGTTTATTGTTGCATCTCCACATTTTAAGGGTTATTTCAAAGTGCCTTTTGTCATTTTCATATTACAGAAAACATTTGTCTTCTCTATCTGGTCTAAATTTAGGGGTTTTCAACTTTTCTTCCTTGCCCCCTCTTGAGCTGAGGCAATATTCCTTTTTGAAGAGCTTTGATGACAGTTCAATTAGTTTACTTGCTTTGATGTTCACAATACACATTATTTTACTCTATTTTACTTTTTCCACAAACTGGCAACTACCAAGAATTTTGATGACTAATAAAAACAGAGACCAAATGATACCAATGGCTTTGTGCTATTAGCTGACACTGACACTGAGTACAACAGTACTGAAGTGCTGATGGCTTGTTTAAAGGTGCAGTTTCTAAATATGGGCTGTTTGCATCTCTCTTGATACTTTCACAGTATTTAGAGCAACTAGACCTGCTTTATTCATGAAAAGGAAAATTAATATATCCCTTTCTAAAAGATGAGACCTTCAACGCTTTTGTTCAGAGGAATCCATCTTTTGATGAAGATAATGTGCTCTTCTAAATACAGTGTTAGATGAGATTGTTATGTCACACGTTTGTCTTTATTATTTTCTATCCTGTCACCCTTCAGATTTATACAACCCTAATCTCATTTAATCAGGTCCAGACTTGAACAATGAGATGCACTGTATACAGCAGCTGTATATTATATTGATTATGGTTTGTTTGTGACTCCCAGGTGAGAAAATGACTCTCAGCATCTCCGTCCTGCTGTCTCTGACTGTGTTCCTGCTGGTCATCGTGGAGCTGATCCCCTCCACCTCCAGCGCTGTACCGCTCATTGGGAAGTACATGCTCTTCACCATGGTATTCGTCATTGCCTCCATCATCATCACTGTCATCGTCATCAACACCCACCACCGCTCCCCGAGCACTCACACAATGCCAGACTGGGTCCGCAAGGTGAGATGATTTGGATCATCTTGATTTTCCAAGCTTTACTGAACAATCCTTAATCTTTTCTCTTTGCATTACACTGCCATCTAGTGGTAGCAACCAGAATATCATTGTTTTCTACTAATCCAACCTCACTGGTGCTGTATACTCTTTGTCATAATGTTTATCTTTGGTTTTGTTTGACAGGTTTTTATTGAAACCATCCCCAACATCATGTTCTTCTCAACAATGAAACGCCCTGGCAAGGAGAAGCAGACTAAAAGTATCTATGGGGCTGATTTTGACATCTCAGACATCTCTGGCAACCCAACCTCGGCCGTTCCCTACCAGTCCCCGATCACCAAGAACCCTGATGTCCGCAGTGCCATTGAGGGAGTCAAGTACATCGCAGAAACCATGAAATCAGATGAGGAGTCCAACAATGTAATCTTTCTCACACTGAGTGCCTCTAATATGGTTCTTTAATGAGTTTGTGTATGTGACACATTGTCTCTTGTTGTTTCTCTTCTCTTCTCTTCTCTTCTCTTCTCTTCTCTTCTCTTCTCTTCTCTTCTCTTCTCTTCTCTTCTCTTCTCTTCTCTTCGCAGGCTGCTGAAGAGTGGAAGTTTGTGGCCATGGTCCTGGATCATATCCTGCTGTGTGTGTTCATGGCTGTGTGTCTCATCGGCACATTAGGCGTGTTTGCAGGGCGACTCATTGAGCTGAGCATGCTGTAAAAGGCCTGGGGGTCATGTTTTACCGGTTTAACCTCTCAGAGGACCAGTTTGTTGTTCAATGTGAAACATGTCAGCTTTGTTTTTGAAGCTTCTGTGTGATCTGCGACATTTACACTGTATACTGCATCTCTGTTTCATGTTGTTTGAGGAATTACCCCATTGTATACAGTGTCTTCAGCTCATTTTGTGAAAGAGCGCTGATGTTTTTCATTTTTTAAGGAATTTATGTGTGCTGTTTAAAATGTTCAATCAAACAGTTGCTTGGCATATTTGGGAACAACTAAAAAGAAGGGGGATTTGACAGTTTTCAGGTGCAGAATTGCTCAGTTTCCTTAAGACTGACTGTTTTCTAATAACTGTGACTTTCAATACAATCTTACATACACACTGATCTGGAGCTTTCCATGATGTTTTTTTTTTTTTTCTTTTTAAGAGGCTTTTACACTTGCCCCTGATTTGTAAGGACACAAGGAACCAGTTGTATGTCATTGGGTCATTGCACCATTTAGACAGTGGTTGAGTTTAAGGATATTTACAAAAGAAATATCTTGTAAGAAGAACTGTGTCAAACATACTTTTAGGCACATTATGCTTACACACATATTTGACACAGTGCTGTTCTTCTGAGCTCATGAAGAGGAGACTTTTTAAGATACCTGTTCTACAAACATATGATGAGCTTATAGAATTTGATTCATTGTGGTAGTTTATGCTATCTAAAAGTGTGTAGTTGCAGCAAAATGCATCAGACACATTCATGTAGCAGTAATATTACTCCTTAAACATCATATATGAGTAAAACACTGAGCCATCATTTCCACTCTCTTGAACTTTAAGCATATTTTGCTGGTAAACTGAAGGACAGCTTTGAATGTAGGACTTTTGCTTTACTGGAAATATTTTCACAGTGAAGTGTTGCTACTTTCACCTCCGTAAAATAATACTTATTCTACTGTATTTCCCACAGTGACAGCATAATTAACATGAAACCAATATGTGTAGCTGCTCTGACACCTGTGCTGGAGGGCAATCAAGTGCACAACTGACTGGGGTTGATAAACAGATGGATTAAGTGTTCTTTCATGGGCTGAGAAAATTATCCAGCTTCTGAAGCCAAATAAACTATTTTAATCTCTTGGATTCACTGAGAAATAAACCGTCACCTGAAAACAGGTTGTTTTTCTGAGCTAATGAAAAGTTGACTTTTTAGAGACTTTCTCACAGGGTTCTCACAGGACTACAAATTTCTGACAATCTTATAGAATAAAACACATTGCTATGACAACAAAGTAGATTCATACATCAGTAAAATGCAACATACACTTTAATGTAGCATGTATAACTGTAGCAGTTATATATTAAGCCAATTTGTTCAGTTTGTTTATTCAGTTTATTCGGTCATGAAAATCGATCAATGAAGATCTGTCTCTTAAAACTACACAATGCACTTTTAAGTTTGGGTTTGAATGAGGGACTTTTAGTTTCATTGCAATAATTTCACATTGTGATATTACAACTTTTAACTAAGTGAAGGATGTGAACACTTCCTCCACTTCTGTATTTGGATGCTCATATTTCTCTGTCAACCGTCTAAGCTTGTTTGACATACAGATACATACAAATTCTGTGCCTTGTATTATTAGCTTTAACAGGTTTTGCTTGCTCTACAGGTTAAACTATAATGGGAGTGTTAAAGAGCCACTATGTAGTTTTATAGAAGAATTTCAACATCAGAATGTATTTTTTTACAGTATTGATGAGGTAATAATACATAACTGAAAAACAATCTGCTGGCATAGGATACTGTATAAGGCTAGAATGCAGAGTATGAACAAACTTAAACAGTATGAACATGCGTTGTTGTTAAAGATCAGTTTGTTAGCTCAGTGTATTTAATCAGGAGAGTTTGTTTATTTAGTTTGTCTAGGCAAACCCCAAAACTGCACCTTAAAAAGGCGCACTATGTAAGAACTTGCATTCTGTTGAATTTATACTCAAAACAAATAGGGGGAAGCGAATTGCCAGAATATCTAACTGCTGCTAACCGTAGCTCAGTTGGTTGTGCAGCTTGCAGTTCAGGCTGAAAGCTCAGAGCACCAGGGGAGCACTGAGTCAGCACAGGAGCTTTAGACCTGGACAGGCTGAGATTAGCTGGTTAGCACATTTACTTCAGTAGATATCTCTGAAACACAGTACACAAGACATCATCAAATAAGTTTTTGTTGATAAATTCTGACATATCACACCTTTGATCAACCATGGGTGGAGGAAGTTGATTTTGGTGACATTGTGTGTTTTAGACTTTAATTTTCCAAGCAATGATGTCTGGACTGTGGAAATTTGGTCACTTAAAAATACATTTTGACAAAAATACCTTTAACATGAACTAAGTATGTTTGAGGAAGACATTTTAATCAGAGCTTATTTTTTTTAAATATATATAAACCTTAAACAAGGTAAACAAACAAACTCTGTGTTTTCATGACTGTATGAACTGAATAAACTAACTGACCTTAGAGAATTATACTTAGAGAGTTATACTTTGTTTACATTTGGCAGTGGTGGACCCTGCCACCTTCCTAGCTTCAACCAGTGTTCTGGGGACCTTCCTGGGGACTTTCCTCTCAATTTTCCTCCACTTTCTACAGTTTGTGATATTCCCTCATTAATATCGCTAATATATCAGCGATTGAATTTATTTTCCAAAACTACATAGTGCACCTTTAACATAAATCAAGTGAATGTAGCAGGTCTGACAACTGTGGTCAACTCAAGTTCTTAGCTAACCACAAAATGGTATTGTTGACTTGGTAAACCATGTTGACTGGAGCTGCCTGTCAACATGCTCGTTGTGGCCAGCACGGGGAAGCCCCGCCCATCTCCTGCTATGCAATATTTGATTGGCTTAACCGCTGTTGTCAAATCAGAGATTATGAAAGTTGCTGGGTGGGAAGTACAGTTAATACTGCGTAGGACAAAACACAAACAGTACAGAATCACACCAGTAGCCTTTATAACAGGGGACCCAGCACATGTTGAAGGTTTGTCGTGTGGATAGGGTCGGTTAATGTAGGGTTTACTAGCGACGCCGTTGGTCTCATTCCATTTCGCGAGTTAGCTAGCCTGCTAACATTAACGGCTGCTTCTACTGACATTTGACCGACACATGGTGCATGAGAGGACACTACTGCACTCAGAGGTGAGAGTAACTTTTATACGTTATTGCGACGCTTGTTTGGCAACACGGTAACAACTTTAAACCCTCTCGTAAGTGAGTCGTTTCAGTTCTGTAATGTTATGTAATGTTGCTAACATAACGTGGGGCTGTCACCTTTGCACCAGTACGTCTAACGGCTAATTACTCCTAAACTCCTCCCTTTACTGTGTCTCTTATCAGGCAGTGCCGAGCAGCGACCTTAACGACATTATTATGACCGCATAAGAGCTGACACAGAACGGACGAAATGATGGAGGCATTGGGCAGAAACACCAACTTTTCCCATGAGGGGTCCCCGGACTCCACCGCTCTCTCATCCAGCACCATGTCCATCGACAAGCTGTTCCCTGCTCTGTTGGAGTGCTTTGGGATAATATTGTGTGGCTACATCGCAGGGAGGGCGAACATCATCACATCTACCCAGGCCAAAGGATTGGGGAATTTTGTGTCCAAGTTTGCCCTCCCAGCTCTGCTGTTCAAGAACATGGTACTGTTAGACTTTGGTAATGTCATCTGGCCATTTCTGTGGAGCATCCTCATCGCCAAAGTGTGTGTGTTTGCCATCGTGTGCGTCCTCACGCTCATAGTTTCCAGTCCTGATAGCCGCTACAGCAAGGCTGGGATCTTCTCAATATTTGCCACCCAAAGCAATGATTTTGCGTTGGGGTATCCCATTGGTAAGTATAATAATGCCTTTAAGCCTGCCACCCACCGTGCTTTTCATTCATTGCTGTGTATGTAATCATGCGGTCCTGATGTTTGCCCATCCATCAGAAAAGAGGCATGATTATTATCCATCTGTTACACCACAAACATCCTTAGTCAACATTGTGTTTGTGCTGAAAATGTTCCCATGCTGAGAGTGTAATCATTTCTGTGTCCGGATGGATTGATTGTTTTGCGCTCACACTCAAGGATTTGCAGAGATATAAACACATCACAGATCATGTCATGCTCAGCTACAGGGGTGGGAATCAAAGAGTAACTTGCGAAACGAAATGGTTCATGATATATTTTCCTGATATAACGATAGTGTCACGACACAACAATACATCATGATATCTGTCAAAGTGAAGAGTACAGAAAAACCAGAAAAAAGCAGATTGCGGAATTACATTGCATTACTGTATGTATTGATTCACTGTATTGTGGTGTCATTTCACAAAATGTGACATGAAATGAGACAAAACTATGTATTTAAAGTACATAGAGGTCGACACTATAGATTACATAGTGTTGCAAGAGGAGGAAATATCTGATATAGATATGATATATTGCTGTATCAGTAATGTGTCCCTCCACTGGTGTACATTACCTGGCCCAACTGTCAAGTCCTGTAAAAAAGAAGTACAGCACATTGATAGTCTGATTACATGTTCAGTTTACAGGTGAATATGAAATGAATAAACAAACCCATCAAGGCATGATTTAAAAATGAAAAATTATACAAATTTGAAACAGAATGAACATTTATTGCATCAATTGTTGTGCAATTCCAGTGAGTCTCACATTTGATAATGCAGTGGTGAATTTTCCTAAAAGTAAACCTCACTGCCAGTTTTCGTTCCTTTTCCACAAACGTTTAAAGTCCTTTCTTTAAGTGAGACTCACATTTTTATGGAGGGGTTTATCAAGGCAGATACGAGACATGAGAACACAGAGGAACTCTGTTTCGTTACGTTTGTGCAGCTTTTTGTGTTTGCAACATTTTAGTGGGAAATTTAGGTTGTGTTAGGTCTTGAACTCTTAACTGCAAGTCAAATATGCCAAGTATGCTTTGTCAACGTTGAGCTGCTTCTTCTCTCTCCACAGTTGAGGCCCTGTACCAGAGCACATACCCAGAGTACCTCATGTACATCTACCTGGTTGCACCTGTGTCCCTGATGCTTCTGAATCCAATTGGCTTTGGCTTCTGCGAGATCCAGAAGTGGAAGAATCAAGAAAACCGCCAGCAGAGCAAACTCCGGATCGTGGGAGTTATAGTTTTTCAGGTCCTGAAGAACCCTATAGTATTCATGGTTGTCATCGGCATCATTGCCCACTTTGTCCTGCACCAGACAATCCCTCCCATCTTGGCTGAATTCGTGGATGGCTTGGCCAACTCTTTCGGGGGAGCAGCTCTGTTCTACCTCGGCCTGACCATGGTGGGCCAATTGGGGAAACTAACAAGATCTACCGTTGTGACGCTGATATTACTGACTACAGCAAAACTGTGAGTGGAATAATCTAACTAACCTGTATTGCATTTAATGCTCATTTTGTACAATAGATGATTTAGTATTATCAGACAGCTTCACGTTCATATTGAGTACAAAGAGTCAGTGGGTTAAAGGTTGTGTTCCCAACATGTTGTTTTGTGCTGATGGCTTTGGTGACTCAGGCTCTTCTCAGACCACAAGCCTCTTTCCAAATAGATAACATGTTAAGAGGTCTGAGGAGTAGCATAATAATAACTAGAGCATATTAATATTATAGCAACATTTCTCAGTGTGTAGTTACCTAATGATATTTTGGTATGACTTTCAGGTTGCTAATGCCCCTTGTTTGTAAGGACATGGTGGACCTGCTAGACAACAGCAACACCAGTTCTTTGAACCACTCAAGCCTCTCCAACTATGCATTTCTTTACGGAGTGTTTCCCACTGCACCAAGTGTGGCCATCTATGCTGTCTATTACAACGTAGAGCTAGAAGTTGTGAGTTGTTTACATCTACCATCCAACTTGCCATTCAGACACTGTACAATTTTCCCTTTTTTTCCTCACTATGTATGATTTTTTTTTCTCTTCCTAACAGGTCACCTCTGGGATGGTGATCAGCACGTTCCTCTCCGCTCCCATCATGTATGTTTCTGCCTGGTTACTCTCAATCCCATGGACGGATCCTCAGCATTTGATGAACTCATTGCAGAATGTCAGCTTTAACATAAGCATAGTGAGCTTAGTGGCACTGGTAAGCCGTGTACACTACATAAGCTTAATGTAGTTTCCACTTTTTAAGAAAGCTCGAGTCAAATAATGTTACACATCTCCCATTCTTCTAATGTTACAGTGTAGCAAAAATGCAAATACATAACTTCTTTTTCAATGTTGAAACATCCGTGGCAGGTTAATTTTAGAAGGCTCTGTCATTTAGAGGATGTGGGAGTGAACAGCTGCTATACTGGTGGACTTACTTCCTCATTTGCTCTTACTTTCAGTCTTTTTTTTTAAGAAAACATGATATTTTTGCAGTGATACAACACCTTTGTTGGTATTCTGCATTATCTTATTCTTAAGTTGTCTTTAGTCATCTGTTTGTTTCAGTCTGTTGAAGAACCATCCAGCAGTGTTAAAATTCTTGTATTAATCATCTGTGCTAAAGTCTTGGTGTTTGAGTTCTTTGAAATCCATATGTTTTCTCTGACAGGTGTGGACAATTGTTATCATGTTTTTGAGTAAAAAATTCAAGAGGCTACCTCACATGTTCACAGTCAACCTGTTCTTGGCTCAGGTGAGCACACTTTTACATACTCTCTAAACTGATTTTATGAGCCATGAGTGAGATCTCCCTGTGGATTTAACTTGCTGTTAGTAAATGCCTGTTTTGTTATGATGCGGTCTCTAGTTTCTGACTTGTATTGGGATGATCGTGTGGAACTTTGTGGTGAAAGAAGACAACTTCATCGGGCAGGTCCTTACATTCACATTATTGTCTACCTCACTCTACAGCACGTATCTATGGCCAGGTATGCTGAGTATTCCCACTACAAACTGCATTCATTTGTCTTGCTGCACTGTAAAATCTAAGTGTAATGGCTAATTTTAATGACTTATTTTGTTCTTTTAGGTTTGATAGCACTCTCTCTTGCACTCATGAAAAGGTTTGAGGACCTGAAAGTTTCCCCAGGCGTGTTCGTCATTACAGGCTGGGGGTGAGTCACTTTAAGACAGGAGTAAATAAACTTGGCTGGTTTGTCTGGTCCATTCAAAGATGGAAATGTGCCCAAAGGTTTAGTCTTGTGTTGAACACGTTAGTTTTAATTTCTTACACGTGAACAGACTCCACCCAAAATTAAGATCAGCTGATTTTACAAGTGCAATGATACCTCACTTTAAGAATGTAAATGATCCAACAAAGCTATTTAAAATTTTGATCTACAATCACTGTTGGTGATTTTGTTGTGCAATTTGTCTTTATATTAACAGGATTCCGGCTTTTGTAACTGCTGTGTTGCTCATTTCTGGGGAAAAAATATCTGACACAATTGACTCATCATTCTTTTATGGCAAACAAGAGGTAGCAACATAACTCAGAAATAATTGTACAGCTCTCTGTCAGGCAAGAACTGTTTTTTTTTTTAACTTAAAAATCTGCATTTGCCTTCTTTGACAGTTAATCTGCACTGCAGTTGTACTTGCCCTCAGTATACTGCTTGGAGGTGGCTCTTTGGTGTTTCTCAGTAGAGGAAGTTGGGCTCAAAATGACCAAGTCCAGGAGGGAAACTCTGCAGAGAATCTGGTGACTGAAGATGAACCAGAAAACCAGAGTTTGTTTGAGCCAGTCAGCACAGTGGGAGGCCCCAACAGAGGTACTTCCTCTTATGCAGACTCTTTATGTCATATTTTGTTGTTTTGATGTTCCAACATGTCTGTTTAATAACATTGAATGACCAGGCTGTCAAGTACAACTGTTTGGTCATTAAAATACAGCACATGATCATCACTAGAGCACAGAGAGGCATTGCTGTGTCGTTGTTGTGAAGGAAATGAGAACTATCTGCCATGCAGGCAATGTAACTTACACTTAATGTACAACCCCCCCTCAGATAACTTACAATTACATGAGCAAAAAGTTCTGCAATTATGAAATAAACAGTGACTAGTCAGAAGTAATTGTTGTCCTTATCTGGAAGAAACACAGCAACACAAGTTACTGATAATCTTAGTTCCTTTTTTGAAAACAAGGCAACACTGAACACATCCTCTCTCTCTCAAAACATGCTTTCTAAGCACATCCCTTGGTAACACTCTCCATTAGGGACACATATTACACATATTAGCCATTAACTAGTTGCATATTAGTGGCATATTAACTCTGTATTAATCATTAAAGAGCACATATTAATTCCTTGTTCTGCATGACCATATTCTAACTAGGCATTAACTAAGAGTTTCCCCTAAAAGATCTAGTAATCAGTGCTTATTGATAGAAAGTAGTAGTTAAGATCTTAACATGCTCTGTGCTGTGTTGGCCTTATAAGGTAGTAACACCAGATGAATTTCATGTAACAAAACTGTGTGTGTTAATTGTGTCTAAATAACTCTAAATTAAGTCATTGCATCAATGCAAACTAGGCAATTACTTATGAGCAAGACCTCATTTTTGCTTTATAGAGAAACAAGTTAATGGTTAATATGTGTCCCCTAATTTACATATAGAACAGCCTTTATTGTCATTGTACTGTGGGGGGTACAACAAAATTTAGGGTGCTCTCACAGAGCCACCGTGCATCACAAAAACAGACAAACAGTGCAAAACAGCATACCACAAAAACATAAACAGCATACAACAAGACAAAAACAAAAACAGGCTAAAATTTAAAATATGTACCGAAAAGTGTTTTAACCTAAGACTCTTGAGCCTCCTTGGCTAAATTTTATGCCATTTTGATAGGTGAGATGTCAAGAAATGATTCGCTAGTAACGCGTGTGACTTTTAGCTTTATTATGGTATTACTTCTTGTATTGTGTTACTTGCTCTTTGCTCCTGGTGTGAACTGGGAGGATGTTATAGTTACACATTAAAGACTCCTTCTAACTTTTATCACTTGTTATCAGAGTGCCTCATATGTGACTGTGTACCCCAACCGATGCCTGACATGATCATCAGCACAAATATGACACCAGCAACCACACCAGGTATTGTGTTAATTTTTATTCTTTGAGATTTAAAATGCATTAAGCCAGAATTTGTAAAATCTGGCAGTACGGAATGTCCATCATCATATAACCTGTGTTTGAGGAATATACAGCTTATCTCCAGAGGTAAAAACATTCAGTGTTTCACAATCTGTGTTCTGCTGCCACCTGCAGGTCAGTGTGAGAACAGGTGTGAGTCCACAGACTGCCTGCTGCTCAAAGTGGAGGAGCTCCAACAGGTCACAGATAGACAAGTGGCTCGTCATTTGCTCTTATGTCTGCTTCTGACAGTCAGCTTGCTTGCTGTAAGTAAACTACCACCTTTCACTTCTACAGTGGCATGAAGTCAGCCCTGTTGCATAAGTAGGTATGTTTAGTCAAATAAGTCAAATACAAAGGGCTGAGCTGTATAATTTCCAACTCACGTGAGTATTGGTCAAGGACTTCACCAAAAGAAAGAGAAAACCCCATTCAAAAATCCCATTAGAAAATTAGTAATTTTTGGTCTTACAGTTAAGACATATACACAACTAAAAGGGTGAATACCAGGAATTCTGTGAATCTAAAAAATGTTGAATAAACTCATTAGTCACAAATTCTTAGGCAGTTCAGTCGTATGCTTTCTGTCACTTAAGGACATGCGGTTTTTTTTTTCACTCACCTTGTTCTACAAGACATTACTGTCACCAGGATTTACTGTTTATAGAGCTTCAACAATTTTAGTTTTAGCTGTGGACTACTAAATGAATCAAATGTGTCTGTTTCTAGCTTCTTAAATGTGAACATTTTCTGGTGTCTTTACTCCTCTGTGACAACTTATCAGCAATGAAAATAATCAATAGTTGCACCCTAACTGTATATATTTCAAACATTAAATATGTTTTAATTCCTGTCATGACAGAACTTTTCCAGCTGCTTGTGGCTGCTGTTTAACAGTGTTCCTGGTCGACTCTACTTGGAGCTGCAGTTCTTCTGTGCTGTGGCTAACTTTGGACAGGTTGGTGCCCCAGATACTATAATACCAAAACTGTGAGCATTAATTGTTACATGATAGCAGGGTGTCATGACATGTTTTCTGTTTCCAGGGTCTTCTCTCCTTTGCTCTGTTTGGGCTGGACAAGCATTTCATCATACTGCCATTTAAGAAAAGGTAAAGAATATTTAGAAGCTTTTGATGTTTTTTTTTTAATAAACACATGATACGGTATATGCTGAGTATGTAATCCATGTGTTCACTACACTAAACAGTGACCATGCAATATTTTGTTTTTGTGAATGGTGTTTAGGTTACACAAACTGTGGTATGGAAAGAAGCAACAAGAGCAGCCGCAGACTGATCTACCTGAGGATGTCAGGATGACCTGCCTCCAGTTCACCAAATACCACAAAGACCAGTGTTGTCAAGACATTGTTAAAAAAAGAAGGTGAGAGCACAGAGTCTTACTGCTGCTCTAGTCAGAGGTTGTTGAGAAACTATCTTGAATAAACATCTTCCTTGATGTGTGGAAAAACACACCCTAATAACCAGTCACATACCACAACAACACAAAAAAATGTATTTTAGTATCAGTGCATGTGGGCTCTTGTCTTCTTTTACTCATGTGGCCACCTTTCGGTGAATGCTTCTTTTGACTTTCAGGTGTGGGAGGAGGACTATGGTGGACTGTTTCCTTGGCTGTGAACTGGTGGAGTGGCTGCAGCAGGTGGGCTTAGCTCAGGACCCCGGTGAGGCGGTGCTGTACGGAACCCGGTTACAGCAGGGTGGTGTGCTTAAACACATTAACCAGGAATACGACTTCCAAGACAGTCCTCTTTATTACATCTTTATTGCGTGAGACACAAGGGGACGAAGACTTTTCATTTCACCAAAGTTAAATGGCATTTTAGTCAAAAACACTGACCTTTAAAGAGTACCTGTCTGAAACCTGACACCCTGGTCAGTTCAGCACAATGTAGCATGTAGTATAATGTATCAGGTGCTGGAACAGACCACAGCTGACTGTGATGCATGGGCCAGTGCATAATGCATTGTGTGGAGTTGGTATAAAGGGAATTAACAGAGTGTAGGTTAAGTCATTTTTTAACCAGCTGTGTCTTAATTAACATTTCATACAGCAGGTTATACTAAGATCTTGAGTTGTAGTGATATTGCTCCAACCATCAAGAGCACGATGATTAGACATTAGTAGTAACACCACTCTATAACCATTATCTGTCATTATCAAAATCATTTATTCTGAGATAAAACCCAAAGTGGGAGTAAATTAAATGGCAAATGTTATCCCTCATTTAGTAAAACTGCACTGTCTAACTTAGAACTGTAGATTAGAGTTTTATTAGGAAGTCAAATTCTAAATCATGTGTACAACAGACTGATTGGATAAGAATTTTAATACTTCACACTGACTTATCAGACAGTCTGATTGTGTTTTGGTGGGTAAAATATTAACTTGATATGTCTGATGGACAAAACTCCCAAAATAGGAGCATTTACAAGAACTTATTTTAAAGGGCAAAACAAGACTTTGTTGCCTTTTTAAAGGCATTTTTTGCAGGTATTTTTCTTTCAGTCAGTATTTGCACTTTCAGTTGTTTTATTTTTGTTGTACAAGCAATAATGCGCAAAGGGTTACCTTTTGAACCACAGTTGGGTGCAGTCAAAAAACTCCTTCTCTGAATGTATTGTTTCCCTCACTGGGACACTTGAGCGTCTTGTCACTCTTCTATAAAAGCTACTTGCCAAAGGAAAAAAAAGGGAAGATGTGGTTAAGTCTTTACCCATTTTTTTCAGAGTTTGTTGTCAGTTTAATGTCTGATTTCAGTACTTTCATATGTTAATTAACTGGCTGGACCAGTACTGTACTTTCAGTTTGCTGCAGTTTAACATGACTTGAAGTGAAGAGTAGTTATACTGGGTTATGTTAGCTGTATCTCCATACACCATTTCAACAAACAACAAGTCAGTTAATATAGACATTGTGCATATTTTGCCATGTTTACATTAATTCATTTTTATTGTTTTAAAGTGACCACAACAAAAGCCAGCTGCCATTTGAACATTTCAAAAAGCCTTAATAAAAAATGTATACGAGTCTCAGAACTTAAGGAGCAGTGATGTAACGCTTTATCCTCCTCCACAAAACTCCACTGAACTTCAAGTTGCTAAAATGTGAGCTGCTGTAATTCATTTTTTGTCTCTCAGGTATATAGAGAACTAACTCAGCTAAATGAATCATTATTGTGGCTTTTTAAGTGCAAAAGTTTGTGTTTATTATTTAAATCAATCACAATGAGAAACTGTAAAAACAATCTTTTTTATTTTAACAAAGGCTGCATATTTATTGTATTGTTTTAAAATAAAACTTATTTTCAAACTCCTCAGGTCACATATCTCACACTTCATTTGTTCTGTATTCATGATGATGATTCATATGATGATGGTCAATGATTTAATACATCAACACCCCAATGTACAACATGGGACTTGTGAACTCTACTGCTCAAGTATCCTGGGCTGCTAAATTTTATGTACTTATACTTGACTAAAATGTAAACTGCAAAAACATGTAGTGCTACTGTCACTCTTGAGGAATGTTTTGTGCCTCCTCTCATCTTTTACCATACACAGCTATTTCCTCTTTAACAGATTCTGAGAACAGATTCACCAGAAAGTCAGGTTCTTCAACACCGACTGAAAGATGCTCCTCCATCTTTGTCATCTTTTCCTTCTCTAGCTCTCTCATACTCTCCATGATCTTCTTTCCTCTCTCCTGTAGAAAACAAAAGAACGTGTTCAGTACAGTCAACAAGATGAGCCATATTAGAAATGTAGGGTATGAAAAACATCTTTAAACCTTGTGGGAGTCAATGATGGCAGCCACCAGCTCGTGTTTGACAAACAGCTCATGTTTGCGGTCAGGTTTGCTCTGGAAGCGCGGCTTCCTCTTCACGGGGTCATCTGCACCGTAACTGGGAGAAGTTGTCTCCTTCAGTGGTTTGAGGTGTTTCACAAAGATGAAAGGTTTGAATACAGACCTGTTGTACCAAAGAACGACTCATTAAATCGTCAGCAACTGCTGTGAAAACAAATCAATGAAGAGGTGAGACCGAGCTGTTTCACCTCTCAGGGTCTGGAGTTGCTGTGAAATAGTGAACCCCTGGCAGAGCGGGATCCTTGGGTATCACTGACACCATGCTTCCTGTTGTCATGAACATGCCCTCCATGTTGATGCCACTGTCTTTATCTCTCAGGATGTCCATCATGACCTCAGCAGTGATGTGACCTTCGGTAAAGAAATTAACAGTGGAAGAAGTCATTTCACTTTGTCCTCTTGTGTGTCAACTCTGCACAATAGGGCGGAGCTTTACTGACCGTTGCTCTTTTCCAGCAACTTCTTCCCCTCGCAGTATCGGTTCCCGGCTTCTTCTATCCTGGCTGTAGTCATGAAGGAGTAAACTGTGGCGAAGTTGAACTGGGTCTCTCCGTCCCACCAGCCCTTGCTTCGTGCATATTCCCTCATTCCAGGGTGCTCCTTGTCTATCTTGGTTGTTATGCCATACTGGTTGGAGATGTTGCGATATCCCTCTAGAGAAGTGTTAAATGAGATGACTGTAGATACATCACATGTAATAATGACTTGTACCAGACACCATCTAGAAACAGCCACACTGTTGTTTTATACTGAAGGCTTTTAGCTTACATCACTTTTATCCTTATTTCGAGAGACCTGTCAGAAATGTGTGCCTTGCCTTTCTGCACACACTGAGCTGATTTGATCTTCTGCACTGAAAAAGGCCGCTTCCTCTCCTCTTTGTCTTACTACTGACAACACAGACCACCAAAGCTTCTCACCTGTTTAGAACTTTTCCATAGTGTCTTTGTGGATTTAGTTATTACTGATAATACTGCAGCCTAAACAATGAATTACCCTTTGAAGCTGCATTTAAAACGAGCACCCATAAGCAGTATTCTTTCTCTGATCACCTTCCACTCGCTCTGCTGCCCAGTACTTCCCCGATGTTTCCAGCAGCCAGGCCTCCGTCCTGTCTGAGATGAGGAAGCTGTTGTGGTAGGTGAAGCCGCACTCATCCTCCATGCAAGATCCTCCCTGGCCGTATTTCTCCAGCAGCTCAGTAATGACATCCACGGCTCTCTCGGCTGTGTCGGCTCTCTCGAGTGCAAGCCTGGCAAAATTGTAGAGTCGCAGGTTAATGTTTTATCATCGTCTGGCTCAACAGAAGCTCGGCCACACAAACACTTTGCTCTTACCTGACAAGATCCATGCCCAGGAGAGCCTCGTCCCCATCAGCACTCTCTCTGCCCCACACCGCTTCATTCCCAACACACACTTGATGCTCATTGGCACCCATCTCTGCCCCCCACAGCCAGGCCGGCTTGCTCAACACGACTGCATAAGTGTGTTGGACCTGCTCTATCTCTATGTATGTGCACTGTTGACAGGAGGGCCCAGACACAGGGGGGTGGGGTGGGGACAAAGTGTTAATGGTTATCCAGGGAGCAGTGCGGGGGAAATTGAAGGTTGCAGGGCAGTAACATGCTGTCTGTGTCACCTACCTCCACCTTCTCTCCTGCACCGTAGTCTGTGGCAGGAAAGTACACCACCTCTTGTACTTCATCACAGGGCCTGTCAGAGTTTTTCCCAAAAACGATGCGCTGTCCCTCAGTGGAGGGGGGCAGAGCCACGAAGGTGTCACAGGAGGAGGGGAGCATCTTCAAGCTCAGATTTCTACAGAGAGAAAGACTTGATTTGACAGCTGGCATAACACATATTCACCCAACAGAATTGAAGAGCATAGTTATCTTAGCATGAGTGATCAGTGCACAAAGACATAGTATTCAGAGCTGATGTTTACATTAAGTGTGCTGTTTAAAGCTAAATGTGCTGCGACAACGCTCATATTTACAGCAGGACAGCCTTACCTGTGCGTTCTGGTCGTATCGAGCACAGTCTAAGTTTCTAGTTTCATTTCTGTTTCCAGCTCTGTGACTCACAGTGACAGTCCACGTCCTGTGACGTCGAGCACTGCAGTCACGTGACCGAGCAGAAGTTAGTTTCATATTCGTAGTTAAACCGGAGGATCATATAATGTGGATAATCACACCTTTACATTTCTACATTATTTGTTTTATTTAATCGGTATTCCGCAATCTAGATGATTTCAAATATAACATTATTTTATTTTACTGTAAATTATGTCATGCATTTTTATTTTTATTTTGGAGTTTGTTTGTTTGTTTGTTTGTTTCCAGAATGTTATTTTTCAGATAGGAAACAATTTCACAGAGACAATTACTGTCTAAGTTTCTAAGTGAACCTTTTAAACGATTTTTCCATTATGGATATAGATGTATTTCAGGGAAGGAAACCCTGATTTATACCACTTTAATTTCATAAAACAATTAAAAATCCAATGATGTAGATTTTTGCTTATACATTCCAAAAATGTAATTACACAGATGAGGGGTGTGGAAGCCCATTTCTGCCAATTAATGAAAATAAAAAAGATAAAAACTGTAGTCCATAGTAAGTCATATTAACAGATAAAAAGTCAAAATAATGAAAAAAAAACCAACAACAACAACTAATGATTAGGATATAAAAAGACGAAATTAAGACGTTAAAAGTCTTAATTATGAGGGGGAAACTCATAATACTGTGAGTTATATAGTCGAAAATATGACAATAAACAAACAACTGCCGACTTTTTAATCCACTTTTGTATCCCATAATTTGAGTTATTTAATTCCCTTATGTCGATTTCTTTTAGATAAACTATCACAATGATTTACCATGAGAATTTTATATTTCATCTCATTATTTTTCTTTAATGATTTTGACACAGATCAGCAGCTCGCCTCTTAACACCAACATAGAACTGACTTCCTGCCGGCGGATGTGTTCGGTCCAGTCGGTGGCGGTAGTTCCTCTGTACGCTGTTCGACAACAAACGAAGAAGAATTTGTTTACATGCGGGGAGGAAGCTACGCTAGCGACACCGTTAGCATACATTAACGTTACCGTGCCAACTCAGTTGGTGTAATAGCCTTTCGGTCATGGGGAAGTCATTTGCAAATTTCATGTGTAAGAAGGATTTTCATCCTGCGTCGAAGTCAAATATCAAAAAGGTAAGCGCTAGTTACAGGTTGAGATTAGAGGACACCAGGCTAGTCGCTAGTTAGCCTTAGCTATTGCGATCTACTGTGATAGCTAGCAACTTTAGACCCCAGTGTTTCTGGCTTAATGTGTGAATCATGATTGTTGACAGCACATGTAAACTGCATTTGTTGTTTGCGCCATTTAATTGTCTATGAATATATGTCGTTCGGTTTTGAACAAAGCTGTTGCTCCAGGTAACCGTAGCTAATCCAAAGGTAACCTACAGTGTTAGTGGCTTTTATTAGCACACTTCTGTGTAGATGGCTTTAGATTGATAGTGGAGTTAAATATTCTAAGCAAGACTTACTAGATTTTCAGGATCAGATTGATTTAGATCTATACATGTCGAAGCAAAAGTTGACCAGCCATTGCCCTGCGGTAAGAGTGAGAAACGACAGCCTATAATTAAGTTTCTGTGGGGTGAAAATTATCAAAGACGATCATAAAACTGCTCAGTGTTTTAAAATTGTTGAGCTATGTTAACTTTTGCCCGCTGTTCATATTTGCCAATTGATGTACTGGGGAGTATGGGATGTAATGTGGTTCTCTCTGTTGTTTGCAGATGTGGCACTGTTGAATGTCCTCCTGTGTGTGTCTATGTTTGAATTGTTTAAATGTGAACTAACGAGGGATTAGCTCCTAGTACAATATGATAGCAATATCACTGTACATAATCTTCATACACCTCACAAATTAATTTTAAATCAAATAGATTTTTTTTCATGTTAGGATCAATGCTGCAAAGTCAAAGAAAAGAAGCAAATGTTAACATTGGGAAGCTGAAACACATTTTTGTTTGGGGTTTTTGAAACATGATGCTGAAATAGATGTCAGTGATTGCATGCAGGGCTTCACAGTTATTGATCGGACCTGTATCAAGCTAGCACATGATAAATGTGTACGTCTGTCAGGATAGTAAGGAACTGCAAAGTCAAGAAGAATTTGTGGTGTAATCGCCTTTTTCTCTTTATCTCGCAGGTATGGATAGCAGAACAGAAACTGACTTTCGAGAAGAACAAGCAAGAGGAGCTCATGCAGGCGTATCTGAAAGAGCAGGACGTCTACAACAACAGGTTGGATAAATACTGCAGAGCACTGCTACACAGTGAAACCATGCATCCCCTTCAAAACTGCTCTCTGAACAACAGATTTGATTTGTAGTCTTTTAGTGTAATAATTAACCACACATGGATACAATAATTCTTAACTTTTTATTAGAGACTAATAGACATGTTTTAAAGAGTTCTTCCCGCTTGATAGTTCAACATATTGTTTTCTCACTCCTAGGTTGTTGATGGGGGATGATCGTGTTAAAAATGGCCTCAATTTCATGTACGAGGCTCCACCTGGTGCATCCAAAGGTAAATTATTACAGTCGTCTGATCCGAGGGATTGTGATCCCTGCTGACTATGTGTTGTTTATCACTAATCTCAGACACCAGATTTTTGGCAGGTCATGGTTAATGTTTTAATATGCGTGTATTTGTTTCTGTTTTACTCTTTACATAATTATCTTCGACACTGAAGAGGAAAAAAAAGAGGTATGGTTGAGAAAAGAAAACAAACCTTTATAATTCCACACTGAGTGTGCATTGAGAACAAAAAATGTTTACACACTAGAAGTCATATAGAAAACATTTGTTTTTCAGGAGGGGGAAGACGAGTACAAATTTGAGTGGCAGAAGACGGCTCCTCGTGAGAAGTAGTTGATTTTATTCACAATGAAATTTTCCTGGCATGCTGTCCAGTGCTCCTCCATCATTTTCATTCTTTTATCCTCAATTGTCTTCATGTAGGTATGCAAAGGATGATATGAATATCAGAGATCAGCCATTTGGAATCCAGGTGCGTGGTTTTTCTTTTTCTTTGAAGATAAACTTTTTGTTGCACCAGTGATACTCAGCCAGAGGTGCGTCAAACAACTATTTAGTTTTTCTCCGATTTTTGCTTTGTATCTTGTGAAATACTGACTTCTGTCATCTGTCTTGGTCCCTAGAATTCTTGAAAAAACCTGTTAAAGGAAAAGCCATGCTTGGTTGCATGTTTATTCTCAAACCATATCCTGTGATTTACAGGTTACATGAAGACAGTGACTCAGTACAAAAAAACTGTTTTGAAACAAGTCATATATGACAAGTTTTTAAAAATTAAACCATAGTTGAACAATGTTAACGGTAACAGGATTTTTTTTTCCTTCCATGATTTGGCGATGCTATTGTTAAACGATACAGAGAGTATTGTTTTTATTAAATTATTTTGCTCCCGTGACTCAGAGGAATGTCTGCTGTTAACTCCCAGGTGCGCAACGTGAGATGCATCAAATGTCACAAATGGGGCCACGTGAACACAGACAGGGAGTGTCCTCTGTACGGACTGTCGGGTATCAATGCCAGCTCGGTGGCTCCGGAGGAGACACCAGGTAACATCTGTACAATAACTGTACGACTGTTCTCCTGCAGGCTTCTGTGTGGCATTTTATCAATGTGATAACATGTCATTGTAATACATGTGTACAGGCCACAATGATTTTATATTTATATGATATTTTTGTTTTATTGAATTTCACACAAATAAGTAAAGAATGAATTTAAGCATCAGTAGATAAAAGAAATGACAACTTTATAATAGAAATATTTGAATCACTCAAAATGAGAGCAGCAACAATTAATTGATTATTAGCTTTGTTGTCAACTATTAAATTAATCAGCAACTATTTTAATGACTGATCAGTTTTAGATTTCCTTGAGGGGAAGTCAAACTGTCAGATTCCAGTATCGTAAATGTGAATATTTTCTGGATTCTTTGCTCCTCTGTGACAGTAAACTGAATATCTACAAGTTGTGAACAAAACAAAACATTTGAAGAAGTCATCTTGGGTTTCTGGGAAACATGAATAGGCATTTTTCACCGTTTTCTGGCATTTTATTGACCAAACAACTATTCAATTAATCCAAGAAATTATCCAGAGATTAATAAAATTCAAATAACCATTAGTGGCAGTGTTACAGCTTTAATGAACATATAGCTGAATATTTATATGTAGACATTTGACCAGCTGATATTTGTTCCACCTCCCAAAAATATGTACATATATATTCAATAAATTGTAAAGGATTAACTGAAATATAACCGTATATAAAAGAAACCGGCAGCCAGAATATCTGTGCTGCTTGATATTTGTGACCAGTGAGTTAACTCCAGTCAGACACACTCTTCACTGCAGCTACACCTACTGTATCTTTCCTCCCGGTTTCAGCTGGAGCTCCCGGGCTTGAGCTGATTCTGAGTTCTGCAATCAGCGAGTTGAGTTGTAAAGTAATAATGTTTACCCTGAGTCCAGTCAGTGCATGGTGGTGTTGATGGTGGAGTGCTGTAATGGTCCCCCTCCTGCGCAGATGGGAAAAAAATGTAATTATTGTGTATTCTGATTCCCCTAACTGCTGCTTTGGCAGAGAATGATATTGTATGATTTGCTCAGCCGGAAGTGGAGTGAGTTGATTTGGTGTCCCATTCTGTTAACAAAGCCGCCCCCTGAAATTCCCACTGTGGAGATAGTGGTTGGCAATGGTTTGACATCAATGGGACTCTGAGGCTGTGATTTGTGCTAACAGGTCCGTCGATGCACCCCTCGGAGTTAATGGCGGAGATGCGAAACAGTGGGTTTGCCTTGAAAAAATGTGTCCTTGGTAGGAATGCCACGGTTTGTGATCCATCGCAGGTAATTGTCTGTCTCGCACTCCCATCTTTGCACAAATAGGACAATGTATAGGGACACACACACCTTCAGAGAGAAAAGACTAGCTATGTCTGTAGAATATAAATTACACTGCAAATGGGCCAGTTATTGGGGCTTTAGTGATGTACTTGCATATAGATTTGCTCAAATTTGCCTTCAAGAGTCATATTTGTCTTCATATTTTAGTGCTGATTCAATGAGCTGTGCACTTTTACAGGATTATGTTGCCAGTGATGAAGAGGACGACCCCGAGGTGGAATTTCTGAAGTCATTAACGACCAAGCAAAAACAGAAGCTCCTCAGGTAAAAAGTAGCTTCATTTACAAATTCTTAAAGATCTTTTTATGCCTAAACAAACTATCTTCATTTTCATGACAGAATAAACAAACTGATCTTAAAGGACAACACAATTTTATACTGTTTTACTTTGTTTATATGTGGTGGACCCTGCCACCTTTCTAGCTTCAAACAGTGTTCTATGGACCTTATTTTCCTCTGAGAACCGCTTGTTTATTTAGTTATTTAAAAAAACAAAAATGTTTGAGTTTGTGCTGTTACCTCATTAATATTGTAAATATTAAAATTCTTTCTTGAAAACTACATAGTTCCCCTTTTAACAAAGGAAAGCCTCAAGGAGTAGATGTGGTTGTTGCACCCAAATTAAATTATTTTTTTGTAACATTGTTTAAATATTTTTTAGCCTCATAAATAAAGAAATCAGAGTGGACATCTCAGATGATCTGTTTAACTATTTATGTTTTCTGAGCAATTCATTTTGAATCAGGTGATAAACATGTACAAGTACTTTCTTGAAACTCTGCTGTGATTCCTTAATGTAATTATGCCAAAGTAGTGTTGAATGATATAAATTAAATGTTTGTGTTACACAGAAAACTCGACCGCCTGGAAAAACAGAAGGCCAAGAAGAAGAAGAGCAAAAAACAAAAGAAGAAAAGCAAAAGAAAGCACAAGAAAAAGCCTGAAAGTAGTGACAGTTCGAGTGACTCCTCCAGCAGCGGCAGCAGCAGCAGCAGCAGTAGTAGCAGTGGCAGTGATAGTGGCTCGGATTCAGACAGCCGGGGCAAGTTCAAGAGCCAGAAGAAAAAGAAGAACAAGAAAAAAGATCCCTGTCGGGATAACAGCTCTAAGAGCGAGCGGCGAGTCAAGAGTCAAAAGGCCTCCGCTCATAGAAGCAGGTCACGGAGCCCTCACACTAGACACAAGCGGCCCGAAGAGGAGTCCGGAGATTACAAGCAAACAAGGACAGAGAGGGGAAGGAGCGGGAGTCGACATCGCAGCCCGGAGAACAAGAAGGAGCCGGAGGGAGGTCACGAGAGAAGGAGACGCAACAGCGGGGACGGGCAGAGACCTGGCAGCTCCAAGTCTGCCGTGGACAGAAGTAGGAGCCGCGAGAGAGGCAGGGAGGACAGAGGTAAAGACAGGCGTCACAGCAGAGATGGGGAGAGGAACAGAAGCAGCACAGATGGGAAGAGAGGCAGAACAGCAGATGGGAGGAGCAGAAGCAGGGAGAGGAGGAAGGAAAGAGAGGGCAGGGGACGGAGCCGGAGCAGAGAGAGAGGAGAGAGGAGTCAAGACGGAGCGAGAAGGAGACACTGACGGCAAATATTGACGAAACGTGTGAAATGTTTTGGAATGTTTTTTCTGTCATGTGCCCTCTGCAGTCACAATATGTAAAAACTGCATATGTGGTGCGCTGATCTCCTTTTCCTCCAGCAGAGGGAGGCAGTGCACAGAAGATGTGTGTCGGCTGCTGTCTGGTGTTGTCCCGCACCCGCTGTATGAAAGGCTCTAAATTAATTGATTACCATTAGAAGCAATTTGCAGCTGTGATCCGTTGATGGGAAAATGTTGGACTCATTTTAATGGTCACTTGGCCACAAGGAAGACGATTGCTGTTGCCGCAGTTTTTGTTTTTTGTTTTTTTTTTAGCTTTTCAGTCTTTCATTATTGTGTAGTTTTAAAATACGACATTGTTCACTGTAACGCTTGTTGATTCCTTGGAAAAAGGAAATCGGGACTTTTTATTTTCTGATTAAATGTTTAACCATCTCAATTTATTGTGTTTTTTTTTTTTTTCTAATTTTTTTATTGCCGAAATGAAAGAAACGAATGACAGCGTGAGACACAGATGGAAACAGAGATGTGGATTTATTCTGTTGGTTGATCACCGTCACTTGTCTTTAAGCCCTGGACACTTTTGCATAAACTAATCTGTTTTTTAAATAATATTTATACAATTTTCAGGTCATAAATTTCCCCTTAATGATCAAACATAATGTGCATGATTCCTCGGAGCTGTGAAATACGACCTGCTGGGTTTTTCTTTTCTTTTTTTTTTTTACGGGCGTCAATCCAACACAAAACAAATATGATTCCTGTCCAAATATACGGCGTCTGAGCGGAGCCAACACTGGAATCCAAACAAAAGCAACCAATGGCGCCAAACAGGAGGAAAAAAACAACTATATTGTATTTTTTTAAGTAATGCACGTTTTTTATATTTTAACCGGGAACAATATGTTGAATTTGAATTATAATTAAAACCATCTGACTAAATTGGATTTTCTTTCTCCTTTTTTAATTCATTTTTGGACCATAAATTACATTTTTTTTTCTTAGTCTTCGAAATTTAAACTCGAACATTTTTGCTATAATTTCAAGAATGTCAATGTATTTGTATTTTTTTTTTTATTTTTATTTTAAAAAATTACCCAAAAACACATTTCTCTCTCTCCCTCTCTCTCTCCACGAGCATACATTTCCACGTGTCTCCTGTCAAGTGTTGCTTCTGGCTTTATATTTAGATGAAAAAGTCAAATTGGCGATCTAATTTGCTAGTTTTCACTCTCTGGCCGTTTTTCCTCGAAGCCGCTGTTGCACAAAAGGAAATGAAAATAATTTCCCTCTATTGCCTTCTGGTCAATTTAACATCCTCTTCAAAAAAAAAAAAAAAAAGGAGAGGGGTGTCTGGGTGAGATGCTTTTCCCTGACGTATTCCCAGTCCCGGACTCACGCTGTAATTATTCCCCGGCTCTCTCTTTTGAGAGTCGGACGCTGCACTGGGTTCGCACAAAGAAGTCAGAGAGCATCCTTGAACCCTTTCAGCGCGAGGCCCACTGATATTCAAATAACGCGCAGACACCGTTTGACTGCGCCGAGCGGAGAGCATTTCAAATTCGGGGCATTTGCATGTGACTCTTTGCCCCCTTTTCTTTTCTCTTAAAGTTTGAAAAAAAAAAAGAGAGAGAGAAACTGTTTCCCATAACATCTATGTGTTTTTTTCTGGCCAAAAAAAGAAGAAGAAGAGGAGGAGGAGGAGAAAAGAAGAAGCCACATCCTTACTCTCGCTCCATCGATTGGTATGCAAATGAAAGCAGTTAATTTGGACAATTAGAATAAATATCCAGGGACCTTTTGTCGTCAAACCACCCCCTCCTTCGAAAAAGCCCCTCGATAAAGTGAAACTGAACAAAAGATGTCTCGGAGATTAATTAGATATTTGATAAGACACGAATCCCTAATCGCAAATACAAGACACATGGGGCTGCGATGTGCTCCAAGTCATAATTAATAGCATTTAACAAGATTTTCATTTGGGCATGAAATGTTTTTTTCCGGGGCATTAAACATTGATTTATTCCGTGGAGGGGAAAAGTCAAGGTGTTGTAGGTGATTTTTTTTTTTTAAAGGAAAAAAAACCCTCTAAAATTTTAAGTTAAATAAAACAATTTTTCAAATCAAAATTCAACACACACAAAAATACGAGAAAATATAAGCTCTACATCACAAAGTCACAGCCTCTGTTTCTTTTTTCCATGATGTTTTAATTACGATAAAATGAAAGTCTTATACGTGTGACTTTATACAGGTAAACATTTATATATAGATATTTTTTTTTAGCAAAGAAATAAAATGGTTAACCAAAGAGTTGGGGAAAAAAAGCTGTGCACGTACATTATCCACAAAGTGCGTCGAAAGTAAACTCCCTGATTTCCAGGATACCAACACGAATAAAACAATCATAGCCTAACATTTACATGAAAATAACACAGAGTTTAGTCGTCAATATACAAGAGGTGACTCACATTGTCCAAACCCAAAGTTCAACAGGTTCTCTTTTTTGTTGTTGTTGTTGTCGCGTAACCTTTTCATGGCAAACATCTTTCATTTTTCAAAAATCCCCCGGAGGCCCGCGGTAACCCAGTCTGCTCGCTTTAGATGGATTTACGCATGAGATACTCGCTACGCCTGCATGTGGAGAATATATATTTTTTTCAGGTTGTTAGACTTTGCAATCGCTTCTTGAAATATTTTCTCCTTTTTTTTTTAAAACTGTCTGTCAGATAAGACCCGTTTTTGTTGCTGTGCAGTTTGTTTTGTTTGTATTTTTTTTTTTTTAAGTTATTCTCGTTGTGATTTTTTTTTTTCAGGGCTCGTCGTGAGGAGACGGATCCTTTACAGCGATTCTGGGGTTTACACCCTCCAAAATAAGTTCTGGCGACTCGGACCTCGGGGTCTCCAGGTTGCTGGTGTCGGTGTCGCTGTCGCTGCCCTTTTTGCCTCCCCCGCCGGCCGTGTGCGTTTTGATGTGCTTGCTCAAATGGTCACTCCGCATAAAGCGCTTGTTGCACACCGGGCAAGCGAACCTTTTCTCGCCGGTGTGGGTGCGCAGGTGTCTCTGGAGCTCATCGGACCGAGTGAACCTTTTGCCACAGAAAAGCCAGTTGCAGACAAAAGGCCGCTCGCCGGTGTGCCACCTCAAGTGCGCCTTGAGGTGAGACGTCTTCCCGTACACTTTACCGCAGCCGGGAATGTGGCAGCTGTGCAGTCCCTTCCTCCGCAGGCTGGCCCCGGCGGGTCCCAGCCGCTCAGCCTCCTGACAGTTCGGGCAGTCACATGTTGCTCTGCCGGAGTACCGCCGGGACGACCTCGAGGAGCTACTTATTCCTGAACTGCCCCCAGAAATCATGGCGTTGGCGGCAGAAGCGTCTGTGTACGTGGGGATGACCGTTTTGAAGCCGTCCTGCGTTAACAGGTGCTGGCTGGTGGACAGTAGATGAGACGCGGACGGGCTGATTCCAGTGGAGCTGAACGCCGAGTGCGTCAGCGAGGAGAAGTCCGGGTTGTAGCCACTCAGCTGGGAGTGGATGGCTTGAGGCGTGCCGGAGTGCAGCGAGGTCTGGAGGGTGCCCGCGGGGTTCTGGACGTCGAGCCACGAGCCGGGGTTCGTGTGGACGTCCCACCACGAGGACGCACCGTTGGCGACGTCTCCGGAGATGGTCGAGTGGAAGCCGGACTTGTACCACGACTCGTACGGGTGCGCCATGCCCACCCGCGGGTACAGGGTCTCTGCCGACGTGTGGACTTTGGAGATGAACGCCGACTGGCCAGCCTCTTGGGACGCGACGCTGGCAGAGTTGGAGAACAGACCGCTGTACTCTGTGGAAAAGGCGGACGAGGTCGGGGAGGTGGAGGCTAAGCAAAAAGCGCTGTTGGAGGTGCCACTGGTCGGCGTTAGTCCTGTCGACGCGCGGCTCGTTGCTACCGTGAAGCCGGGCAGACTGGATCCCAAGTTGCAGCTGGAGGAGGATCTCTTCCACGGGTGAAATCCACCTTTGGAGAAAGCGCTGGAGTCAGGTAGAGTTGTAAGAGGACTGGTGTTACCAATTTTGTTGCATGTTGCAGCCAGCATTGCTAGAGGTGTAGTTCCAAACCGTGGCTCTTCCTGTGAAACACACACACACACACACATACACACACACACACACACACACAGGAGTTGGATTTAAAACATGCAGCAACAGACAGTGAGCAACTACAAGTAAATTCTAACAACTGTGACGATGAAAGGTCTAACTCGAGCTGAGATCAGTGTGTTTGGAGAGATGGCATTAAAACAAACAAATAAACAAAGTAAAACTGATGATAGTAAATGTTTTACAAACTTCGTCACGAATGCGTCTCTTCTGTTGAGAAGAATAATAAAGTTTGTTCGGCTCTGCTTTATCGGCATTTAGCGGTTCATTTTATCATGATGAATACCAGCCGAGAGGAGCAGGGCAGAGGTGACTAACACAGCGACAAACCCTCACTACAAAAAAAAAAAACTTGAAAGCGAGCGTGTTCGTGAGGGCAGGAGACACTTACATGTCGCACAGAAAAGCAGCCTGCAACAACTTTTACGCACAACTTTGGCGCACAAATCCAAAGCGAGACTCACCCCAAGTATAGACGTAGCCATATCCAGGGTCTGTGCTGTGAGGAGACTGTTCGCGATGTCAGTGCTGCGCGGCCGCTCCAATATGTTGCTTTTTTTTCCCTTTTTTCTTTTTTCTTTTTATTTTTTATTTCCTGACTCGGAGTCACCGTGTCTGACTCGGGTCACACGGTTTCTTTCTTGGCTCGCAGCTCCCAGCACTACCTAGTTGTAGAAGAGCGTGTTCTTTGAAGTACAGCTGGCGAGGACGCGCAGCCAATCTCGTGGCCGCATTGGTGGCCGGGGATTAAGTCAGCCAATGAGAGCCCCGACCGCAGACAGAAACACCAAAAACCCCGCCGTCAATCATGTGCTGTGCAGCCTCTGCCTCAGACTGTCATACAAGACACGATTTGGTATTTTCTTTTTTTTTTCTTCTTCTTCTTCTTTTTTTTTTCTTTTTTTTAAAATGCATACAGTTATTTTTATGTATTCTCACACGAAGGCTCAATGTCTCCTTTTCATTGCAGAATTGAGTTCACGCGTCAGTTCTCCCGAGAGGTAAGCCGTTTTCGGTCGTTTTTTTAAAGCGTTTGCGGATTGTGGTGAAAGTGTGTGCTTCCAGGTGTCCCCTTCTCTGATTTTTCAGTATCCAGATCATGCGCAACACGTCATTGAGAGATAGTTAAGCGCAGAGTCTCCTGAACAATGTGAGGGACGCTGCTGCTGCTGCTGTTGCTGCTGATGACTTTATTAAAAGTGTGTGTGTAGCCAGCCGGTGCGCGCTGCTGTGCGTTATGGCACCAGCTGATGTTATCAATATCTATCTACAAATAATATCTGCACTGTGTGCTTTATCTTGCATTTTTAAAAGTCCTAGTGTTATTTTTTTTGAAAATCAGAGATGTTTAGACGAGAATGCATCAGCTGCCTTGATACATGACGAAAAACCAGATCCGGACGCGTAATCGATCAATTAACGGACACTTTGTTTACCTCCAGCCAAAAAAAAAAAAAAAAAAGGTCCACACGCGTCCTGCGCCCCCTTGCTCGCGCGCGGTCGTCTCCTACCACCCACCGACCCACCCACCTCCAGCCCCTCCACCTCCCCATCCCCTCACTTGTTGGGGGGGTGGGGGGTGCAGGTGAGGGGTTAATTAATAATGACAGCTTGCTTTTTTAGTAGAGAAGTATTTTATAGGAGCACGCAAAAAAAAAAAAAAAAAAAAAAAAGTTTGAGCGTCCAGCGGGACACCTGACTGCGGTGAGGCCGTCAGTCAGCTCCACCAGGAGCCACGGTGGCGTTTAAAAGTGATGCCAGCCTAATCACTCGTTTCATCAAAATCATGCACAATTAAGACCATGTCGGTTTCAGCAATTCTCTCCAACAAAACTTGCGACTCTTGCTTCTTCTTCCTTTTTTTTTCTGTTAATATCACAACACAGTTCAGTCCGTGGCTTGTTAAAAGCGCCCGGGGAGGTTTTAATGGCACAATGTAAAATTGACCTGCTCTGACGTGAATCATCATCCCTTATTTTAAAAGTTAAAGCAATTTTCCCCCCTTAGAGAAAAGGCTCGACCGAAAGATGTGCATTACAGTATTCATAATGGGTCAAATAATGCTCCATTATAGAGTGTGAATGCTGCCAGTCAGTTTGTTCAAATACTCTCTTTTTTTCTCTCTCTCTTTCCTTATTGTTGCGTTTAAACCCCACCTTTGGATGGATGAATAAAAATCAGTCTCATCAAATACCGAGCGCCGCCGAGAAAAGGGAATCATTTCTGCAATCATGACAATTTATCAGAGTGCTGTTAACAGTATTAAATCTCTATTCCCGCGTAAACAAAGTTGATTGTCGCCATAGAAGTCGAATTAATTCGAGCGTTAAATAAAAAAGAAAAATGAGCGCAGAGTGTTGTGGACGTTTCTTTTCATTATATTCTAATAATAGAACAATTAGACGATAGATAGATAGCTTTTTTTCTTATATTAATATTAATAATAAATATATGTTACACTCCTCTGTCCATTTGTCAAATTGTTAATATTACTGTGCACATGTTTGTGTGTGTGTGTGTGTGTGTGTGTGTGTGTGTGTGTGTGTGTGTGTGTGTGAGAGTGTGTGTGTGTCTTCATGAGGAGCAGTGTGGCCGTTCACACTGGAATAATGATGCTGGAGTCCTAACAAAGAAATCTACATAAGAATCTTCACGCTCCAGTAAATACACTGCTCCATTTAAAAAATACATATATGTGTATATTTATCTTGCCATGAATTTAAATGGAAGGAAATGTATTTGTCTCAGTAATGATAAAAAACTAAAGTGATATTTCAGGTGTTTGCTTGGGACAAAACCAAGAGGGAACATGATCCTGCCTTGTCATTCAAGTGAGGATTTTTTTGAGTTGAATCTGTAATTCTGGACTCCATTCGGGTGCACTTCTCTGTGGCAATTAGGAGCCTATTACAAGCCATTAGATTGATCAATGTACCTTAAACAATGGGAATGATTTATTTGGTCGAACAAAACGCTCTGCGTCTATTGTGATGAGTCTAAGTGGGGGTGCATCCATCAACAAAAGATAAATGATTAATTCAGACCTATTCATTTGAATTCTTTCGACAAAAGCCGGCCCCACTTGCCTCAAATCCAGATTATTAGAGCCTCATTTTCTGCGTGTTAAACCAGACAGGCTGCTGGATTGGGGCGATGGTGTTTTTTGGTTGTGCCCCCGTGTGCTTTAATTTGTATTTCTGCTGAGGGAAGTTTATTTGAGGACATTTAGCTAATTGTTGTAATTTCGTGTGCTCGTGTGGCTACACCTGTTTCTCCCAGAGGGGGCTGGAGGAAACTATGAGTGCAAGGATGTTACACTTTTATTTCTGTGGTGCTGAAGCTGCACACTGTTGTCTGGCGATTATACACTTATATCGTTATAAATCAGAGGAAGCTCATGAAGATTTTCTCAAGATGGATATCATCCTTTTTTTTTCTTTTTCTTTTTTTTTTTTACAGATATGTTTGGGTTGTGACATTTGTTTTGTTCTCTTGTAAAAATGAAAACACCATGATAGCAAGCAGTATCTGTTCTTGTTTTAGTTTGTCATGGTTGGCTTTAAATGACAACGTCTGTGTCTCGCCTGCCATTTTATAACCTGCACTTTAGGTCATTGTTCATTTTGGTGCCAGGTAAATGGAACAGTACATTTAAGCGCACTGCGAAATAAACTGCTCAACAATAAGAATTCATTGCCGTAGGAAGTCGATAAGCTATAAAAACAAGGGCGAACGGCCAGATTGCTGGGACCTGTCAGTATAGAGACACAACTTGTGGATGTCTTCAGTTACTGTCAAGACAGATGATTCAAATGTTAATAGAAAGCAGGCAGCTGCTGACAACACAGTCAACCCTCTGATAAATCCAACAGGTCTGTGTTAGACTGATCTCACAGCAGCTCATCAACCTGAATCAATGGTATCGACGGCTAAATTTGGAAGCGCAGGTCAGCCTGCCCGCTGCACAGTGTCAACTTTCATTTCCAGTGGCTGCATATTCTATTTTGAGCGCGGCGAGCGAGCCAGTCCGAGTGCAGTCGCCTGGTTTCATTCGAGGACTTTACAGTAGCCTAGCACGTTTTCTGTCAATGAACGTGTGGGTTTTTTCCCCCCTCTGAGTTTGTTGTGGAAGTCAGCAAAAAAAGAAAAAAAAGTTAGGCGTGGGAAATGGCTCCGAAGAAGGTGCACTTCATGGGGAACGGCTCCACATTCAATAATTGGCATGTGTTGTAGATTATGTAATGGCACAAGTGCTGGTTGTGACTGCAGACATTTCCACATTGTCTTTATCAGGGAAAGGGAGATGATGGACTGAAGGTGCCACCGCTGATTGGAAGGTTCGGCACCTCGTTGAAAATAGGAATCGTCGGCCTTCCCAACGTCGGGTAAGTGAAATGTTTTTTTTTAAAATTTGTTTTCTTGCCTTTCACACGTACACACACCAGCATGTGCTCTGCTCACATCTGAACTATGTCTGCCTTCCATGATACCATAATTGTAAATGCATGTAAGGCAGGATGAAAGCTGAGAACAGCAGAATGCAAGAGAAGAACTGGACAAAAAGATATGTGAATTTAGATATACTGTCCAGACGGCTTCGGACTCAAGTCAAATCTTTGTCCAGTTTTACACCTTCTGCACCGACTCTACTGAGTGAAACATACACAATATGCATGATGTGCAGGATTAAAGCAAGAAAGCCTCCAAAAAAGCCTTCTTTCTTAAACGAGAAAGACGCTGGTGGAAAGTATTTCAGTGTTCCTTTACAACCCAAGGAGTGTCCCTGAGGGTGTTAAGTGTCTGTAACCATGTGTGCCCCCACCAGGCGAGGATCAAATCCTACCAGAGCTTTTCATCCCACGTCTTAACTTTCTGTCTAAATAAAAGCGTGAGAGCTGCTCAAGCTTCGACAAAATGCTTCAAACACTATGTCCAACTTTTTGTTTTGCAACAGTATTGTACCAGATATGTTTTAATGATTGGACGATTCAAATAGTTGTCGTACATCAGAAGTCAAAGTTTTAATGAAACAGATAAGAAGATAATTTTAGTATGCATTCCGTATTGTACCCCTGCATTTATGAATGCAGGGTTTTATTTTTGCAATAGTGTGTTTTCAATGAGAGGAAACAGTTCATGTTACCGATGAGAATGTGTCACGATCCATTTCTATTTGAATAAAACCGAATGACAGCAAGCAAATATTAACCCACCACACTATTATGCAGAGAAAGAGTGACATCTGTAACAATCCCTGTAGTCCATTTGTTTTAAATACCCACTTATCATTCATCATGGCACGCATAGGTCAAAGGTCACGGTACATCCCAAACAGCTCTCCGGCTAATAACGGTGAGTCAACAAGTCAAGTCAGTTTTATTTATATTGTCCAAAATCACAAATCACAAACCCTATCTTAACAGTAAAATCAAAGAAATCATACCTTGAAGACAATATCCTGATGCAGAAAATATCTGAATGATTTTTGAGTCTGAGTCTCAGTTTGTGTGATTTTTTTTTTATCAGAAAGGTGAATAACTTGACAGAAGTCTGAGCTACGTGCTGTGTGTTAGGTGGCTGACACACTGTCTTCAGGTGGTCAGACAAATCCACTTTGTCAGCATCTTACTAAAACCCACAGCAACATCCATGACAGAGTCTAATCACAGGGCAAGAGACTCCTGTAGCCCACCTTAGAGCCACAGTGATCTGAACAGCTTATCTTCCACTCAGCTGACAGGTTCTCATCTGTTTGCAGCTCCCTAAAACACTTTTCAACACAACTGTTGTTATCAAGTAGCCGAGAAAGTTTTTTTTTGCAAGACTTAAGAATCGCAGGTTATGATGGGACAATAAGGTTATTGTACTGGATTAGCACAGTTGAAACCACAGATATTGTGTCAGTGTAGCAGTACACAGGCAGATTTTTTTTACTCATTTAATTCTATTTCAGATACTCGCTATATTGATGATGGAGAATAAACTCTGCAAATATTCCATTTTCCTCTGATTTTGGAGCTCCAACTCTGGACTGAGCAGTCTTTTCATTTCTTACCCCGGCGAAAAACCACAATTTCTTCCTGGTGTAAGCAGTAGAACTTACTGAGGTTGTGGCCTGCCATACCACATTTGTGTCAAAGAACAACTTGTCCACCTTCCTATGGTTTCTTCATGACTGAACCATGTTCAGATGCCAGCCTGCTGTTATTTGGGCATAACTGACACACATGGGAAACCTAAGAGCGTGATTCAGCCAAGCTTGCAGCTATTTACACCAGAGCACATGTTGTGTTTACTGCCGTGCTCTCTGCTCAGAGCTCAGCGAGTCTTGTCCATTTAACCCCTTATTGGGACTATACAGTATATAACCTAAATGCCACAAGTCACTCTTAAGGCTCTATATGAAAACAAAGGTACCTTTCTTTTTGCCTTCAGCGCAGCTCTGCCGCATGAAACTCGCTCTGTGTTTGTGTAGCAGTCATAGATTAAGAGGCCAAAGTGAACAATTAATCTCAAGATAATTACTTCTTGAATCTTGTGAATCTCTATTAATCTCAAAGTCCCCAAAGCCCCATTTAATATTGCTTGATAAGTCAAAATGCACAAAAAAATGTCCCACATGTGGGTGAGGATATATATACATTTTCCACAGACGTACAAAACTCTTCATTGATTTTTATTTTTCATTTATTTGGAGTGGATAGGCCGCAGGAAACAATCGGACAGTATCTTGATGAAACTGAATTAGGCAGCTTGCATGAACCGAGATGATTAGGATTAATGAGCCATTAAGCTGGGAGGCAAAGAATCGAGAATCTTCCGATATTGTAATAATACATATATCAACCATCACAGGAGTCATGTAAGATGACTGCTGGGAGCCGACTCTGCTCTCCGACCCCATCTGATGAGCAGGAAAATGTGTGATTACAGACTGATTTGCCAAATCACACGTTTAAATTATGTGTGCATTGACCGGACAGTTCTCTTCGTCCTCCTCTTCTGTCTTAAAGCTGCTGCACACAACTCACATTTTTGGTGGATTCTGGCTGCCCCTGTGGGTGAAAACAGCGTGAACACTCCCACCTCCTGAAGATCTTGATCTGTACCACCAGACTACTCCACAGCTTTTTTCCTCAGGCTATGAAACTTCTCTTCTAACTTATCCCACCTGGGTATCAACAGGCATTAAGAATAACTGTAATAACTATATAGAAATAGCTAATCTTCTTGCTGATTGGCTAGTTTTCTTATGAAGTTCTCTTTGAAGCATCAGTATTAAACTTGACTAGACTGTTTTTAATAACTGTTAAAAGTTCCTTGTGGTACGCTTAACTTTTCTACTCTGCTCTTAATTCAACAAAGGGAAAAAATCTCTATACAGCCAACTCTCTGGTAAAAGGCTGAAGAGTTTTTTATCTAACATTTATTTTTGTTCTAAATGCTGTATCGTGGGCAATTGGATATGTTTCAGTTTCATGGAGACGTTTCACCTCTCATCCAAGAGGCTTCTTCAGTTCTAACAAACTGGAGGGGAGTTGCATTAAAGGATATGTCATTTTTGTGAATGTTGGACGTGAAGTCTTTTTAATTACATAGCTAGACGCATGTTTTATGACAAATATGCACCTGCTAGAAGGATCCTCACTTGTATTTTGAAATGCACTGTGTATTCCTTATAATACGCTCATTATAAATGACAAAAAAAGAGTCAGATAGATGTTTGAAGCTCCATTTATCCCCAAAAGATCCAAATTTTATATAATCAGTGATTCTTATCTTGCAGTATCTAAAACTGGAAGTTAAATTAAGGCATATTTCTTACTTTTGATTTGACATGGATCAGCTTGATTTTTTAAATTTAAAAAATAGATTTGCGAAATAAATGTAGCTCCAGCTGTTAGCTCCTTTTGGATCTTTCACCTGTTCTTCAGTCTTAATCAACTATGGAACCTTAGTCGCGTGATAGGTCTATAGATTTGTAATGTGTTTCACAACACATATCCAGTCTACGCCTTGCTTCGTAGACTGGAATGAGGGGAATGAGTTTCCACCAGCCACCAGTGAAAAAAACACACTAAAGCCTCACCTGTAACCTCAATATATGTCACCTTTCCCCCTTCTGTCCAGGATATTAGGCTGTAATTAGCATGTTGCTAAGTGATTTGCTGTGCAATTATTCTTATCATTAAGAGCATTTTTACACCTGATGACGGTTGAAGTGTTACCGCGGAAAATCTTTCTCCCCCCCCCCCCCCCCAAGGTGACCCAACAACAGCCTTCAAGTACACGTTAGAGAAACAACCCAGCTTTATACAAGGAATTAATGCCTGCTCTTTAGCAATCTTGAGCAATTTCATGCCTATAGGACTTAGCAAACAATCATTTCAATGTGAAGCACCGAGTGAGGGGATAAAGATGGAAAGTCCTGGATTAAAGTGAACTGCCATGCCATTATTACTCTTAGACACTTGCCATTGTCTGTAGATTTTGAAGTACACTTGAGCTGCTTGTGCCATGGAAAATAAATCTCTCCCTGGTCACAACATGGGGCGGTGTTTGGCTGATCCCGTTCGACAGCTGAGATCTATCAGAAAATGTAATTTTGCCCCTCGATTCCATGTGCAATTGATCTATTATGGGATTATCTGACCTTGTAATTGGACATAATATTTTTTTTCATTATTCAAATAATCAATCTATTAGAATAAGCCTTTTGCTTTTAGTGCAGGAAAAAAAAAAGACAATCTTGCATAATTTACTAGTATTTCAGGATCATACTGCCAGACAGTCGCGCTCCGCACACCAGTCGTTTCATACAGATTGGCCTCAATGCTGTTTTTATTTTCAGGAAGTCAACCTTTTTCAACGTGCTGACAAAGAGTCAGGCTGCAGCTGAAAATTTCCCCTTCTGCACCATTGACCCAAATGAAAGCAGAGTGCCCATTCCAGATGAACGCTATGATTTCCTCTGCCAATTCCACAAACCTGCCAGGTATGGGGTCACATCGTTCACCTATTATTCACACTTCAGATCTGTAGTCTCTGACGCTCTTCTTGCTATTGGTATGAGAAAACATATAACAATGTTGTTGACATGTAGCTGCCAGTATTCTGTATGGTGTATGATTGCTGCTCTACTCCGAGGTTTTCTGTTGACGAAAAAGGCTGAAGCGTCTGAAACCTCCAACACCTGGTTATCATACACATTTGTATGGGCTGTTAAAGCAGGATGAATTCAGATTTCCTGTGCTATACTGACAAATTAATGGTGAAATTCTGACTGACAGGACATTCGACGTTGAATAGCACACAGCATTTCCGTGCATGAATTCTTATAGCATATGGATCTCAGGAACATCCTTGTTCTGTCCTTTTTATGTTTTTTACTGTGACTTAATCTAATGAAAAACAGATGCGACTGCTATTAATAAATACACCAGTAACCATCAAAATACAACATATCTGTGCAAGAAAATGCAATTTTCTACAATAACAACCTTAGGCAGGGTGATGTGTTCCTAACTTACCATCAACGTGGACATTGTAGTTATTTGGAAATGTGTTTTATGCGCGACTGAAAACAGTCCCCAACAAATGGGCTATTTACTATAATATATAATAACATCATGCATTTCTGCTAAGATGTCCACTTAAGTTATTTTTTTGTGTTGGTTAAACTCAATGTTTTGTTTTAAGGCCATTTGAGGTAGTTTTCCATTAGAATGTATATTTTTCTCCACTACTTGATGTTTACAAGTTGTATGTATATTTGGGAACAATCTGTTCAACTAACCAAACTCCCTGCCATTTAATGCAACACCATGCAACAAGCACTTCTTGGATGGTCCCATTTCCAACGTTAGGAAGTTGTTCTTCTGACTTTAGTGTTAATGAGCTTGTGGGTGGTAATGTGGAGACAAGATGGACACTATGATGAAGTGAAGTGAAGATGTGCTGTATTTCATTGCTCAGAGGTTTTAAACAACATGTCAATAGCTGTTTAAAGTTTAAAGCTGTATATTAACAATCGCTGGTATAAATGCTGGTAAGCTTTGCGTTTGTTTATGTCGAATTTTCAATTTCATGTTGTGACAATGGCTGTTTATGGTCTGATTAAGTTTTATGCACAAAACCACTTGGTTAGGGTCTGGAAAATGTCATAGTTTGGCCTACCTGGTTACCTGGTTTTGTCACCACATATTTGGCTGGAAATTTTCCCATCGATAACTTTGCTCAATAACAAAGATCACGTTTAACCTTGGGTTCAAAGATCACGTTAAACGAGTGCAACCTAATACAACACCAGCACACAAGAATTATAAAAACGTTTCCAAACAAGCAGTTTTGTCTGCTGTGTCTCTTCATGTACAATGTTGAGTTGGTAAGTTGAATACCAGAATGTTCCCTGTCCCTTCCAATTATTCTGACACCACTTGCACACAATAAAACTCAATAAATAATGGAGTTTAATCAGGATTTATCTGAAAAAACAAGTAATGTTTTATAGGAACTGTTTGATTCGACCGTTTGATTGTAGGACAATACACGCAGTTGTAGTTTTTGTTAAGATGATATTGATGATGTTTAAAGTCTTCAATTAATTACCCTTTTTACTTTTACTTCCAGCAAAGTCCCAGCGTTCCTTAATGTCGTTGACATTGCTGGCCTGGTGAAAGGTGCTCATGCTGGTCAAGGCCTGGGAAATGCCTTCCTCTCCCATATCAGCGCCTGCGACGGCATCTTCCACATGACACGTGAGTCACAGGTTGACAGTTTCCTTCCCTCACAGGATTTCACACCATCAACAAATCACATTAAACATACACCTGCAAGTTTATTTTATACTGTTTATTTTACAATATCACCAGCGACATTTGGTTGTACTAAATAGTTCCAGTACCAGCTTTTTGAAAGCTTTGCTCGTGAGGCATCTTGTGGTGTGGGTGCCAAGATCAACATCGCAGTCAGGAATTATGAAGTCAGACCAAACCTCACATTCCTACTGGGCGGCTCTCTAAATGAGAGTCACAGAAGTGGCAAGTGAAAGGGTCTGCGCCTGGTTTAGGCTTCACACAATCAGGAACATATTCTGAGGTTTGGAAACATCACAGGAGAAGCACCACATGATATTGTAACACGATTCCCAATGCCACTTTTGATTAAGCTTGGGCGCAGTCAGCAGAGGTAAGTAAGTTATTAATAGTGATGTTCCGATAACAGTTTTTCCCTCCCAATGCAGTCTCAAAAGTGACTTGTTTATGGGTATTGACAATTTGTGGGGTAAAAAATGTGTTAAGTCACAGTGCACAGGTGTACAAGACGCTGCTGAGAAGAGGCAAGGGCCTGTGTCTCATGAATGAATTACGTACATATGTTATATCAGATCATGCGTCGACTACTCAGTGATACACGATCCAGCATTTACAGAAGCATTTTGTAAGATATGGCCAGAATTTTAGTTCAAAACATTGAAAAATGAACTTTTTCAACTGTGTGAAGAAACAACAGTGGTGGCCTGATGTCAAAGACATCTATGTACTGTGTTACATAGATGTCCACTGATGTTTGCATGCTCACCAGCTAGCTCCCCCACCTGCCCTCTTTCATAGTACCCCATTGTACCAGCAAGAGCCTGATAGCCACCATAGTTTCAGCTGGGAGATGTAAAAGCAGTGAGTTCACTAGCAAGCCTAACAAGTAAGCAAAATAAACTCACAAAATATTAAGTACATAAATATATTTACACCTATTTTTCTTACTAAACAGAAAAATGCAAACGTACACCTTTTTAATTCCAGTTTTCCTCTTTTTACCGAACAAAGATGCATTTCGTTTGTCAGCCGAGGTTGCAGGGGAGGAAATCTCCAGTCAGCTTCGGTGATGTGGGGCCCCTTAGCTCCAATATTTACTGGTCTAATTGCTAATGCTAGCTCGACACTACAATTGAAGATACCTACAGCGAAGAGTAGACAGTCTAATATACTGAGAAGCAGTAGGCTTAAGCAGATGTATGCCACCCCGTAATGTCCATTTCCTATAAATTACACTTTTGTGGCAGCAGCAGAGACATTTCCAATACTGGTAGCACTATTAAGACAACATATTATGAGATTAACAGGTTTATTTTCTTTTCCATTTTATTCTTTATTCCCTGAATATCTCTAAATTTCTAAAATAACATTGTATGTTATAATGATAAGATAATAAAAATAACACAGATTTGTTCCATTGCCAAAAATTGTGGAAATTGTACAAAAAAATTCCAGACTGATTGGAAATCCTGCCTTCTGTTAGTCTGTGACAGTACAGATGTGATAACCTCAACAGATTATTCACAGCCCATCCCTCCGTGATTCAGGCTTCACTTTCCAGGTCTCCCTTTGTCTCAAGTTCTTCTGTGCCTCTGACATGGTCTTTGTCTTACACAATTTAAGTGTTTCACGCTAGAATAATTCAAATTACGGCAACTGAAATGAATGCAGAGGGCCTTTTTAGAAAAAGCTGAATTTGTTTACTGATTGTATGCTGTTATTGACTTTGCCACTGTGTGAAAGGAGCTCTGATTAGAGAGTCAGCGGTGGCAGGCATGGAACGGCCGGATAGAAAGGTTTAAGATTGAGGCCATTTTCCTATATTGTTTCCCGAGTTGTCTCTGTGCATCACTTACAAATGTATTACTTCTGTTTCAGCACAGTTTTCAAATAGCCTAAAACGCCAAGTAGTTTGTGAGGAACTAGAAGACCACCCAGACTTAAGTAATGATTTACAGAGTGGACAAGTCATGTGAGGTGAGACAAATGAGATTCTGTCTGTTCAGTTTTTAAGGACTTTGTTACATAAAAGATAAAGTAAAGATAAAATTCAGTCAAGAAGGTGTTTTTTGGTTATCTAAGACACTGAGGCGCTTATAAAAATGATTTAAAACACAGTTAACAGTATTATGTTCCTAATAAAAAGCTAAGTGTGAAAAGTGAGCTAACTAAGGATAGAGGCAATGGTAACAGTACTTTGGAGTCAACTCTAAGATTGTTAAGTTACTCTATATATTGTTAACAATATTAACCACAGTGTTTATTTATTTATTTATTTATTTTACGCATTTATAAAAATCACCAGTGTCTTTGATAATTATCAGCTATGTTAGATAATCAGGTAGCACCAACATTATTCAGATTTTCAGGGATCAAATAAAGGTTATGTTATATTATGTATGTTATGTTATGTTACGTTACTTTACGTGACATTATGCAGAAGAGCTGCCAAAACTGACGCACAGTGTTGTTTTGTTAAACCTAAATGTGCTATTAGTCTTTTTAGCAGCCAGCTAAAGTTAGTTGACTGACTAACGTCGGTATTGAGTTCAATCACTTGTCACAGTTAGCTTTGTGTATACTGTTAATAATATTTACCTCCATGTTTTAAATCACTTTGATACTCACCAAAGCATCTAAGTTAAGGGTTAGTCATGTTAGGTAGTCATTCGCTGTTGCACCAACAGTAGCTGGATTTTCAAAGCTCAGCTAACGTTATGTAGAAGTGCTGCCAAAACTGACTAGACTGTTTTCGTTTAAATTGAAGGCACTAGTCCTTATAGTAGCCAGCTAAGGGTAGCTGACGGGATGACCTTTCTATCAATTAAAGAAAATAATCAATACAGCTCAAAACAAAAAAAAAACAAAAAAAACAGGAAATGCTATTAGTTATGTACAAAGCTACTGTATGTCTGAAGTAATATTACTGTTGCATCACCACATGATAGTCAAGACAGTCAATTCACTTTCCAGAGTTAGCTTCACATATATTGTTAATAGTAATTACCACAGTGTTTTTATTTTATTTTAAATCATTTCAATAATCACCAAAGTGTATTAGAAAACCATTAGCCATGTTAGCTCGTCACTTGCTTTAGCACCAACATTAGCTGGATTTGCCGATCTCAGCTAACGTTAAGTTACGTGGTAGAGCTGCCAAAACTGACACTGTTCTGCAAAAGCAAGCAGTAGACCACTTAAGTGACCACAAATCATCTTGAAAAGTGAAGTCAGCCTTATTCTTTAAATGTCTTCTACAGTGTGAAGCCTATCATTGTGTTATCACATCAATATATATATATCACATCATTATTTTGTTCATAATGTGTCTGACACCATATGTATCTCATATACCATTAGTATATGGTTAAAACACCCACAGTTCCTTTTGACATGGGCTAAATGTATATGCCAGATCCTAACCCGAAACCGACTCTTTTGTTTCTACTCACACAAGGACGACAAACATCCTCAACAATTGGAAATAGTCCAATCGACAGCTTCAGCTCTCTGTGTGTTTACATCTATCTGCTTTGGCGTGCCATTGTTTCCTCTGTCGCAGAGTCCTTGGAAACAATGTGGTATGTTTTACAAGTTAACCATTAAACATAGCTGGTTTTGTTTTGTAATTATATCTATCTAGTGTCAGGCAGACTGCAATGTTGCAGCCACTACTTTTATATATCTTGATTATATGCTTGGGGTGGATCTCACTTTTTCATGTCTGGAATGGTATGTTTCTTTTTTTGTCATGGAATTACTAGAAGTCCTTGTAAAGATACTACAGACAGATGCTCGGTGGTAGTGACACAAACCCACTTGCGGAGATTAGTCTTCTTTTTCTGCCTGTTCTGTCTGTAAAATATTTATCTACGCCGGGCGTTTTGATAAGATTCCTTCAGACCCTATCTTAAAAGCTTTGCCTTTAGCTTTTCCAGCAGTATACACAATTTTTTGATATGCGTTACAGCATTACAGAAGCCATTTCAGGCAAGGCTAAAAATATGCACACCAAGACTGTTGTGCCTTGTTTTTTCTTCCAGGACAGTTAACCTTGTCACACCCAACTTTGCTGTGATAAGAATGTGATAATATGATAGTCAATCCTCAAAATATGCTGAAATCTCTTATAATGGCATTAAATCACTTGACATTTTGTGAAGAAACTATTCTGTTCTTATTGTATCACTGATAGGATACAAATTTTTTTTTAGTGAACATCCTTCGTAGTGATCAATCAACCAATCTCACAATAAAGTTATCATGAATCATAAGGTCCCCTGGCATGAATCGAAAAGACAAATAAATGGTGAACTGTTGTGTTTTAGTTTGGAATCAATAATATCCTCACACATCTGATTTGACTTTTTTTTGTGGGAGATGCAATGAGCAAGTCAAGCCCATTTGAAGATTTGTTTTTTTTGACTCAGTCTTGTGAGGATAGCCATGACAGGTTATTCCATTGAAGGACATTTTACTGTATATTTATCCCAATCTGTATCTGTAAAAATCTTACATCTACTATATTTTCACTGACAGATGCTAGCTGTGACCTAGCTGCTCCCCCAGGGTGCCTGTGTTTGCGTCCTGTCTAAAGACTAAAGTGAGTTTTCATTTCTAATTTTTAGCTGACATGTTATTTTGTTGTTGTATTCAGTAGCAGCTTGGTTAGATTTTGGCACCAAAACTACTTGGTTAGGTTTAGGTAAACATCATGGTTTGGTTCTAAATGCACCCTTTTTCTCTTGAAGTCAAAAAGAGATCAGTCAAGACAACAAGTACCAGCCAATCACAACAGGATTAGGTTGAACCATTTGGAAAACAAATAACATGTCTGTTAAAATCTGAAGACATCTTCACATCTATACTTGGAGCACGTGAAGAATACTAACATACCAGACAGGTTATCATCCACAAAAGTTAAGCATAGCACAAAATGTATAACTCTCAATTTAATGTTGCATTTGCTTCCATTTTGACTTTACACCCGGTGTAGATCTGCACTCACTGAATGTACTGTTCTACTTTTATTCCCTATATTGGGTCACAGTTCTTTGTGAAGAAGTTTTTTTGAAACTTCAGAAATACTTAGCATATAGAAACTTACAGGGTTTTTACAAAGGTGTGAAGGTGGAACAGGTTACCACATTGTATTTTATAGATTTACAGTTTTTGAAAGGATCCAACTTTTTCCAGAGATTTTCTTCCTGAGGCCTCAGAATTCCCCCAGTAGCGTGCACCTTGTGAATATTTTTCAACCCCTAATGACCTTGAAAAGCGCTGCGTTAACAGTGGATTTGCTTTCAACAATACCTTCCAAAAACTATTAAGTCGCTTGATGACATCCTGAAAGCTGATTCTGTTGAATGACTGGTGCTCCCCGGTCTCATAACAAAGTGGTTTGCAGGCTGAGCGTTCCCAGTGCTTCTGCGGTGACTGGAACAAGGCTGGATCCTTGCTTTCTGAGACAAGACACAGACATGTTCTACTTCATCTGCTCTTCTGTTCCCTGCAAGCTACTCTGCCAGCTCACCTGGCCTTATTCCCAGATGTTTGGTTTCCAGCAATTAGATGTTTGAATGCTCACACAGTGTCCTCCCGTCACTGTAGAAATGCTCTGGTTCACTCCTAATGAAGACTTATTTACGGTTGCACGACACTCAGTAAGAGTCTAGCCTTAAGATACTGTGGTGTATCTGTGGGGACGGGTTGTGGTTGTGGGCAGCCGGCTGGAAAGGAGCTGTTATTTTTGGCAGAGACTCTTCTCTCACTGTGAGATTCATGCTTTCAGCACCTGAACTCCTGGTTAAGTTACAACTCTTCCCTTCTCCTCCTCTACTGCCTGAGGTTCACTAGAGGCATCGTCGCCCATTTCATTAAACAATGGTTGCCAGATTTAAAGAGATAAACTTAGTAACATTTTAGCTAGAGTGGGAATGTTACATTGTTGTGTCCTTAACAGAGCTGAACAGTATTCATCAATAATAAATTCATTGATTAAGGCATTGTTTTTAAAGCTTAGGTCCCCTAAGTCTGTCTCTGTTGGACAAGAAGATGTTGGAAGGTTGTAACAAACAATTGCATTAAAGAGAATTTTGCAGTTGTTTGCTACAAACTGTAACCTTTACGCTATTTTCCTCATGTTGTGTATCGATTACCATCATTGATCTACATCACCTCAGCACTGAATGTTATAACAGCACCAGAGGTCTTGGTGTGCTATTGTCATTCAATTTTATGCTTATTACAGTACCCTAAACTATTACCTTTTGTTTTCTGGTGAGTACCAAACTAATGTCATCCCTCATCCTTAAAATGATAATAATAATGAATAAATAGGAAAATATGGCAGAAGTTGTAGCAAATCTGCATACATCTTTACAAACATGATGAAACATTTAAAATCACAGAATTAGCTGTAATTATAAACCTCTACCTGTGTTTACGACTACTGTATCTGTGGTACAATCTGATTGACAACTGTTGAAGTGATGACCTTTTATTAACCAACAAGACAAAGGTCAACTTCACAGTGACGCTTTAACGCCATAACTGAGGAGCAGAAGGGGAGAATATGACCATATTTCACAATTTGTACTGAAATAGTGACTCTAACTGGGCGCCCACTTTGAAACTGTGGTGATTGCATCGCTCGTCTGTGATGCCAGGTTGAAGATGTGTGTGAAGCATCCACATCTTATATATTGTTTTCTACTTATAGACATACGGCAGCAGTCCACCATAAGCTCATAGGTTTTGGAGATACTGAGCTTCAGGTTATTTTTGTAGATGCACCATGTGACGTAGCTGCTTTGTGCACCTCTGTGAAAATAGTCTCTAAGCGTAGGTGGTACGTTTATCGCTGGAAACATTCACTGGAATCAGACATGTCAATACAGCGATCACTTCCATTTCACCAACAGATGCACTTAATACTTGTTGGTTACTTGCTGTAAACTGTAACTCGTCTGGTGCACAGAGGCAGACAACCCCAAAAAAATAACAAATACATTCATATACTGCATGTAATTGACAGGATTATTACCCTGTTTGATGCCCCCTGCGCACAATGATTAATCATGATAACAAATGCAAGTCGTGTTTATTAACTGCTTCTGTTATCCAAAAAGTATTAGCTGTGTGTTTCAGCCTATTTCAGTTTTTTGGTTGAGGCTAATGTGATCGAATCAGAGCATCAGTCAACAACAATTTGACAATGTTTATCCCTCTCCAGGTCCAATTTATTCACCTCTAAAAATAGAATCTTTTAAAAAAGTTTAAATATCAGACTCGTCATTGTCTGATGAATATCTGAATCTGATGATAAAGAGTGAGTTAAATATGTTGGCCTTCACTTTGCTCGGTCTGGAAGGAAACCGTATTTCTGTTTGGTTGTTGCATCATTCAGACTCCAGCCCACACTTCACTAATCGCTTATACTGAGCAAATCAAACTGATTGTTTAGCTGCAGGCTTTAAGAACAAACTGGATTGACTATTCAGACAGAGATGATTTATGGCCAACCTGCCTCACCACTGACGCCAGTAATGGCTGCTCTCCAGCAATTCTGCCTCGTCACTCATCAACTTGCAAATTCTCAAACTTGACAAACATCCAGAACACGTCACCCAGCCCAGCGACTTCAGCACTGCGTGATCTGAACAGATCAGGCAATGAGTGAAGTTATCAACAACTCAGCTGCTGAATCTCTTGTTGCGTTGATGTATTAATTAACAACCAATACGAACAAGTGTGATTTTTATGTTTTCTGAAACATATTGATTATTTAGAAGGGAGAAATCTTTCAACTTCAGATAGGACTAAATATAGTTACACACAGAAATTACTTTCAGTAATGTAGTGTTTTTACATTTACATTTAGCAGACGCTTTGGCTATGTATACATTCATACATTGATAGCAGTGGCTATGAAAGGTTCAGACCAGCACATCAGGAGCAGTTTTGGTTCAGTATCTTTCCCAGATTAAAATACATACAGTGCTTTGTGTACACTTTTGGAACCAGAATAGTGTACATGGGATTAGCCTCACAATAAACCACAGTTTATGGCACGCCGAGGAAGCACTTCATTTAGTGTAACATTGTATTTTGTGAGATATGAACATGCACAGTAAACACATTTCAAAAGAAATGCGATGAATAAGAAAAATAGTTTAATCTACAAGTACTGTGCATTCACACTGGCCGTCACAGCATACACTTTTTGGCAGCTACGCGGTAAGCTAGCACAATGGCTGAGAAAGGAGAGTAGAGCTTATGGACAGATAAATTTAATTTTTTAAAGTCATTTCGTGATCAAAATATTGAACAATGATACATTTACATTCCATGATTGATTTGGACAAATATTTACTTGCGTGGTTGGTGTTAATGTTGTGGACCCAGTGCATCTTACAAACATCAGCAGCTGGAAGCCGGTTGTTTTTGTTAGCAGACTCCATTTTTTAACCAATGTTGGCTGCTGTTGTTCTCCGTTAGTGGAGCAAAGAGAGGCAAAGACAAGGTTATTTTCACAATTTAGACAAATCATCCACAGGCTTGTATAGGCAAACGAGAGAGTCAGAGAAGGTCTAATTTTTTATGTCATGTTACAATCCGCGCACATGTATTATATAAAGCCCCTTTATGAAGGGAAATTAGTCTAAATAGTCTTTTTACTACATATTCTGTACTGTTCTAGCAAAGGCATCTGGTTTCTAACGAGCAAGCAGCCCACTTCCCACACCGCACTTGAACAAAATGAAAACACGGCGGCCCCATGCAATATGTGCTTCCTTGTTTATGTTAGTTATTGTTTTAACCCATGCTGCAATTCTACATCTGCATCATTCAGCTGTGAGGATCATGCTCCTTTTGTGTGTTTCCGGGCCGTGTCGAGGAGCTGTCACAGCATTTAAATGAGCATTTTGCTTCAGCGAGAATGAAGAGTTTTTGTCAGCCTCCACTCATCTTGGATGATTAGAGCAAAATGTCTACCCATCTTGACTGGAGATCGCCACAGCTCCAGATAACATGCTCGGTGATTGAAGGTCGCAATATTTTGAATTCTAATGGGGCTGCAAGATGAATTGCCTGAAATAGACTGTAGAATCTTCCTGCTTCCTCCTCGTGCCCCCCTTGCCTGTCCGCTGTGAAAAGAACCACTGGGAATGGCAAGGCCCGATGATCATAGAATTATTGGATGGTGATTCTAAACCCTTCAAAGAGGAGTTGCTATGGAGATCTCGCTCCAAACTGTGAAATGATTCACCTTTGAAAGGCTGGAGGGCCTGAAGGCTGAACACATCATTGTTCAGGTGGCGGTTGGTTAGAAAATTGCTGGTGCCTGTGCAATCAGCAGCACTATAGTAGTTAAGGATCTAAAAAGGTTTGTTCTCTGAATGATGTGGGACAACAGTGGTGTGCATATGTCGGTCCCTTTCAATCAAGGCGCTCTCAGGCTCCGTGGTTTAACAAAGTAAATTGAATGACAGAGGTTAAGCTAATGATAAGGGAATTAACACTGTTGTTTTCTGTCAGAGTTCATGGAAACCGGAGCCTCCCCGGCACATCCACCTTTCAACAGCACATGGATCAGGCCCGTCTGAACAGCTTTGCCCCTACATGCAGTTTTTTTTATTTTTTTTATTTTACAGGCAGTCATATGAGGCATGGTGGAAAGATGCACCTTTAAAACTCTGCAGTTGACAGTAGATTACATAGGAAGTGGAGACACCTTGCAGGGTGCTGATATTCATACTATCGAGCTCTGTGATTTCACCGTGATCTATTTTGAAAGATGGGATCATGAAGAAAACATGAGTTGTATCCCTGAAGGGCTCAAACCCACCACTTTCTGGTGTCAAACTGATGCTTAGCAGCCAATAATTGACGTAAGAAACAAGGCTGAATATGCCACAAACTCTGTTACAGAAGCAGCTGTCAATTTCATGTATCCGAAAGTGAACGTCGAGACGATATTTTCTGAATGAAACTGTGTGCATTGCCAGTGTTTTTTTATGCCGGGGAGACATACATAATGTGCTTTTCCTGACAGACTCGTAAAATAGCTTTTACTGCTCTGAATACCAGGAGAATTGCGGCAGTGAGTTTGCATGAACATTTTAAAAGCAGTGCGAGGAATGCAAGTTCTTTAGATGTGCTCGTACCCATCTCGCGTGTGAAAACATGCACAGGAAGTTAAAAGTCAATGAATACTGTAATTTAACTGAATTATGTTGACCACATATCCTCCCAGGTAGCAACTTGAGAGGAAGCAGCTCAATCAGTATTGATCTCGACTTGACTCAGACAGCTGCCTTGTCTGTTCAGCTGACAGGAAAGTGGTGATATACAGTGAGATCGAGCTTGTTTGGTGTACTTAGGTGTCAGACTCTAACTTTTAAAGACACAACATGTAACGTTTCTGCATTAAAGGTGCACTGTGTAGTTGTGGGGAAGATACTTTAGTCAGATGAGAAAGATCTTCACTGACTGTATTTTATGTCTAAACAAACTAAATAAACGAACAAAACTCTTGTTTTCATGACTGCATAAAAATTAAAGACAAACACAGATTCGCACTGTTTTACATTGTTTATACGTGGCGGACCCTGCCACCTTTCTAGCTTCAAACATTGTTCTGGGGACCTAGTTTTCTTCTGAGATCAGCTAGCTTGTTCATTCAGTTATGGAAAAAAATTAATATTTCTGAACATTTTTCCTCATTAATCTTGGAAATATTAAAATTCTGAGGTGCATTTCATTTGGTCGCCTGTTGCTATAACTTCGAAGACAGTTATACAAAGAAAGGAAGAGTTTGAACTTGACTAACCATGATGCAAATAAAAAAGCCAAACACTGGTTTGTCAATTAATATTTATGCCTTAGTCATGTAGATTCTCATCAGCAATGGTTGCTATTTAACAATGGAAGACAACAACTCCCATTGTCCCACGCTACGGATGTCTTCTGGTTTCTTTTGATTGAGGGACCCTTAGCAACAGAAATTATATACTATATGTGTTCAGTTTTGCATAGTGAGGTTAATGTTAAGGGAAAAAAAATAGCAAAGTCACTAAAACATATTTGTTTTTATTCTATTTTCTCTTGCAATTATGATTTCAGGGCGTTTTATCCTCTCATATTTAACTGGCCTGCAGTGCCGCTGTAAGTCCATAATTTTACAGAGATTAGCCTGATCTGTAATCAGGCCATTGAACACCACTCACCCTCTGGAGACTAATCCTTTTGTCTGTTAATAAAGGAGCACCTGTTAATAGTGTCTTCAAAACACACGCCATTTGAAATGAAGCAGTAAAAATCGGAATTGTGCGACCGACCTGACTCCTGAAACTGGGCCTCTCCAACCTCTGTCTTCTTTTTTTTTTTTTTACTGTCAGTGTGTGTTTTTACTGTCTTGCATGTGGCTTTGTGTGGCGCCGCGGCCTCATAAGAGCTGTCTTCAGAGATCCCTACCCAGACCCAGTTGTTAAAGGACTAATTGTGGAGATTGCCCCCTCAGATTTCTTTCTCTCTCCCTCTCTCTCCCTCTTTCACCTCGTTCATTTGTTCTCCAGCTCTGAGCCGTGAATGGGACGGCGGTAAAGTAGATGTGAATGTTAAATTAGGCGAAATTAATTAAAGCAAATTACTTTGGAATATGTGGTAGTCAGAGGAGAGTGTCAGCTGATGACTAAATAGTGAGTGATCAGCTGCTCCGGCGCTTTGAAAAGCCTCTTTCAAATGTTGATTTATCAGCTTTTTTTTTTTTTTTATGAAGGATGCATAACAATAGTTCGACTTATTTAAAAAGAAATGTGTTTTGAAATGATTGCACTTGCTTTGGTGTTTTAAACATTTGTTAATAAATATAGTCATTCCCAGTGCTCTCATAAACAGTGATTATTAACAATCATGAGTGGTTTATTCACCATGTGAACCTTTTCAGAACTCCTCACTCCTAATTAATATGTGTTAAACTGAACAACAGACTCGTATGCGTTTTCCGTTTGTAACACAGTGTATCAAAACTGTACATCATAATTGTCTGTAATGTATGTATATTCTTGCAGCTAACAAAATGATTACATTGCATTATATTTTTTGAGTTCATGCAGAGACAATAGCAAATTTTCATTCCAATCAGTGCTGAACAGGGAGCTGGTAAATTGGCACAGCAAAACAATAATTCCACTGATTAGCCCCTTTCTGTGTGGCGTAAGTGAACTGTTTATACTGTGGAGTACCTCTGCAAGAGGACAGGAACCAAAACAGCCTGATTAGGCAAAGAGTAATTGGATAAGTTCATTTCACCATGAGGACAACGCACAGGATGACAGCTTGCACAAAAGTCTACAGCTTCTGTTGGCTTGCATGTGTAATAAGGCCACCGGTGTAGTATTTTTCGGTGTCTATCATTTTGTTGTTGAGCTTTGATGTTGAGATTCGACTGATGAGTGGTGCTAGATTGTAAAAGCCCCGTAGTTTAGTTTCAGGGAAAAATCAGGTACTTATCGCTCCTTAACCCAGAAGAACAACAAGATATGATATTCTGTGCATGTGGAAGATCCTTGGAGGGGGTTTCTTATTGTTCAGTTCACAGTTTAGTGTCTCTTACACTTCAATAAATACACTCCCACTCCCATTCCACAACAGTTTTACACGCATCTAGTCTTATAAATGAAAAAGAGTCTACTGCAGAGGATCAATTAGCAGAATTGGAACATAATATTCAGAAATATGTTTTTATCCATGAATAATTACCTGAGAGTAAGAATCATTGTGTATTCATTATAGAAGCCAACCCTTTGTATCTACAGAGTCCACCTTATTTCTACAGCAGCCCAGAATGGACAATCAAAACACCAGAGGGCCTTTCACGCTTTCTGCAACCACAAGGGGAGGGTGACAGCAGGCAGTGCAATCACCAGGATCAAATGAATGCAATTAATGTTTTTGCAAACATTTGTATGTGTAGTAGATGACGTAACATACTGACATGTCAACAAAATGTGTCATTGTGTTCACATTACAAATTTATGACCTGCAGGGAAGAAGGCTTATAGCCAGTGACTGCAGTTCAAGTGCCAACATTTTTGAGCAGGCACCTCTGGATATTTTTAAGGAGACCTTTAGACAATTTCCAGCTGTGTCTTTTGGCAAACTAAACAGATGCTTTAAGTCCAAATGTGATCTTTTTCAAACACTTAACTGTTTCTTTGTGCCTAAACCTAACCAGACCGTAAACACAGCGATGTCACAGATAAACCAGAAAATGTAACCTAAAGAAATGTAAAATAGTGACATAATGAAATGTAAAATATATAACATCTTTGTAACATTTATTCAGGTTGAGCGAGGAGTGTTTTGTTGGTTGCCATCGGCAACCTCACTGCTAGATGCCCCAAATCCTACACACTGGAGCTAAAAGTGCAGCGTTTCTTTCTTTCTTTCCTACATCATAATGCTAACATGCTGACGTGCTAATATTTAGGAGTTTATGTTTCACAGTGTAGCATGTTAGCATGCTAGTTATTATAATTTATCCCATGGGACACGAATGTCTACATAATTATATAGCAAGCCATCCACTAGTTGATGAGACATTTTACTCAAAACCAAAAATGCAGTTTTATGGCAGTTTGCACTTTTCAGAGCCAGAAGGTCTCTCCTCTATTTATACAGTCTACTGGGGCCACAGATATCTGTACAACATTTCATGGCAATCCATCAAAACGTTCCTAAATTATTTCAGTTTGGACCGACAACCGAGTGACTGACAGACTGACAGACTGACAGACCTCCCGTGAGCCACATAGCTAAAAAACCTTCAGCTCAGACACTGTCTCAGAGGCACTGTTTCTTGTTAGTGGAGGGTCTGTTTTCATGTGTAGACACTGTACTGTGTAGACATTCGTCTGACTTGATCTGATTAGTGGAGTGACAGGGGGTTAACTTGACTGTTCCGGTATGCTGTGTCCCATCATGACAACCACGCACAGCTCTGAATCATCAATATCTTCTCCATGTATCACCGTTGCAACTTGTTGAGAGATGGAAGCGACAGCCTCAGGATGAGTCGTGCGCATCACAGAGGTGACGTTATTATCTCGCAGGGCCTCACCTGTCAACATGCCGTTCACTGCTCAGGTGTGTACATGTGAATATGGATAGTTAACAATATTAAGAAACTCCGCGACGAACATTCCAAACATAGTGTCCCTCAACACGGCAATACTTAAAGCCAAGTCATCCAAATCACCTAACATCCCCTTCCCTGTTGAGTGAGATGGCATTCCCATTAAGGCACAGTGTGAAACTTCTTGAGTCACTGTTACTGACTGATTTATGAAAACATGCGCAGGCATATTCCATATACTGCATTTATGTAAACATAGCATAAAGGTGCTTCAACGGTGGAGCATAACTTAAGAACATTACTTTTTGCACAAGTATTAGTTGCTTTTACTTTACTTGAGTATTTACATTTTGTGCTACTTTATACCTCTGTTCTAAGGATGTACATGCAAAACATATGTTGTTCCAACAGTATATGAAATAATTCAAGCTACAACAGCAAAATGCTACTTTTATATACTTGCATAAGTAATAAGCAGCCCAGTCGCCAGGATAAGGTTACATGTCATAGGCTATGTACCATAGTGACATTTGTACAAAACGTATCATATATCACCTTCACATTATATGTTTATTACCTGACTTATTACCAGCTGCATTAACATTTGTATGCTTGACACCAGCGGTTGTTTTTAAGAAGAACTCAGGACTAAATGAGGTGACCAAAACTGGTATTTTAAGCCAAAACATGATCTCTTCCTAACATTAACCAAGTGTTTGTGCCTAAACCTAATCAGAGGTTGGGACAAGAGAGAAAAATATGAACCTAAGGAAAGGTGAAGTTGCAGCATAAAGACATGTAAAGTTAACTTATCTGTGGTTTTGCAGAAACATACTTTGCCAACATTTATTCTGTTGACTGGGTTGGTAATAATGAATAGATGATATCATAATATTTTTTTTCACAGGCACAGTGGACATTTATTTGAGTCATGAGTACTCTTACCTTTGATTCTGAGAACTCATTTTTCTAATAGGTATTACATTTGTAATCATGATATCTCAGAAGTGTTGCCTTTTCCTGGTTTCAAAAGCTCCATTACAGTAAAATTACATTTATATTGATTAATTAACTCATTTGTCCCAGTATTGATATTGAGGTATAAATATCATAGTATTTGATTTTGTTGCTCATTCCTAGTATTTATGAAGTCCTTTGTTTGTCTTCCAGCCCTAAGTGATAATATAAAACAGACTGTACATAAATTAAAGAACATGTTGGAGCCCACTACAGTTGCCACTAGTACTATTAAAGGCTGTCACTCTCATGTGACAGATGTACACCCGTCTCACCCCTCTCCCTCCCCTCCCTCACCCCTGAGCTCTGCTGGAGAATCAGAAGGAGTCCTTAGAGCAGCTGCTGGCTAAACGGTCTGCTTCAGAGCCTCATTACCTAATCACCAGCATAGCCACGGCTAAGACGCAAATGATGAGGGGGAAGACTGTCGTCTATCATCTACGAATGTTGACATTTTTCTCTTAAATCACACTCAGTTTTGTTTATCTCTCATATTTTTTCTTATCTTAATGGCTGATAGTTTTAAGACAGAGGGGTAGAAAATGCATGACCACACACTTTGCATGCAGATTGACAGACAAGCCTGTTCTGTTGCACTTAAAGCCAATTTTAGTGGAACTTACTTTGACACAGTAAGCTGGTTTCTCACAGCTCTGACACTTGCTCGCTGAAAAGAAATATTTAATGTATTCCTGAGTATTTTTATTATATTTGTTATGACTTTCCTGTGACTCCCACTGTGCTTTTTCATCTGGATGTTTATTTTTCCCACATTCTCTGCAAAAAGCTAATGATTTTTTTTTTGGGGGGGGGGGGGGGTGTTAGGGGGGGTGGGCAGCTAAATCTAATCACTGTTTCACATTCGATCTCAAGAAGTCAATGCCATCGATTCTGTTGCTTGTACTACATGTGTGCACGTTGTTGCTGCAGGGGGAAAAAAATTCTATACTGATGCACTCTCTGTGTGTTTGTATCCTGGCGCTGCAGGTGCTTTTGAGGATGAGGATATCATCCATGTTGAGGGGACAGTGGACCCGGTGAGGGATATGGAGATCATCCACGAGGAGCTGCGGCTGAAGGATGAGGAGATGATCGGTCCTATTATTGACAAGCTGGAGAAGACGGCCATTAGAGGCGGTGACAAGAAACTCAAACCAGAATACGTGAGTCAATGTCCCAGCAGGCCCTTTGCTCCCCCTCACAGCACGGCACAAATAATAACCCTCCCACACACATGGCCAAGGAGAAAAAAAAGTATGTTTTTTTTAATCTCCCTCCAATAGGTCTCACCCCTCCCCCTGCCCTATTTTTTTTTCCCCTTTCCGAGATTGAAAGTGATCAGGGGTCAGGGGTTTTCTGCTGTAGAAATCATTAATAGAGAGTTACTTATTCAGCTGCTGACCCTGGGTCACAGCACTGGGCTAATGAAAGTGTTTCCACACAGCTCTTTTCATCTAAAGTAATACTCAAATCATGGCACAGCTCTTGCTCATGCTTATACACCTACAGCAGCTCAGGAAATTGTGTAAGGCCATACAGCGGGTGACACATATGCCTATACCTCGCTATGAATACCGTAAATGTTTAGAATATTCTTTGACTGAGGATTCCACGGCAAGGTGCAGGGCAAAACACAGGGTAAGATCAGAAAAAAAAAAAAAATCACATCCTGGCTGTCGGATCACGACGTATGTGGATGCAAACGCATTCAGATGGTCATATTGTTAAGGTAATGAGGCTGAGTCGCAAACATTAGCAATGATCTGGTTGTAAACGTCTCATGATTCTCTGACGATGGAGGAGCAGGCTCGGATGGGCGAGGGGACCCGGCCTTTCACTCGGAGCGGCATGCCCAATTTCAGGGCCCCGAGACACCGAGGCTCTGACCACTCATTACACTAACGAGAGGGGCTTTTTCACCTGCTGCAGAGTTTGGTTGGTTCCTCTCAGACGACCCCCCACACCCCCACCCTCTCTTTTTACAGCCTACAGCACTACCCCACACCCCTGTAGCCCCACAGACAGGAGCCATTCAGGCCAGGCAGGTGGCCGCTTACGCACATAATTGCTAACAATTTTAGGCAATGAATAAAAATGATACATTACTTGTCAAAGGTTGTGCACACGTCGGCAAGTGAAATCTATAGAAGACCTCTTTAGATGGCAAAGAATGGTGCTTATCAAAGGCTGCACCAAGCTTTTAGATGGGAGGGATTGTGTGATTGTCTCACAGGCTGAGCCTGGCGTTTGACACGCTCAGCTGTGCACAGACACATATACACATGTTTATGTCAGTGTTTATATGCAGGAACATGTGCATCAAGTCTAAGAATATACAGTTTTGAAGAAAAAAAGAGCTAGTTCTTTCTTCTGTAGAGCCACAGGATGCAATGAAATAAAAAAGGAAATACTGATGGTGATTACTGCCTTAGATTTTCCACTTTACGGATTCATTTGTGAGACCTTGTAAAAAAAAAACCCTAATTTCCATTGTTGCACTCAGTTTCCTATAAGTGCCACTGGCCTTCAAGTGGCTGGAAATTCTTTTTCAAGAGCAAAGCACACTTTTATCCTGCCTATGGCAGAGTTCATTATTCTCAACTTATTTTACCATCTAGATGTTCATTCTTTAAACAATTACATTGTAAAACTTTATATGACTGAAGATGACGCACCAGTCACACAAATCTTAAATTTCTTTTTGTCACACACTCACATTTTTGTATGCTTGCTTTAAGACAAAAAATAATACATACAATAATACTGACAATATGAAAACAATGTGTTAAAATAATGAGGAAAGATGAAAAAACACATAAACTCAATAGTGCAAAACTCAAAATATGTCTGATGAGAAATTAAATCACTTCCTCTACATTGCTAACTCTGCAAAAGGTATGAAAACACTATGCCTTACAATGAGAGAACTACTCTATTTATTAATATGTACCATAAAGTGCAATACACTCCGAATGCACTCCTTAAAGAATGATATAAAATATATGCAGACTGTGACACACAAAAAATGTTTTAAAGTCGTTGTTTCTTTAATGTACTTCCTGCTTTGTGGGAAATGCACATAAGTAGTTTATTTTTACTAAAGCTAAAAATGTATCTGACAGGTTTAGGGGTAAAATGATTGAGAAAAAAACTACTGTTTAATATAAACAAGAAGGCGGAAAAAATCAGACATTAGTGATTTATTATGAAATAGCATTTTTATGGTTTAAATTGTAGTCAGAATGAATAAGGTCACTTAATATTTGACTGTGAGTTGAAGCTGAATGTATGCACACACAGGGCTCATATATATGCATTGTTGTACAGATTTAAGTCCATTCCGCTGTTGCTGTGTTTACAAAGACAATGTTTCATTGCTTTTGTCCGTATGAATCCTCAAAATCCCTATCCTTAAAAAACAATAATAAGAAGCCGGCCCACCAGCGGCGCTTCATGGTGGCAGGCATATGTGTTTGACCCTTGTGGGACCTATATGCCTTTTATTAACACCTGCCTGTTAGAGGAGCGCTGCACGGCGGCTGCGAGCTGATGAGGGAAACCTGGAGCGGGTTCAGCCTGTGTCACTGGCCGTTTGCTGTTTCCATTTCACAGATGATTAATCTCTCTGTGAAGACTTGGGACGGCGCGGGCAGAGTGTATGCAGCTCTTCCTGCGCTCTCTCCCGCTGGCTGCACTCTGGCTGCCTGACTAAAAGGCCTTTAGAATTCCTGTGGAGAGAGATGTGCAGAGAGTGAATGCAGCTGGCTGGGGGTCAGTGTGTGGAGCTTTTTCTGCCATTGTGTAATTGAGGCTCTGGCAGGATTTTTTCCTCAGTTCTTTCAAAAGGGAGTATGATTGTGAAGTGCTGCAAGGGTTTGGGGAGGGAAAAGGAGGTAGGGGGAGTGTTGCAGGGGGTGGAGGAGTTTTTATATGAAGGGGGAGGTCAAGTTGACAGGAACAAAAAGAATGTGTTCCGCTAATTTCTGTGGGGCTGGATCAACAATAATAGGCTCAATTTCTTTATTACAAATTTTATAACTACCTCCCTCCCATTTTCCCACCCTTTTCCGTTTCCAGATCCTGTCAAGACCCAGTCTTGCCTGTGGTCTCAACCCACAAGTACCTCAGTAATGAATGTGGCATACATAGCTGGAAATGCTCAATATTTTCTCCAGAAGAAACACTGAATAATTAGTTCTGTACCTCACTAGTGCTTATTCAGTATGACTACATTCTGCAAAGTGCCTGAGGAAGGACCAATAATTTACACCTAACTAACCAACTTCCAATTAGTTCCCTGCTCTTTTCCAATTTTGTCTCCTCTTTCCATCCTTTTCATTAAACAGTCCCAATGGAATATTGATGTTCAAAACTGCGGCTCCGAGCGAGACACCCCAGAAGGCATTTTGTCATGATTTAAAGGAGGGAAGGGGGTCTTGTGCATGCCATCCCTTGTCAAAGCCAGGCCACTCCTGCTTGAATGCGAGCACAGCCATTGTTCATTTTGGCATCAGGATGCCATGCATTTAGGAAATAATTACCCCATACCCTGCTGGGTTTATATTCTTTTTCATCTCCTTTAATGGCTTCTTGTTCATTCTCTTTTAACCCCAAACAGGACGTTATGTGCAAAATCAAGAGCTGGGTAGTGGATGAAAAGAAAAACGTCCGCTACTATCGCGATTGGAACGACAAGGAGGTAAGGCTTTGATGTCACAGTCACATTTATCAATGTGATTTATCTCGCTCATCTTTTTATCTGACCTAAAAGTACAACTGCTGTTTCCTTCTCTCTCTCTCTCTCTCTCTCTCTCTCTCTCTCTCTCTCTCTCTCTCTCTCTCTCTCTCTCTCTCTCTCTCTCTCTCTTTTTCTCAAGGAAACACGTCTTTTGTGCAAATCACAAGTTAATATTATGCACAGCCTTTTGTTGGTTGTATTTTGACATTACTTTTGTACAAGCTAATGACATCTGGCCGTGTTGATTTTGATTTAGAGGCTTTATAGTCGCACCCCACCGAGGCTATACACCAGACCCTAATTTGATCTCTCTTCACTCATCAATGTTTGTGCTGTCATCAAAGGCGACTTTGGGAAAAGTTCAGATTCTCAGCGCCTCTTGCCTTGTGTGTCTTCGCCACAGATCGAAGTGTTGAACAAATACTTGTTTTTGACATCCAAACCAATGATTTACCTCGTTAACCTCCCCGAGAAAGACTACATCAGGAGAAAGAACAAATGGTAAGAGCTTGGAAGAAAGGCGGAGACCGTCTCATTGCACTCATTAAAGGGGCACTTCGTAGGTTTGGGGAAGACATTTTAATCAGAAGAGAAGATCATTGAATGTTTTTTGATCAGTCTAAACAAACTATGTACAAACTCTCTTCATTTTCATGACCGAATAAACTGAATAAACACACTAATCTTAAAGGACAATCCAATTTCATAGTGTCTTTGTTTAAATGTGGCAGACCCTGCCACCTTTCTAGCTTCAAACAGAGTTCTGGGGACCTTGTTTTCCTCTGAAAACAGCTGTGATACCTCATTAATGTTGTAAGTATTAAAATTCTGAGTGTGAATTTAATCTCCAAAACTACATAGTGCCCCTTTAATCATCACCAAGGGACTTTCCTTCTACATCTACATTAGTTTCTTCTAACTTTCATTGAATCTGCATTTCAGCTATAAAACGTCTGTGTGCATGTGTCTGTACAGCATGTGCCATGTGTGAAAAGTGTATGTGTGTGTGTGTGTGTGAGTGTGTGTGTGTGTGTGTGTGTGTGTGTGTGTGTGTGTGTGTGTGTGAGTTAGCCTTGTTGATCTTCTGACTGTGGTCTCCTGCTGACAGAAAACGGTCATATCTTTGCGAGAGGATCTGCCTGGAGGTGGCACTAAGTAAGCTCCGACACAACATCCAGCTCCAGCCTCCAGACTCTGCACTTCATTAAGAGCGCACCAGCATATGGTCCTCATTTTACATTGAAATTATGTGTCATTTCCATATGATATCAAAGAGAGTGCGAAAAAAAAAAAAAAAAAAAGGAAAAAACAATGGAAAAAAAACATACGTACATTCAAACCCAAACAAGTCATTAATATCATCTGGAGAGTGGCTGTAAATCATAAGTAAATGTTATAATATCTCAAATTGTTTTGCTGCAAATATTTGCCGTTGTCCTCACATGTCGTTGCTTAATCGCAGGAGGAAATTCCCACAGATCTTAGTGACAAACAAGGCTTGAGGGAAAATGCTAATATACTGACTGGTACTTTTTACTTTGCAGGTGCAACACTATTCATAATATGAACTGACTAAGGACGACCTATAAAGGGGCACTATGTAGTTTTGTAGAGGACGTTCAAACTGTGAATTTTAATATTTACATTATTAATGTGGAAATGATACGAACTCAGACATGTTTATTTTTTTACACAACCCAATAAACAAGCTCTTCTCAGAGGAAAATAAGGTCCCCAGAACACTGTTTGAAGCTTGAAAGGCGGCAGGGTCTGTCACATATAAACAAAGTAAAACAGTATACACACTGCACCTTTAATGTACTAAATAAACTTCTTCGTCCTCGCTGTATTTCCCGCTGTATGATCCTCTGTTCTGTCAAAAAACACACATTTTATAGTAATGTTGTCATCTGGCCACAGTGAGAGCGGATCCAAAAGGCTGGTGTTAGACATCCATTATATCTGAAAGGGCTACTTTTCCACACTACAGCCGTTTCGTCAATAACACCAACTTGTGGATTGTTATCGCACTTTTCCAATTGCCCTCTAGGCTTGTGGTGTCAGTTCTTACAAAATTTGTTTTAGTGCTTTGCTTGGCAGCATTGTATTACAAGGGAAGTTGTTTACCTATGACTGTTTGTTAAAATGTTCTTGACACGAAAGTATGACTGTCAGACGGGAGGGAGGAAGGGGGGGAGGCTCGTAAATCAAATGATTCATGGCATGTGGAACATCCGTCATCAGTAGGAAGAGAGTTTTTTTTTTCTTTTTTCATGTTGCGTGTGTGTGTGTTTCTTTAACTGGGTGAAATGCAATAAATCTCTGAGCGTTTTAAACAGGCAAACAGTAGTGCTCAGATGTCCCGAGGGGCTCCGCGATGAACAATGCCGACATCAAAGTGTTGATGTTTGACAAGTGATGAGTCACTTCCCTTGTCCAGAGAGGAGCTCACACCTGTATGGAGATGATTACAGGTAGATCTAGCCGGCCCTAATTGTACAATAAATGCTGCTCTCAGCCCTAATGGCAGCTAGTCTGCAGCAGAGACGCCAGACTGCCATTTGGCTGTCGCCATGCCCCCGTGTTTTTCCACCAGCACAGTTGAGATGATGATACGGTTAAGGACTATTCAAAGCAAACAGCTAGACAAATTGCAATCTCAGCTTTAATGTGTGGAGGAAAAGCAGGCGAATCCTCGAATGAGGCAAATAAGCCAATCTTATCTGTGTCTCTCCGGACACCCATTCAGAGCGTTTCACAGGTTTCCTGTTTTTTTTTGTTTTTTTTTTCATTTCAGATTTTTGTTGGGGTTTTTTTTTGGAACATTCAGGCTTTCAGTTAATGTCACTAATTTTACTTATGTTTAAGGCATGAAAGTGCATTGAACTCAGTATAACGGTCCACTAACATGGACGTGTTAGAGACAGTTAAGAGAACACAGTCGATTATTGTTGCAGCAAGTAGTTCCATCAGACTTTCTCAGCCTCCAAAAACAGTCCATTGTTAACCAAGATCATCCTGTTTGGAGTATGTGAACCACATACCAGGCTGCCCTTGTTTAGACAAGAATACACAGTATTAGCTTTAGCAAACCATCATTAATGGAGGGATCAGACGAGGAGCAAGGCCTCCTTTCATCCCCAGGTTCTCTGCTGGAGACAGTACATCATTTACTGTTGAGAGGAGCACATGGCTCCAATCCTATACAGTGTATGTGTATGTGTATGAGAATGCGTACATGTGCATGTTTGAAGTCTGTTTCAGAGGCGACTCCATGCTCATTTGGATGCTGGCGTAATTGCGGTGTGGAGATCAAAGGATCGCCGGCCGAGTGATGTTCCAGAGGAGACTTTACCACACAGCCCTCTCCTCTGTGCAGAGGGGGCCGCCTGCTGCTCACCGCTCCCCTCTCCCCTCTAACCATGCACTGCCCCCTGCACATCCCCGCTCGTAAAAAATGATTAAGGCCGCATTTGTCATGTGTTTATGACTGAGAGGCATTGCGTGATAGGGAATGGCATCTACAAGAGTCTATCAAGAGGCTTTCTCCTCTTCCCTCGGCGTCAGCGGGCTGCCTGGAAGACTTTTCCTCTGTGCTGCCACATACCGTAGTTTGTGTGTTAGAGAGGGTCATTAGAGCACTGTTGATGATGTGGGGGCTGCAGCCGGCCCAGCCTTAGCGTGTTTTCACTTGTCAGTTAAGTTATTGTTTATTTTACGGGCTTGTGGCCTCTCTGCCTTTATCAGTCTTTTAATCGTTTTGATATCAGATATTTATTTAATCCTCCTCAGAGAGCCGATAGCAGTCACATTATGTGCTGCAAAAAAAAAGCCACAGCTTAGAAAACGGCACATATGCTGTGTTGTTTTTCTTTTTTCTTTTTTCTTTCCTGTCATTTCTTTTTCTGTTATTTTTTTCCCCTTCTTTTGGACAATGTGCATTAAAGTAAATTGGTGCCTCTTAAGTAGATGAGGTGACCTTTAAGGAAACTAGCAAGCGTGACCTGTCTGTGAGTGCCTCTGCAGTGTGGGTTTTCCTGGTGAGTGTAAGAACTGCAGGGTACCATTGCTTGGAGCTTTTATTAACTGTGTATAGATATATGTGTGTGTGCGTGTGTGTGTGTGTGTGTATGTGTGTGTGTGTGTGTTTGTCTGCCTGCCTGCCTGTATGAAAGTGTGCGTGCATAGGTATGGGCAGATGTACTTCTCCCTTTAGTCTGTATAGATGTTCCTTGAGTGTTATTATTACGCTCATTCAAACTTATTTGAACATGATTTGCTTGTAATGTGTGTTACATTAGGTACCTCTGTCTTTGTGCTTCATGCTGGGAAGCCACAGCTGAAGTAGGTACATACCACAGCTGCTCTTCCAGTCAACCATTTTAAGTTTCCATTTTCTTTCCCACGAAAGGCATAAATTGATCTTTCATCATTAATTCCCTCCATATTTGTCTGGCATGGTGTACTTCAGAAACATGTATGTCATGCTGGTACTCTCATGAGCCATTTCTGATAAGTGTGATGCTGAAAAAAAAGGCAGCTTCAGTGTGTCTCAGAACTTCAGGAGACTCGGTTTGATCTCTTTAAAAAGGCCTTGTTTCATGTTAAGGTGTCAGGCTGTTCTACTCATTATACTTTACTCTGTAGAAGTTAAAGGATGAAGTTGGATTGACTATATATTTTGCTTTTTGTCAACAAATCCCAGAAAAAGATCAAAACCCACAATGATTCAACCATGTAATGTTGTCCATGTTGCCTAAACCTGCTATAATTTATTCCTGTGAACAACAGCTCTCCACTGTTGTCCAAGAACTAATAAAAACATAAATAGGCCACACTGTTGCACTGGAATGACATGTTTCTTCATTACAACAACATGTAGTTTATTTTCAGTCAGTCCCACATGCACCATCCTTCTGACTCATAGACAGGATGTATGTGAATAATGTATTGTTGGCTTTAGTCTTTTTATGGGATTTTCTGTCAATAAGAACATTAGGTAACACTAAATAGCAACCATCACTAATAAATGGTAAATGTATAGTTTAGTTGTATTCAATAGTTATTTCACTGTAACAAATGATGAGATGCTTTATAAACAATTTGTTAAGCAGTTATACTTGTTTCTTAACATAAGTTGCTATTGTATAATGGTCATCCAGGTAACGTTAATAAATGAACTGTGCAGTATTTATTTATTTACACCAATAATTTATAATAGTAATTTACCATTTGCACAGTTTTATAAACATCAGTTGAAACTTTTCAAATAATTGCTGTGTAAATGGTTAGTAAAGCATTTCATTTCTTTGTTAAAAGCTAATTAACTATTAATTACTATTACTATTTTTACTATCAACTTACCATTTTTTTTAACCATGGTTATTATATAGTGTGACCAGAACGAGCTACTTGATGATGAACAATTGCTAAACGGTTTGTAAAGCAAGTTATTATTTGTTGATGGTAAAATAACCATTAAGTAGTAAGTTTAATGTACTATAAACCTTGTTAATGATGGTTAAATTTATAAGTAACACAACTCAATTTTAAGTTGACTTAACGAGCAGATATAAAGAAAGCAAAATTTAGGAATAATTGTTATATTCACTTACCTTTTTCAAGGCAATCAATCAATCCTAGAACCTGGTAAGTAAATATAACAATTCCTGGAGGTAAGAGCAACTTGTCAGATTTTATAGAAGCTTTAGCGCTAAGTTTAAAGAAAACCAACCACAGTTTAAGAAGGAGCAGAAAGGCAGAAACATGTGTGAGCAGAGTCTGATGCTCTAGTTGGCCTGTAGGAGGAGCTTTGGCAATTAAAGTAAAGGAAGCCCTGACAAGAGCTGCAGCATGTCAGCTGTTGACCTTCTGTCTGTAAGGATTATACCTGTTTTCCCCTAGCCTTCAAACACATAGTGATGGAAATGGATCCTTCATCTGTCGACTCTTATTTTGCCATATGCATTTTTTTGGTTTTGAAGAATCCCACTAATAAGTTAAACATGCATTTTGACTTTGTGGGATCATTTTGACAAACCATTTCTGAGGAGTACCCGTCAAGATTCATAGACAGAAGAAAAACTGGGCTGGGGGGGTAGACTATTATGATTCACTGCAAAAGCCACTCCATGAAAGCAGTCACTGCAGCCCACTTCAGCTACTCCAAACCATAATTCCCATAAACACAACCGAAACTTTATTGAGTGCAAAACCACTGGCTCCATCCAAGTTTTTAGGAACTACTATCTGGGGAGTAAAGAGTTCACTTTTCAAAGCCATGAGGAAGATATACGACCACTTGCTCCTCTTTATTTTCTGCACAGTCGTCCACTCTCTCCTTGTGCAGTGTGGGATCCTGAGAAACACTTTCCCATGGTAAGATGTGTACCCACTGCCCACAGTCAGTCCTAATGGATGCCTTTAGCTAGCTTTCAATGGGAGAAAACAACAGGAGAGGCTGTATAGTAAAACTGAAACAGATGGTGCTAATAAAGTCCTGTCGTTCCAGTTAGCCTGGTTATTGACTGTCCCCGGTCCAGGTAATGAAAGGACATGTCACATGTCACCCCGTTGTCTTTGTTGTGTCCCGGTGGTGAAGACACAGGGCTGTTGTCAGAACTAATGAGACAGACCCTAAACTTGAGACTAACAGAGACTTTTTCCTCTTGTTGTTTGTTCTTTAATGACCCTGTGTTGAATTGGTTTGCTCTCCAAAATCCACTGCAGATTGTCGCTTCTCCCTCGTTTATCAGGCCTCATAACCCAAGGACGTAATGCCAAGTGATGCTCCTGCGCTTCATAACGTATGTAGACACCTCCTGCATCTGAAGGCACCCTGGGAATTGTTCCCCAGTAAAACTGCATCCCGACATAAAAAAAAAGAAAAAGAAATGTCTGCGAGTTTCAAGCCTGTCTAATAATACATTTGATAGCTTTGGCTTTGTCGAGCTGCTCATTTTTATTATGTTTGTGATCAGGTTAAGGCCGAACGGACGTGCCACAGTGAGCAGCCTGCAGCCTTGGCAGCTCTAATGAGACAAATAAATGAATTTAGTGTTTCCACATACAGCTCCTGAACCCTTATTATCAGGATTATTGTTGAACTGTTATCGGGGGGGGGAGACTGGGAAAAGGGGGCATGATTGGCTGATGTTACATATGTCCTTGATTACCTTCCTTCTGCTTTTATTCTAATAAGTGGCATTCTTTGTACTCCCTGGGACAGCTAGACAGTCTGACACACGATGAGAATAAATATTGCATGTGGTAGACATTAAGCTGTCATCCTGGGGGGAAGAAAAAAGAGAAGAGATGGAGAAATCCGTGTGGTGTTCTTCGGCGCTACACTTTGCCTGCTCTTGTCACAATTGTCACATCTTGATGACTCCCCCCTCTCTCTCTCCCCCCTCCCAGCCCCCTTATTTTCTCTCCCCCAGTCAACTGCCGTGAATGACAGCATGGATACCCCATATAGAGAATTATTTTGGGTGATGTACAATGTACTCCTCTGGGTTACGGTTTGAATTTCTGATGTTTGCCTCCTCACAAATAGCCTTAAACAAGGACGTGGCTTTGATAATGTGTCCTCAACGAGCACTATAAGAACGGAACCGGGGACAAATGGTTTGTTAGGGGGGTTTTTTATCCGTCATGTGCAAACATTTAAAGTGGCAAAGATTTGTCTTTTAAAAATTTTAATGGGTGTAGTTATCACAGAAAAGAAAGTTGTTCAAGAAAAAAAAAAAAAAAGGCTTGTTACCAGCACACCCTCGAGGTACGATGTGAGATGATGCTCTTAATTAAAGCTGCTCCCATTGTGCCTGTGCTGGGTTCTGTTTCCTCCAGCCCGTGATTGCTTTGAAGCCTGAAAGAAGTTGACAATATTGGAGATACTCTGTGTGTGTGTGTGTGTGTGTGTGTGTGTGTGTGTGTGTGTGTGTGTGTGTGTGTGTGTGTGTGTGTGTGTCAGCTCTCTGTCAGTTCTCAGAGGCTGATGTGTAATGTCTTTCCATCCGGCCATGGCCACAGGGAGCAGAGAGCGTCTGCACTCTAGTCGCTCAGGAGCTCACCACTGGGAGGATGAAAAGCTTCCCACAGAGCCCCCAACTTCCCAGCCTCAAAAAGCCACCATGAGCTCATACCTCTCATTTCTGTCTCCCTTCACAGAGGAGGGGAAGAGGAGGAGGAGGGAGTGTGCGCCGTGTGCCGCAGCATCCAAACCCTTTAGGATGCTCGTCCCTGCAACACGGGGACAGGCGGAACGGAGGGGTTTATTACTTGATGAGTCTGTGCTATCGCTGCTCATACCCACGTTCAGTTACCTGCTGCACCTGTGGGTGTGTCAGTGAAGTGGATGCAGGTAGTGGATTACTCTTCAGGTCTGGCAGCATTCAATTGCATCTGAAAGGAGCACTCCATCTGGAGGTGTTGGCCCACCTTTTAGAGGCTTAACCGGCTTTAAGCACTCCTAATAAAGCCAACCTGTATGAATGTATGTCAGACACAGGCCCAGGTCATTGTCTCAGGTAGCCTGCCTCTGTACTCTCGGAGCTCCCATTGTTTTTTCCCTCCTGAGCCATTTAAGCAGATCAAAGCTCTGACAAAGCCCAGGGAAGCCCCAGGCATGCGGAAACACAGAAATTATCCCCCCCCTCTCAGGATTCCCACACAAAAAGACAAATAGACTAGCCCCAGAGGGTGGCCCCCTGTGGGACGTCTCCTTTCAGAGCTGGCCTGTTGTGGAAGCTCCAATTGTTTTTGTGATTTCACAATATATTGTGCTTTAAATTAGATCTATTGTAAATACAACTGGCATCAAAGCTTATCCTCAGTACAGATAACACAACATCTAGATGTGAGATAAACAGACTCGTATTGCCTTCTTTTTAGCATGAACTAGCAAACAAACACATGAAATGATATCATGTTTTAGGTTTTTTAAAGTTTGATATGAGCACATACGAGACACCTATTTTTCCTCCCTGAATCGAGAGCAGCAGGGAAAAAGCACAAACACGGCTCGTTCCTCAGCTTTGTTTGAGCCTTCAAGCCGGTGAATGATTAGCAGAAATAATGTCCCTGTCACCCTTAATCACATTAAAACGTGGTTAACATTTAATTTTTCCCACTTGATATGCAAAAATTTCCACTTGATTTGCAGCAAAGGCCATTGGAATTCCATTATAAAAAGAATAAAAATTTCAGGCGTCATTTGTTCAGAGAGGGATATCAAGAGCAGAAAGTGCTGAATCTTTCTATTAAGCGAGCAGTGAGAGATGGCACTCAGTGCTGGGACATAATGGGAGACTGACAAGGCACAGACACACACACACACGCTCACACACACACACACACACACACACACAGTCTTTCTCAGTGAATATTTTATGTGTGTAGCTTGTAGCGTTTTTAAAAAGGACCTTCATGAACCAATATTTTATGTATTATTTCTAGTGTGGAAGCTCAAAAATCCACACTGAATTTTCAGGGTCCTCTCGTGAAAGGATGTGAACAATATGCAGATAATAAATTCTGCATTAAAGAATAAAACAGTTTCGTATGTCAAAGACAGAGAAAAAGATACTGATAGGCATGATGTGCAGCAAACATGGGCTGCCCAATAATGTGGGTCGATAGAGGCTTTAAAATTATGTATCAGCATCTGCCCGACATGAGCAGATAAAATGAGGCTTTAAAGGTGCACTATGCATTTTTTGTACGGAAATTTTTATCAGAAGAGAAAGATCTATTGACTTATTTACATGCCTAAACAAACTGCCTTTGTTTTCATGAGTAAATAAACAATAAAAGACACAATTTCTTACTGTTCTACTTTGTTTACATGTGGCGGACCCTGCCACCTTCCTAGTTTCAAACGGTGTTCTGGGGAGCTTATTTTCCTCTGAGCACAGCTAGTTTATTTACTTATGGTAATGGTTAATATTTCCGAGTTTGTTTTATGACCCCATTAATATTGTTATTGACTATTACCTCTCTGAATTTCCACATTTCTTTTCCGAAACTACATAGCGGCCCTTTGTTGGTATCAGTGTCAACAATCAGAGTAACAATTTCTAGTATCCTCATATCAAATATGAGCAAAACTCCAATTTCATGCATCACAATAGAAAACATAACCCTTCTCAATGTTAGATTTTCACGAATACCTTTTATATTTTAGAATTTCATGAATGACTGAAGGATGAGAACAAAGGCCAAAAGAAATCCACAGCATGTTTTTACATAAATATTTTCCCCCAATTTACACACCCATGTAAAATTTCGCGCAAATAATTGGAATGGACATAAGTACAAATTGCAAAGTGGCATGGGTAGACAGCGGCGAAGTTGACAGATTTGGTTTTGGGAGTCGTGTTGACGGAGCATCAAAGCTCTTAATTGACAGTGCTTTGTTTCTGGAGTTGAGGGAAGGGGGTGTTTCATGTTCCTGTGGCAAGGTGTTTGTCTGGTCCTGTGTCACTCAGTGCAAGGACCCAGAGACCCCCACGCTCATTTGCAGCTCACGTTCTCCGTCTCAGCTCCACATTATTAAAATCATCCCTCAGCCTTCTACCAAGAGCCTCTTTGTTACTTGGCTGGCTTGGCTCAGCTCTGTCAAGTCTTCACCAATTACAGTCTCAGGTACAATGGTCTATTCAAAGGATCACAGCCCTTGACTGGTGTGGAGAGAGTGATTTGTGAATCATTATTCAGCCGCCTGTAGAGTACGCAATACCTGAGGAATGCAAATAACGTGCCACCAAATAGACAGCTGTGCTGCTAAAAGTGAGAAACTACAGCTGTTATTATCTCAGATTGGATTTTTTCCCCTCTTGGAGCGCCCGCCATCTCCTATGTTTTCATTTTTTTGGGGGGGCTTTTGACTCAAGGTGTTTATTTTTCTGTCCTTTATTGGTGAGACATTGGCGACTACCTTGTTGCGGTGGCAGTCAGACGTCAGCTCCGCATCCATAGCGCGAACAGAAAGGGAAATATTAGGTTACGGCTCCTAATAGATGTGCATCTGAACAGACAGACAAACTGGCACACGATTCATTTCAAATGTACCCTGCAGTGTTATTCCAGCTTGTTGGGAAAAACATCCAATCAAAGCAAAAGTGTGCTCTTCCCGCGCCCGTTACCCTGTCATATATTGTATATTGATAATCATTAGGTAGGAGCAGCATTATGGTGCTGTAGGTGATAAAGCGGTGACATTGTTATTGAAATAGATGTGGTATTGAGGTGGTTGGGTGCCTCCCAGTCTTTGATTCTTATGGGCTTTAAACAGGAAACTAGGATTACAGATAATGACAGGGACCCCTCAGAATCAATCCAGCCTAGGAGCTCTGTCGGAGCCGCCGTGTGAAAATGGATTTGTGTGATGCTGTTCTTTGAGACCTGTCCAATCCCAGCCTGAGAGCATGTGGGGCTAATCTCATAATTGCCCCAACCCCCTTATATTGTTCTGGCTGAGAGTTACCATTAAGTACGAGGATATCTTTGTCCTGCAATGTCAGGTGTCCTGCTGCACTGGAAAACAGAGAGAGAGAGAGAGAGAGAAAAAAGAAAGCTCAGGTGGTAAAGAGAATGACAAAGACGTTCATGAGGGAAAACTTAAGTTAGACCTTCTTCTTCCTCTCTTCATGGCATATGTTCGGCTTGTTTATTATGGTAAAAAAAAATAGGCGACAGACTAAAAGCTTGTGTGTTTTATGTCAAAAATCCATCTTTCCTCTTGTTCCTTGAGCTTCACTGTGTAGAATGATGTATGTGCAGAGTTTGACACTAAAAGGCTGTTTCCACATTCACCGCTCAAAATGTGCTCATTGAAAATCTGACCTAAGAGGCGGGCCCATGAGTGTGATTTGTGACATCACAAATACTTAAAAGACCAATCCTGGTCGAATATTCAGCATACACAAGAGTGATGTGGAAACTTGAAGCCTCCAGTGCACAAACACTGAGAACAGACTACACAGTGAAGCAGGAGACATCTTGTGTTTTACTATTTGTTCTGCAAAAACACATAAAACAATCTTTCTGATTCATTTCCTTATGTTTTATTCAAAATATTTGATCTGCTTCAAACACATGTGCTCCTACAAGTCATTTTTATCAGCAACCAAGTCATTTAGATTTTGGATATTATATTATTATTGTTTCTTGTTTCAAGATACAAACACTTCCTTCCACAATCAATTTTAAACGACTTGATTCAAATTAAAGGTGCACTATGTAACTTTTTCAGCCTGTCCTCATCAGATAAACAACCATAGGTCGACTGTGAAAGCAGCTTGTTATGACCTTTGACTTTTGCTGTTTTTTTTAGCACAACGTTGATATACAGTCCTATATTCTTCCACTGTACTCACCTAATTCAAAATACAAGCCTGTATTGCTACAATGTTGACAGATATGAATGTAAACCTATGGCTTTATAGAAGGCCTACGTCTAAAGCTCATGTTAGCTCCTCCATGTATCAAAAGCCCTGTCTCTTTTTTGTATGGAGATTTGTGTGCCTTTTAAAAACAATTTGAAACATTATAGTGCACAGAAAGAAAGAAATATGTTTTTTAAGACTTGTTTATAGACAGAAAATGTTTTGGTGATTTTGCATATTAAACTGTCCAAAAGTAAAATGCTTCTAACACACAATGTATCAGTAATACTGACCCTTTAATCTACCTGATACTTGCATACTTTTTTGATACCATGTCTTTAAAACAATCCAGTATCCACTTTTGATATATTGAGGTATCAAAGAGAGAAATGAAAAAAAAAATGACAAACATCTCTCGCACATGTATTGTATCAAAGTTGAACATTCTAGAATTGTGACAACCTTAGTAAAGAAGTATTTTTACAGCACGGTATTTCTGCAGCTGCTTTTAAAGTCTACGCTTTATATGTTTGTACCAGTCAAACCTTTTATTGAAAGTTTTCCATGAAAACAAAGTCGAACTCTCTGAGACAGAAGGCCACCTTTGGAGCACAGTCTCCTGCAAACGCTCATATGTTCGTTCAGCTGCTGTCATGAATATGCATGCGCCAGGCGGATAACAGACACTCTCATGATAATCAAGTCATCCAACTACTTCTGTGGATGCTGCTTCTCTACCAGGTTGGTGAAAATCAAGGAGTGGGTGGACAGTCACGACCCCGGAGCCTTGGTCATCCCGTTCAGCGGCGGCCTGGAGAGCCAGCTCCAGGACATGAGCGAAGACGAGAGGCAGGCGTACTGCACGGAGTGCAAGACGCAGAGGTTAATTAGCATTCAGTCTCCCCACACTTTATTATCAGCTGTGTCCTCCATGCACTCCTTTAATTGCATGTGCTGATAGAATAATAAATGGCAGAGTAATTACCATTATAAAGCAAAGGATCCCTCTTCTTACCGAACAACTCAGTCAAAGGGTTTTCCTCTAAATTAAGTTTTTAACTGTCATCTGTCATCTGTAGGTATAATTATAACTTGGGCATTTTGGGTTTATTGTTCTCATGTGAAAACCTCTATGGAAAGAAAAATTGTGACAGCAGATTTTTTTTTTTTTTCCTTCTCGGTGCCGAGCGAGGCATCGGGTTGAATTCTTAAAAATGCTAAATGAGTCCACACGCTTTGCAATTAATCAAAGAAACCATTGGAGAGTTGAATGTCTTGTGTGAAACGAAGTGACCCATCTTATTCACCAAATGAGTTTATAGTGGAATGAATGGGGCCTTGCCACTGGAGTGAACTTTGTCTGGGCATCAGTGGCAATAAATGATACTCAAACAGTTCAGACCCCTCGATTCAAACTGAAATTTCTCTCCGCCAGTGCCTTGAGCAAGATCATCAAGTTCGGCTACGCAGCCCTGCAGCTGGAGTACTTCTTCACTGCCGGACCAGACGAGGTCCGCGCATGGACCGTGCGGGTAAGAGCCAGCTTCCTGCTGCGCACGTGCATGCGAGTGTGAGGGTGTGTGCCACATACACACACACACACACACACACATACACAAACGAATCCACGCAGTCTCCCACGTTCCACCCTGCTGGCACCCTCACTGATATCACACACTTTCAACTTTGTCATGGTTGTGCTTTAGCCAGTCATTACAGGCCAAGGATAACTTCAATTACTGGTGAGCTGCTGAACAGTGAAAGTGGGGGCTACATTGATTGAGGAGGGCAACAATTGATTTTGCCCATTACGTCCATGAGAATGTTTCCATCCTGTGCAGATCTGCCTGCCCTCCTCCTGCCGTTGAAGATAAGGAGCCGGTGCATTGTGCCTGCCTAATCTGTGTGACGGAGGTTGTCTGTGCCAAAATTGATGTCGCTTTTCATTCGACTGTTTGTGGGCCTTGCCGGGGGCTCCTCCTCCTTGTGTGTCTCAGTTTACTGAGCCCGGGCCGCTGAGAGCTTTGTGTAACAGGATCGCAGGATTTACATCAATACAGATGTTGGCTTTGCATGCTGGTATTGTGTAGAAATTCTTGTTTTGATTTTTTTCTCGAGCAAATAGAGGGATTGAGCACAGATATAATAAAGTATCTGACTAGTCAGGAGTTACATATTGTAAGATCATAGGTGGATTTGATTAACTTTTTGAGGAAGTGTTATATCCTGTCAAACTTAATGATATATTTTCCCATCCCATCAGAATATTTCGAGGGACTTTTAGCAGTTTTTACAGGAGTTTAAAATCAAACTTCCGAGATGCAGAATGCTTTACATCCCCTAAATGTAACTGAGATGACATTTTTTTTAAAAATAATCGATTTTTACATAATTTAATCTAGTCCAGTAACTCATCACCAAGCAGATCATTGAGGTTTTGTTCCCTGAATGTGAACATCCTTATTTTCCACATTTACTCATAACTAATAAGGAGGGTTCTCCAGTTATCTTTGTTGAATATGCTTTCATAAATTAAGTTTATTTGGAAGTATCAATACAGTGTTGACCGTTATTGCAAGTGCCTCTTTAAAACTCGTTAGAATTGACATTACCTTTGCATTTACAGGTCATACATGAGGAGATGTGTTTGTGTTGTGGATCACACATCTTTGGCTGAACAGGTTCTTCTAGAAGTTCAAGAGCAGGATTTTAGATCTTTTAAAAGTTTCAACCTGTTTTCTTTTTGTTCTCTTCAAAAGTCAGGAAATACGCAAGCATGTTATAAGATATTGACAGATGTATGAATTTGAGCCTTCTTAGTTTACTAAATCAGACTAGATTTCAATTTATATGTCATAACAAATAACTAAAGATCAATGATAACATTTCATCTGTAACTGTGTTTCATATCAGTCTTCCTGCACAACATTAAGATGTGTGGGAAAATCAAGCCAGTCAAATCAAATTCAGATTCAATCACATCTTCAAAACATGTCATGGTGTTGTCATGATCTTATTTACATGCTTAGCTTAGCTGGGGTAATTAAGTATACTGGAAAAAATGGCATTCTAAAAATAAGTTAAAAATGATGAATGCAAGGGTTATTGTCCTTGTAATCAGTAAAATATCGACCAATGGAACAAGTAAAACATGCATTTGTTGAGATTAAATGAAACTGTGATGTCTAAAAACAGAAATGTGTTTTGTTAGGTGATTGTGCCTTGTATCAAGTTTAATGGAATCTTTTAACGCAAAATGGTCACTGTGATCTTGAGTTTTTGCAGTGTACCAACTGAAATAAATGGCATTAGGATAGTGATTGTCCAGCATCAGACCTTGTATGCAGCCAAAAACTGTTAACAATCCACCACCGAAAAAAAAGTGCAAATTCAAATACACTGTGCACCGTTGAGAAAACATGAACATACAGACACAATGGCTGCTGCAACAGCTTTAATTGGATTCTACTTTTTATTATTATAATTGGATAGCTTTAATATAGTGGTGGCTAGTCTTGCTGGAGTCTGAATTAACATAACAACCACAAAAAGTACATATTTCAATTGCACCAAGAAAAGAAAAAGCAATAGAAGTAGAGAGGGTAACAAACCCCCCCGGTCAGATATGAATACAGGATGCCACAGTTATACAGCGTGATCCTCAGACTGCCTGCCAACAAGACGCCCCCATGCTGACTTTAGGCAAATATTTTTGTTTTGATCAGAAATGCAAAATTTACTTCTATGTGGCAAATGATCAGAAATAATCAGCCTGATTTATTTTACAATGACTGGATCAGATTTTCTTTTCAGTGCTGTAAGGAAAAGCCACCTTTAAATACGTTAGTTGAGATATTATTTAATATCATTAAAGCGTGCATTGTTGCTGATCGTATAAAAGATGTCCACACAGGCAGTTTGCGAACAGGAACTTCCTGTAAATATTTTCTTCTCAGACAGGCCGGAGGGGTTAGGTGATCTCACCCCCTTAGTTTTTATTTAACACGGGACACATAACATTTCTGTCAGGTGACATCACGCTCGTCTCAGCATGACTGATGTCCGTGCTATTTACCAAAAAAACTCCCAAAACACTTCAAAGGCGTCCTCAAAAGGCGCGCTCATCCTCCACGACATAACTGATTACAGCCAGCCTTGATTGTGTGTGAGGGGCATTTAGTCAGGTAAGCATCAGTGAGTAACTATATTAAGCCAATACATCTTGCATTGTAAAAACTACACTCAGTAATGTCGTGTTCCCAAGCCCTTTAACATGCTTTATTAGGCAGCCTCGAGGTGACCATTATCTATCAGCCTGCTCTGCATAGCTCTTAACTAGGACAATGTGGATCTCTTGTAGTGCTCCATATGAAAAAAATCCCCCCCTTAATCTATTTTTCTCCAGATAGACAAACCTTGATGCTGATTAATGGTAGTTAAACTCACAAGCACTCCGTCAATGAGATTGCAAAGAGATGGTAATGTATTAGAGTCATTAAATACGCATCATTCTTTTGGCATGAAATATGTTGACCCCAACCTGATTATATACATAATTAAAACTGCTCAACAGTTCCTGAGCACAGAGCTGTAGAGCAGAGAGAGGGAGAGCAGGTCGACAGGCAGGAGTCATAATGATACACAGCAGCCACGTCACTTATTTGGGTCATTTGTCATTTCCGCCCTGCATTATTTCAGCGCATATAAATTGCACATTTTATCAGTCACCAGTTGTGTGTTAGAGTTTTAAAGAGGATTCGAGGCACAAAGAATTCATAAAACTATGAAATTGCCATTTTGTGTTTTTGTAAATTGGCATCTGAAATAACTTTTGGATCGCATTTAAATGTATGTTTTGAAGATGCAATCATTAATGTCAACGTCAGTTTAAATGCAGCAATAACAGAGCCCCGTAACCCTGCATCTACCACAGGGAAATGTTATTGAAAGGTTTGAAAAAGGGCTGCAAATAATGATTATTTTCATTGTCGATTAGTCAATTGATTTTATTCTTCATTAATCTGTTAGCAGGGTTGGGGGTGTATTCCAATACTGTCACTAATTACCTGTCAAAAATGTAGTCAGTAACCTAATCTAAATATCACAGTATTGAAGTAATGTAACTTGATAACTTTACGTTATTTTTGGATTATCTCAATACCAAACATATGCAAATAAACACAACAGAAAAGATATATCATTAAGATATTACAGTTATGTTTATCATTCTTTACAGTTAAATTGTACTCCTGTTAGTAATCTTTTTACTGAATGTATCTGTAATCCAATTACATACTTTTTCTGTGACTTCACCGGAATACAGTTTGTGATAAACAAACTGTCATCACAGGTCAACACCATTTCATACAGTTTCATACAGCATCCTGGGAGCGTAATTACCATCTAAGGACAGCTTGTTTATTCAGTTAAGTAAATACTGTAGATTGTATTAAAATCCAATCAATACTGTAAATGTGACCTTTTTGACTTTGGATTTCTTTTCCAAAACTACATGGTACACCTTTAGTTTTATTATTTGCCAACCATTGCCAATCATTGCAATCATTAAATGAATGTCAGTGACATCACTCTGGTGTGGGGCCTAATGCAGTGAGGTCTGCACCACCTCAGCCTCTCACTGCAACTGGGCCTGCTTGCTGTCATGACCAGAGAGCTACTTTTTACAGCAAAACTACTTTTTCAGAAACATTTGTATACTGTGTCCATCCCATCAGATATTTCAGTTCAAACTTCCACGATGCAGGATGCTTAAATCCCCTGAACACAACTTGAGCGACCATTTTCATAAAGGATTGAAATTATCAGACAATGACATCCTGTCCAATAACTTATGTCACTAAGCAGATCTTTCAGATTTTGTATACTGAATGGGAATCACTTCAGTTTCCACATTAATTTTCAAATAATCAGGATATTCTCTAGTTATATGAACAGAGGAGTCATAAAAGAGGGAAAAAAACAGAAAAGATTCACATTGAAGGATCTAGAATTTGGAACTTTCCCTTTTTTTCCTCTCAAAATGGATTATTAAAATGGTAGGCCATTAATAGATAAATCATTGTAGCTCTTGTTTAAGATGAATTTCAATGGCACTGCTGTGCCAAAATAGCGAGGCCTGATGCAGTGAGGTCTGTGCCACCATGGCCTCTCACTGCAACACTGGGTCTTCTTGCTGTCATGACCAGAGAGCCGAGCAGCGACCCACAATGAGGCAAGATTGCTTGGACAGAAATCAATACCACCACGGAATGGGAATCAGAAGGCATTGATAGCAGTGCTGGGTCCTTATCGGTGTCCAGGCTGCCCTAGCAGGGCACAGCCGAGTGGAAAGCTATCCAGAAATCAGGCCTGAGGCGAGAATACCCCTGACTGAAAACACCCCCGAGTGATGCTCACGACGCTATCGCCCTATCAAACACCATGTCGCTCGCATGCTGTAATCCATCTTCTCCAAAACAATTCATTTGTCCTCTCTTTTTCCTTCCCTGTGACAGAAAGGAACTAAGGCTCCACAGGCTGCGGGGAAGATCCACACAGACTTTGAGAAGGGCTTCATTATGGCGGAAGTAATGAAATTCCAGGATTTTAAAGAGGAAGGCAGCGAGACCGCTGTCAAGGTGAGCAGTCAGGGTGCCAGAGGATGAGGGGAAGTCTCCTGTGATCAGTGGAGCTGACAGTCACCACACAGCTCCTACTGCAAACTGCTCTTCACCTTTACTCAGGGGAAGAAATTACTGCACACACTCCAGCACCACTCCTGACAAGCCAACTGATTCTGGCTCTAAACACTGCCATTCTGCTCCAGCTGTGCATATCTTTATCACAATGTGTCTTAACTGGCTGATGGTAGCTCTTGCTCCGTCGCTCAGAGGTAGCACTTCTTCACCTCACCAGGCATTTATCAGATCTATAGAGTGCGCTGTTAGCTTAGAGCTCTCTGTTGCCAAATCCCCGAGCCTCTGCGGCAGGCAAGTGACAGTGATATAAGGCGGCAAGTTAAATAAAGTGTGAAATTCCTCAAATAAGGACTGTTTCATGGCTGGGTAGCGCAGAAATGTGACTTGCATATCTTGTTTTTATGATGGCCAGTGTTTGTTTTGACCTTTTATTAACTGGCGCGTGGGTTGTCCGTGTGCACGCTCCTGTCAGATGTAATAACTGATTTCATGGTGAATTTGTGAAGCAGCAAAAAGCTTCTGAGCGCTCACCGCAAGTGTTTTTTTTTTCTTTCTTTCTTTTTTTGAGGTTTGGCATTTACTTTCATATGGGCAAACTGTAATTTAGTAATTGAAGGTACAGAGTTAATAATCAGTTAATCAAAGCTGTAGGATGCCTTTCATTTCAAAGATGCTCTTTTTTTTTTTCCTAATTTACATTCTGCACGGGAACACTTCTTAAATTCAATTCTCCGCTAATTAAATTAAAGTGATTCTAACCTTGCCATGTGTATGACATTTGTGAGCCGCAGCTGTAAGCCATGCTGTTACAATCCCACTATCGTCACCATCAACTCTATGTGCCCACTTACAGACTCAACTAATGTAATTACGCTGACACACAGGGACCTGCAGGGACCAGCGTGGAAAGGTAGCGCTATGAAAACATTTAAATCTCTTTACTATTCAAGCCTTTTTTAATAAGTATTTAATGCAGCGCCAGTGTATTGTCCACACCCTCCATAAGCTGCAAACAGAGGGTGAAATGTGCGGCTCTCTGGGGAGTTTCGTCATTGTTATCCAGGGTTGAGATCTGAGTGTCAGGTCCTTACTGCATGCTCTCTTACTAATCCCTTTTCGGGCCTCATAAGAACATGGAGCGTTTCTGACTGTGGCATTAAGGTCCATGCTATTTAATGCCAGTTGTGGGAATAGGCTGCCTGAATAGGGCCAGTGTACGGGGATATCACATTATTAGTAATCATATCTGCTTAAGCCAAGCTTGCTGCTCCAGATGGCTGCTTTCAAGTGCAAATGAACCAGTTAGACGTGTCTGGTTTAATACATACTCAGGAATCACAAATAGCCATTGATTTTTTTTTTTTTTTTCCCTGTCTCCCTCTCCATCCAGTGTTTCTGGTGGTATTGAGCTTGGATTAAATGGTCTCCTGAGCTTTTAAAGGGACATTGATTCTTCTAATTAATTGTGCGCTGTGCAGAACCAGAATGCATAAACCTGTCCATATTAGCACTTCAAGTCAATTATTTTGGAGTTTGCCGGGAAGGAGAACAAACACTTACTGTACACAAAAGAAATGTTAGAACTTATTCTGTTTCCTTGAGAAGTTTGATAGTGCTGTAATCAAAGACTTATTAACATTTTGTGCTTGTGCACATGAAACTGAAATGGGCAGAAGAGAGGATTATTCACTCAGTGGGAATTCAGGCACCCCCTGGACAAAACATGGATGCAAGTGTGTGTGCCTGTGTGTGTGTGTCTGTTATAGAGAGAGGGGGGAGGCGTAGAATATGTCACTTAGAATTGCAGTAAAGTTTTTGTATGTGTCAATACAGCGAAATTATATCGCTGTGGTGATATGAGACTAAATATCCTCCAAGCCTGTGGAGATCATTATATCATGATATGGCCTCACTGTTTTTTTTTTGTTTGTTTGTTTTGTTTGTTTGTTTTTTCTGGTTTTAAAGGCTGCATTTCTGAACCTACCCAACGGTTGGTCATTATATCCTCATTACTGATGATTATTTACCATTGTGTTAACATTTTGTGAAAGAACAAATAAAAAAATGATAAAAAAGCAAAAAAAATATTGCTGTAATATGTTGAGGCTGTAAAATCGATGGCTATAATAAATGGCTACTAATCCTGCACTGTTATTTTCCAATATTTTTCACATGCATAGTGTCACAGCAGTTCCTAATTTAGCATATTCTTCAGGACTTTCAGCACAACAGTATTTCGTGCCTGCACCACATTTCTTTGACTAAAATGAAACACCACAATTATAAAAGTACAAACAACAAAGTCGAAGATTGTCTCACCAGAGTCCAGGGTTACGCATCCAGTCTTTGGTTGGGTTTAGGCGACAAAAGCACCCTGCTTAAGTTTAAGGAAAAGATATTTTCAATATTTCAAATGATGACTACATTTAATCTTAATCAAAGATTGTGATATTGGTTGCATGTTAACCCTTGGGATTCATGGCATATAGATTACATAGGTTACATTTCTTGTCTGTTTCACAAACGGCTTGGAAACTGGTTTGAATTTACAGTGCACTTTGTTATACTGTTCTTTATATTATAGCTAAATTATATATCAGTCTATAACCTGTACATGATGCAGTTTTTTGTTCATTCATTTGAACAATGAATATTTTTTTCTTTGTTATCTTACAGGCAGCAGGGAAGTACAGACAACAGGGAAGAAACTACATCGTTGAAGACGGAGACATCATCTTTTTCAAATTTAACGCGCCGAATGCACCAAAGAAAAAGTGACACAAGAACAATCTGTTTGTTTACATCACTGACTGCGTTTGTTACCCCCCCCCCCCCCTTTTTTGTTGTCTCTGTTTGGCCTGACACCCACTGCCGCAGTCTGACTCTCTGTTCCCTGGTCCTGTAGAATCGGGTCCCCCCTCTGAGCCAAAGCACAGGTTCAGTAAACTCTGACAGCTTTGCTATTTAAGATCAGGATCGGCCCCCACTCCAAATTGTAGCAGCATTTGAAGGAGCATATTACTCTCCAGATACTTCATTAATCTCCATCACGGGTGCCAGCACTGACACAGCTGACAGCGGGGACAATGCCACCTGCTCCTCTCCCCCTTCAGCAGATAATGCATGTTTTACAGTAGCCCAGATGTCTACACTCAATAAAACATTTGACAAAAAACCAGTCTGTGTGTGTTTTGGGATGTCTGTATTGAGTGGGAAGCTGCATGGGGATGGTGATAGCGGTCCTGCCGACCACTGATTAGAGAATTAAAAGACACAGCTGACATTGACTGTAGCAGAGAGGCGACAATTATAATTAAATCTGTTAAGTGATGCTGATTTTAGAAGGGCACATGCAGGATGCAGGTGTTCTGGCCAAAAAGAGCTGGTCAGTTTAAAGGATTATTTGTAAAGTGATTGAGTTAACCTTTCATTTACAATTTTTATTTCATTTATGATTGATGAATATGCCAGTCCCTCCTTTACTATTGACAAAAATAGTATATTTGTTATGTTTACAGTTTCTCTCTCCTTTTCCAGGACAATGGGGGCAAATACACACCTACAAAATAAAAGAAATATTCATTTGAACCATATTTTCACCAAAAAGTCCACATTTTATGATATTCTGTATAGTATGAAAATAGAGGTTGACACAATCCACAAGCACAACCAGAAAACTATTCTTTTTGCCTGAAGTAGTGTTTTTCTCGCCCCTATACTTTGTGTGTAAGTGTTTGTGAAGCGTTTATGCTGATGGAATTGTATGGCTGCAGGCGCAGTGCTCCAAAGTAAGATTGTATTCTCCGTGGGAGTCCGAACAAAGAGCTGTAGATCAGCAGTGCTTTGGTGAATATCTTGTAACCATTAAGACTGCAGAGAACAAAATGGCCTTTTGATGGGAGCAAAAAGATTGAATAAAAATGGTCATTTTGCAGAGATAGTATTGCATATCCAAGTTTTGGATAGGATGTTTTCGACAGAGCCGAGCCAACGCAAGCACAGTGTTTGTCATGGAAATAAGGTGGATTATAGTCTTTAAGGTTTAAGATCAGTGGCAAAATATAGGATAGTGTTTATTGTGCTTAGATGGGATGAAAGACAGATGACAACATGTGTATAAAATAGCATTAAGATTTGCTATCAGCTTTAGCAAATAACCACTGATTTTAATCACTCCAAGACATTTCACGCAGCAGAGCAAGTCATAGCCACCAGCATTCACAGCTTTCATATACTGTCGTCTATACAACAACAGGCTGTTTTCGGCTCACTGTTTTCTAAGTGAAACCATACAAATCCTCTGGAGAGCACAATGGGGGCTTGAGACAAAACTGTTTTTGCATTCCTCTCGGAGTGGTGGTAGTGTTGGCCAACCTAAACCCCACATAGAAGATAATTCATCTGCTGTAGTTTTGAGGCTGAGGGGATTGACGAGCTGTTCCCAGTGGTCTGGGTAGAAGAGTATTTTGTTTTTCATAAAGTGACAGTAAATCTTTGCAGAGCGAGTAATAAAGCTATTTAGAATCATGCAGATGTTGTATAGCAACAAAACACCATAACAAAGTCTCTTGTTCTGAAAGGACGTCCCCGATGGGCTGTTTCTGGGTTTGATACCAACAATTTTGCTGTCACAGGAGAAGCAGGAATTAATGAATTATAAACTCATCGGGTGGACTTTCTTTTCCTGACACCACAGAGCAGATTTCAAAGTGCTCATGCATGCATAACCGCCAGTTATTAATAAACATTTTCAGGTGATGTAGGCAGCTTGTAAAAGCAGTCCAACTGGTATAACCTCGAAGAAAGAAAAACAAGTCCAGAATTGTGACAGATTCTCTGTTGGTACAAATGTTCTGTCAGCACCATCAATCAAGCGGTGCCACTCTGCCCCGAGGCAAACCGCACTGGGATCAAACCACGGAGGGGCACGGAGCGGAGAGCTCGCTTTAAAACACACACCCAAGAAAACAGACCACGGCCTGCTGTTGTAAATCACATGCACACCAAAGACCTTTGAAGAATTCAAAAAGGGAATGTATGACTTATAACAAATAAACATATAAATAACTATGGCATTTTTGGGAGCAGTTACTATGCACGAGGGATTGTGTTGGTAAATTTAATGGTCATTATAAACCTATTGTATCATGTCATTACAGTGAGGAAATTATCTCTATTTTGGACGACAATAAAAGAGTTGCCATGTTGTAATTATTGCTATTGTGTGACTTCTCTGTCTGGCACACATGCATTTATATACTGAACTCGACATGAAATCAGTATGGATTTGGGATTTGACTAAAATTACATTTCATGTTCGGGTTAATGCAGGAATCTCCTCTCACTCGTGTTATGCTATCAGGACACAACTTGGTGTTTTGATTTATTACTTTCTCTCTGTCGGAGTGATAAAGTGCTGAGAGAAAAGAATGTCATAAACAGCTCAGAGTCTCAAAAAGGAGTGTTTAAATCATGAGGCTGACAAATTTAGTTAGCATCTGCTGTGATTATTGCATGTGTCTGAACTACAAACACTATTTTTAATGGTTACCAGAGACATTTTCTTTTCCACAAACAAATGAAGCAAAACATGACTTGGGCAAAAATATTTCTTCCCACATGCCATTACAGTTAAGAACAACTGATTCAGCCAGAAGCCAGAGGCGCACCTTCAGGAGAGGAAAACCAGAAGCTTATTCAATGGGCTCCTGATGACCACTCTATAGGTGGACAGATTAATAGCTCTGGGCATTTATCAGGGTTGATATTCAGCATTTTCCGATTTTATTGGTATCTGTGATTTATTTCTGTCAGATTGCTGATGAAATAAACTAGTTTAAAAATGTGCTACTTTGGCTTTGATGCAGCCAAAAACAATATCCCGACCACAACAACAAAATCTGATGTGATGTAACACATCGCAATTAATAGCCTATAAACTCTAAATAATCTGAATCTGAAAAGTAACTAAATGAATAAAACAAATGTGGTGGAGAGGAAGAAAATTAAAAGTACAGTACGTCAGACTTGTTCTTAAGAACAGTACTTGAGTAATTTGTTTTTAGGTTAATTCCATCATTGGTTGTTTGAGATTTTGAAACAAAGAGTTTAATATTTACTGCAAATAAATGTCGGTTTTCAGTCTCCTTAATTCCTAACAATTGGTATCAGCCCCCCAGAAAAGCCATTTCAGTCGACCCCTAGACAACTTATATCATCACAATGGCTACTTTACATAACCCCCTTAGAGCTCCCTCTAAATGCACTGTTAAATGTTTTATGTGTGAATGACTGCTGGCTTTATAATATGGTGTATTCATTTCATTAGAACGCTGAAGGTGTTTTGTTACTGCTTTAAATTTTAAGGTCTGGATTTCTCAAATTTCTCATTAGTGACAAATTGCTAAAAAAAAAAAAAGTCTGTGATAGCAACTAATTCTTTTGTATAAACTGCATGCGTATGACCATATATGTAATAAGAAAATTAGAATACAATACCCAGTACAACACCATATCAACTATGACCTCAATACCCAAACATATAATTGCATAAATACATTCATGAGAGGGTAGACAAACATTGACTTTATGGCAGAACAGTATCACAGGACTGTTCAGGTGTCTCAGACACCCATTGTCAGCATCATTGCTTAGACAATCCAAAGTCCTTTACCATATTTATTCCATGTTTTTGAAATGCACAACACCAACCACAGCTCAACACCTGTGAACACATTTCTCAGAAACAGTTACTCAAACACAAACTACATTCAAAAATGCTTAATGTTTACAGTCATTACTCATTTATGCTCAAAACTATGTCTTTTTTCACACCACTTCCCTGTACATAAAATCTCTACGTTTGTTTATCTTTGTTTAACTTGCCTTGCTGTTGAGGAACTGAAAAATGTAGTTATAATTATAGTTTGTGTCAGTAAAGCTGATTTTGATACTAAATGCATACGGGAAGTGCATCCATATATTGTATGTTTAAAAAATGTGGAACTTCCCCGGTAAAACAGCTGCCTTTGACAGTTAATTCTCAGTTCCTGAAACAAAGAACATGATGATTGCTCCCATCTCAGATGCTTCAGAGTTGTCTATAACACATATTTGATATTCCATTCACATGTCTCCATGCTGCACCAGTTTCAATTCTCTCTCTCAGGTCCCATTTACAGTGTCCCATGAGGTGCCTCCAGCAGGGCAGTTTCTCTCTGTGGGGTCACTCTCTCTTGGACTGGCCTTTCATGAAAACAACTGTCAATATGTTAATATGAAACACTTAGGGCCATTGTGGACTCACTCAGTTACTCCTCTTATCCTTCACAGTTCTGCACTGCGCCACAACAACAATGTCCACTCCTTGAGGAATGGGAGAAGAGGCTTTCTGGAAGAAGATTTGTTTAAAAATGGATGCAATGAGATTTGTATCAAATTTTCCCAGATCAGAGCTAAAAGAAGCAGAGCTGTAGTCATGGAGTCAACACTGACACCTCCCAGAAAATAAATTACATTGTAAAACAAATTTCATGCCATTCATAAGAGCCAAACTTCAAAAACTCATCATTTAAAAGGTATTTGACGTACAGCTATAGGGTTTTGCAAGTTCCCATGAATTTAACAGACATTTTAGCATGATTATTTTCTTTTCAAGAAAATACATTACATGAGCTGGGACAACTTCTAGGTGGGATAGTATTAAATGACCAGCATGCTAGCTAGCTAACAGGAATCTAGCATAAAATCACGACCGGGTCTTAAATAATGTATTAACTTTGAGGGGACAACTGTAGGGAAAATTTCTCAAGAGAAATTCCAGAGGGGGAGACACTAAAAGTACTTGTAGCTGTAACTCAGCTAACGACGGCCCTGCACCCGACACCCTGCCAGCTTTGACTTAGCATTGCATTGCTACATTTGCTACTGCAAGCGCTTGCTAATTTTACAATGGCTCACTAGCAAACATCAGCTCACCACTGGCTAACATAAAGGGTGTGCTGTAATCTGGTGCAGAGAAAATAAAGACTGGTGATAAATATAAAACTCTATGGTATTTTATTAGTATTATTGAAGTAACATAGTTGTGTTTCCAATTATATATTCTGGGGGCAAAACAATTTTTTCCAACGGTGTAGGAAGGAAAGTCATAACATATTCATGATGGTGCACAAAAGCTTTCACAGTCAACAGTGACGTAACATCAATATTACATTCTAATGATCCACTTTTGAATACATAGTGATGAAATAGAGACACATTATTTGGTGTTGATTGCATCTAAACACAGCAATGGAGCAATGGCTTCTACTTGGGCACGGCAGCACCACTTGGACAAACCACACGCATTTAATTACTTTTATGACAACATTTTGGGGGAGGGGCATGTTCAGTATACTTGAGTATGAAGCACATGTTTCCCTATTATACATTATAATTACAGCCCCAGTTAGAAGACTGTGCACACGCAGTGAGAGGATTATTAATGCCCATATTTACAGTTATACATACCACACTGGATCATTATAGATCTGATGAAACTCCCACTGGGTAATTACTACACAAACTTCACAGACTCATCTAGTGAGGTGAAAACAAGACCTGCCACGACATTCTCATGTCTTTTGTTTGCAGCACGAGCTGGAGACAACACTCAAAAGTCTGAGGACAGACACCATGGCAGTTATGTGTCTCATGTAGGCCACCAGGGTGTTGCATTTGTGCTGCTTTTAGGATATTTGACTTTTCCCTTTAACTTGGAGGTCTTTGTAGAAATTGTTGATACGTTTCCAAGGACTCCTGAAGTAAGACAGACATAGCTGCAAGGTTTTTCTAAAGCTGTTTCCATTGGCCTGTGTTTACCTGACACTTGGATTGACAGCAGAGTGATTGGAAATATCCACCATTCACTGCCGTGAGCTCCTGAGTGCACGGAAAGTGCTTTTGTAGTCTGGCTGTAATGGGCCAAGTTTGAATTGAAGGTTGAGAGAAATAGCCTCACTGCGGTCGCGCACTGTGAGGAACTGACACACCACAAATAATACTCAGAAGTGGGCTCCTGATAGCATCACAGGCACAGAGCAGGTACAATAGCATGCAGGCTCTCATTTCAATGCACTTTCACAATGTTGTACTGTGCACAATCAGATGGAGGGGAAGAAATCTGCTCAAATACAAACTCAGATTGTGTCTTTTTCTCTGCCGAGTAATCAACACAAAAGACATCTTAAAACTGAATTGTTGATGATTTTCTTATTCACAAGAAAGAAAGTGCCACTATTAGTCTTCACAAAACCCATCAGGGCCAACCGCTCGTGATGAAATGAATCATGGCAGAATTCAAATTCATGGTAGAGTCACAATTTTTTATACCAGAGCCATAAGCAGAGTAAATCTGCTTTGTAAACTTTAAAATAGGTAATCATTCACTTGATCTGATCTGCCATGACACAACCAAAATTGCATTACTGTAAATATGTTTTTCTTGTCAGCATCATTTTAAAATTCAGCATTTCCTCTATCAGTTACATTCATTCAGTCACAGCAGGTCACTGACTCCTGTTTTAAAACCTCAGCAATGAAAAATGAGCAATGAGTATCAGAACAGGGACAGGAAAAGCGGATTAGTCCATTCAATCTGAAATTATTTATCTGCCTGGAATTTAGATGGCGCATTACTTGTTTGATTTAATTTCATGTGTTTGAATGTCCAATCACAACACCCTAATCACACTTGCAGAAATGTGTTATATAAGGATGTTTATCACTGTCTTATCAGTCATAAGCATTTTGGGACTATTTGTTGCTGTGTGCAACATTTTACTTATCAATAGCTCACACTTTCAAAAGAGTGTTTTACAACATGTACAATTTGCGATATGTTTTATAAATGACAATGATGTTAAAAGAAATGGGTTTGAGGTTTCTTGATGATGCCAGAGGAAGTGTGCCCTTAAAGTTTTTTTCCTGGAAAAAAAAGTGTGTGAATGCATTTCTGTCTCATTTATCATTATTTATTATCATTATTATTAATATTATTAATTTATCTATAAGGCCTCTACTTAATATTTTTGCACAAAGCGACACGCATGATTATACAAGCATCGTCTCACCAGTAACGACAATGTAATAGAAAGTGAATAACATAACTACAATCCTCACTGCACATCAACCCCAATACTGTACAACTGAAGAGGCATAATAACAGGAAAAGAATCCAACAAAGGATGATTGACATGCCGCCTGACAAATAATAACACGGTGTGCCGGATGAATAACCAATCAGCTTTATGAAGGACGGCGGGATTTCCTGTATGTGACGCAAACACTCCCAGTCAACACTGGAGGCCCCACCCTTTGTGTTACCTACCGCCCGTCAATCAAAATATAAAAAAATTCTGACAGTTATCATCCATTTCTACGCTTGTACAATCAATTTAATGTGCTGAACATGTCCGGTGGCTTGTGACCATCAGGACTCGCCGTTTCACGACAAGTCACGCCAATGACTGGTATGTAATATCTATCTTTTCCCCCCACGTAAGCTAGCAGGCTACCACAGGCATCCTCTGGCTAAATTAGCTCGCTAGCAGGCTAGCAGGGATGCTTAATGGTGATATTGCTAATCAGCGCAGGCTAAGTTAGCGCTAGCAGCTAACGCTGCGCTCGTTAGCTTAGCTAACTAGGTTAGCTTGTTGGAGAGTTAAAAGTAGTCAGCTCTCCTAAAAATAATCATTGCTACGCCGTTTTTTATCTTTGTGGAGTTTAATGCACTTGGTAGCGGTGCTTGTGATCTCATCGTTTGTTGATCTACTGACGTTACGTTAGTGTTACAGATGTTGGTCATCTGTGTGAATATCAGGTTTGTTTAGCTAACGTTAGCTTCGGCTGTTCCCTCTCTCAACTGAGCGTTTTTTACTGCACAGCGCCCGAACAGCCGATGAAACCAGAGGATATGGCTGCACTGGACGTGGACAGCAGTCAGAGCGGCTTCCTGCAGCAGGAGGAGACCAGTGGCAATCAGGTAACAATCTAACTTTGATTATACGTCGTTGCTGCGTTGAGTGGTGCTTAGTGAAGTTCACGTATTTCAAACTTGGAGGGGGGTATGTACCCTGATTTGAACCTCTCAGGCTGCTTACAGATCCCGCCTCCTTAACTAGGATTGAAGTGACAGACTGTAAATTCATGCTAGATTTAAACATTACCTGGGAGTTATCCTGGGTGCTGCCTGGGGGGCTCAATACAGGACAATAAGTCCTTAAACCTCCAAACTTGGCAATGAGTCACACTTGTTCTATGTGGCCCAGACTAATGGCCACCCACTTTCTTCCTTTTAAACTGGCCTGTTGTGGGTAGGACACTCAGCCATCACCCCTCGACCTGCTAGCGACCACCTGCACTAAGGTTGGCTCACCGTCGTCAGAGGTGGACAGAGGTGCTGCCGCTGATGTGGTAAGTCAGCACCTCTGCTAGATCGACACAGCTACAGCAGAAGTGAAGCCTTCAATCACAGCTGCAAAATGGTGGGAGTGTAGCAAAGCTTGCACTTGGTTTCATGTGATTACAGCCATTGCATTTTGACATCGTAAACAGGAGGATATCTCATTGCTACAACCGGGATGTTTTGATCAGTTACAGATTCACTAAGGGTGCCCATATCCGTCAGTCTGATCAGTATCTGCATTCACTGTCGATAACCAGTTAATAAATCTAGTGGCTTTAATTTGTTAAAAATTCATTGTGAATACGGTTATCACCAGAATCGCAGTGTCACAAGATGCAAGGTCTTCCATATTTGATGTAGTTTATGCAGTTGGCAGTTCAATCTAATGCTTCAAGCCTAGTCTGTTATGCACTCTAATAAAACATCCATATCATCCATAAACCACAGGTGCATCAAAGATAAAAGGTAGTGTGACTGGTTCTTTTGTGAGATTGTTTATCAGAGAACTGGTGGGTTTATCTTTTAGTTTGTGGTCAAAGAGCAGACCGAATGATGATTTTAAGATTTTGTTATTCCACATTTATTGTCAATATGTTCTTTAGACAGGGTTTGCCCAAAGTGGGGCCCATAGGCTAAAGCTGGCTCACCATAAGGTTAAATTAGGCCTGCCAGATGTTTTGTAGAGATTATCATTGTTTAAGAATATGTCAAATCTCCACTTATTATTTGTCATAATCAGAGCACAGCAGCACAGGCAGAGTGACACTTCGCACAGAAAGATAGTCAGTTAAGGGTCCTTGGGATACCATTTTACAGTATTATACATTAGGTGTTTACTTTTGGCACATAGTACAATAGCCCATAGACCTTTACTGGGATCTACATTAGTATTATTATACATGTTCTTTAAGACAAAACACTGTTTTTTACGTTTTAATGATTAAAAACGGCACATATTGTACCTCTTGTTACTTGTATTTTATTCTGTAAAATTGTAGCCTGGTGACATCTAGACTTTAGAAAAAGGAAAGATATAGTTCCACCTGTCCTGCTTGTAAACTTTGTTTTTCATTTTCAAGAGACATTCTGTTATATTTGATCAATGTATTTAAACTCCCAGCATGAACAACTTTTCCATCTTAATCAAATGAGACAAAAACACTGCTGAGAATCTGACAAAAGACGTGACGCAAGGGACACCACTCCAAGGCATTCACATCAAAGCAGCTGCAAGAACAGCTGAGTTTGTATTTATAATAAATAAACACCCCATTACAGCTGTTGTAGCAATGCAGAGTAGATAGTATAAGAAAACCGTGAAGTGTCCACACGCAGCAACTGTTTGATACAGTTGGTCAAATCTCTGGTGTGTTTGCCTATCAGCTCACTTTGGCTGATAAAAATGGTGTCATTAAAAGCTGCTGTGAATCTGAAAAGGTAGCGCTGACCCATAGGGAAGACGCATGAAAGCTTCATACACAGGTAGGTGTAGTAGATAGTAGTAGTCCGCCATTAGATTTCTCTCACAGGCCACCAGCGTTATCTAACTTATGATTTACCTGTCAGATTTAAGTGCTACCATTCTAACCACACTACAGGAGTAAACACAGCCATATATTACCACTAACTATAATGGGAACACACATGTGGAAATAAAATTCTTGCCCCTACAAACTCAAAGAATTTAGCTGATTTTGCTCTCTATCGCCTCACGTTTTTGATGCTGATTGTGCTAATTAAGCTAATTCAATAACAACAGGTGGCTAATCAGTTTTTTTTAATCTCAATAATTTCCTTTCTCAGACATCAGATCCATCTACACAGCTCACTGGGACTGATAAATGGGAGGTGTTAACCCCCACCTCAGTGAAGGATGAATCCGGAATGATACAGATCCAAAGTCAAGGAATATTAACGTCAAACGGACAGTATGTTCTTCCTCTCCAAAACTTACAGAGTCAGCCAATCTTTGTGACATCAGGAACAGACGCCTCCTCTGCCAATTCAGTGCCTAACATTCAGTACCAAGTAATTCCTCAGATTCAGACAGCAGATGGACAGCTGAGCTTCTCCACGTCCGGCGTGGAGGGAGCAACTCTGGCTCAGGATGCCACGGGGCAGATTCAAATCCTGCCTGATGGTAGCCAGAGTCTCAGTGTGACATCAACTGCAAACATCCTTAATAACAACCAGAACCTCATATCACAGACTGGTAATGTCCAGCAGATACATGGGGTTTCTATCGGCAGCTCCACCTTCAATAACCAGGGTCAGGTTGTTACTAATGTGCCTGTGGGTTTGCCTGGGAACATCACTTTTGTTCCCATTAACAGCGTGGACTTGGATTCCCTCGGCCTGTCTGGTGCTCAGACTATAGCAACAGGGGTCACTGCTGATGGCCAGCTAATTATGGCGAGTCAGCCTATGGACGGCTCAGAGAGTCTGGCGAAGACAGATAATCACCTCTCACAGACGTTAACAATAAATGACTCAAATGCAAATGCTGAGATATATGTGCCAACGTCTTCCTCTCAGCTACACATTCCAGTAAGTGAATCAGGTCTGCTGACACAAGACACTTCACTGTCATCGGTGGCTACAGAGCAAGCCGACTCTAGTTCTGGTCTGCAGGAGGGCTTCATCCAGCAGAATCAGGAGCAGAGCATCCAGGTGTCCTCAGCCCAGCCCATCATTCAGCTGCAGCAGGTGCCCATTCAGACCACCAATGGGCAGGTGGTGCAGTCAGTGGCAACCGGTGGCCAGGGTCTGCAGAATGTGCAGCTGATCAACCCGGGAACCTTCATCATCCAAGCCCAGACTGTCACGCCGTCGGGTCAGATACAGTGGCAAACCTTTCAGGTGCAGGGGGTGCAGAACCTGCAGAACCTCCAGCTTCCCACAACACCACCCCAGCAGATAACCCTGGCTCCAGTCCAGACCCTGTCCCTGGGATCCAGTCCAGTGAGCATCAGCACGGGGCAGATTCCCAACCTGCAGACAGTGACGGTCAACTCTGCCCAAAATGAAGGAGACGAAGACAACCCTGCAGGTAGAGTAGCTCTGTTGTAATATACCGTAGGGAGCTGTGCAGTTGATTAAAATCTCATTATGGATGAGTGCAGTATCCAAATCAGGAGCTCCAATTTTTATAATGATAATGGTGCATCTGAGATGCCCTAGCCTGCAAATCATATTCTCCAGGTGTAAGAGAAGATGCTTTTTTAGTATGTCTCAAATCTATCAATCTTCATATTTTTTCAGTGAAAATGAAATGCTTACATTATCATTCCCACTAAAATTGTGACCTCTACATTCATTGAAAAATCTGTTAAAATAATCAGGATAGGATTTGCATATCATTTAGCAATACTGTATGTACCCACTGTAAAACCCACACAGGCGTTTTCACTTGGTTGCCAGATTACACCTCTGCTCAGGACTCTGTTGGCAAGTAGAGACAGTGTTGGATATCTCCACGACTCTTGTGTTAGGTTGATTAGACCTGTATTATTGTTAGTAGTAGTAGTAGTACATGGATATTGGTGATCTTACTAATTTCAGCATAGTACCTCCTACATTTTGGCTGGACAGAGGTCTGATCAGCTAGAATAACTCATAACAGAGTGAATTATTGCTCATAGTGGAATTCACCTTGACTATTTTTATTACATTTATTACACCAATGCAACAACATTGAATGGAAGTCTGTTTGTGAGGCTCAAAGCAGTTTATAAAATCATCTGTAGTGCTGTAGGGATGTAACTGACTTACTCACTGGTGAAATTTTGACATATTACAGAAGGAAAGGCACTTGTGTAAATCATCAAATGAATGATGGCTGAAATCCATTTAGCTGCTCCAGTTTCAGAGTCCTGCTGTTGTGCATTATAGCTCTCCCGAACGCTGTCAAGACTTATTTAAGGCTCTTTAAAAACATTAACACCTGTACTGCTCTTACTGTCATAAAATGTTGCAAACTATGTTTTGTCTCGTGTGACTCCTGGATGTAGATTGTGGGTATAAGCCTATTTTAGGATGCCAGTGGCAGGCTACGTGTTACTCTATTCAAAGTACGTGTTGCTACAGGAAACAAAAAAAAAAAAAAAACAGCATCCAAGCTTGAAACCTACATACTGAAAATTGCAAGTTACCCTAACTTTAACCTGTTTGCTAATGGTCCAAACCTTAACAACCTAACAGCTGTAAACTTTAGAAGAAAATGTGGCTATTTATTTGAATACCTGGGCTTGCCTCCAGTCCACCAAATGTTCCACCCCTCGACACTATTTTGGGGCACCTTCACTGTATCCTCAGCTTTGCACTGCCCAAGAGGATTTTTATTCTATAGCAGAATGCTATTCGATGCAGCCAAACCTTTCTCCAGCACTGACACAGCGCTGTGGTCCGGCGACGGGAAACCATAGTCTGCCTTTCCAGCAGTAGAGAAACACAAATTTCCTGAATATTTGAATATATGAAATGGAGAAAAACCTTCATATTTAAGAAGGTGTATGCAGCAAAAGATTGCTATTCTTTACATTCAGTATTTCAAAAGAACATCGTGTGTGTTTCCTTATAGCCACATTGTGTTGACTTTTACTGTAATTACAGCCATCAAAACATTGTGATGAAATTTTCGAATGTAGCAAAGTCCTTCAATCCATTTTCTGCCACTCATGTGGGCCAGAAAGTCCACAGGGTACATTTAATTAATTATCAAAATTGTCATTGATACATTTTGTGCCTATCAAACAATTATTTTATCACTGTGCTAATATGAACTTTAACTTCTGAAATGTGCTGCCATGCTGTCAATCACAGGCAATAATAGAGCAGCTCTCGCTGTGCAGGCTTTTTTGGGGAAGTGTAGCACAGCTTTGTGTTCATGTTAACATACACATTGTTTCCAGATGTTCGGATAAAGGAAGAGCCAGACTCTGGAGACTGGCAGCTGAGCACAGACTCCACTTTGAACACGAGCGATCTGTCTCACCTTCGCGTCAGGCTGGTGGACGAGGAGGAACAGTTGGGTCAGGAGGGCAAGAGGCTGCGCAGAGTGGCCTGTACTTGCCCCAACTGTAAAGAGTCAGGTGGGAGGTGAGTAAGCCTGGCAGATGCCGTTCTCTATATCTGTACGGCTCTGCATAGGAAATACACATATCAGGGCCCTAAGTCACCCGTACCTGTGCTTCACAGAGGATCCAGCACGGGGAAGAAGAAGCAGCACATCTGCCACATCGCAGGCTGTGGGAAAGTATATGGAAAGACATCGCACCTGCGAGCACACCTGCGCTGGCATTCAGGGGAGCGACCTTTTGTTTGCAGCTGGATGTTCTGTGGGAAGAGGTTCACACGCAGCGACGAGCTGCAGAGACACAGGAGAACACACACAGGTGCCCTTTTTCTGCTCCCTCAGTGTTTGCACATCAGGAAAACATCAGGAAAATCAGTAAAATGTGTTAATTTGTGCCCTGCAAAGCATGAGTCACATAAGAAATGACAGCGTTTGCAACCCCTTCCGGATTTAGATGTAAAATGTCAGGTTAGGAACTGAAGTGATAAACATATCCAGATTTCACAATCTTGGTGGTATTTTTCCAGTTTAGAACAGTTATTTCTGCACTCTAATTTCCAGGACCTGTTCACATCTGATTATGTAACAAAAGCATGAGAAGAGATGTGAGCTGTTTTATTTTTATCCCAAGATTCTGCCTTGAATCTGAACACTCTTGCATCAGCTCACCTAATCTGTTTTTAATTTTGTACAATATCCCATCTGTTGTCATGGGGAGAAACGAAGCTCAACAGAATATGGAAGAGAGCAGAAATGCGTGAAGTAGCAGCCCGTGAACAATCCAGTCCTATATACCAGCAGCACATAATGATATACAGTGTGTGATGACATTTACTACCAGGATAGACCTTTGGAAGAGATACGACCACTTGCCCGTACTGTTGTTGAATTTATTTAGCCTGTCACTGCCTGAGTGAGCCCTCTGACAGTATGGGCTAAAGTAACATTCCATTACCCTGTCAGCTTCAAACTCAAATATAAATGGTTGGTATTCACAGTTACAAGTGGATATTCAATAATTTTCAGTTTCTAATTGGTGAGAATTGCAATCAGTCATACAGTATCAGTTTGTCTTTCATTTATTTGTCATTTTTTCGGTGACAGATTGGAATTCAGTGATTTCACAGCGACCTTGAGGTGTTCAGCAACAGCACACAACAAAAATCTATTTAATGCATTTTTTAAAATTTTATTAACAATCTGCTGTTAATTGTTTAACCGTGTGGCACTTTCTTAGTGGCACGCAGGGCTGCTACTAACAATTATGTTCATCACCATTTTTTGTAATCAGATTATTTTCAGGGTTAATCATTACTTAAATGCCCCCCACTAACTTTTAGAGCCCAAAGTGACGTCTTCAGATCTCTTCGTTTACCTTTGTGAATGACCAAGTAAAAGCAGAAAAAACGTACATTAAAGAAGCTGCAACCAGCAAATAATTGATATTTTTGCTTGAAAAATGAAATGATAAATTGATTATCAAAGTAACTGACTAGTCGATGCAGCTTGACTCATCTCCCCTCCCACAGTATGAAACATATCCTCCAGATAGATGGCATGTTCGACCACCTCCAAACGTATTCAGCATCAAACTCGTTATCTCTCAAACTGTATTTTCTCTCTGGCAGGAGAGAAGAAGTTTGTCTGCCCAGAATGTTCCAAGCGCTTCATGCGGAGCGACCACCTGGCGAAGCACATTAAAACTCATCAGAACAAAAAAGGCGTGAACTCGGGCGGCGCTGTGGTGGCCTCGATGGAATCCGCGGGGTCCTCAGACAGTATCATCACCACGGCAGGCGGGACCACCCTCATCCTCACCAACATCCAGCAGGGCTCCAGCAACGCCCAGGACATCCTGGCCAACGCAGAGATCCCTCTGCAGCTCGTCACCACGGTAGCGGCCAGCGAAGTCATGGAGTGATTTACACTCCACTTATGAACTTCTACAACCTCTCTCATACTGTATACTCCTACCTGCATTTTTATTCCAAGTTTTGAAGAGAAGCTGAAATTATAAATATATATATATATATTTTAACACAGAAATAGTCAGTCCATGTCCATGCTCAGTTTTCACTGAGGAGAAACTAGTAGTGGAGACTAAAACAAGATAAAGATGGAAAAAGACATTGCAGTAAACACACAAGGAAATGCCTTATTTTGTACAATATTATGTCATTGGAAAAGTAGGATGCCATTTTGCTTTGAATTTACTTATTTTTTCTATGTGTTTTTCACAATACATTATTGGTAAGTTGAGCAATTTTCTCCTCGCCTTTTTCTTTTGATGGTGTATTCTTAATGATGTCCTTGGTTAGCAAGGTTTGTTCCATATTCCTTTAGGCAGAGACTAAATCTCACAACAGAGCTAATTTTATCCAGCTGAAGTAATGTTATTGCTTACGTCCATGCAAATTTATTCATGTTGTGTGTTCGTGTCTTTTAATTATTATGCATTTTTTCCAGTGCAGTCGGTCTACTTGCAAATAGGAAGTCCTCCTTCCTCCATTTTCTTTAAAAACTTTGCTCACGCCTACTACATTTTGCAGGTGAAAATCAAAACAATCAGAATTTTTGTATTGTAAATCCTCTTGAACATGTACTGTTGATATGATACACATTATTTGCTTATTAAATATTTTGACTGAACAGCTATTTATATTGGGCTTTACAAGGAAAATGCATTTGTGATATTAGAAGTCCACAATATTTCAAATGGCTTCATTGTATGTAATTCAAGTGTGTGTTTTTTTTTTTAAAGTCTTTTTTTTTGAGGACTTAAAAACAAACAAACATGCATTGTGATATGAAGAGAAGAAAAAGCCATTTTTTGGGAGGTAATTGCCAAATTTGACTACAAACTCAGGGTGACTTGTGACTGTGTGATATAGGTAGAGTAAAATCACCCCTGTAGCTTCTCGGGCCATGGTGGGGTGTTGTGAAGAAATGTTGTTTGATGGACCAAAAGCTGAGGTGAATTAAGCTGTCACCATGTTACCTATGCTTGTTGAATCCTACCGTGTCAGGTTTTTTTTTTTTTTAATACATTAAGGACAACCCTCTCCTTCATGTTATATAAACAGTTTTGCTGAATTCCTCACGCAGTTGAAATATCAGTGCATTACTGAAAGCGGTACTCTTTTTTTAACAGCACTGTTCTCACCATGTTGTTGTTGATCCTTTTGTATAAAAATGTTTTGTATACTTCCCAACAAACTGTCCTTTATATTCATTGTCAGTAAATGTACAATGTTTCTGTCTTTTGTGTGTCAATACCTTTTCTTTTACTGTATGTCACATTTCCCTGTTTCATCTGTTTTATATTCGATCTGAATTGAATTGATAAATACACACATACACACTGAACAGTGAATTATGGTGGCATATTTGATTTGGTTATGCGTCAACCTCTAGTCAGATACCAAGATGCTGTTGAAACATTCAGAGAACTTAATCTTAATATTATGTACTAAACACTGAAGGTTTATTCTCACTCAGAAATCTCCTGTATAAATATGTCAATATAACATCAATATAAACCTTTCTGTTACACTTGAATTACCTTTCATTTTTGCTTTATTTATTATTTTTTTTAAAAGGGGCACTATGTAGTTTTGGGAAAGAAATTCTGAAATTTAGAGGTTATAATCACAATATTAGTAAGCTAGTAATACACAGTATATTATTTATTATTTCCATGACTTATAGATAATCCTTCCTCAAAGGAACACTGAGGCTAAAAAGGTGGCAGGGTCTTGCAAATATAAACACAGTAAAACAGTATGAAAATGAAGTTGTTCTTTTAAGGTCAGTTTGTTTATTCAGGGTATTCCATCATGAAAAGAAAGAAAGTGTATTCAATTTGTTAAAGCGTGAAAAATTGGTCAGTTCAGATTTTTCACTTCTGATTAAAATTTCTCCCCAGAAACTACATAGTGCACCGTTCATGTATCGACGTCTGCTTCCAGAGGGCAGTGTGATATTTCATTCTAAACCTCAAGTTTGAATCTCTCCTTACACCTGAAACCTTTTGTTTTGTGTCTTTCCAAAGAGTAGACATCCAGCCAGGAGGTTCATGCTCCCCCCGTCATGCTCACACTCTGGGTTAGTAGTCCAGTAGATGTCACTACAGCCAAGGGAGCAGGACAAGAGGTATGTTTGACCCCTTGACCTTCCCCATGTAGCGGCGCTAACATGAAGGCAGAGGCCAACGGGAGGTGTGGACCCTCTGTTAACCACAAGTTAATGTCACATAGAAATGTCAGGAACATATTCGGCTGCTGTCTCATGACTTTGAACAAACCCGACTTCTGACTTCATGACCTGGATTCATGTAACGTTTTAGCGAATTTTCCGAAAAGCCTTTTAAATAAGCTGCTCTCTCCTGTTTCAGACTGCAAAGTGTGCACAGTTTCCTGTCACTATCATTTACCAGAAATAATAATAATTTCTTAATATTTTGACACACCAACCTGATATTAGCAGCCCACACATGCTGCATCACCCTGCACTTCTCACACTAAATGGGACATTTCACTAATTAGGTACTGTTGCTATTTTTTTTCTTTAATCTCAGGCTCAGGACAGCGGCATGAGGGAGTTAAAAATGTATTATAGCCTACCTGGTTTTAGTGCCTGTGAACATAATTAAAACGGCAGTCTATGAAAAGCTTTATCTGGTGAATCCGAAAAGAGCACATGCTTTTTGAGTCTTAGTCAATTTGCTGAAAACGAGTCCGAAAGATGTGGTCGGTAACGTTAAAAAGGGACTCCTCCGTTTTGTCGTTCCTTTCATTTGCATAATTTAATGAATCCAATTCATTGTAATGCAATACAAAGTGCACCAGGAACATAGAATGACAGTTTGAGTTAATGAAATGTGTTAACGGTATCATCATTTACTTGTATGTTAATTAGTCCAATTAATTTCCCCTGCTCGGTAATCTGAATATTGTAATAATCTTTGCTCCCCTGCAGGAACGAAATCTATGATGCACAGACCTCTGGGACAATCTGAGGAGAGAATCATGGATTTTCTAGTTGTTTTTTTTTAAGGTCTGATATTCCAGAACATTTCTACCATTTTGTGGGGGATTTATGCTCGTATGTATGGACCAAACATATGTATGATCTGTGAACAGCTTTCACCATGCAAATCACATTGATAGAAATATATTGAGGAACAGGGCGTGATTGTCCGGTGCCAGAGCTCGGACAACTTTGTCTTGCTTGACAAAGTGCCATTGCCTTGTAACAGGAAGAGGTGCGGCTCTCCCAGGCCGCTGCAGATAAAAGCAGCCATCAGTGGGGACGATCTTCCCCCGTCAGGTTAAAGGAAAGAAAAGAGATGGCGTGGCAGTTAAGCTTGACACTGTTCACACACTTGTCATTTCGGCTGACCATCTGGATTGGGGGGGCCAACTTTGTCAACAAACTGTTCCAGCTCTTCTGTCATTGTACTTAGACCATAGTATCGCAGTTTGTGAAATTGTCTCAAAATAGTATGTAAAGGACGTGTGTACATAGGCATGAATTTTAGAATGTTTTTTGTGACTCTCAGCACAACTATCTTTTGTTGCCTGCAGCGCGTTGGCTGAATGCATCACAACATCAGTGAACCACGCTGGAGTCGCGGGAAGGTGGTCGTGTTGGGCTGTCACACCAGAATTCAGGGTTCGTATCAAGTCTGGTTAAGTTTAGGGAAAGACATTTTCAGTTCCTGAAACTCGCAAAATTTAGAGAAAAATTTCAGACTCAGGATTTTTATATTTACTTATTATTACTGTACTAGTTAATATTGTTTATTTGTAAACAAAGTACAACAGTTTCAAATTGTGTTGTCCTTTAAAGTCATTCGGTTTATTCTGTTTATTCAGTCATGACAATGACGAGTTTGTTTATTTATTGTTAAGTTCATGTTTACTTCAACATTGTCATGACGTGAAGAGTTTTGTTCGTAGTTAGCACCAACACTACACCTGACAGCCCTGGGATTTGTATTTACAACAGTGGTGTAGCACTCAGAAAATGCCAATTTCTCCATAATGTTGCTTTAAAGGAATCAGAACAGAAGGGGGTTTATTTGATTCAATCAAAACTTTATGATATTTAATCAAATTAATCAAAATATCACCTCCTGACAGACATGAAACTTGATATGAAATCGAAATATATATAAATATGTTTTCTAATGACTCTAGAATTCAGTACTGTCTATAGGCAAAGGTACATGGCGATGATTTTTATAGAATAGTGTCTTGAGTCCTCACATGGACACAAATTTCTATTTTGAATTTGAGCTCCATAATTGGAGTTTTCCAACATTTTCTGGTCAGTTACATGTGAAGTATCGAACATTTCTGTGTTTACATGTCTCAAAACGAGTGTGCGTGCTTACATTATCCCAGATGTTTCCAACAATGTTCAAACCCATAATTTTGCTCAAGGTAACGATATGTTTCATTTGATCGCCTGTCTATACAACTTCTGGTCAGAGTCAGAGAGTTTAGAAGCAAGTGGGCAAACAGGTTAAAGGTAACGTAAATTAAAATTTGATGCATAACCTAATAATTTGTTTTTGAGTCAAATCAGATAGATCTTCGTCAACAATGGTGGTTGTTCAACAAAACAAAAACAAAGCCCATGTTCCCACGCTGCTTAAGATCTTTTGTTCTGTTATGAGATGACTAATGACAGAAATTACATATTGTGTATTTAATGTGAAAAGGTTGCTTTAAATTAACAGATGCAGAGGAAGACTCTTGTGGCTTTGATTATTGAGGCAAACATGTATTTTCTTGCACACACTCAGCTCCTCATTGTTACTGATGTAGTTTGAAAATTATGTGGAGCAAATTTTGCATGAGAAGACAATTTTGGACAGTTAAAGGAAAAGCTTTTTCAATAATCAACATTGTGTTCCCGACAGACAGGTATGGTTTCAGCCGGTGCTCACACCACAAGTTGTTTGTCTGTTTTTATCGCGGCAAATAGCTTTTGGTTCTTCTCGGCTCAGTTTGAATAGCTGTGTAATTGTACTCGGTGCTCAACTTCTCTCTCGATTCATGTGCAAAAATGCACAAATACAATAACTATGCAGAGGGAGAGAAACACTGTAATCATGCAATAATGTTTCCAACTGTATGTGTGATAGAATTCAAAATGCTATTGGGATTATGGTTCTTAACCGTTGGGAGGTAATGTGAACTGTTGGCAGAAATGACTTATTTCATTATACCGTCCCAAATATACAAAATGCTTCAGCGAGAGGGCTGCTTCTTCTCCATCTCTGCCCAATTTGAACTGTTTTCACCGATTTGTTGAAGGCGAGGCCTGCAATTTGGCAAAGTGACTATTACTTGCTTTTCTCAAGGAATCAACAACTTGAAAAGTACAGTGAAATGAATTGTTGGGGTTGTGCAGCTGCATGTATTTACAATCCTCTGTGAAGCATCTTGCAGAATTTAAAGCCTTTCTTTAATTTCCTCTTAGATATGAACTCTTCATAAGTGAAAAGCACTCACCGTCCTGCGCTGATATTTTGTTTGCAGTGCGCTACTAATGCTGTTTTTCTCACACGAGCCATTTGAACATTTGGACATTTGGAAACGACATAGAAAATTGTCCCGTGTTTCTACATTCCTGACACATTCGTGCCCTTGATCAACTGCAGAAGGCAGACAATAGCTGCAGATCATTTTCCCCAGGCAGGAAAACGCAGCATGGATCAACTCAATAACCTGATATTCCCTGTCTACTGAATGTGGCCAATTTAGCAGAAGGTCAGCGCCTTTTTTTTTTTTTTTTATCCCAGAGACAATTTGGTGACCTCCCTCCGGAGCCCCAGCAGGACCAGCAGAGACAAACAGAATGGTCGAGCGTGAAAGTGCTGGTGTTGACATTGCGTTTAGGTGTGGGCTTCTTCAAGGTGAACAGATACCTGGTGTGGAACAGGGGGGCTATTATGCAAACCTGAGAGCAACCACTTCGGTTTTTCATGCATTTTTGGCAATTATTTACAATGTCAGGGTGGATGTTTGAATCTAAAGGTGTGCGCTGGGTAGAAAAGTATGGTGTATGTGAGTATCGGTGTGGCTGCAAATCATCTTCCATCATCCTTTTACATGCAGAGATGCTTCAAATTAAACACTCTTGTTTTTTGGGGGGAAATTATGGTCTGACTCCGTGTTCCATTTCAGGAGATTCAGATTTGATCAGCCTTTGCCGTCTTTATTGTAAAATGTCCCTCTCCTGCTGTATGTATGGTTTTTTTTCCCAGATCCAACTGTGAAAATTGAATCTGAATTGAATATGACACTTCCATCAGATTTGCCACATTATGTTATTCTCTGTGCTCGTGCTCAGTGTGCGTCTGTTTTTGGCAAAGAGACAATTGCATAAGATGGTGTTGGGATGTATGAGAAGATTAGGTGGGATAATTTCTTAAGCCATTCGTCACAGCAGTCGTATGGTTTGTGCGAAACAACTCTGTCTTTATTGCGCACCTCAAGGTCAAACATGACGACGGCTTCAACTTCCTCGGACTCGAGAGGAGAAAAAACTGTGAGCGCTCAATATTGTCTTTTGTTGACAAGAGCCGGCCTTCGGTGTTATTCAGCCCATTGAAAAACGATTTCAGATAAGAAAGGAGACATTTTGTATCTGAAAATGTACATTAAATGGTGTCAACAACATCCCGGAGGTCAGAGTGGAGTCCCCATGGAGACTGAATCTGGCTGCTGCGCTCAGAGACTCGACACCCCCCTGAGTGGCGGCTCTGTGATGGCTCTCAGTTTCTCTCGTCATGTCCCTGGCAGCTTTGACACAGGTAATATGCATGCAGGCTGACAGTGCCTGGGATGTGCGGCAGAGACAATGATGTACATATCATTTTCCTCCCTGACTGATTGAAGACTGTAATCTGTGCTGGACTTTCTCTCTGATTACACACGTCTCAGGGAGCAAAACAAGGACTCTGAGCTGCCACTGGGCACTGGACTCATCCAGGGCTTTCAGCCTTCAAGAGGACTGAAGTCCGCCTTTAAGGTGAGCTCAATTTTCGTCCCATTTACACTATTGTTACAAGTGTCGGATAGAATGCATCTGGTAGATAGTGGTCAAACAGTGGCTGTCTGAAGATGACACGCGAACAGAGATGTATCTGGCACCCAAGGTCATCCTATCCCCGTCTGCGGCGCAGTCACAGATGTTTAGAGCTGCTCCTGTAAAGGCACTCACAGATAGAGAAACAATTTTACATTGTGAGCAAAATGCAAAGTGTCTCCTGCAGCTCAACAGGCCCGACACTAAACCTGTCCAACAAGAACAACCATGAAGCGCAGGCAGAATGTGTTGCTCTGCTCCAACACTCTATTGTTCTCTCCGCACAAAGGGGTTTAATAATGAAGCAGCATTTCTTGCATAAAATGTCGCGACTGCAAACAGAGCACTCAACCTGCCTGCGTAACCTTGTGAGGAACACTTGTGTCTTTATGTAAAAAACCTGAGAGATTTCTCTGTTGACAATAGGTCAATCCGTTACAGAAGTTACCTAGCACATTACAAGGTTGGTCTCGGGGGAGAAGTAATGGGTTCTGGGCAATTGACCAACCTGCCATGCTTTACTGCACCTGCACTGAGTTAGAGCTGTCATCATTACCACTTCCTCTAACGTTCCCCCACAGCAACCCAGACACTCCCACTTAGAGCGATATTTCACTTTGGTGGAACATTTTCACTTTTTTTTTTTTATCACACGTCCCTCTGTAGACGAGTGGAGGCAGTCTGGCTTTAAGATTTCAAGCAGTCAGGTAACCTCCAACGGGCCTTTGGGGTGCACACTAAAACATAATGTTTCCAAAATAGCTTCCAATCGCCGGCGACGATTCTGACTTAAACTTTTCAGATGGAGAACCATACACTGCTCGAAAGAAAAGAAAAACCTTGAAGATAAAAGGTTGTGAAAGGTGTCTACCCACAATCTCTCTGTGTCAAAGTATGAAGAATATGAGGTTAGTCATTTCAATGGCATTTATCCTCTATTTTAGTCGAGTTATTCAAAATGATTGCAAGGTTGTACGGTCTGAAAATAATCATCAGGCCGCTCTGTGAAGCTGTTTGAATGGTTCATTAAAGTGAATCAGAAAAAGAACAAGCTTCGACATTAATTAGTTCATCGAGACCTGCTGATAGGAGGCACCTTCAACTTCATTTTCTGTTTTCTATCTTTTCCAGGAGCGTAGCTACATTACAAGTCAGGAGGTCACAGACGTCTCACACACACACAGATCTCTGATTACAAATGCATCTGAAATCTCCTCTGCTGAACAATTTTAACAAATATTTGAAAAGTTATTAACAATATTAATCATTCTCAGCAGTGGAAGAACAACTTCATTTTTTAAACATTAGCTACTGTTGCACTCTGGGGGACACTTGAGAACCTGCATGAAGCCACATGCTTTGGACTGTCGCAGAGTATTCGACCCAAGTCCTTCAAAAATCTGCAGTCCAGCAGCATTAAACAACTTAAACAAATCATCCACAGGCGTGGTGAAATCAACTGGGAGAGATGGAGAAGGTCTAATCACAGTCTGCTCACATGTGACCAATGAGAAAGTGATTACTACATGTATATTGCAGCAAATTGTTACATAGAGCCCCTTTAAGTAAAAGTGTTAAAGTATTAGCATCAAAATATATGTACAGTTTCAAAAGTAAGAGTACTCATTATGCAGAATGGTATATTTCATAATATATATTCACTTCACTGTTGATGCTAGTAAATGTAGTTTGCTTTATATTGTTTATCTGCTAGGCAGTTTCTCAATGTCCCCTCAGGGATCATGACAGTTTTACCATAATCTATAATATTGCATCATAATCTATCTGTTGATTGTAATTTGTGTTATATATTGTATGTATTATTAAACTAAATCTGCAAACTAACTAGTAACTAAACAACAATGTTTGCCTCTGAATTGTGGTGGAGTAGAAAACTGTACCTCACAAACTCAAGTAGAGTATAATAGTTGCTTTCCACCACTGATCAATTAATCAACAACTAAAATAGTGATTAGTTGCAGCACTGTTATCCATCACGTCACATGATTTTCATCAGCAGATGGAGTTTGCTTAGTTGTCATAGAAATGTAGGTTTTCAAATGTTCAAATGTTCAAATGTTCGATATCTCTGAGCACGTCATCAGATGTGATATCAGCCGTTGTCAAAAGGAAAACAGGAAGAATGAAATCTGTAGTAGCTCTCGCACATGATATATTTAATTTAGAGAGTACTCCTTCACTCTAAATGTGTCAGTCAGTCTCAAATAGAAATAAACAAACAACATTATTGTGATAAAAATGTTTAGCCTTCAGGCTCTCTAAACCACCAGCGATGATCAAGGCCTCAGCTGTAGCGAGCCTGCAGCAACTTCGCTCTGACTTGCAGATGTTTTTCCCTCAGTTTTTCACTTCCTCCTCCCACACATGTCTTATATCAGTATTTGCCGGATCCAAAACGACCAGCTTTGAAAATGAAGGAGAGGAACTTTACATTGTGCCAGAAAAAGGAATGGAAATTACGGGCAGTGTCAGATAATTGAGCTTGTCGTAAGAGACATGTTAATAACAGACGGAGATGCAGAAGACTTGTCACTCCGTACCCTGGGTGACAGACTCTCTCTGCTGTTGATGAGCTGTTTTAGAGGGGAAATTGTTCCACGCAAAACACCATCGTTATTACAAGCTGGCAAGCTGCTCGCTTGTGTACCCAATTCTGCTTGAACTGACAGAATCCAATTGACCGGCACATATTCATGCACTTTATTTTCTTTATTCTCACCAACAATGCAGATAATTACTGCACCAAGTAAAACTGAAAATAGAATTTCACTGTGTCCCAGAAAACAATGCCAGAGCTGTCTCAGCAACATGTCTGCTCAAATTGCTGTGACTGGGAGACCTACTGTAAGACAAGCAGCAATCCAATATTACTTGTCAACTTAAAACCTGCTGAAGCCATATTGGCAATCTCCTCTTTTATGAAATATGGTGAAATAACTTTAATTTTCTCCTTGTCATTCATCGTCTCTGTAGCACATCAAGGCCACATGCGAGCCTTTATTCAACAAAACTCCTTATATGTAGAAGTTACCTGTCGTCTGTGAGATCCTAAACTTAAAGAAACTCTCCCAAAAGCTCAACTTCTGAAACAAAGATGTATTTATTGTGAATCGGACACAAACTGTGAAGTGCACCTTTGCGTGCTGGGGGTGACCTACACATGAATAATTCACGATTTTCACATTTGCCATTGAAGTTAATGTAAACGCGGCTTATTCTCGGAGGAATACAAGCATATTTTAATAGAAACAAGCCACGTTTAGGAAACCGAAAACACATCTTAATGCCAGGATTTTTGCTTTTTCTTGTAAAAATCGTCTGCTGATTAAGCTCAGGAGCCTGTTTTATTTTAAATTGCATCAATTTGCATCACTAAAAATCAGGCTACGTGGTACCGCTGATGAAGTGAAATTGTAATTTACTACTTTATGTTTTAATCCGGAGTTGATTAATTTACGGTTCATAACTGTGAAGTATCCGTGAAGTACATTTTTTCAGATGCAGTGTCTGAACTGCCAAACGGGTCAGCCCAGAAAATGATTACCTTGTTTTCGTGCTTTGTTTCAGTGTGGGTGTTTGCAGCGGTGCGTGTGGTCTTCATATTACAGATGAATAAAGAGCAGGTTGAAAAGGGCCAGAAAATGTTCAAATAGGATAAGTTTTAAAAGGATTGAATTCAGAGTTTGTTGTGGTTAAATGGGGTTAATATAGTTTTGGAAAAAGAACTCAGAAAGATAATATTTTCAAAATTGACAAAGTAACAGCACAAACTCAGAAATATTTATTAAACCCATAAACATTCTCAAAGGAAAATAAGGTCCCCAGAACACTGGCTGAAGCTAGAAAGGTGGCAGGGTCCGCCAAATATAAACAAAGTAAAACAGTATTACAGAATGCACTTTCAAAATCACATTTACCCTAAAATCATGTCTGGGTTTTTATCATTAATCCCTTGGGGAGTGAATGCGATCAGCGGCAGAGCAAATGGGACGTTGTCTCTGTAGCACCCGTGGCGGGACATTAGAGTGTCTCCCAGGGACCTGAACACATCTGCTGAGTTCACGGCCCTCCGCCACCTCTAACGCAACTCATTAATGAGGCTCTGTTACTGCCGGCGTGTCATGTATTTTTTTGAACTTTAACTTTGCTCTGAGTCCCACTGTGCGGAGGGGTGGGGAGGGGTGGGCTGGCTGTCATACTAATGTATAGGGACACTCTAGTGCCGCTGTCCAACAAGTCGTCCGTTATCTGAGGGAAATGTGTCCGTCCAGAGGTGAGGGCGGCTTTGTGCTCTCAACCAGGCCACCTCTCAGCCTTTGTGCCAGTAACAAGCTCAGCTCAGGCTCCAACGAAGCGAGAAATTGTAAACTCTCCGGAGAGGCCCAGTGGAGAGATAAGGGCTTAGTGTTTGCTGGCAATGTGCATGGGGATGAATCTGATACGGCCGAGTCCCACGCCAGAATGGGAGTGATGATACCTCCCCTTCTATGGAGAGTTATGTTTAATCCCCTTTGCCAGCGTATTCACTTGCAAATATTCCTGTCACCATTAATATGTATTAACATCCCTCACACACTGTTCAATACAGATTTATCAGACTCTATTTTTCCTCTTGTGCTCACCACCATCTCACCGCTGCTCTTGAACCCAAGCTTTTGATTTGGAGAATAGACCTCAATGCGCTGCTGATGTTCAGCCAGCAAACCTTTGCCTGTAGGTCCTGCCGGCTTCTATGTAGACTCTCCTGCAACATCAGCACACGACAGGACCCACTCTAGTTTGTGTGTATAAATCACGTGTGAACATTTTCTAAATATTTTTCAGTTCAGTTCAGGTTAATAAGGGCGTCACTGTACGATGCAAATACAAATAATGAACCAAAAAACAACAACAGCAAAAAATATTTTGACCCCAAAGGTGAAGGCTGAAGAGTTCATATTTTAGTAGTTTACATATTAACACAACATTTTCTTAAATTAAGTGAACAAAAAATTATTGATTCTTTGTCGTAACTATTTCGCAAGTTGCATAGATAATCTGTTCTTTATATTTGTCCTGACCTTTGTTTTTTTAAACATCACTATGCCCCTGCATTCATACTGACTGTCTTATTCAAACAACCTCTGAGCACAGTGATGAAGCACGTTGTGTTCGCACATCATCTAGACAGGTTTATGATCAATTACATTCCAGTATTTTAAAGCATGTTAGTTAATAACTAGTGTGTTGGTTGGTTCATAATAATAGAAAGGATTTACAATTCTTATAGCTTTCTTTTGTAGCAGCTAAACTGGATTAGTGTTGTTTTTGCATGTGTTTTTCCTCATGCCTCTGCACAGTAGGTAAAGTATGAGACTCTCAGAGAGCATTACAATATATATGTTGTAAGTTTTGATTCAATTTGTCAAATATTTTTCTCAGTAGTATCCACATTGGAACATATCATGGTGTGGCCGTTGGTTGCATGAGTGGTGCTCCTAAAAAAAAATACCAATTTCAGACTAAAAAGGCATCAAGAATTTTCTTATATTTGAACTATATATATGTAATTTCCTTTTGTTAACAATGTTGGATGTTTTCACTTCAGAATCTTAAGTGGTTATATCTTATAGAACTAATTCAACTGATTTTTACCTTTACCTGTCTACCCTCACATAAACATCTTATATTCTTACCTGCTATACATCTGTGCTTCTGTTGTAAACCCTCTTTACTCTTAGAAAAAAATAACTTGTGAAAAGAAATTAATGTCCAATGTGAACTAGTCTTTTTAACAAGTGAATTACATTTTCAAAATGTGACATTTTTACATTTTAATATGTGAATTACACCTGCTCATTTGTGAAAAGCTTTTCTTCACATGTGAATTTCACATTGTTGAACCTTCTCACATTTAACTGTTCATTTAATTTTTTCACATCTAGAGACAAAACATTGAACAACCATCACATGAGGAAACTCATGTGAATGAATTAATGGTAAACTTCCCTCTTCCCATATGACTTACACATTTTCACATGTTTTCACAGGCGATTGGCTGTTCTTAGATGTAAAATGTAAAAATAGAATAGGAATAGAAAAATTCACATATGAATTCCATAAATTAATAAGCCTTTCATTATTTTTTTCATCATTATTGAAGTTCTTTACATTTAGTCATAAAGGATTTTAATTTGTTGTAACCCTGATATCAATATACACTTTGACTTGTAATCAAAGTTAATTTAGATCTGATATAAAACATTGTCACTGCTGATTTTTGACTTGTGCTGTTCTTTTAACTTGAACGTAATTCTGAATTACAGTACATGATACAATCTAACAAGATAAAGAATGCTGGATGGGATTTGCGTGAGATTTTGCCTGTGTTTGCTGGTCTAATCCAGACAAAGCCCTGAGAAGCTCATTACAGCCTGGTGAGGCCTTAAGCCTGTGCTGCCTGCATTAAAGCAGCCAAGAACTGTCTGTCAGCTTGCTGGCAGAGCCCAAATCAAGCTGTCAATTACTGGACGTGTTTATGGAAATTACATGTTTGTTAACATGCTGGAAAAATGTGCTCTCGGCTCAAGCAGCATGTGTTCGGAGAAACAATTTTGCTCGGAAATCACCTTTCAAATGGATGAAGGTGATCCTCATCAGATCACAGACACGAGAGGCATTTTAACTCTCCCCGTCCTGATACTTGTGAGGAGAAGCGCAGACAGAAAGAGCCACAACTAACAATCAAAGGTGGAGTCCATGTATGATGCTATGTTTTTGTTTAATAAGTCATTCCACTCGGTCTTGGCTGTCATTCAGTCCCCATTGTTACTCTAAAAAATGCAAAATGCACGGGTTTGGTAACAAATGCAGTGGTGAAAAGGGAAGCTTGTTTGAGCCGGAGCTGAAACTCTTTCAACCCACCGACACCCAGCTGTTCTAAGTAAACATTTCGTTAAAGAAATGTTATAAGCAATCTAAAGGTGAATTAACCACTAGAGGGAGCAACAACTTCTGATGCATAATCAGAGAGCATCAAATTAATCATTTATGCAACGTATTCCCATTTTCACGTACCGCACACATTCGTGTCTTTTGGTGTCGAACACTTAACAGTTTTCCACCTGAAGAATGGCTCTTTTAAAGTGCACCTTCACTTTGAATGGATATGTAACAATGCAGTGTATAAAATGAAGCTCTCTCTACCGTTCGGTGTAATGTCTCCGATGAGATGTTTATGTCAATTTCCCCGTTGATTTTCTCTCACATAAAGGCCTTGATTTCAGCCTCCCAATGATCATGAAATTGAGCCAATCGACATGCATGTCTCAGATGTCTGTTCGAGCTCATCTTAGACAAGGTAATTTTGCCAGAGCAATTACCATTGTAATGTATTCCAAAGTCAGGGCATTTTTCTGCTGCTTAGGTGAGCCGCTGACAGCATGTTTTGATTTTTAAGCAATTGTGCTTTTCACTCCGAGATCACGCCAAGGTCTGCATTTCTCCCTATGTAACAACCCGCCATGATTCCATTATTTCACATTAACATCTAATTACCTCACTCAGACCCGCAGCTATATTGAAAAGCCACTGCGAGTTCTGGGGTTTGACAAAGCTGTAAGTAAAGATGGGTGGGGGTGGCTGGTGCATGTTTATGAAGAAGAAACTCCAACTGTAAGACATACCCAATTCCCAGTGGACCCGTATTACCTGTCAGGGATGATGACAATGCCCTGGAGAATGTCACTGTGCAGTGAAACTGTCATCACACAATTACTCTCACCATTACTGGCCCTACATCTCCATGTAATGGCTGTGACACACTTTACAATTCAGATTGTATTCTCAGTCATTGGCACTTAAATGCTGCACTCCGTTTTATGAAAAGATAAAGATCTCTGTAATCTGCCAGAGCTCAACCATCCCTTGAAAGCTTGTCAGGCGGCATTTTGTCGTTCACAAGAAGTTGTCATACCCCGTAGCATCTCCCTTTGTTGGGCTGGTGAAAGTGTCTTTTTGAGTGCACTATTGTGTGCTTGTTGATATGTGCTTGCCTATAGAGTCAGACTGTGTTTTGGTCGAGTTATCTATTTGAGTCATCACAAGAGGAGTGTGCAACGTGGTATGTTGCGCAGAGTTCAGCTGCGACTTCAGATCGGCACAGAGCATCGGGAGATCCCTCAGTCATGGATCATCACATTATGATCCAAACAACAGGGCTGGACATATTCTATATATTTTTGTTGTTGTCCACAAATCATAGGAGCAGACCAAAACCAACCAGCCAATTGTTCTAGTGGCAATACTTTTCTGACTTCTCCAGACTGTCTGTGTCTTGTTTCTACTGATGACATTAATATTTAAAGATGGGTCACAAATACATAGTTTCATTTTTTAAACAGGCTAAATATTTTCCCAAAGTGGTGCAGTTACTTTACATTAGATGGACTATTTTCAGTTGTGGATTAATACAAATGCTGTTCGCTGATGTGTTTTTAATAGTTCTAAGTATACTATCAGTGGAGGTCTATGGTGCAGAGGAGTAATTTATTGATAGATCCTTTTCCCTTAACAGCTGAATGGGGCGATTGTCAGTGTCTACCACAACAGCATGACCGATGCAGCATACCAGTGACATGAACTACCTTCATCCTATGCTTGCAGTTTGGTTAGGTTTAAACACCAGAACTACTTGGTTAGGTTAAGACACCAAATTTACTTGTTTAGGTTTAGAAACTATAACTTCTTGTTTAGGTTGAGGAAAACATTGTGGTTGGGGTTTACCTAAGTTAATTACATTTCGTTATGTACTCAGTGTAACTCAACTACAGCTGAACTAGCTCACTGTTGACTTTTGGTTTCACACAGGAAACGAACAGCGCTCTGATGAAAGTGCTTTGGATCTGCAAAATAACATTTCTGTCAACATTATAACCATCAAACCTCCGTAGAAAAAGACAGTCTTTGTAATGAGATCAATGCATTGTTTTGTTTTGCTCTTCTCATTGGATTTGTTGATAATGAGAAAAACATGGGTATCTCACCAGTCTTATCCTTTAAGTTTCAGCAGATCCGGGAACCATCTAACTGCACCACCAACTGCAAAAAGCCTAACTGGCAGCCTGTGTGTGATAGCAGATTGAGTTTAACAAGCCAGATGGGTTGTAATTGTCTGATCAATCCAATGTTTGTGAGCTTTTATGCCTTTTATTATGGTTTGTTTTCCTAACGTGCTGTTTCCTCTGCTGATTTGCCTTCCCTTGGGGAGGGTCTGTGTCAAAAACACTTTAGCTGCCTGACCAGCGTTACTTCTCTCAGTATGTGAAGTGCGCCGTCTGAGTTGGGCAGCACCTCCCGTGAAAATGACTGGAGCAGCATTATCTTCCCCGCCTGTCGGCCATGCCGCTGCAGTTTTACTGTTCACCTTTTCAGAGCGGTTGTCTGGCAGAGTGTCTATATGATTAAGGCTTCCCCGCTTTCCTCTGCGCAGAGGTTAGTACAGGCTCTCTTCTCCACGGTTCTAAAGAGTGGAAAATTAATTTAGACATTTGGAAATGTCATTTACATCTTCTAAACCATTTGAATTCTCTTGCCTTTTTAAAACTTGCAGGGATCAACCTTTTGCTGTTTCCCCTCACTTTACATTAAGATATTTCTGGGCCTGAATCATCAAACTGCTCTTCTCCTTTACAGTGAATCAGATTTTTAAAATAACACACAGACATAAGACGCACAGATGTGTCTGACTTCTGAGACGGGGCGACGCAGCACAGGCATTGTTATTTTCATGCTGCATGTAACAGCAGGCCCTCTTTCCAATCATAACTTAAGAGTCTGTACAGATGTGAAGGGGTTTTTAACCCCTCACTTTTGGAAGCCGTTTTGTTACCTCTCCTTTACTTTATCCCGGTTATTGAAACTCTCTCACGGCGCTTCTGTTTCTTTTCCTAGGTATATAATGCGCTGGATAGATCCTCAACATGCGCAATCACAGAGAACTAATTTGACTGTATTGTTTGACAAGTGTTCCTTACAGCTTGGTGTGAGTAAGATGCAATTTGAGAACAATTATGCCATTTTCAGAGAACAGTATGGGGCATGTAAGAATCATTTCAGATTCCCACAGGTTAAGTGTAATGACCACTCTAAGCATTGCATTTAAGAGTTTGTGGGTATTTTTATTTTTTATTTTTTGCTCTGGATGAGAAAAGAAAGTGAAATTTTGGCATTACATATATCTACATACTTAGATATAGTTTAAAATATGGATTGCTGATACTCGTGTCCTCACCGCTTCTCGCGCTTTGTCCTTACTTCTTCTTTATAAGCCCCAGAATCTGCCACATGAATAAAGGGATCCAGTCATTTTCATCTACAGTGAGGGCTTAATTCTAATTCTGCAGCACATCAGGTACCTAATCTTAAAAAATGGCTGGTAAAAGACCCTGAAGGTGCACTGGCATTTCAGAGGTAGTGAAGTAAAAGAGCTCAAGGTTGCAGAGGACTGAAACCCATCTGAGTCACGTCTTTGAAGCCCCCTGTTGGACTTTTAAATTTTTATCACTCCTGATATTTGTTCTCGATGGCAAATTAACAGCCTTCCCCGTGCCATTCAGTTTCCTTTCTGAAGACAAGCCTTAAATTTTGTCTAACTGCCTTGAATTTACTACTCTTCTATTTTTCACACGACAGAATCAATACCAGGACTGAAGAAGAGAGGATAAAAATTTATGGTATCTTGCAATTTAATGGTTGAAAAGATGCAATTTGAAAGATCATAAATTGTGAAGGAGCTTATGCTTCATTGCACTTGATTCAGTGCTTGCTGTTAGAACTTGATTTGCGAGTGTCTGCAAAGTGTGATTAACGAGGCGATCAATGTGCAGTGCAGCACAGTATGGCACTCCTAATGCTCTTCATTAGAATAAATAAAATAAATTGACTGCAGCTCTATGAAAACTCTGTAATGGTTAAAAATCAAAGAATGTCATCCCCCAGCCACGATTTAGCTTCTCTCAGCCTGCATCCACCTTGATCACATTACCCTGACAGCCTTGTCTCTGAACCTGCAGGGGCCCTGAGACGAGCTTGCGGTGAGCGAAGGAAAAGGAAGTGGTGTGTCGGCGGGGGCCACAGGCTATTGCTTAGTTGACTGGTAATCATAAATCGGAGGGCTTTTGTACTGAAAGTGTTGGGGGGAATGCAGTTTGTGGAGTATTAATGCATGAAATAGCATTTCAAGCTGATAAACGGTTCGCAGAAATGGTCAGTCGGCGCAGATTGCTCTTCCCCTCTTTTTCTTTCTCATGAAGGCATATTGTTTGTAATAACATTTACCAGGAGAATTTATTCCACTTCATCTCATGTTTTTCTCGCCGGACAGCTTGGTATTGGAGGGAGGTGGGGTGTCAAGCTCAGCTGAAACATTCACTCCCCCAGCCTGTCCCCCTCTTGGATTATTGTCTTCTTTTTTTTTTTTTTTTCTTTTCAGATTAGACTATGTGGAATTGGCCACAATATGAGCTGTCACGCAGTCACTTAACTTGGCCCCTTCAATTGATTTCTTGCTACGTCTCCCATGCGGTTGTTAAAATCAATTAACTATAAGTAACTGGGCAACAAAACACGTTTGTAAATGAGCTGGTATTGATATTTTCATCTTTCTCCATTAAAAGCAACGTATCGACTCAAAGGTTTATGTTGTGTGTCATGCTGTCTCTTTGTCTACACTATTACTGGGAAAATATTAACCGCGTTGTAACGACAGATCCGAGAGTGTGCAGCTTATGGAAATCCAACATGATGATATGTGTCTGGTAAAGCAAATATGACAGTCACAACATCAGAAGTTATTAGAGGAAATACACACTTACACCTCTGTCTCTCTATGTGCTGTTTGTTCTGCATAACACTCGGCTTGCTGATGTGATCTCTGCGAAGTGAGGAGAGATTCATATTTCAGTCCGTGTGCACTTGCAGGCTTTTAGCTGCTGATGAGACGATAGGGTGCCTGCCGGAGTCCACGCGGCAAACCGCCGGCCCTCCCTGCTCTTGTCTCGGCGACACCTTTGGGCTGCTGCTGTAGGGTGAGTCACCTCTCCCCCCACTCAGCCCAACCTTTATTAGCTCTCTGCCCATTAAACATGACCTGAGTGCTCATTTTGCATGGAGACATTTAATTGCTTGCTGCTGAGGCACTAGTCCTAATAGGCTAAGTGCTGGCTCCTACGGTGACAACGCGCACTGTATATGAACTGAAAAACTTTCCTCCCTCCTGCAAGTCCCCCACGTCACTCCGCAATACATTAATTTAATGTTAATTTATCGTCTTGGAAACCACATTTTTCTGATCTGAACATAAAAGTTAGATCAATTCTAGAATAATTGAAACAAGGAGTTCTTGGAAAAGAAATCCAGAAAGTCAGGTGATATTTAAAATCTCTATGTGGTAATGATACAAACTCAGAAGTATTTAATACTTCTATAAGTGAATAAACAAGCTGCTCTCAGAAGACAATAAGGTCCCCAGAACACTGTTTGAAGCTAGAAAGGTGGCAGGGTCCGCCACATATAAACAAAGTTAAAGAGTATGAAATTGTGTTTAAAGTCAGACTGTATATTAATTTCAGAACACAATGACAATTGTATATTTGGTGTGTTAATACATTACAATCATTGGCGATTATCTCCTCTGATTAAAATTTCTTGACAAAAACTACATAGTGCGCCTTTAATGGTTTACAAGAAATCAGTAATATTTCAGTTCAGTTCAATCTAAAATTAAAGAATCATCCTGCACAATAATTAATAGTATGATAATAAGAATAATAACTATTAGCAGTTATGTTTAGCATTTGTGAAATTTGAAACAAGCTGTATTGGTACTAAAAGTGGTGAAATGCTCTCAGGTGTATTTGAAGACGACTGCTCGATAAAAAAAAGAAATATTCTACTGTAGATTACACGCCTGGTGGGCTCAGTATGACACTACTGCTGCCAAAAATGTGTGCTTCACTTCCTGCAGAGTGCATTTGTGTTAAAATGTACAGGACGTGTGGTAATGTCCTGCGCTTCGGATTGAAGTTTCCACCAAATGTCCTTAAAGGTCAGACGTCCCAGTGAACTCATCGAGGAGACTCACAACGACCGTTTAAAGTTGTCCCAACACGCAGTGTGTCGACTGTAAGTGTATCCTGTTGAACTCTTTCTACCAAACAGTTAATAAGGTGGTTATAGGACTAAAGTAGCTCTGCCATGATAACATAAAACTTGAAAAATTGAAAAATGTTCCTTATCATTAGGAACATCCATCACTTTCTCATAATGTTACTAGACTGTGGACCATATATAACACATCACTGGCTGTATTTCACTTTGTGTTGGGCTTGAAAAAAGGCATGAGGCCGAAACATCATGTCATTAAAAAGAAAAGTCCATATGGAGCCATAGTGTGTGACTAGTGCGTGACATTTATTCTGTTTTCTAGTCTACTTACTGTGATCAGCTCCTCATTACAGCCCATGATGTGTGTTACCTTTCTATGATAATTAAGAACATGTCCAACCAGTCTGGACTGAGACTTCCATGTACTTAGCCATCACTTCCTGCACGCTAGTCTGATATCAAATAGAAGAGCTGGTGGCATATCACCCTAAAGAACTATTTGAATTATTTTTAATTACTGCATTTGTTATGACCATCAGTTACATCAGGTGTTGGAAGCATCAGCATGTCCAAACTGAAGAGATTTCTGCTAACGTACATGGCGGCAGGCGTGTGTGCGTGTCTGAACGTCTTGCTTTACATTCCGGCATCACAGCTCACAGCGTTATAAAGTGGGCTGCAGAGTGAGTGAACGACGTATGGCAAATTTATAACGTTAGTTTAAACACAATGTCACTTTGTTTTTCAAGATTATTCTTACACCAATAAATTTTAATTTGGTAACGCGTTACCTTGATTATATATGCATGAGCAGTGATGGGGGCAGTATTCAGACCTCTCACTTAAACAAAACAAGTAATACCAGATTGGAAAAATACTCTATACTAATAATAGAGGTAATGTTAGCAGGTTAGAGCAGACACATTGCTGACATGAGTAGTGCAGCTCAGATGTGTGTCAAGCGAGGCTGCAGCAGCGCATCGTCTGGAGAGCGTCTCGCCTATTTTTACTGCGTTTTTATGCAAAAATAGAATAGAAGACGACCTGTAGACGGTCACATCGACATCGTACTTGCATTTCTCTCCAGTTTTAGTCTGTGTCTGTAGAATATGTCGCAGACATGAGAAGCTGAAATAGGTGAAGGGCAGGGTTTTTTTATCTCTTTTTCTTTCTCTCCCTCCCTCCTTCTCTTTCCACCACCTGTTTTCTCTCTCTCTCTCAACAGGGGTAAAGGAAAATCACATCATTATATTATTGATAATTATCCAAGGCAAACTCCTACGCAGCCGTCGTGCACTACACAAGCAGGCAGTGTGGACCCCAGGTTAGATCGGACCAGTGTTTCACTTTATTTCATGTTTCTGTTGAAGCTGCTGTTAGTGACAGTAGAGTGTTTGGTCAGTAACACGTTTCTCTCCTCCTCCTGTTCATGCAGTAAATGAGAAAAAGCATTTTCTGGTATCCCTTCCCACTTTATCCAATCAAGACAGAGAACTCCATAAAGAGGCGGTCCTGTCTGCTCATGAACACACGCGAGCAGGATCCTCCTGTACAGATACATCGGCAATGGGGGCCATTTCTATCGCTCCCAGTGACGGTTTATACTAGTAAACAGGCCAAGTGAAGGAAAACGCTCAGAGAAAAGACAAGAAAACTAAAAAAAAACAAACAAAAGAAAACTAAGAGTTAAAGAGGTCTGCCTTGAAAAATGAAACAAGTCATGGAAGTGTGGTGACGCAGAAAGGAGCAAAGGGATTGCTAACTGCAAAACGGACATGGAGTTAGCTATAACGATGCTTACAGCAGCTTAAGTGTTACTGTTAGTAGCAAAGATAACAAGAAAAGACTGCATAGCTTCGCTCTAACAAATGATAATATACAGTGATATTGATATACAGTGTTTGACAGCAAAACAGTAAAACCCTTGCAAGCTGGAAACACTTCATAACAAACACAATTAATAAATGGTAAATAATTTTCGACTGTTATTAGTTATTTGTTTCACTGTAAACAAACAATTAAATGTTTAATAAATGGTTTATAAATGAGTGAACCTCAGTTTGTAAAGTTTATAGACAAACTTCACAGCACTGATTTACCTTTTACAATGTATTGTAAACATCAGTCAGCTTGATGAGTGTGTAAACTCAAAAAGTGAAACAACTAAACTTTGATTAATTTTAGATTTACAGTTGATTAGTGATGGTGATTACAGTATCACCTGAGTGTGATATTTATCTCAAATACCAAAATCTTACCTTTGATTGATTTAAGTTGGTTTCACCAGGTTTGCTGCTGTTGTCTGGTCTCCTCATTCTCCATCTGTGGTGTCAGGGACCAGTCTCTGCGAGGAACGAAGCCAAACATGATTGATTTTTATTCACTATTTCTGTACCTTGTTAAATGTAGAATCTTTCCTAACAATGAACTCTGAATACTTCACAGAATACAGTCGACTGTGAGTGTTGTGGTCGTTGTCCAGGTGGTCAGTTTGTGCAGGGTTTTTTTATTTTTATTTCATCCGGGGACTGTTTTAGCCGTCCGTCATGGGAGGCTCATTTCTTGGCCCTTGCTTGCTTGAGATTTGTGCAGCAACTGTGGGTCAAAGCCCAGACATGGTGGCCACTGATATATTCCATGAGAGAGTACTGGATACCCTAAAGTAATTATTGCAGCATCCTGAATTTTTGTGCTTTTTTGTTCTCTTGATGATTTCCCTGGGTATCTCTTTTCAAATGGAGGACAATGTGTGCAATCATTTCTATATTTTTGTTTTCCACCATCAGCCAGAATACTGCTAATAATCCGTGAAGGCTTTTTTTTTCTGAAGGTAAACTGTAAGCGAGCACAGCCGAATGGGAAGGGTCAGCACCGAAACAAAACAGATCAAGTTTTTCTGTTTTGAAACTGTGTTTATAGTGGGCTTCATGTTGCGCGGCGTGTGTCCATGAATAACAGACGGCACAATTTATTTCCAGAGATTGCTTCAAGACCATGCTGAAGCGCTCGGATGAGATAAACAGATGTTTACTCCATGTGGAAAACCTTGTCTTTTTTACTACCTCATGTTGTCCTGAAGTTTAGGTTACAAAGTTTCCTTTTCACTCGTGAAAAAGATGCACACAGCTCAGGGAGAGGTACAACGAGGTGGAAAACAACTGCATCCGCCGGCTGTCGGGGACAGGAATTTATTAGCTCACAGTGTTTTAAAGAGGGCTGCAGGCCAGAGTGAAAGAATGAACTGCACATAAAGAAAGTCCGTTTGACAGCACTACAGTTAATTTATTCAGGTTTATTCTAACACTATTAAAATGATTATACTAAAAATGCATTTAGTCATAAATTACCTTGCATTTATGCACAAGCATTCAAGTAAGAAAGATTCAGGTCTTTCACTTGAAATAAGTAATACCAGAGCATTGAAATACTCTTATTGCAAGTAAGTTCTGGTCTGAGAAGCAACCCAATCTATAGAATAAATGTTAGGTATGTACATTTTCGGTTTTATGTTGTGACAAAGCTGTGCTTATGCTCTGCTTAGGTCTAAGCAAAAAAACTTGGTTAAGGTCAGAAAAAAGGCACTTTTTGGCTGGCTTGCACCATCATTTCTCTACAGTAGTGTGGAGGGATGAGTGGGGGGTTATACAGTTGGTTGGAATCTGCAGCCTCACCCCTGGGTGCCACTAAATCCTTCACACCAGACCTTTAAGCACAGTACTTAACATTTTTGAGGTTCAGTTTTCTGTGCTCATGTTCTGGTTAAGTTTAGGCACAAAAATACTCGGTTAGGGTAACTGCGGTCACTGGCTTGGCAGATTTCTTGCCTCAAACTCGACCACCCTCCCCTCCAGCTCACGACATGGTTCACAAGGTTTGGTCATAAGCACGTCGTGATATGACGTGACATATGTGAACATATGTGACTGCCAACATGTTGCGACTGGGCTGGCTTTCCACCGTTACTCACAAGAAATTGAAAAAGTGAATGATTTGTGATAATGAAGGAAGAGTTTTTTTTTTTTTTTTTCAAATTTGAGATTAGCTCTCATTCAATAGACGTCATCGCCCACATTAGTTTATTGCGCCTGATAATGAAGTTATAAAACTTACACGTTTTGTTTGAATGGGTAATTTGCTTTCGTACAGTTTCCATGTCGTCTCCCGTCCTCCCCGAGGCTGAGGACGGAACCGGCCCTCACTCCCTGCTACACAACAGAGGGATGAATATCATTGTGTGAAATCATTGCTTTGAAACTTTAACAACACACTCCTCATCACGTTGGAGCATAAGGAGCTGGGAGGGGGCCACAGGGCAGCTGAGCTGTGAATAGGCCTCATCAGTGAGGGTGAGGGTTCAGATCCTTATATTAGTTATACAGGAGTCACCCTCCCCGACCTAAGGCAAATAAGCCACTTAACGCAATTATTTGCAATCACTAAATGTGGTGTTCATTATAAAAGATTTTTTTTTTTTTTCCTTCCTTGCCTCGACATAATTTCCCATTGTTCGTGCGGAAATGGCAACCAAGAGAGCGCTTTAAGTGTTACTGTGGAGAGAAGGGCATCTTTCTTTTAAATACTGCTTCCAAGTCTGAATAAACTTTCAGATTGTGAGATGAAACTGAGCCTTATTGTGTGCGGAACCCCTCCGAGGGAGAAAATGGCAGGCTTCTGGGGCACATTGTATCGGGCTGATTTGTAAATATAAGCTATTGAAACGCGGCACAATGCGCCATCATGAATATTTCTGCGGCTGCACATTTAATGCTATTGTATTACCTGAACTATTTTTATTAACCTTATCAGCGGGTATTGTGGTCGCGGATGCATCGTCTCAGCCATTCGCACTTTGCTCTGATACCCTGGCACCTATAGATGTGAAATCACAGAGAGGAGAAGCGTCTGTACGTGTAATAAGCTGATCCCACACAGAAGAGGCGACATCAGAGAGAGCAGATGAACAATTATGCCAAACTTTCCCTCTAGTGTTTATCCGTACATCTGTCTTTGTTTGATTACAGTTTCAAGAACAGAAGCCTCACTCTGTTTAGCCTCCTATCAGCGCCGAGCGTAATATGCTATTTGGTAATGCAAAACCAAATATCTTTGTTAATTAGCAGTTCCCTCACGTCGCTATACGTTTTTTCGCTCTGCATATTTCTGCCTTCCAGATAGTAATGCAATTAAGCACAACATTTTTTTTTTTTTTTCCCTCGACAAAATTGCTTAAGTAGATGTAATTAGGGAGCGAATGTTTTGATGAGGAGAACCGAACTTATGGAATACATCCATAAACCTCCACTCGGGAACATCAGACGGCAGTTATAGGAAGGACGTCTGCCTTTGTAACTTTGTGTGTCTCATTTAAAGGACCGTTTGCATTTTTGTACACTATTTTGATACAGCACTCACATGCATGTGGGTAGATTGGAAGCCTTAATTGTCCTGTAATTGTACAGCCTCATTCTGTGTAAAAAGTACACTGCAGATCAGCTTAAGCTAATGGGATCAATCAAATCAAAGAGGTGCGTTGCAAAGATTTGGGCCTTTTGGTTGCAAAATTCATGATAACACTTTATAATAAGGGTACAAGTTGTATATTTACATAATGCTTAGCTAATGCATGACTCAGGATGATTAAATGCTTGTTTTAATGTAGAATGTATCATGAATGTCTGTTGCTCACCTTTAACAAATTATTAAGTTACTATATAAGACACAAGGGCACCAAACCTGAGACCACAATTCAAGCCTGCGTCTCTGCATTTTTGAGATTGAAACCACTTTAACGAGGGACCGCACCGTTTCAACATTTGTAAGCGTGACAACACGTACTACTGTTAAGGAGATTTTCCAGCCGTGTTTTTAGGTAATTAAACACAAACCATGATGTTCCCCTAACCCTAACAGGAGGTTTTGGGGGTTTTTTGCCCAGCGAAATACAAAGTTTTAACTAATATGTGGGTTTGCAGAAATGTACATTGCCAATGTTTATTGTGGTAATTGGGTTATTTGCTCAGCCTGTCAGTTCCGGTTCTCATAGGAATATTATTTCAATCAAACTGGTCGTTAGTTTTAACATTTAAATAATATACGTAAATACAGTTACATGAATGCACTTTTATGGAACTGGACCTAAGTTGATGCATGTCAATTAACATGAAGAAACTGATTTAATTACTCATGAACTGATGATCATCTGATGATAATTGTGAACAATTCATGAAAATCCATAGTAACTTTACAATCTGTTAATGTTGAACCACAGGTAATCATGATACATCCTGCCTTAACACATGCATTAAAGCAGTGTTTTTCAATCCTGGTCCTGGAGGCTCCGGCCCTGCATGTTTTCGGTGTCTCCCCGCTCAAACACACCTGATTCAAATGATCAGCTTGTCATCAAACTCACCTGAATCTGATAACGACCCAGTGATTTGAATCAGGTGTGTCGGTGCAGAGAGACTGAAAACATGCAGGGCAGTTTTTCGAAAACTCTGCATTACATCAAGCGCATTAGTTCAGTAGATTTGTTTCCTTGTTATAAAGTGTTCACCAAATCTTGCTGAGCTGCAGGAAGACATGTTATCATATAGCTCAGTGTGACTTTTCCACTAAAAAAACTGAAACTTTGGGACCTAGAATGGCCCTCAGTAGGCCCCTTTCCATTTAATTGAGCATAACTCAATATCAAACTCCTGCTCTGTGCCACTCTTTACACCACCCATAACTGCTTAAACATAATTGAAGCTCACCAAAACTTCCAGATTTTTTTCATCAAGATTCATGTATTCATGCTCGAAGATGTATGAGGATTGTCCTCATAATGAAGTATCTGAAAAAGTCCTTCTTTTCTGTTGTGTCAGCTAAACTATTGTGAAAAAGAGCTGCAACAATTAGTCAAATAGTCCAATTAAATTAATCGCCAACTATTTTTATTTTCTTAAATAAAATACAATTTAGAATTCTCTGACTCTCTGACAAAACAAGACATTGGTGGACGTCTTCTTCAGCTTTGGGAAACAGTTTTTTGACGTCTGTCACCATTTTCTCATTTTTTGTATCAAACCACTAATCAATTAATGGAGAAAATAATCGACAGATTAATCAACAATGATTGTCAGTCACAGCCCTGCGATGAAAACCCTTCACTCAGCGATGAAGCAGTTCAACCTGATCCCATTCAGCCTCATATAGAGAGCTAAAGTGTTGGAGAACTTGTGGCGGCATGCGCATCTGTGTGAAAACTGGTGGCAGCATGATGCGTCACAATCGCCTCTGATCAGTTACAATGGAAATAAATAATTCATGCTGGAGGAAATGAGTCTAATTAGCAGGCAGTTTGGGTCCTTTGATAAAGCTGAGGACTAATTCTATGAAGGGCAGGAAGCTCTGTCATCAGTCAGCCCTGAACAGATTAGCATCTATTATGAATGAGGGACGAGCACCCTGGTGAAACCAAGTGTGTCCGAGAGACAAACTTAATAACTCCTGCGATGGGACAAACTTCCCCGCACCCTTCAACCCCCTCCTCCTCCTCCTCCTCCTCCTCCTCCTCCTCCTCCTCCTCCTCAGCTGCATCACACACATTTATATCCTCCCTCCTTTCTCCCTCTCTCTCATCACTCAGGTCTATTGTGTGCAGGTAGAAGCATGCCGCTGTGGTGGAGAGTCTCGCCCCTCTGTCCATCACCCTGACAGCTGTGGAAATACATTCGCCATGCTGCATTAAGGAGCGTCCATAGTGTTTAACACCACACTTAAACACAAAAGGAAACCCGGGGCACCTTCTTCACGCTCATTTTCCACCATATTCCTGCCTGTTAAAGAGAACGTCACTTCATTTCGGCGCATTTTTCCCTCATGGGAGTTGTTTTGGCGGTGAGGAGATGTGAAACTTGTGCAGCAAAATGACGCCACATGTCTCTTCTCTCTCCCCTCGAACAACACAATAAAGGCCAATTAGAACTGAGTGCAGAGCCGCTGTGACAACCAAAAGGTCCCAGTATCAGGGGGGACAGGCGTGGGCGGGGTGGACCTGTCAGCGCTACACTGAGGGAGATAACAATAAATAGCTAATAATGACACTTAATGAGCTTGATTAAGTTGATTTGTTATGGAAAAGGTGCAGCAAACGGTGGATGTAGGCGACGATGTGACGAGAGATTGATTTTAATAGATAGGAGACTCTGTTGGGGCCCTGCTGCACAATGGGGGGAGAAGAAGGTACAAAGGGATGCTGAATGGATTCTCATGAGACATATTTGAGATAATTAGATAAATCTCTGACTAACATACATCTCTCACTCACTCAAGGACATTATTATGAACACGTTACATTTCTCGGCATACAGCGGATTTCGTTCATTTCCAAGAAACGGCTGCTCTGATTATTTTCAACTTACATGTTTCCAGCGAGCGCAATATGTTCATACAGTATATGAATGTCGTTAAATGCTATTATGGGAGCAGTAATGACTGCCAGATAATTATCCCTCCCACTCAGACTTGACGGCTGCTGAATTTCTCTCATTTCACCACATAATTGTCTATGATTGAATCGGAGATTTTATATACTTCTCTGTTCTTTCAGGCATGAGTTGACTTTCCACAGCAGTGACGGTGGAGGTTATCACGGGCCCTACAAGTCCCCCGAATTGCCCTGTAAACAACATGCAATAGGGAACAAAGTTTCCCTGGCTTTCAATATGCCTCTCCCAATTTTCCCTCGAAAGCGACAGAAAGTCAGATGAAGGGAAGTTTAATTAAGTAAGAACCTGTTGAGGAAGATTTCCAATCATGGTCTTCAGAATGAGTGCATTCAGCGTATTCATCTCCAGGCGATATGCTCTCTCTTTATCCAAGTGTGCGCTGGAGTTCTCTAGAGGGACCCCAGTTAATTGAATACATTAAAGTAGAGCGCCGGAGGCTTTATTTATTTTTCTACTTTAGTCAGACTTGTTTAAAGGAGACCAACTGCTGATGTTTGGCCCCTTCTAGAGTTTAAATGGTCTCTACACTGGGAGTGGTGTGCAGGAGTAGTGGTTTAAGAAGCGATTTGATGTAATCCGCAGCCTTATTTATTCACCATGAACCCCTGAGTGAGCCTAGTTTATGTATTTGGCAGCCATTCAAATGTGCATCTTGGCCCTCAGGCCTGTGTCCCATTATGTATCTAAAGGACTCAATACACAGGAACGTACGAAAGTCTCATTTTGTTCCCTTTAATGTTTTTAATGTTGCTCCCCTCTAAAACTTTTATGACAAGCTGCACCGCACTGACCTTGTTTATATGATCTCTTTTAATTTATAAACCAACTGAAGACATATGAAGGTATCTCACAACTGTGGCTCATTTTCAGCCATTTTACCTTACAGATTCTGTGTTTTCGTTTATTTGGACAGTACTGAATACTGTCTTGCTCTTTAATAACTAAACTGAACAATAGGTGGAAATGGGGGCTGTCACCATGTCAGATCTTCACAATGCGATCATTGTGTCCAAACAAATTCACAATAATGTCTTTACTGGAGTTTTGGGGGGGAAAATGTGATCCCTCAATCTCATCTTCTTTGTCAACTTTGTTTACTGTGTGTTTTATCTCTTTTTGTAGGGAGGTGGAGAGAGAGTCTGTAACTGTAACTGTAAAAAAGCATACAAAAAGAACAGCCCCACTTAAAGCTACCAGATCTTGGAGACCACTGTGAACAAAAGTGGTATTGTTTCCAAGGACAGGACCATAAAGTATAACATTGAAGATGAACCTAAAAAAAAATATCCTACTTTTTCTCCTGCTGACAGACCTGGTGGCAGGTGTTAAGAAAACTATATGGAAATAGTTAATCTTCTCTTCTGATGGTCTTGTTCGCTCATGTAGGTCATATAGAGGCACCAGTATTAAACTGAGAATGTTTCATCACCAGATAGAACCTCCTTGTAGTGGCTTTATTCATTGTAGAAAAGAAACTGAATGAACTGATAAACAAATGATCCAGAAGGCTTAACAGCTGCTCTGGATCATTCACACCATATTGATTTTTATCAATAATATCGATAATATCGATAATATCATTATATCGCGATATCTCCAGGCCAAAATGGAGTTTTCACACAGGAAACATTAAAGTCAGGTTTTTATATTCAAACAAGCATAAGTCCAAAATATGTTTTGTATATTCACTTGTACATTTGAGTCATAGCTTTGTTAAAGTCCTTTTAAACTGTCTGTTTCTTTGGAAATATATAAAGAAGTTCTCACTTAGGTGATTTTCTTCTTGCTCCTAGATGTGAATGTTTGAGCTTCACTGTGTAGAGTGACGTACGTGAAGGCTGTTTTCACATATATCTGCTGAAAGCGCAAACTGTCTCTGTGCTCACTGAAGACATGATTTTAAGAGGCATGGAACACTATTTGTGACGTTTCAAATAGTTCGGAAGCCAATCCTGGTCCAATATTCAGCTCACACAACTGCGATGCTACAAGCAAGCAGAAGATATCTTGTGTCCAGTAAATTAATTAAAAACATTTGCATATTTATATATTCTAGAATCTTTAATGAGGGAGAAGGAACCTTTTAAAAGCGTTAATTTGACAATTTTACAACTTTTTAGCAAATATCATGTCAGTCACAGAAGAGATTTTTATGCATGCTATGATAGATGTGTTGAGGGCATCTTTAAATATCATTACAGAGGAAATGCACATTGAGAAGTTCAGAAATGAGTTGTCTCATTATTTGCTAACATTTCACTGTTGTTAGGACTTCATGGACCTCATATCACTGGTCTATGCTGTTTCAAAGCAAATAAGATCATAAGAGGCAACACAACTTTCAATTACATACAGTTTAAACTGAACCTGGATCGTGATGGGTCAGAGGGAAAGTAGAAATGACAAAGGAGATTCTTTAACAAGCAGCTTGACTGCTGGACCTGGGGGTATTAACATCGCATGATGTGTGAAATCTAGACGGTGGCTTTCTCCCCGGCGGGCACTGAGATCAGATCCCTGGACAACACTCATTAGTCAACGTGCTCCTCACCTCCATCGTCACATTTATCACAGAGACACAGAAAACTTACTTGCACAAGCACATTATATGCTCATTAATAACCTGGTACAACATTCATCTTGCTGGAGAGAAAATTAATTTCCTTGCTGTGGTGCACTTGTCCACTGAAAGCAATTGTCAGAAAGCTTTTTTTTTTCTTTGTTTTGCTGCTGCGTCCCTTCAATCATGGTTAAAAAGGTAATGGGACAAAAATATTATTTTGCATTTGATTTAAAATTGCTGGCTATCAAGGCATGGATCAGACTTTCACTTTTGTCATAGTTTTAATTTGCAGCATAGAAAAATAGCAAAAACAAAATAGCTTTTAAACGCCATATTTGCTGCGAAGAAAGTTCTTTGAATTGTCCTCAGTTTAATCCGAATATGTAAAACACTGTAATTTGAATACCGGGATGCCTTTTATTAATGAAAAAAGGGACTAAAGTGAGATTTAAAATGAACAAGGTGATTAAGAGCGCCTGTGCTGGACATTTATGTAGCAGGACTTGCACATAATGAATAAAGATTCATGCTTTAGTTCCCAAATTTGAATTTTTTTGCACAAAATGTGCCTGATGTAGTCAGCTTTTAATCACCTCGCTGACAGGAGTAACTGCTTTCATTTAACCTTGACTGAAGATCATGAATTCTAAAGCATTTAATTGGATACGTCATTTAACAGAATGAACAGAGCAAATTTTCGCCAATTCAAAGGCTCAGATTGACAGACAGTGGCAGTAAGACCCACCACAATTAAAGCTGATCTGTATTCACTGGCCCTGTCACCCGTCGCCATTAGTGATGTGACTGTTTGATCATCTCTGCAGAGAAACTTTGCTGAACTTCACCTTGTTTTGAAAGGACTCGACGTTGAATGAAAGACGAAGGTTGAGGAGGGGAAGGGGCTCTGAGGATAGTCACACACACATATACGAACACACACACACACACGCACACACACACACACACACACCTATCTACCTCTGGGACCAAAGCTCCCTCTGATGCACCTCAGGTTTAACGGCAGTCCTGAAAACGGACGTGACAGCACAAAAGACAACAGAGCAAAGTCTCACACCATTATGTTTATTATCTCCATCAGCGGCTTAATTGAAATGTTTCAAAATCAGAAAATAACAATGCCATCTTTTTGGAGACATTGGAAGTAATGGCTTTGTCTCGTCGTCGCTCTCTGCAGACAATTGCCCCAGTGATGTGAAAAACTGTGTCAAGTGGTACACAGTGAAATGTGCGGCAGGCAGACACTTAATTGTTTTCCTGCCTTTGACTTCAGAGAGAACAAATTCAATCTGTGTGCCAGACATTTCCTCTGTGACTAAGCCTAACCAGCCAAAGCATGTTTGGTTAAGCAACCAGCCCCAGGGTTAAATTTCACATTTAGCAATTACAGTTTTTTTTTTTTTTTTTTTTTTTTCATATCCACAAAAATACAACGTGTTATTTAAATGAACATAGCTTTGGGATGTTTCTGTTAACCAGATCCAATATAGCGGTTCTCAAAGTGAGGTGTGGGGGACCCCTGTGGGCCCCGCAGAGAGCCCTGGGGCTCCTCCAGAAAAATGAATTGTAGATTAATTTCACTCTATTTTAACTCGGGGAGAATAGATCGTCTGTTTTTGGGTCATCAACGAGACGTCTCTATATTTACTGTACAGATGTTTTACTGAATATACTGAGAAGCTACAATATTGTAATGGGGCACTTTGTAGTGTTGGCAAAGAAATTCAGTGGAAGTCAGAAAAGTCCTATTTACAATATTGATAAGGTAATAATACAAACTCAGACATGTTTATTATTTCAGTAACTGAATAAATAAGCTGTTCTTCAAGCACTCTCTCGAGCTAGCAAGCTGTCACAGTCTGCCAAATATACAAAGTATGTTTTACTCTGTGTATATTTAGTTGACGCTGCTAGCTGTAATTGTGTTGTCATTTAAAGGTGCATGATGTAGTTTTGGAAAAGAAATTCAGAAACTCAGAAATATAAGATTTTTTGTATCTCTGAAATATTCATAATTCCCATAACTGAATAAATAAGCCTTGATCACAGAAAAAATAAGGTCTCCAGAACACAGTTTGAAGCTAGACACGTGGCAGGGTCCGCCACATATAAGTAAGACAGTATGAAATTGTGTTGTCCTTCAAGATCAATTTGTTTATTCTGACGTGAAAACAAAGAAAATGTGTTTATTTAGTTTGCTTAAGCATGAAAATCAATCAATGGAGATTTTCTCCTCTGCAATGTCTTCCCAAAAAAATGCACATGATACAAATGATAGACAAAGAAGAGTAACGTTTGCAACATTTACACACTAGATATAATAAGACGCTTCTTGATGACAAAAACACAAACACCAAAGAAAATTAACTAAATGTTCAATCTGCATAATATCACAGGCAACAACTAAGCATGCCTCGCACCAAAAACCCCTTTTTTCTATCCTCTCGGGGGAAAATCTTCTGAAAGATTTTGCAACTGCGATGACACACACTGGCTCACTCCAGCTGGATTTGATCAGCGCTGACATTTTGGAACAGAAGAAAGACATGTTAAAGAAAATGCAGATTAGGGAGACCAAATCAAATCCACTCAAGTGTTGTTCATTCCGCCCCGCCACAATACAAACCATGTGTGCTGCTTTTAAGTGGTGAAAATAATCTTAAGATTATAGAGTGGTCTCTGGTGCTAATTGTCTCCGAGCTGTTTTTCTTTTGCTCCCATTAATTCTTCCTTTTTAAGAGCTTTTCCCCCCCGAATGTTTTAACTGGATTTTTGTCAACTGTTAGCTTTGGAGGTATTGTTTGACGCCAAATGTAATGAGGGAATCATCGTTTCAACATGTGCGGTGAAACAGATCTCACAAATGTTCTCCGGGACAGCTGTCGTATAACAGAATTCTGAAATGTTAAGAAGTTTATGCTGCCTCAGAGGGAAAGCACTTAGCGCCTGCTCACTGATGTGTGTTGTTCTCATGCTCAGTGAGGGAAGAGTCTGACAACAGGTTTGAAGCACGAACAGAAACTCGCAGCTGCCAGACTCAACACAGATGCACTCGGCTACATTCGAGTGCTGCATTTTGACACTGTTAGCCGCAAAATTAACACTCAGTAATGTACGTTTCTTATTGTTTCCTCACTTTAATGTTTGGCCCTCGCTCTGCAGAAAGACGTGCAGAGTTTAAGACCGTTTTCACATGTGTCTGCGGAAGGAGGGACATTTCTCTGTGCTCACCCTATATTTGACTTCAAGACTTACAAGATGATTTTGTGACATCACAACTAGCTTTACAGCCCGTCATAGTTTGGAAACCTACAGCACACAAAGGACTTTAACATAGGTCTCATTTACCCTGGGGATGATGGGAACATGCATTTGTTGCAGTGATGGAATGTAACTAATCACATTTACTCAAGTTCCGTTTTGAGGTCTGAAGTATTTTCGTTTTCTGATACACAAACAAACACTATATGAGAACTATAGTTGCTAGCTACTTTGCAGATGACATTATGCATCAGAGCCATAATAGCACATTTACAAAAAAAATTGATTAGCAATCGTATAAATGAAAAAACAGTGATTCAGATCATCAAGAAAAAAAAAAATCCAAAGTCCAATACAAGAAAATGCAGAAAAACTCAAAAAGTCAGCGTGCAAAATGGTGGACTGTGCCGTGGAAGACGACCCGCTTACTCTCTAGATATAAAAGGCTGTATGCACGTTTTGATATTTAATAACTAAACATATCACTTAAATGTCACATGATTATCATTTTACTCATTAAGTTAGTAGGTATATCAATTTTGCCAAACAATTTTATATTTCAGTGTTCATGCAGAATTACTACGCAAGATAAGTGTAGCTAACGTTGTGTGTGTTTAAAAACGATTAAATAAATACATAAACATTGAAAAAAGGGTTTGAGACTGGTGATTCTTTTAGATTCTTTATTTCGAATATTTTAAAACATATGTTAAACACTATTTAAAGTCGGACGTTCTTATCTCCTCTGTCTGGGTCCCCTAGTGGCATGTGCTGAGAATGCCTAGTGCATAAAAATCTGCCCAGTCTCCATCAGCAACAAACTTTGTAACCGTGAAAATAAACAGAAGCAATTTAATTCCTGCTCCAGTTTCATTCATTTTCTCACATGCAGATATTTACTTTTGTTTCTTACTAACTAAGCAACTTTTGAGCTCTATCATTAAAAAAGAATGCAGCGTTGAAACAACAGTGCAGTTTATTTTAACACCTAAAGGTATGGTTGATATATTAACTTCAGCTAACATTGTTAATGTTACATTTATGTCATATTTTAGGGCAGTGGTGTTGGATATTGTGAGTGCTTCGCTGCCTAACATGCACAGTCGATGTGATATGGGCGTTATTCACCTGACATGGTCTTGCACATGTGGATGTGATGCATATCGACGAATAGTACTTATGCAGTCGTCGTTGTTGGGCATGTTGTCCTGAAAATGTTTGTATATTTATCTCTAACTGCAGTAATCTAGGCTATGCATTTTGATGCACCCTTATGAAGTAATCATCTACCCAAAACAATCCCCCATTATGTCCCTTATGTCCCCAACACAGGAAGTGACGCCCTTGCATCTTGATACATCTCTCCTGAAATTAAACATGTATTAGAACTATCAATCCAAAGAGAGTATTTTTATATCTTGAGGGGATTTTTAAAGGGGGAGTCCACCCCGAAATCAAAAATACATGTTGTCTCTCTTACCCGTTGTACTATTTATCCATCCAGATTTTTTTCGGTGTGGTGCCGAGTTATCAAAATATCAGCACACCCTTGAATATAATTGAGCAAGATGGAACCCGGCCTGTGGCACTCAAAGGAAAAACATAAAGCATTTGAAAAGCTTAACAGCAATGCCTCTTTCCAGAAATCGTTACCCCGTAATTCAAGATAATCCACAGACCTTGTTGTGAGCCGTGTCATGTATGAACTACTGTCTTCCTATCAAACTGTACCTGCCAACCGTATTGTGGTGCAGAGGGAAGCCCCTCAAACTTTTGAAATGTAGCATGTTTGCTTCATAAATTCTGAAGACAGTAGACTTTGACGCAAGTTTAAGAACGTCAGACACAAATGACTTTTCAAAGAAGAGCATTTTTACGTGTGGAAGCATGTCTGGAAGTTGAGCGCACATTAAAATTTCAGACTGGAGCTGCCAAGTTGTAGCTCGTTTCTCACCTCCGCTCTCAAGAGTTCTGCACCCTCTGTGCATTTTCACAGTGCACACACACACACACACACACACACACACACACACACACACACACACACACACACACACACACACACACACACACTACCATTGTTAGTGAACAGGCCAATCACCAGAAACAAAGTCAAAAGCACCCCATACATTTTTCCCTCTGTACCCTCTCTTCCTTCGCCTTGCAGACCAGTGAGGGGGCCTTCGCTTGATGGTGACGCAGGGCAGAATGGAGCACATGGGTGCATTAGCGGATGATCGATATTGTTGGGTTTCAGGCTATAATATTAAACAAACGGTGCGATCCAAAGGAACCCACATGGGAATCTTTGATATTCCTCGCTGTGAGACACAAAAGCGGCAGCACCTTTTGGTTTGTGAGTAAACACACTTCAGGAATACAGCAGCTATCTGAGGATGGAGGTCTGTAATCTGTAATTACCGTGCTGGATTTTAATCACCGATGGATTTTGCAAACTACGACAGTGACACTCACGATTGTTCCAAAGTGGCCTGCTGTCAATAGCAGTGTTTTATATTGTAACAGCAGAATTAACAAGAACCCCTGTATGTATACGATTTCTAGGAGTTTTTGTTCCCGCGCTTTTTATTTCTGTGGCTGTAATGACTTTCTGACAGCTAAATTGATGCAACACTTCATCTTATTGTGACTTGAATGAACACCCTCATCCTTTATGGACAAATGTAAAGCCAGGAGTCCGAAAAAAGAAGTGACCTCGCGCATGAATACGACTTGATCCGAGGGTTATGTATATTTCATGTGTTACTGATTTGTTTTGACAGCGTTACTCGGTGTATCCACTCCGCTGAAAGTCGTCGCCCGGGCTTGTCCATTTGCCTTGTAGCCCGGATTCATGGCCGGCAATGAATTGTGCGTTGAAGGGTCTGAAGGAGAGAGTTAATGAAGTAAAAATTAATGAAGCACGTGAGCACCACCATCTCAAGGCTGTAAGCTCCTCCATGCCCCATTTATAATGTATGATCTCAATAAAATCAATCCAATGTACCAGTTCTCACTTAGGGTAAGAATAGATTTACAGATTACAGCCCTGTGTTCCCCTGGTCATAATTAGCCCCTCACCTTCACCCCATCCACCCCCCCACCCCCACCCCCACAGTCAGAGTGTGCTGCCGGACTCCTTCAGAGGATTTAATGTGAAGCCTCACAACACCACCGTGCACCGACAATGTCATCGCCCTCCTGTCACATTCAGCTCTGACGCCGCAGCTCCAAAAAGACTCCTTGAGATGCCAAAATCCACTGAATATTCAAGTGTTTCCCGGTTTGAGGGCCAGTGTTTTTGTGCTCTCATAGTATCTTTTTATTTGATTAAATGTATGTGCCAGGTGAGGTTAAAAAAAAATATATCTGGCAGCACTCTAACTTTCTCCCTCACTCCTGAAGACTTGTTGAAAGTTGAAGGAAGATAAAAGTGCAGCAAGTTGCCTGTATTAGAGCTCCCCCTTCAGGTGTCACTGAGACCGAGCTGTCCACAGCATGAGCAGCAGCAGCGTTACATGATTGTGTGTACAGATTATTGTCATCAGCATTCGTAGATCAGGGGCGTCCATTTTGGACATTTATTCTCTGTATTATTTCAATTTCATGTTGACGTATATATACAGTAGATGTATATAGACATGGATACATGCTTATAATGTACATACAGTCACACTATGTACACATATTCATCCAGTGTTAATCCTCCTATTTCTACCTCTGCTGCTTCTTTGCCCCATGTGTACTGTTTAAAGACGACTTGTATACAGACATGGCGTCAACTTCTTTCTTTTCACATACTCTTGTATAGTATAGTTTTGGCATTCTTTATATTTGGTCAGTTTATTGTTGTTCTCATTCCTAGCCGTATGTCTATTTCTGTGTAGTATACTGACAGCAGTGTAAACCGTAGTTAAATCCATTATATGTGTCTACATACTTTGCCAATAAAGCTGATTCTCCTTTTGATTCTGATTCTGAAAAGACTGTGTCGAATGAGAAATGAAAATAAAGTCTGCATACAAATTCGTCTTGAAACCAGAAACCAGAAGTCAAACTTGTACTTTAGTTTGTGATCATTTACTAAAGGTTTTGTTGGAGTTTTTTGTTCATGATTTATTGATCACAAAGCAAAGTACAAGTTAAACCTCTGTTTACTGGTTTCATGAAATGCCCTTGGATGCAAAGGGCACATGTTTTTTGAAACCTGTGCTTGTGAGGCAGCCCTCCTTACCTCTTTCTACAAATTCATCATACAGCTTTATTATTCACTGCTCACTGTAGACTTACGGCTGCCGTATATACTACACACTCACTGTGTGTCAAGTGTGCATGCGGTTTAGTGCATTATTGATTGTTGCATTTGACAACACCTGCATCACACTCAACTGACTTTACTGATTTCTACATCCCGTGTCGTAGATATTCATTTGATCAACTACTACTCTGGTATGATAAAGGATTCTTTAAACATTGACTTTGTCTTGTCTTCCTTTTTGTCGTGACCTCATACAATACATTTAGAAAGAATGAATACAGTGTTTTTTTGCTTGTAATAAGTCAAATAATTCTGCAGATGGAACAAGCTGGAGTACCACCATTCTACGAAGCAGCTTCATTCGAGCTGTGAGACTCCTCCATTTATCATCTACATTCAATTTTATAAAATAGATGTCGCACAAAGGACTTAAACATTGTTCAACTGTTTTTTTAAACCCTTGTATTTTAAAAGATGATGATACAACTGCGATAAGATTTCTTGAAATAAGATGTCATGTCTAATAACAAGCGCCTATATCTTAAATGTTGCTTCTTAGGTTTCTGTACCTTATATTATTAAAGGTGCACTACGTAGTTTTAGAAAAGAATTTGAAACAGAAATGTAACAATTATGATATTGATAAGGCAATAATACACATTCAGAATTGTTTATCATTTCCGTCTCTCTTCATCAGAGAAAAATAAGGTCCCCAGAACACTGTTTGAAGCTAGAGAGGAGGCGTGGTCCACCAAATGTAAAGGAGGCGAAACAGTATAAAATAGCTCCGTTTGTTTATTCAGTTTATTCAGTTGTGAAAAAGAACGAAATTTGTTGATTTAGTTTGCTTAAGCATAGAAAATTAATCAATGAAAGATTTTTCCCAAAAACTGCACAGCACACCTCTAAGTGTAAAAGACATTTTGACAGGAAAATAGCAAAAGAAAAAAAAAGGGAGTTTTTCCAGTGTTTTCATCTGCTCTGTATCATCCGTTCATTCTGGAACTGAAGTTGTTAACCGCATAAAGCTGCAGTTTCAAGCAGTTTCAAGTGTAAACATCTACATTTACAGTTTAAGTGTGTATCATATGAATCCCAAGTGGATAAGGAGCTGATTTTGTTTCTAGATAAACCTGTACGGGCTTTGGACGAGCGCGCGGAAAAACAGAATTGTCAAGTTAAGCTGCCTGATGTACCTACCCCTCCACCTCCGTGAACAATTCTGTATTTATAATGTCATCTTATCACGCTCCCCTTGAAGGCAGCGGCGAGTGCACTTATGCCTTTCTTTGTTAGGGTGAGTTGGCAATTTCCTGCGAGATGGAGCAACTGCAGGCAGCCCTTTTCTTTGATAATGTCCCTGACACCTGGACCAAACTGCTGTTTCCATCACTTTGCAGGAAAGAACAGGAGGGAAAGGAACATGTCATAAGCCTCCTGCCACCCAGAGTCACTCACTGTGCATTTAACAGCACTCTCCTCACTACACTTTTGCGGGATGTAGAGGTCAGAGCCGGAGGGAGATGCTTGTGTGGAAAGTTGTCTTGCTAAGCTGCATCAAAAAAAAAAAAAAGTGGTAACAGTCGATATAACGGCTCCTTTTTTCTCAACGATTTATCTCATTTTATTATTAGATTTATCTTCTTTGTGTTCACCGCGCTCACTTACAATCACATGCTGTACAGTTCCACCATGTCACATTGTTCCATGTAAAGCTGGTTATTAAGCAGCAAGCCTGAAAGGGTGTTTATTACAGAGGCCTGACAGATTGATTCTAAATTATAATTAATCAGTTGATTTTGACCCACAGATTGTGATTGTGCCCTGTGAGTTTCATTTATTCAGCTTTTCTTCTGGCTCTACTACAATCACCGTAGACCTGCAGGACTCCCAAGCAAATTAACAGTCTTCACGCTACCCTGCAGCCATAATGAAAATATCAGTCAATCAAAACCCATATTATGCTGTGAAATCCTACCACATATCTCCAGACCTGCATACAAATAGAAGCTGCAGAATAAGCGCTCAAAGCAGTTTCAGCTTTATGGCCATGAGATGATACTTAAAGCGGTATTTCTGCGCTGATCACGTCCACCTGAAGCACCGAGGTTTTCCACTATGTTGTCTGGCGTGCAATAAAACAGATCACCTCTATATGAAGATGCTTTGGGGGAAATCCAAGGGGTAAGAGAGCAGGGCACGCAGGGAAGTGGGGCCCATCTGCGACCTGTCTGCAGGTCCGGTGATGTATGGCTGTGGGGCTGGACGGCCACAATCGGGGCTGTGTGTTGCTGCTCACTGTGCCATGGCGTTCAGGGCACTTCAACCCCCAGTCCCTCCTTACAGGTACCCCGCAGCCCGCCACCGCGCGCTACTCATTTACTGCTACACTGGTTTTCATAATTAGCGCCGCAAGGCCTCATTAAATCTGCTCTAATGAATAAATATTGTATTTCATAGCCTGATTACCAGATCAGCTCAATGCTTGAGCGTTGTAAACAATTACTTCCCTAAATATTCATCACCCCAAAGTGGGTGATCATTGGTATTTAATACAGGACTAGTATTTTCAAGTGCATCTTTATTATACTAATAATAGTTTTTGAAATGTTCCTTTTGTCAGAAAAAAAGACGGAAAAAAGAGGAGCAGTTGATTGTAGGTTGTATTATAGACACATATGATGATGACTTTGTTTCATATACCATTTTAATAATACAATAGAATAGAAACAACTGCAAAAAAATCAAGAATTGCATTGGCGATGTGTCAGTTCAACTGCAACTGGTGATTCTTTTTTAAACCATTTACCCTATTAGTGTTCTAATGAATCATAATACATTAAGAGGTATTCCAATTATAATGTTCTACTCATGCATATCTAACTGGCACTGGACAAAATCTAACACTGTTTCACACATACGACATACGTATCAAATAAACTGATTCATTTTACTGTTATTAATGGTTGTGTCAATATCTTTGCAATGTTGCTGTCAGTAATGACACTTTTGTTATTCTGTTTCATTGTTGTGATCAATAAATACCAGATTTACACATTTAATTAGGATTATAGAGGACTTATCTGATTTGTAAGTCAATGCAGTTATTTGACTGCAAAATCTTATGAGCTATAGGAGACCCGGGGCAGCTAACATTTTTTGGTTCGATGTCGTTACTCAGAAACCTCATACACTATTTGGATACATTTTTACAACTTCTGTGTGTTCTACCTGTCATCTAAAATCATCATATATGTTTACAAGCAATGTTAGATTCCCAATATTCATTGAAACACGAGAAGTCAAATGTTACATCCACAGGGGTGCAGGGGCAATTGTAACATCATACTTGATACTTCATATGAATGCAAAGGACCACACTAAGCACCCAAGGATATGCACGTAGATAAACGTATTTCACATATATTAAACAATTAATTCAAGTTGCAAGTTTTGGCAGAAAAACAGACGTAAGTATGTAACTGTTTGTCCATATGCAGGCAAAGAAGGCTCATCACAGAACATGAGCAAATGAGTTTGTAGTTGGATTACAGTTCATTCACTATTACTGTGTACTTAAATCAGACTAAATTTGAATAGGCAAGTGACAGAGTTGGATGAGAAGACTAATACCACTTACATGTCAGGTAAAAACAGTTAGCTTAGCTTATCAGAATCAGTATACCTTTATTGTCCCAAAAATGGAGGAAATTTCTTTGCCACAGCAGCAAAAGGACAGTAGTATTGTAAAAAACAAAGTAACTGAAGAGGTAAGAAATAGAATAGAACGTACCTTCTGTAGCACTGGAGACAGGCTACTTCAATAGAAACAAAATCCACCTACAGCCTCCTCTAAAACAAATGAATACATTTTTTTTTTTCAAAATATGTAATTGCATTAATCCATGATTTACATTAAATGTAAAAACCAGGACTCACCATTTTATGGAGCGTCATGAGCCTAAATATATGTGCGGGTAAAGGGTTGCCAAGCAACCACAGAAGACTTCAGGAAATCAGTGTGAGGCGCTTTTTGTTAACTATGGAAATACACAGACGAGCTGTTTCCCTCTTTATACATCCATGGTTCCTCCTGTTGCATGCCTGTATGCTAAGCTAAGCTAACCACTTGCAAACTCTAGCTGGAGTTTGTCCCATGTTCCCCAGCTTCTGGGTTAGGAACAGGGTTATTTAACCTTAGTAATGTCAGGGGAACAAAGATAACACTCCTCTCCAGCTACATATTAAATACATGAGTGTGGTCTCAATCATCTGACACACCGCAAGAAGGAGAATAAGTGTAGGCCTAGAGTTCCTCTGTGACTTTACATTATGAAACGATAATATGTAAGAGGCTAAAATTGGGGCTTGGTAGCTAACTGACCTTTCAGCTGTCTACATTCTGCCCTCTTAAAAGAGTTTGAAGTTGGCTCATTTCTTTAATGCTCTGTGTATCTCCCTGCAGTTCCACAACACACACCAAGTATAAAGATGATCTGCTGCCGCTCATCAGAGATTGTTCACCACTGAGGTGAACCACCACAGCTGAGAAGGTTTTTAGTAGCCTTCTGTCTGTAACACTGGTATTAAAAGCCACACTGAAGAGGGAATTTGTACTGGCATCATGAAAAAAAAAATACTATGAATAACCATTTACATGTTGTATGTTGCTGAACCATCCCACATGTATCTCCATGTGTCCCAGTGGTAATCTCTGTCAGTCAGCAGCAGTTCCCATTCCGTAAACTTTTAACTGTTGCTGATGTCACTGCGTGTTTTGCCTTCTTCCTTCTCCAGTTACTGTCTCGAGCAGAGCAGCAGTTATAAAATCAACTTCTGATGATCTGTGGGTAAAATCTCATGTGTGAAGTCGACAGTACTGGATTGTGTATCATCACATCCTGTTTAACAAAATAACGGATAAAGTTATGCATCTTCGGTTCAGCTGTCTTCAGTACATTTCTATTAAACAATTGAGAGGATGCACACACTGTTCCTACACTGTCCTTCTGACAACAGACCAAATCACTGTGAGACCAAGATCACAGGGTCACAGAGGCGACACTCATTTGACTTTCTCGACTAATTGCAATGGTAACCCTAATATCCATATATCAGCCTCTCTGTCCTGCACTGGTGGCAGCAAATAATTAGAATTTGATAACTGTTAGATAAAAAGTATTTTGTCATGTAAAAATGCCAAACATTCTCTGGTTACCAGCCTCAAATGTGAGGATTTAATGCTGTCTGTATTTTAGAGCATTTTAAATTGAACATCACTTGGTCTGGAGTATTGTAATCGGCAATTTTCAAAATTATAGTCCTTATACAAGTTATATCATTAAGGGACAAATGAATAAATTTTGAAACAAGGATTCATTTGCAATGACAGATATCTCCCTTTGCCCTTTTTTCATTTTCCTAAGTGATTTTTTTTTATTTGCTGGCTTTTTGGTGCAGCCAGTGGAAAACAAATCAAACTGCTGTTGATTTATTCCATTTAAGAATGGTGTTTATCCATTTTTGTTGAGTTATTTGCAGCACCACTCAAAATTGTGCAATGACATTGTTCATACCAGCTGATTTTTCTTACACTTTCATCAATTCATTAAAATGTATTTGTAGTATTTTGTGTTGTACACATTATGCAGGTTAGTGCTGCTGTAAACAGTATGTCACATTCAAGTTTGGGCCAGCCAAGTCAACTTCTAGCCAATTAACATGAGTCAGATTCTTACTCCAAAGTAATGCAAACACACAATAAACCAGGGATCACCAAACTTTTTGAAACTGAGAGCTACTTCATGGCTACCGAGTCATACGAACGGCTACCAGTTTGATACACTCTTCTGAAATAACAAATTTGCTCAGTTTGCCTTTAGTTACATATGAATATTAATGATTAATGATACTCATCTATGTGAAGACACAGATCACGCTAATGATTTCTCACAATAATTATCAACAATGACTTAACCTGGGAGACAAATAATATCAATATTCAGTTTTCATTTTTAGAACAGGCCTGAGGGCTACTCATGTGGTCCTTGGGGGCTCCCTGGTGCCTGCAGGCACCACGCTGGTGACCCCTGCAATAAACACTGAGTACAGCTAGCTAATAGTGATGGAAACATTAATAAACTTCCACCCTTCACAATCACATCTTCAATCACAGCAGCATTTCAGGATTTCTCCTCCATGTTTCAATAACAGTAATTACAGCTGCCACTGTTCTGGACAGAGTGATGGTCAAGTCAGGGAAATCTGATGACACAATTCTGCAGTGATTAACACTTTAATAAAAATGTACAGTTAACCCAATGAGTGCAAAGCAACCATCACCATAACAGACATCAACAGTTCAGGATTACTCCTCCTGTTAGGAGTGCGGCGGCTGATAAACACAAGCAGCAGTGAGATAACCTCCACCTGCCATTACCTTGAAGAAGAAATCTCAACCGTTGATTATTTTGAAACAGTATCATATAATCAGAGCGTGTCCTGCTGCAGGTCGAATGAAGTACATTTCAAAGATGAACGACACAAAGGTTAATTCCATGTCATTTCGTGTGGAGTATTACACTTCTGAACAGAAAATGCAGGCCATAACTCTATAGCCACTTCAGTGGCACCTTCAACCATTCCTACTTAACAGTGTAAGGCAGAAAATGAGCCAAAGAGACTGGAGCAGAGCGAGAATGTGCTTTAACAGGATAAAATGATTTACAGGTATGAGATTCCCATTAGAGTGTGCTAATTGTTTCCACACCATTAGTGACAGTTATCTAATGAAGGATATTTAACCAGGCGCTGTAGTATATCACACAGCTCCTCTCGGTTTAGAAGAGAGAGGCAGTGGACCCCAGTCTTTGCCCTTTCCACCTGCACCACCTCAGTAGCGTTGCAGATCATTCGGCCAGCTCTACAGGACACCCCGACTGAAGCAAACATTCTGTTTAGTGGTTAGTTTTCAACATCTTAACTTTTCAGCAGATTTAAAAATGCGACAGAACTTGTAAAAAATACAAGGATACATTTGCAACTAGAAAAAAAAGGCACAAGGATGTTCCACATGGACTGTGTAGAAAAATATACATTTAAAACAATGTAATCATCTAAAGAAGCACACATTTTTCTTTGCAGATTCAGCTATAAAAAAAGGGATTTTTTTACATGTTAGGGGAATATGTACATGAATCATCTTAAAATATTTAAGATCACAGGGGCTGTTGAGAATTTAAGAAAAAAAAAATGTCCTCACAAAGTTTACAAAGCATGCAAGGGCTCAGCTCATGACAACAGGCAGGAAAATACATGGGAGAACAATAACACAGAACTGGCCTCCCTCTAGATGTCAGTCAATGCTCGACAAATATGTGAGCTTTCACAAAAACAAACAAATGGCATTGTGTTATAATGCTTTAAACACTAAGAACAATATTTGGACTTTTCTTGTGCGTGTAGAAACGGTCATAAAACATGTCAATCTGGTCCTCGATCAGCGTTCTCCAAATTTCAGTCTGAGTTTTCTTCCAACTCCTTTTTCAGGCTGCAGTTAAGAGAAACTTACATTAACATCAGATATTTACATTTAAAAAAATGTAGATAAACTTCAAAATTCACTTCATTTCTCCACTCACCCTTTCAGGTAGGCGTGCACATTATCATAGCCATGAAATTTAGCCAGGTAAACCAACACTCCTGTGGCGCAGCGACCGTCTCGGGCCCGACAGAAGCTGCAGTTACAGATGCCTCTGCATGGCGGACACTGCCACTCCTAACAATGACAATGAAATCAGTCAGACTTGCCCAGCACACAGGTGATCAAATACAAATACAGTCTTCTATGTTTAGATACTCACCGGATTCAGCAGGGCATCTCTGACCTCCTCTCCGTAGCGGTTACGGAGACAGGGGCCACAGAACTGACCCCTCACCCCGACACACTCTGGGTTACGGCAGTTGGTTTTGGTGTCAGTGGTTTTCTGGCGGCACTGGTGGCAAGTGGATCCCTGAAAACAAAGAGAAAATTAGTGTCTTCAACTAAAGGAGCTTAATAATCAAAAGGAGTAAACCTTTTCAGCGTTCCAGTGACTGTGGAACCTACGGTGGAGCTGTTGTACACTTTCTCCCGCACGTTGTTGCAGATGTTCTCCAGTTCGCACTCTGTGATTTCATCCACAGGCCTCACTACATGAGGGAGGGCCTTGGAACCGTTGAAGGAACGACGACGGGGCTGCACATGACAAAAAGTGAGTTAGTTTACTGTATATTAGCAGAATTTGATGGAACGTAAAGGGTGACATAACATGCAGACCATAAATGATGTGACTTACTGGCTCATCATATTCCTCAAAGTAGCGGCTTTTGCGAACCAGGCTGAACTTGTCCTCGGGTTCATCCTCTGGAGTCGGGCTGGGGGGTCCGTCCACCAGTGTGCGGGACCGTGTGTGGGGACGGGATGAACGCTCCGGGTTTCTTCTAAGAGCTCCTGGAGTTCCCATGGAGCGCCAAGTCGTCTGTCGAGGCTGAAGAAATTCAAATGTCATCGGTTAATGCAGAGCACCACAAAAGCACAATGTCATTTGGTGAGATGAAATACTTATTTTTAGGTTAAATTACCGTGGTGGATGTGGACCTTGCCCTCTGTCTTGGGAAGAGTCCAGGTACTTTGTTCAGCTCTGCCATGAGCTTTGCAAGCTGCAATCAGATAAAATATGAATGAGATTTGACACAATAACACAATGACAGTGGAGGCTGTTCTGTTCAGTTCATAGTGCTAAATAATATGCATCAAATACAGCAAATAGTACCATTTCTTTGTTCTCCTTGATGTTCAGCGCTCTCTTGTCCATGAAGTTCTCCTCTTCCTCAGCGTTGGAGTCCTCTACTTTAGTTTGAGCTAGAGGTTCTGACGCAGGTCTGTTCTTGCCCATCTTCTTGGTGGGGAAAGTCATGGCAACCTTGAAGCCAGTGGACCTGCGGCCTCGTCTTGGAGAGTCCACTTTCTGAAAGAATATACAAGTTGTGGTTGTAGAAGAACCTTTCAGGACAACTGATGAAGTTCTGATATATGATGTGATTGTGTTTTTCCTTATAACTCACCATGGCTTTCATCTGACTGTTGATCACATTCTCCTCAAACCCGCTGCATGTATCCTCCTCTGATGTAGCCTCGAACACCTTTGGTTTCTCTGCCATCGTCCTTCTCAATCTCAAGCTGCTCCTCTAAACACAGACAGAATCATTAGTTGCAGCATATACCTATACAAAGGAACTGACGGATATGCTAAGAGTGGTATTTATTCATAGCCGCAGTTGCAAAGCCTCCTTATATTCTTAACACCATTTGACAAGAATAGTGAGATTTGGTATTTCATTTTTACCGTATTTGCAAAGCCCCCATCAGAGCCAAAGCTGTCACAGCTGTCATCAGAAGAGGAAGAGGAGGTCTCCATGGGAACTAGCGGGGAGCTGCGGAAGCTCCTCAAACTCATCCTGGTAGATTGAGGCTGGGCTGCCAGTTTCTGTAGATGATAAATGTACATTTAAAATCAACTTAAGGTTACATTTCAAATACAGTCGACAACTTCATCTTACTCACCATCTCCATATTAAAAACACGTGGTTTCATTTAAGATCTTGCTTAAGAGGCTTACAGTAGGGTTACAGATAGCACCTGCTTTCAGTCATCAATTGACTTCCAAATAAATCATTTAGGAAGCAAAATATCAGCAAACATCAAATGATACCTAAAGCTCAAGCTGGTATGCTTTAACTGCATGATTTTTCTAAAATCCAGTAACAATTTAGTTTATAGCTCCTTTCAAAGAGGCTTAAATCCAGCAAGTGTATTGTTTAAAAACCTTAAAATCAGTTTTTGCTTAAAGTAATTTAATAATCAGTCAAAATGTTTACTAAACAATATTAATTTTCTGCCAAGTTACTGCGCTAATGTATCAAATGTTTAACCTGAGCCTCAGGGACACACCCCTGATGGCAAAGTCCGCCAGATGTAGGTAACTAAGTCCTGCATAACATTACTTACCTACTAAAAATACTCTAATATGTCAATAGAACTGACAGATGTTTAGTACCTGTAAATGAATAAGCTAGCACTCATATCATCTCCTTCTTAAAGTTGGTTACAATAACTTGGTGTGACATTAGGACTTAAATCATTGTAATCATTCGTTTTGATAGTATGATACATAATAATAGCTCACCATGCAAACTTTTGTAAGCTAACGTTAGTGAACTCTCAAATCTTAAAATAACATTTTTAACCGTTACAGGAAGTTGCCATTTAAATGGTAGCTTACTGAACTGTAACAAAGTCGTCATAACAGGAGGTTTTAACATCAACATGATTTTAAATAACACATTATTAATGCAAACAAATTGAATATTAAAGCAGGTAAAGCTGTGTCTTTCTTACCTTTGAGCGTGTGGCCGGCATTTCTCTTTCTTTCTGTCCAGACAAACAGAGAGACGTGAACACACCGTGCAGCAGTTCAGCAGTGAACAAAGCTGACGCTGTGGCTGCACGAGCCCACACTCGTTCATTTCCCGCGCCACAAGAAGGTCCTGGAAGCTGTATAAAAAGTAGTCAGGTAGATATATCAATAATACGCTTTCTGACAACATGAGAGGGCAAATATAAAGCCACAGCCCGTTGTTAACCCTTTTGAAATGAGTTCTATATTTCTTTGAATAGTCAAACATCTATTATTCATGACTTTAGGAGGCGTTTAGGAAATGAGAGCGGTGGTTCTTCCAGGTACTGCAGCGTGGCGCGAATTTTTTATTTGACAATTTGCATGTAACGCGGGTAAAAAGTTGAATTCCTTCCAACAGTGAAAAGAGGTCAAGTTTTAAAAGGTGATTATGTGTTCAGACTCAAGCCGTGCATAAATCTGCATCCTGCACTGAGTAATTATTTGTTCAGACTTCATAAGATGAATACTTATATGATGATCCTGATTAAGAATTAAATGTCCTATTTGTTGGAAAAGTTTTTTGTTTTTTTTTTGTTTTTTCTTTTGTTGGATTTTGCATTGATTTCATTCACACTTCAACAAAGAATGACCAGTACATGATAGCATGGAGTTTTAGGGGTGTAGGACAGGTTGGCTGCCATTTCAAAGTGCCAGTTTTTGACAGTTTGTCAAAAATCTAATTCAGGACCTTTAAAGGGTTCAGATTTATTTGCAAAATGAAAATTAAATTATAGAGGTTAAATTTAACAGACTGAATAATGGGAATGACATGAAAAGGTAGAGGAAAGAAAGGGCTGGCAGCAAACGAGAAGAGAAAAATACGGTGACACTGGTAAACAACAGGAAGTTGATGTGATTGAAGGGTTTGTGGTGAGGCACACCATAGCAAATAAAACTTTGCACTGGTGGGTGTATATGATCATTGTAAAACAACTGAATATTGCTGTTACATGTTATATTGCTGTGACAGAAATACTTCTGAGGGAAACACATCAAAGAGACAGTTCAGGAAGCAAGGAGTTAAAGAAATGAGCCTGAACATTTTTTATCTCAGGGCATTAAAACAGTTTATTAGGTTACTTGTGAGAAACAGAGATAATAAATACAATCTCTTTTTTATCGTCCGCATGGCCATTGTCCATTTACAGTTCTCTTTGCTATTGCAAACTCACATTTCTCTAATTAATCTTGCTTTTTTTCAAAACTCTTCACACAGTTCTCTTTACCAACATACAGCTCAGCACAACAGTGAATCTAATTTCCAAAATGCGATAATTTGTCCAGGCAACACAGATCTAATGTTGGTGCATTAAAACATATATCGCTGTTGTATATGTTGTATATTTTTTTAATCAAAAAACAAGATTTGATTGGAACAAAAATAAGGGGACTCTTTTATTGCACCTAAGTAGGGCCCTGTCACGGAAATTAATCAGAAATGCTCAAACTTGCAGCAATCGTTTTATTTATTTTGGGGGGTTGTTTGTTTTTGCCATTTTTGCAATGAGTACTGCACACAATACACAAAAATACAAAAGTGAAAGTCAGCCTTGTCACCCTATATTCGCTCTCAACATCACATTATGTCTTCTCTTGTAATGCAACCATCCATCCTTCACTGCTTCCCAAAGGAGAATCTGATCATATGTCTAGTGGTCATAAGCTCTCAACCTCTATAGATGCAGGAACAGAAAAGCATAAGAAAAAGTGAAACCATCCTGGGATGGGCCCTAAATCAATGTGACTGAAAGGAAACGGTGAAACACCACACTGTCCCACACAGTTTTGAAACCTTGCAGAATCTGCCTCACTCTACCTGTTTCATAGAGGTCATCAAGGAATGAAGACGCTAAGTGTTGTAGGTCCCAATTAGGAATGTGTGCATTTTTATTTCCTATTACATGTAACAGAATTAAGACCATTGCAGAGTTATTTACTGTAATCATGTGTTACATTATGGGCCTTCAACATAAATGTAATTTGTGTTACGTAACATTAGGATGTAAATGTAAGAAAAGACACTAATGCATTTTGTGAAGAAGTAATTAAAAGTGATCCACTGTTGTGCTGACTGTGTGAGGAGGTTTTAAAAAGTGAAGTCGCTACAGAGAAAAGTGAGTTTGAAATGGTTAAAAAAAAAAAATGGATAAACAACAAAGTCTGAATTGTCCATTTTTGTAATCACAATAAATAGATGCTGAGCTCATTATCAGCTAATTTTATGAACGTGACGAGTTCTTGCTTTTAAAAAATATAATCTTCACGTGTATTTTATATACAACAGTGTGAATCTCTTACAACGAGCATGTATGCAGACATAATTGATATGTAAAACCTTTTCAGCACATGAAGCTGTCAGGTCATGTGTGGCCCACATTAAGTTCTTCCAGCAGCGCCGCGCCCTCCCCTGCCCCCTCTCCTCTGTCGACCTCTGACTTGTTTATTGTCCTGACGTGGTAATCTCTTCTGTCGCTCCACTTTGATCCACCCTCCATCGCTGGCTTTGGCCCCCTCTTTTTCTTCACTAGGGTTTTCTGTCACAGACAATATACCTGGTATCATATGGGGGCGGTTCTGTGGTGTGGTGATACTGTAACTGTTGGACCGTGGCCTCCCTGGCTGTCTCCCAGTTTTGCTGCTTTTATTATGAATATAGTTGACTCTAGTATTGGTCCATGCATGCTCCCTACCCTGCCCCCCTCCCACAGTTAATGTGTTGCCAAAGTAGTTGTTCCTGCGGTGGTCGAGCACTGCTCCAGCGCTGAGTGGGCGCTCTCTATCCCTCTCTGAGGCGCTCTCTGACGTAGTGCTAGAGGGGCTGCTGCCCTTTGACCCAAGATGGAGAGGGGAGAGTTTGGCCGACAGGCTGGTAGTTGGCGAGGAGCTGCGTGAGTCAATCCAAGAGGATGCATGGCTACGGTTACGGTTTGGAGAGCGACGCACAGCTGCAGCATAAGAAAACTCCTGGCTTTCATGTGCAGACAGGAACTGAGGCAGAGTGCGGGCATCAGAGCTGGTGAAGGCAGCAGTTGTATGAAGGGATTTCTGGGTCATCATCTGCCTCTGCCTTACGTTGTACATCCACGTGGGATCAATATCTGAGAAAGGAGATATGCATTGACAAAAAATATAAGCAAAATCAGTATTTAAAGAGGCACTATGTAGAAATTCACACTCAGAATTTAAATATTTACAATACTGACAATGTAATCATACAAAATCAGAAATATATTTTTTTTTCCCTGACAGAATAAACAAGCTGTTCTCAGAGGAAAGTAAGGTCCCCAGAACACTGTTTGAAGCTGGAAAGTCAGTTTGTTTATTCAGTCATGAAAACAACAAGTCTGTTTATTGAGTTTGTTAAGGCATAAAGAAAATCCGTCAGTGAAGCTCTTTCTCTCCTGATTAAAATATCTTTCCCAAAACTACATTGTGTATCTTTGACAATAATATTTTTGATATATTATAATTATAGAAATACATGATCTGCTTTTGTCCAACAGTGACACTATTACTTTGGCACAGACTATAAATAAAACTATTACCAGAGGCACACTGGTCTCTGGGGTTCCAGTCGATGTCATTTGGTATTGTTTCGATGACTAACTCCACAGTCTTGATGTCATCTTGTCCGCCACCGAGACTCCACGTCACCGGGCAGCTGTGTCTGGTCGACTTTGGTGATTTGACGTCATTCTGAGGTGAAAGAAGAAGGACAATATCAGGATATTTGGTGTCAACAATATTCATACTTGTTGCACAGGATTCTTTGATTCATTTTCAGTGTTGATTTGCATTATTTTGTGAGGGCGCCTCCCACAGCTGCCAAAACAACTCACCTCGTAATTGACCGTGTAGTCCACTCGCTGGTTCTCCTGAAGCCCAACGATCCATTTGTCCATCACAAAAGGAGGCTGCATCACAATGACATTAGCTCATAAACAACAATCTCACTATGGCAACCACAACACAAGGCTAGACACATATCATAGGCAACATCTAGCACTGAACAAATGCGCCTCTGTCCACACCTTCGTCATACGCAGCACTTCCACATCCTGACGGTTGGCGCTGAAGACGACGTCTTTGATGTAGGTCACTGCTACGTCGTCTCCATCTAGCTCAATGTACATTTTCCATTTGCAGTCCTTGAAAAAGAAAAGAGCGAATGGTGAGATAATGTAGGTCTGCTATACGCTCAGAAAAAAGGCACCTGATTGTAGGGAAAAGTTTGTAATTGCAATATTCTGTGTGGAGAACTTGGTGACTGTTGTATATAAACCAACAGCACAACCTAGAGGTGGTTCAACGGCAGTGGCCGCAAAGCCTCACATTGTGGGGGAGGACAGAGATAATAACATGAAAATATTGGATATAAATTGCAAGGGGATGAAAATGGGATAATATATTGAATGTATTGTGTACGAAGTATTTAAAAACAACTAATTTCCATAACAGATCTTTATGGACACACTACGTGAATGCCTCAACATTGCAGTGAGAATTGTCGTGTTTCAAAATGGAAAGAAATGTCAGTAAAAGCAAATATTTTAAGTAGACTCTCTGTTTAACATTTGGTATGATAATTCTCGGTGGGATCCAGGATTAAATTCTTCAAACGATCGATTTTAGGTGATAAGGGTAAAGGTTTTTCCTCTTGAGTTGCTGCATCAAATCCTCTCTGGGGGGCACAAATGTGAACAATTCCCCAGCCCTCTTCTCCCGCATACTGAATGATGACGAAGCAGTAATGATTCTGCCGATCCCCCGAAAGCCTGGCCGCAAAAACCGCAGGTCACTGCTTAACCACGCAGGGTTCATGGCACGGGCCAATCCATTGTGTAGTGATCACAGAGAAAGACATCAGAGGAGTGGCACTAACACACTCGTCTGAGGAGCCTTCGCCCTCTCCTGCATCGTCCCCGGGGGCTGGAAGCGGCTCAAAGGGGAAGCTTCAGCAAGCCTCTGGCTCAGAAACACACCAGTGGCCCCGCGCTGGCCTGGTGTCGGCACTGGACGGTCGCACCGGGGCTCCCAGGTCCATGCTAGTCTAATCACTCCAGCAGAAACAATGTCTGGTAATGATGCCTAGGACCCGAGTGCGTCTAATGACAACTCATACATAATTCAGCACCTTTCACTTGGCTGCACGGTGATATCCTCATTAGTAGGGGACCCTCAGTGGCTGTCAGATGGTGGCCGCACAATCGCAGGCCCTCATTTTGTCTTTGAGAAGTGCAGCTGCTTCCATGACATCGCCAGCAAAGAGGGGCGAAGGAAAAAAAAAATGCAGTGCGGGTTTGTTTTATTTAGTGCAAAAAAACCTTCCAGTTTGTAAAAACAAGGCTGACACGGAACCTGACACCAGGCAGGGGAAAATAATTAGCTCTCATTTTCTCAGCCTCCTGTTTCCTTCTCCCTGCTGTGTTTTCTACCCACTAAACCACCACATGTCAGAAGAAATGGGAGGCAATTAGCAGGCTCGTTTCAGCCCTGCCGAACACACTGAAAGAGGACTATTTATGATGGGACAATGAACAGCTGAAAGATTAAATAACGTTTGCCTTTTAAAAAGAAAATGACTTCTGGCTAAATGGGCTATTTTTGATTAAATTCAAACAGCAAGTTAAGAGCCACCCTTTCTCCACAGTTTGAGACCCTAACAAAGGGCTGAGAGCAAGTCGAGGTGGATGTGCTACATGGCGGAGAATGAAATGTTTATTTGTCTGGTTTTATGCATGTCTAGTGATGCCTTCAATGGTCAGGGTAACAGCCATCATCATGATTTCCTCAGAACAAACAGCTTCAGCACAAGGAGGCTGATTCAGCCATGGCAAAAACACGATTCCGTGCATCTATTTACAATTATTACCAAACATATTGAAGATGTTAACAATTTATAGTAACCCCGAGTAAAGCAGATACAACATTTATTTGCGATTGTCCTCACAGATCGAATGATGCTGTTGATGCATTCAGTGTGTGTGTGTTACTGATAGGCAAATAAGATGACGTTCATTGATGGCAGCGGTGGATTTTTCTTCCTGATGTGTCACATCAATTTTGCGCTGGCACATTCATGACATTCTGGCTCGTGACATCCCTGCCATCAGTTTGTAAGGCTGTGTAACTGCTGAACGTTGGTAGCTGTAGAGCAGGCTAAAAAGGCTTTTTAAGGTGTAATTTATAAGAATTGGCCACCAAGAATGTATACTCTGTTGTGACTGTTAGCTTGTTAGCTCAGTTAGTCCTGCAGCTAGGCGGACTACCAGGGAAATGTTGGTGTTTATTTGTTTATTCTCTGACACAATCTGACATCTTTGACATAACGTCAAAACTGTAATTTGATCATATATTGTTGATAATTTTGGTAATTTTTTTAATGTTTCAATTTCAAATTCAACATTTAAAGCAGTGAATTAAAACAACATTTTTTCAGGTATATCTCAAGGGTTGTTTCATCAATGTGTATTAGTTGTGCTCTTGTAATGCTAATGAAGGGCTGAATGACTTTTTTGACATTTTTTGAAATGAAGATCTCTGTTTCACTGGCACAAAAAGGGGGAACAAATAACAACAATAACAAAATCAACAACAATAAAAATGTGTGTGTGGTTCATAACAAACTTACAGATTTCCCAGTTCCTGGTTTCCAGTGGTACCCAAACACCAGCTCCAAATGAACAGTTTTGCACCTCTCCACCTCCTTTTCCAGCTCATCCTGGGAACCGAAAAGAGTACAAATTCAAATTAGCACAAAAAAACAAAAAACACAACTCTTTCTGAAGATGAAGAAGAAACTTTATACCTTCAACAGAGGTGGGAAGTGGACGTGCCCGAGGTAATCATTTGTCAGCTTTTCAATCTCAGCCTGCCAAAAGGAAAAAGAAAAGAGACTCACTGTGATTCCAAATTTCAAAGAGAACAGATCTCATCCTGTCAATTATGTGTGTATGAAAAAAAAACAAAAAAATCTGACAGGTGTGGACAATGGTTAACGGTGCCTTGCCTTCAGGTGCATGACGTGACCTTTGGATTTGACCCCCATGTCCCGCATGTCGTTTTCGGTGAGCAGCAGTAACCTCTTTCCGGTGATGTGATTTTCTTTAAACAAGTCGGCATACAGCTGCATGCCACATGTCCCCTCCCCTGAGATAGAAGAGGAAACACCCAGTTTGTAAAAGCACACAAACAACAAATAAAGAGTCGGACTGAAGGTGATCCAGAGAGTGGTATGAACAAACCTGCGCCAAATATCTGCTGCATCCAGAAATACTGAGGGAATAAAACAGTGACATATTAGTTTGTGAACACCTAAATGAATACATGTGGTGATGATGTTATCACGATGACACTGACCACATGCTCCTCTGTCCACGTATAGATGTCTAGGGTGGGCAGCAACTGTGTGAAAAACAAAAAGACAAATAGAGGTAACAGCAACAGGATCTGGATGGGAACCTAACATGGGTGTGTTCATGATAGACAGAAAATCACAAGACTTAAGTAAATGTTATTAAAATGGAAAATAGGCATGTTTTCCATGTCTCCCGAAGCCATTACTTTTCCGGTTATTGTGCCGTGCGATTAATACGAATTGCCTCTAATGGTCTATATCAAACCGAAATGTCCATCTGACTGATCTAACGTGATCTGTTTGAATGATAAATCATTTATTGCTCATTAAATGTAATCAGGCAGAAACTTGCCAGCCAAAATAAAGATTTCATCATTGTGCTCATGAGACTGGTGTGTAATGACAGAAATAATGCAATGGAAAATTGGAGGAAAGATGACTAAATGAATGAGTAATCCCCCCCCATTCACTGTCTTCTTCCCACGACGTCTGATAACAGCTCAGATTATGAACTGAATGCCGGTCTCAATAGACAGTCGCTGCCATACGTTTTCAGTGCAGCCTCATAAAGCCACTCAGCCCTGCAGCTTTTTCCGCCTCCTCCTGCAGTGCTGCCGCTCGGAAGTAAACAGATTCAGAAACACTCCGCCACACTGCCAAACTCTCACTGGAGTGACTTAGCATCACTTTGCAAGCATAAGCGTATTGTGTTTCACAGACGCTTCTTTTATTAAGATCCACAGCGGCTGTTGACAGAGATACCTAGATCAGAAATTCAAAATGCGGGGCGGGAGTTTTTCTGTTTATGTGTGGAATCTGTTGAAAAGTAAAAGACTTTGGGTTTGGTTTAGTTCACACAATTCTGCCCCCATGTGGACTGAAGTGGATGATGGGTGACCAAAGCATGAAAACAGGCAGTTACAAAGTTAAAGGTGCTTTATGTGGTTTTGTAAAAGAAACTCAGAAATAATGTTTTTTAAGCTAATGCAACAAATTCAGACATATTTGGGTTTTTTCCCCATAACCGAATAAACAAGCTGTTCTCAGAAGAAAATGAGGTCCCCAGAACACTGTTTGAAGTTAAACAGGTGGCAGGGTCTGCCACATATAAACAAAGTGAAACAGTATGGAATTGTGTCCATTTGTTTGTTCAGTTTATTCAGTCATGAAAACTAAGACTTTGTCTATTTTCTACAGTTTGTTAAAGCATGTAAAATCAATCAATTAAGTTTTTCTCCTCTGATTAAAATCTCTTCCACAAAAAATACATAATGCTCCTTTAAAATCCCAATAAGCAGCTCCACAAAAACACCAGAGGCAATATATTTAATGACCTCATTAAAACGGTATCTCTTTTCTGTGTTATATGACAAACATTTTGGTAATAATAGCAGTAATAAAACCTAATAAACAAACAAATTAACAATTGTCCTTTTCCTACTATTTGTTCACATACGGAAGTAATAAAATCAATCTAAGTCAGACAGCTTGGCAGGGAGTTGAAAGAGATTTATTGACAGAACAGTGAAAGATGATGAAACTACGTCACATCAAGAAGCTGCAAGGCGTCTAATTTGTGATGCCTAACAAGTGTGGAAGCTGAATGTTTCAGTGTCTGGATTTCACACAAAGAAAAATGTAAATATTGGTAAGTGTCCGTGCTAATTGTTTTGTCCACTCTAGCGTGTGTAGGGGCTTGATGGCGCAGGAGTACAAGGCGGCGTCTGATTAGCAATATTAGCTCGTGGCAGGACGCTAACAAGCGACAACAGAGGAATACAGAGGATTACATCCTCATGAGACTGACTGATGATAACAAGCGAAGGGGACAATTGAATGGGCTATGCTCAAGGAAGCATGTCCTTCCCCCAGATGAAGCATAATACCTAACCGAACACTAATGCTAATACGATTTTCTCCACTGTAAAGTGCAGGACTCAAGGCTCAGTTAGACCACATGGCTTGATACTGTATGTAAAATGCGTCTGCAGAGGGAACACATTCTATTAAAATCTTTGTTAAAAACTGTGACTTGTGATTGGGGCCTCTGGTGCAGAAACGTTGCTCGTGTTATCAATTATTTCCTGATTTCGTCTCGTCCTTTTTTGGCCTCTTTAAAGGGAAAAAAGGTAATATGACAGAATGAAGCCGATAGTCACACACCAAAGTCCCTCTCCTGCTGTTTTGAACCTGGGTCAGTCAGAGGAAAAAACATGTACTTTCTCATCCTGGTAAGAGACTGCTTCTCAACAACTGCACTCCACCACATCCAGAACAAATTGGCCAATCTTAATGTCAGCAAAATGTCACTTCATCATAAAAGCCTGGCCTTCTCTAAGCAAGTGGCTCACGTGGCTCTTTTCTTCACAGCATGGCACTATACATCCGGTACATTAGGCATACAGTAAATGACATCCATAATATCCATAGGTGGAGGGTTACAAATATATTCTATAATATCTTTCTGTACTATATTCAGTAAATTCTGAAAGCAAATCAATCCATGTAACTTGGACGAAAGAGAGGAAATAGAATACTACGACGTGGTTTCCGGAGGACAAAGTAAAGATGATTGAAACGTGACTTAACAAGCAACTGATTAAGAAATAGCACTTCCATTGAGTGAGATCACAGTGTTCAACAGATGCAGCTGTGGCGACACAAACACCGGAGGGCTTTATTCACTGTCGTCAGACCAAGCGAGGCGTCCCATCCCAACAGTCATGTTGATCTTGTGTCCTTCTCTGACACAGCTCGACACCGAGGAGTTCTGCCTGGCCTGCATGTTGACCTGCATGCCCGAGTGCAGGACAGGCCGGCCAAAGTCCAAGGAAAACACGTCCTCAAAGCCTCTCATCATGGACTGCAGATCCACCTCCTCGTTACCTGAGGTCGTGATCTGACACGACATCTGCGAACTGTTTGATTCCTCCGTCTTACACTGATAGAACGACTTAGCACTTATCTTTTGTGCCACAGGTAAGAAGAGCTGAGAGGCAGAGACAGTTGGAGGGCAGGGTGGAGGGGGTAAAAGAAAAGAGGAGAGGATAGAAAAGAACAGGAAGTAAGTAATCAAGTAAACCACCAAAAAAGTGTAAATAAGAAAGGTTGTTAATTTTAAACCCAAGGTCCGATTTTGAAAAACTGGATTGTGAAGGAAAGTAAACAGAGTAGAACTTCAGAGACAGGAAAGGAAAGGAAACACAAGAAACTTTACTTGATTTAAACTTTTGTTTTTTTTACTTTTGACATACAAAGATGGACGACGTGACAGCTCTTCAAGTGTAAGGCCAAACATCTTGATCACCCCCTGGTGGCCGGCTGCAGTAAAAGTCATAAACAATGTCGCTGGTGTTTGTTAGTTTGATGGTTTTTCAACAGTATTGTTAATTTCTTAGTAATGCATTGATTTTAATTTAAAAAACAAAAACATGTATTTAGATGGCGTACATGTTTAGATGAGAACAATTTGATGATGATCAGTTTAAATTATGGTGAAGCAGTTATGGGTGGTTTGAAATTTAGAGTTATACAGGGCTACCAGGTTGGCGTTTCCAAAAAAGTTCAGCCTCCTGGGTGCTAAATGAAAGTCATGCGTGCCGACTTGAGACTGATGCCAGTCAATCAGCTAACTTTCGGTTTCTTGAATGGAGATAAGACAATTTAGTGGTGAGGCTCCTCTAGAGTTTCCAAATGTTATCAGCCTGAAATGATTCATTTCACATGGGGTTGTGACGCTCAAACAAACGTATCCAGCCACTCTTTCGAAATGGAGGCTTATGAGACAATTATTTTTGGATGACAGGGCATCAAAAGATGTTGTAATTATACAGTTTGTCCACTATGCCAATGTCTATTCATGGAGGTTTGACAGGAACTCAATACCACGTCTCCATCACCCGATCACTACAGCGCAGACTCCGGCTCCAAATTACGTCACCAGCACTCATTGGCTTCAATTTCATATATTGGTCGGAAGAGGAGACTGGTCGTCCATCTTTATTTATGTCAATGTTTCCAGCTCCGATTATATGTAGTGTCGCCTGTGGCGTGAGAGTGTCCAAGATATCTATACTGTAGACTACTGCAGCATTCAGCCACACACAGTTTCAAGATAACAATCGCATTTCGTTCACAGAAACACAAGTGAAAACAAGTAAATACCAGAATACAATCTGTTGTGTCTTTTGCATGCAGAAACTGTAATGCAGGCAAACAAAAGAAAGCCATGAACAGCGGGTCGGATGCTGGACGCTCACAATTCAACATGAACTCTAATGAGGTAACGCAGCCCTCACTCTGTGCATCATGATGCAAATGTACTTGCTGGGCACCCATGCATTACACTGCACATAAATGCAGCACTGCCAATAATATACACAGCCCATGATGTGCTTTTACTTTACTTCTCATTCCACACTGTTAATTTTCATTTCACTGCCTCCCCATTTCCACTTCACCCCACAGGAGGATCACAGGGATGCTGTCCCTCTCATAATGGGATTGAGGAAACACTCTTGTGAACAGCAGTGTAAACACGAGGTGCTGTGACCACTCAACGGTAGGCGGCGTCTGTCCTGGGGGCGAAGGTGGACACAAGGTAGAGAAGGGATGACGAGGAACTCACCGGGGCGTTGGACTGCTCGATGAGTTTGCGCTCCCACATCTTCAGACGGCGCTCCCGCTCCTTCAGCTCCTGTTCCTTGGTGCTCAGATCTCTCTCCAACTTCTTAAGTCTCTCAAGTGTGGCTTCAATCTCACACCTACACGACACAGCGACGGAACAATGTGAGGTATAGATACATTAGTGCCTGGTATGATTTATTATGCGAAGATTTAAGATTTGAAAATATTTGTGATGGACTTTTCTCCTTTTTGGACAGTATGACAGTTAAGAGGCACACAGAACATGTGTGGAGCAACATGGGTATGCCTTACTGGCCCATCTCATCACATGCATCAAATTCTGCACAGACATCAATCAAATATTCCACATTTGTTTATGGCTGCATCATTAAATGTAAATGTTGGGACATCCACTAGAAACTGAAACGCAGCTACGCTGGTTTGAAGGATGTTTGGCTGCACGGCATCTGTTTGTTATATCTAACCCACACGTTTCTTTTCATTGAATGTGTTGACAACAACAAAACATTAAATGTCACCAGCCTTATAATGTAAACAGCACAGTGTAAGGAGTGGTGAAATTAATCTCAGTGCTTGGACACTAAGCAGTGAGACATACTAAAATAAAACAACAACAAAAAGTCCTCTGTAAACAACCCAGTGATGCCCTGCAGTCACAAGGTGATTAGTCTGCGTGTGAGGCATTGAATGCGAAGGACAGGACACCGTCTCATGTTTACCTCATACTGGGGAAGTTTGTTTTGCCCAGCGGGTGGGGCCGCACAGTGTGTTGTGGAAATCCATGCTGAGCTTCAGCCTGAAAGAACTCTGTTCTCACGCATAAGCACATGTAGCCGAGGCAGGAAAGCCCATCCTTACTGCTCCCAGTCCTCCACTTCCTCCACCCTGACGCTTCCACCTCAGTTCAAACTCATGCTCAACTTTCCTAATGATCTGCTTTCTTCTCTCAATGGCATTCCCCCGTACACTGCCTAATTCTCTGCAGCTGCAGCATGAGCAATGAAACAAGTCTCTCTTTATTCTTCAAGCTTATATCCAAACTGGTCTGACACAGAGGGTAATAGAGACAATCTGTTAAGTTTTACATGTTTGATATTTAACTAGTGACTCAGTTTATATTGACTTTATAGCTACATAATTATTAGACACAATACAATGTCAAGTACTGGCTATGGTGGTTCCTTTGCCTTACCACCACCACAGCTGGTGCTTGACATCTGATCTTTGTCAGTACAAACCATGTGCAGCGCAGGCTGCGAGCACTACTGTGGATGTGACATTAAAATATGAGTGTTTTAAACACAGTCAGCCGACACCTGTATTGTGGGATCACAGAGGAGGGCTGAAGGTGCCAGAAAGCACCCTGACTTTAACAGAGCAGGCGCGTGTAGAAAAAGGTTGGTTTTAAGGCTAAGCATGTCTTCACAGAGGAGGCCTCTGGTCTTGGAAACATCCAGGCAGAATATGACATCATCTTACCATGAAGTCTGTTAGTATGTTCACAAATGTTGCCTTAATTAACATTGTTTTCATGTCATCTTTTTTTGTCAATTAATAGATTGATAAGACAAGTAAAAATGTGTTAGAATTAACCAGCATCTTAGCATGAGAGTATATGATTTATGATTTGCTTATTTTTGGGCTTCAGTTTAGCTCTTTTCTGTTTTGTTTTGTATGTTTTGTTTCACACTTCCTGTCAGTCTTTTTTCCAAATTTTCCCCATTGATCTGTGATTTGTCCTTGTGCATTCAGTCATTTTCTGTTCCCTTAGTCAGTCCGTCTGTTTTACTCCTTGTGTCACTTTCAGTTTGTTCCAAGTTTTTTGTATTTCTGTCGTTTTTTCTTTGATTCCCATCAGCCTGTTTGTTGTCTCTTTTGTTGCCTGTCTTTGCTTTTTCTGGACTTCAGCTTCACATGATTAAAGCTCGCCTTTTGTTTTCCTACCCGCCTGTCCTTTTGTCTGCATTTGTGTCCTCAATTTTGAACAAATGTAACAACTTTACTTTGTATTTCTAAGCCAAACTCACTGTTTATGCTCATATTGTTGTCAACAGCATACCGATTCAATATGAGCAGCTAAACTTTGAGTGTGTAGAAAAAAATGCAGTGATAGGAGAGAGCAAGAGAGGTCGGAGCTCAGTCTATTTATGCATTTCTTCACTATTTAGTATGGCAGGATAAGTATTACTGTCTCCCAATACATAGTATGTCAAATGCGGTATGCTAAAAAAAAATACCAGGTCGTACTGCAACTGGTCACATTTTTCAGGATTCATGCCAGCATGCTTTTCTGACTCACAAACCTCATAAACAAAAGAGAGCAAATCACATTATATTTCATTTAACTTCAACTTTCGCACCGTGGACTGGAGCACCTCACTACAAACTTGGCATTTCACCAAGATGGGTTTAGTTTTGCAAGACATAACAGTGCAATGCAAATTTGAATGAATTGTGTGTTTAAGTGAAACTCTGCCTTGTAAGACTGTTTGGGTGCCAATATCAGTTTTCTGGTGGAAAAAATATTGGAAACTACTTGTTTCTCTTTGAATTGTGCTGGATGAATGAACAAGTTTTTGGTTTATGAACATTTACTTTGTGAATTTGTAGTTTTTTCAGGTATTCAAAAGAATATTGTCAATTTTCATTCGCAGTTTGGTTACATTTGGGAAAAGATCATGGTTTACATTAAAATACAAAGTCAATGTTAATTTTTGGTTTCAAACGGAACAAGACCAGCAACAATCACAAAAAATTTAAATCAAATCTGTTTGAAGTTACAAGTGACGGAAAACCCACTGCGAGTCAGCGAGTACATGCATCAGGCACACTAACTAAAGGTGGTGCCCCGGGCAAAGTTTATAGGAAGTCCCATGGACTCAGAGACATTTATGAGCAAGCAGGTCAAACTTCAAACTGCAGTGTTATGAAGACTGTAGACATATTGCATGGCATTGTGCATACTTTCTAGGAGGGCGCTGCAGTACGTACTCAAAGAAAAATCATATGATTTGGAACGCACTCTAAGTTTTGTTACACTTTACATACCCCCAAGAGTAAAGGGTAAAGGGTTAGGGTTGTATTCTTACACTATCCACACAATGCAGATGTTCCATTTTGCACATTAATTCAGAAAGTGTCATATTTGAAAACCCAGTGAGCTCCAGCATCACACAGAGCCTCTGCACCAAAACATCAGTCTGCACTGTACTTTGTAATTATTCCTTTCTCATTTCTGAATCATGCAAATCAGCTAACAGGGAAAAAAACAGTATTAAATCCAACAGGTCTCAAACCATCTCTCTGCCCTTTTTGGTGAGGAGTCTCTCTTTAGATTTTCAGTCGGCTGAGTTCACGGTATCAAACCTCTTGACCAACAACAAACGCGTCTCGCTGTGTCACACATTCTCAGTTTCTGTTTTCCAGCAGTGAGATTCGCTCCAACCTGCTCCACCTGCAGATGGCTGCCTGGACATGATGCCACCAGCACAACTTCTGAGGAAAAACCTCAGAGCACAGACAAGCCCCGCAGAGAGGCAGACAGAGAATAAAGTAACAGCTGAGACTCAGGCTGTGCTGAACATCACCAAACCTCCAGCTGCTCATACAACCCAATTAAACACTTCTACTTGAAAAAGATGGTGATTATTTTTAGGGCCTTATGGGTAAAGAGAGGAAGTATATCCAGATGGATGATTCTTTGGAGGTTTTCATGCCTTTATGTAGCTATCAGTGTAATTATTAAAGATCTATATGCACAATCTCAAGTCTTTTTTTGTGTTTCACGGCCCCCATCAGCTACATTTCCACATCATTCTTTGCAAACAGTTGCACATTTCCTTAGGCTGAGGCAGTATGTTGGTGAAAAAAGAAGGAGAGTTATAAATACATTGGAGCTCGGCTGATCTCATTACCTCCATTCAGCCTTGTTGTGAAGGAAAGAGTTGCACTGTTGAGGAAGTTGGCTGTCATTCGACATGGACTCCAAAGTTGAGAGAATCTGCTTGAACTGTGGCCTCACCTAAAACAGCATACAAACATTTGCTCTGTACATGATTCAAATGAAAACATATGTATGTTGTTGATTTGCCTGCTAATGCAACTCAGCGTAGCACTCACTTTTGGCTCTGTTGACCAGCAGTTCCTCAAGAGCTCAGCAATACTGGCAGGACAGCCACTAGGGATGGTTAACCTCTGAAACGCAGAGAGTTATTTAGGTTAGTGAGTAATCCAAACTGAAGGAGTGATGACTTAAAGGCGCATTACGTAAGAATTGACCACTTATCAAAGGTCTCTCCAAACAAATAGGCAGCAGCACATCACCAGAGGAACCACTAACTCCTGCTCTATTAATATTTTTCTGCAGCTATCTTTGTCTGTAGCTACTAGCTGCTGTTAGCTCGTTACTGTAGCTTAGTTCGCCGTGCAGCTTGCGTCTCTAACCTGACTCGAGTCTGCACAGACCGGGAACAACCAGGCTCAGGCGCCTCCGACTGACATGACGTCAAATTTGATATTTCTTCTCGTTCTGTTTCATATTTTAACCTTTCGTTTATTCATTTTCATATTAAGGAGTACTGTGACACTTTCTTAATATACACTTGTTCACTTTCTTGCGAGGCGCTATATGAGATGATCAATGCCACTGTCATAAATTTACAGTTACAATGCCGATTCTAATTGCCGTTAAAAAAATTTCACTATTTATGTATAAGATTTCCAGAATTCTGTTCTATCACTATCTTCAGGGTCTATCTCTAGCTGTGCGCCTTTGTATTTGTGTGGCAGCTAAGCCTCTGACTATACTCAGAACTCACCAGGAACTCCAGTTTTTTGTGTTATTTTCCTCCAGTGTCTCTCGTTTTAAATGTAGGTTAATGCAAAGCCAATGAAGTCTCTAGATAAGCACAATGTTTTAGCTTAAGTTAAACATTTCATACTCAAGTGGACGTGTGTTTCCATCTATTTCGCCACACCGGAAAACTGACACTTAATCAATTGTGCTACCACTCTTTTTTTTCCGTTTTTATGCTAGGCCAGGATCGCCATCTGCTGGCTGTAGCTTTTTATCTACACAGACATGAAAGTAAAAAAAAAAAAGCTCTTATATTTACCAAAACATCAAGCTATTTCTTTAACAAACTTGACACCTAAGACAACAAGCAACAGCATGAGATTTAAAATATGGATGGTTTATTTATCTAGACAATAATTATTGTAATACATGTAATCACACACTAGAGTACCTCGTTTTTCTCCACCACGAGCCAGGCCACTTGTAAACCTTCCAGGCCTTTGAAGGGTATCTCTCGGGTGATCATTTCCCAGAGCACCTATCACAGAAGTCAAGAGCTAAGATCAGTGAACAAATACTCACAACACTGTTAAATGATACATACAGAGTACATGTATGCAGATGCTCTGTCAACATACACTACAAAATATCTATGAATCTTTTGTTTTGGCCTACCAGGTGGCTTTCACGAAAAAAAACACTGCTGAGCATCACTCATATACAAATCAACATTAAAAACACTTTTCTGTCTACCTCAGAGACAACACACAAAATATAAAATGGATTTCATACAACGATTAGAGGCTGCTATCATTTCTGAAGTACTATAACAGTACTCCCTTTATAATTTAGGTTCTTTTCAGCCATATTCAGCAGTGTCAGAAATAACAACCTGCATCGACATCTTAAAAAATTAGATCATGAAAAGGTGGAGGGGAGCAATTTCTCAAACACCCCAGGGCTCTACTGTATCTTACGTGTGCAACGTACTTTTCTTTTTCGTCACTTGCCAGCTGCCTCTCATTACATGTATGTGTTTTACTATAAAAACTTGTTTCCCCCTCTGCATACTAAAATGTGCAATCATTTTGCCATACCTGGCATGAAAAGCACTCATTGCAATCACAAACATTGTCTCTTTATCCTATGTAATCCGACATGCAGAAACATAATTTATACATGTTCTTTATGTCATGGGGATTTTACATCACATTTGCCCATGTATTACAGGAACTGAAATTTAGTTTGCAGATTAAGGGTAAGTGGAAATAGTTTTAATTTAAAAACTAGTTGATTCGACAAGACAATAAGAACGTCTTTTTTGTTTCTTGATTCTGTGCTTCTGCTACAGTCAAAATCACTGCTATTGTAAACTAAGTAGGGTAAATGAATGCAGAAACAATAATATCAATGGGACTGGTTGACCAACAATTAAGCCATGAGGGACTTCAGTGTTTGGTATTTGTCGAATAATTGAAAAAATAAATTGTAAAAATCAATCAGTATTTACAGAACTACTAAGAAATGGCCTTAAGAACAACCCTAAACTTTGACTTATGACTCAAAGAGTAAAAAGTCAAACTTTGTATAAAGAAGCTGAAAGTTCAGACTTTTTGCAGTCTAAGGGGCCTGTATGCTCCTGCAGAGCTGCTTGTCAGCTGGTCAAAGAGCTTCCAAGCCCCCCTCCCCGCAACACCTTTGCGATGTCAGATTTAGGGGGTCTGTGTCCGACCATTTCTGTAACTTTATGAAACTGGTGATCTGACATTCACACTCACTTCCTGTGGTGATTGGCCTGCTGTGCAGAGGTGAGAAAGGAGCCAGGGATTGAACTTCTCTGCCTGGATCTCTCTTTTCATTCTTACCAAAACTATTCCCAGTCCCTTTTTAAGTGTACAACCTAAAGTGCACAATGTCTGTTAGGAAATGTGTATGCGTTTGAAAATGTGTACCAACACTGACACAAAAATTATGTTTATGCTTCATAAAATAAAAGTGTATATTTAGTATGCTTGCTTTATATCAAACCATATAGAAATATGATGTATGATATTTACTCATGATGTTATATTGACAAAATTTGATATAAGACTAAGATTATTGTTGTATTATGAAAAAAAAAATGTTATACATTAACACTTTAGGTGCTAACCATCTGTGGAGGTCCTACATTACCTGAATGTTTAATTATTCTATGATCTACAGAATTTTGCTATAAAAGCTGCACCAGACTCATGAGAATTCAATTTCACCCTTTTCCTACTTATTACTCACCACACCATAGGAGAAAGTGTCACAAGTCTCCGACACAGGCAGACTCTGGATCACCTCCGGAGCCATCCACGGAAACGTGCCCACCAAAGACATGTGTGTTGTGTGGGTCAGGAACTTGGATGCTCCAAAATCACAGATCTGACATGATGAAAAGGGAACCGAGACAAGTGCTGCAACTCTATCAAAATGTTTATTTTGGTATCCATGACCACCATCTATAAAACAATGTACCTGTCATCTATGTTATAATTAAAATGCACTAATCACAGCAGGTACATTTAGAAAATGTGTCAAAATATGTTTGGAGTTATTCAGTGTTAATATCTTGAAATTAAAATGATCAATATATTGTCATGTGTTTGTGTTAAATCTTCTTCTGACTCGCCTCATCTATGAGAGCACCTGCAGTGGAGCACACTGAGTGATGCAGCCAGTGGTTTTCTGTACAAGCTAAGTTAGTCACTGCCCTCTTGTGTCCAAAAACTGTAGGTAAATATGATACCAGTATGTGCTCTTATTCTTCTCAAATCCTGCAATAAAAACTGAAACTTTCAGGTAACTGGACAGCATCGACTCATCAGAGCAGTCTCATTGTGCAGCAAGACGTAAAATGATAAACCTCGATGAGGTACAGCATCAGTCATGATGAAAACCTACCTTGAGAACTTTGTCTGCTGTCAAAACAACTGAAAGAGAAAGTACGTATTCACTTTTAAGAATATGTTTGATCATGTTTTGGACACATAACAATGATGCTAGAAATCAAATCTGTTACCATTCCTGGACTTTAAGTCTCGGTGGATCACCTTGACGGGGGCTTCTGAGTGTAAATAGTGTATTCCTAAAGCAGAAATAGACATTTTTAGAGGGAGATTACTGGAAACTACTACATAATCTGGCAGCTCTGATTCACCATATGAGAAAATAATGGTTCTTTCAACTGATAATGTGAAGAGAAACCTCATAATGTCTGAAATACTGCATGCAAATATACAGAATTTATATGTAAGGAATAAGGACAACTTGTTGAAATGTTTTACCATGTTAAGGACAGTTATTTACACCGCCTGCACAGACTAACACACAAAAAAACACATTACCATTGTGGACATTGTCATGGCTTGGATTTTGTGTTTTATTTTGGAGTTCTCTCCATGTGTCATGTTTTGCTTTTCACTTCCTCTCTTTGTCCTTTTCCCCCCTTTTTTCCTGTGACCCCCTTGTCTCATTAGTGAATCACTGCCTGTGTATTTAAGCCTGTGCCGTCCTCTCACTCTTTGGGGGTTCGTCTGTTCCTGTCCTGGTGTCAGCCTTGTTCTGTTTCCTCTGTCTCAGATTTACCCCTGCCTGCTCCTTTTGCTGCTTTTTGCTGACTGCCCTTTGGATTTGCATTTTGGCCATTTGGACTTGGCTTCTTAAAGCTTGCTTTTTGTTTTGTAACCTACCTGCGTTTGGGTGTTTAGACAGCAACAAATGAGAGCTCAAAACCAGCAGCCAAGCAGGCAGCCTTCCTTTGTAAATCTGTTTATACTTTCAAAGCAAAGACTGTTTGTTGTACCAATATTTCTGATTTAACCTGCCTTCAATCTGGTTTTCAGACCTCGGCACAGCAAAATCAGTGTGGTACTGCTGTTTAATCGTCCCTTCTAGGCTTTTGATATGATTTATCATGCTATGTTCAGATTCTTACAAATAAACTGGCTTTACCAGGACTACTTGTGGCTAGTATGACCTGCAAAACTGAAATTTCTCATTAGGCTGTAAACTATATACCATTTTCAAGGTACACAGTTGAATAGAAACCGATGGTTGCCATACTGTGAACTTTATCTACAGTGTTGAATTGTTATATATATTCATGTAATCTGAAATATAAGTATTTCTACTCTATATGAATTTTTGTGTCTGTAAGAAGAATGTATATTATTATAATTATATGATAAAGATATTTTGCCAAATTATAGTGTTTGCTCAAAAAGAAGTTAATTGTAAATCACACTAATAATAATAATTGTATAATTCTGTATCCTGTGATACTGTGAGACTGTTATTTTCTGAGATGGTAATTGTACCATTTCAACCCTGATTCTTACCATTTAAACAGGTGTTCCTCAGGGTTTAATGTTCGGTCTTCTCCCTTTTGACATTCTACATTATTGGCCTCGGGTTGTATCACTTTATTACTGTTTATTCTTGTCTGCAAATAAAAAACTACATAATGGACAAAGGTCAAAAGATTTGTTCTTGTGCTTGATAGTTTTGACTAAATCCAAAACTAAATCTAAAGCTTATTTCAAAAGAGAGAACGATTCTCACACCATTGTGGCAATTTATTGATATTATTTTAAATTAGAAATTAGAATCAGTCTCAGAATTACTTAACTGATTGAAATTGGTAAATGTTTATAAAACTTTGAAGTATTTGTCATGGCTTGCTGATTGGTTAGTTGTTTCCTGTTTTATTTTGTTGTTTTATTTCATCTTTTGTCTTGTTGTCACTTCCTGCTTACCTTTTTCAGTGTTCTGTTTCCCTCTCTGTTTCCTACCATCCTCGTTAGCACTGCCCTGCTCCCAGTGACTCGCCACCTCATCCCCTCATTAGTTTAGTTTGTATTTAGGTCTGTATTGTTCCCCTCACTCTTTTGTCACTTTGTCTGTGTCTTGTGTCTCCGGTGTACCTCGTGTTCCTTCCTGTTAATTCAGCGCTTCCTTGGTTTGAGCTATCATTGAGATTTTGATTTTTGATTTTTTTTTTTTATTTGTGAACTTGAGCCACATTTAATAAAGATCGCTTTTTGTTTGTTTACCGGCCTGCCTCCTTGTGTCTTATGTGTGGGCTCTTTTTTTTAACTGTAGCAGTATTTTGGACTTTTGGACGCAATAAACTCAAAGTTTAAAAGATACAGAACATGTTTTATCAAAGAGGATGGCAAACAGTTGTTCTAGACTTAATTTCTTCTGCCATGGAGACATAGTACACATTTCACACAAGCAACACTGCCTCCTTCTTATTTATAAAGCCCTGACACACAAAATACCTAGCCTCCCTTTAGATATAACATTTAGCTTTTCAAATTTTAGCTGTCTCTCCAATAATTGCTGCATTGGTAAAAAAAGTTTGTTGGATTTCATCATCAGCCACAAGTGAAACCTATTGTTAATTTGTAAATCTCTCTAAACAGGACAACAAATCCCTTCCTCTGAGTGACTTACCCAGCAAAAAATAAAGGTTCAATTCATTAATATAGAGACATTGTTATTCAATAACATAATAAATGAGATAAATAATTTCACGATTACCTCTGGCGATCTCTACAGCCCATGTCATGATTTGTCCCATGTCCATTTCCTCACTCTCATCACTGGACAGGTAATCATACAACGATCCGCCGCTGGCATACTCTGTGGAGCAGAGTGAGTTACAGTATGTATCATTGGGATCCGACTGACAGGTTGTGATGGTAAAACATCTTACAGTGACAAAACTGTTCTCTAGAGGCGTTACATTGTCCATATGAGTGCAGTATGTGAGAGCATTATGTGAAAACAATTGAAAATTGAAATTCTGCCAGAGGACTGCTGGAAGCCGACTGACGGCGTCTTGTTTACAGATTGCTTCTGTCACTGTGGCCGTGGGTGAGCTCCATTTATCACAGTGTAACTGAACATTACGAGCCTGCCTGTTCCCTCAGGAGCCCACATCTTATCAAATCTATCAAAAAACAGAAAGCAATAGTCCTTTTGCTTCACTTTCAAAAGTTTCATGCGCTTCTTAACCATGTTGCCTTTTGCAACGTCCACCTCCAACGACAGTCAAAACAATGGAAATAAAGCTTTGATAAAGCATGTTGAACAGGCAAAACAACATTTTTCTATCTGCTAACTTGTGAGATAAAGGGCTTGAATGAAGATAAACAAGCACTATCATACCAGCTAAAACAGCAGGAAACCTCTGTTTGTGCATAATAACCCAATTATGTTACAACACAGCAATGTAAACATGCACCGGCACCAAGACAGGAGTCTAATTAACAATCATAAAATACACCAATGCTTTTTTTTCTGAGTATGAGCCTGAGCTTTGTGTGGTTTTTTGTAGCATCATTGGCTGACAGCAAACATACAAACTTGTGCCTTAAATTAATCGCAGCCACAAATACGCTGAACTCGCTTCATCTGTGCAGGGGAGTAAAGACTCGCCTGCTTCTGTACTTTGCACCAACCACATTCCACAGATAATAAAGCTGGATGTGATCCTGTTGTAAGCTTCAATTTCGCTTGAGTGCCATCCACCTCCCTCAAAGAGAATTAGTCTAACGTAGATGAGTTTTCGTATCTCACACTGAATTGTACCTTTACCCCAAAACAATAACAAAGCTCAATTAACTGGGTTTATGATGCTGCTGACTGACAGTAGATATTGCTGAACCCATGAGAATAACAGGTGTAGATGCCGGCTGTCAGAGAGAGAGAACTCCCCAGCCTGAAGCTGTTCAGTGTGTCAACACACAGAGGAAATTTATAACAGAGCTGATAAATGTGGACACGGCATGCTCAGGTTGGCAATAAACCTTTTTCCTGTATCTGGTGTTAATTAGATTCTGCTTTGATAAATAGAAACACAAACCAGCACCTTGACAACAAAACCTTTCTCTTTCACAGCTGTAAAATACTACAGGGGCTGATAAGGTGCCATGTGCTGTGACTTCTCCTCTATTGTTCAGCTCCAGTTCTGCGGGACATTGCTCTAAAACTGCGACATCCACTGAACTGTTAGTGATTTCTGTTTCTTTTTCTGACAGCTTGTTAAAACCTTTCACACAGCTGTTATGTAGAAATCATGTTTGTATAATGTTAACCACAAGTGCAGACACCAAGCACAGATTTAACATCAGTGTCTTCTGGGCACAAAGATCTCGATCTTCTTCCTGATGAGAAAGGAAAGACCTGTTTCAGTCGTGTTGGCTAGGTGACACTGTGATAATATGCCGTAACACAAAAACTTTAAAGGAGACCTGTTATGCTTTTTGGTTGTGATCTTTTCTGTCTTTATTTTTCCATGTGAGAGAGGAACATCTGTAGGTGGAGATTTTTACCTTTTTAGCCTTCAAAATCTTCCATATACACAGATATCTACACAAAAATACTGAAGGCAGGAAACAAAATAAAAAATATTCAGAATGTTGATTTTTTTTTTTTTGCTTGCACGACCAGACTCAATTCTGCTGCTTTCACATCAGAATTTCTGATTCAATTGAAGTTTTTATGCTTCTTACTGTCATTTAAAGTGTTTTTACTGTTTTATTGTTCAATTGTTTATCATTGTATTAAAGCCTCAAGTCATTAACCCTTTTAAGCTTGTTGAATTATTTGTAAGTGAGGCCAATTCAATCATCTATTTTGATCATTGAATATAATGTTATGTAACAGGATCCCTCCTCATGGGAAAGACACAAGTCATTGTATTGTATTAGACAACACGGTCCAAAACACTTTAGATTCAGTGTGGTCAGGGCTTGTTTTTATCAGTTTCACTGACCAACGGAACAAAGAACATCTTGTCTGCGTTTAAGTCACACTGTGGGATGTTGAGTATTGTCCACATGAGAGAGGGAAGTGATTTTCACAGTTCAGGACGTGAGCTTCTGCTTCTTACACTCCCTTTTTCCTCGAAGGAGAGCACATTTTTTGGCAGTAAGAACAAGACGTTAAATCTATAGAAGCTGTCACCTCAAACAATGTCACAGAGCTTTCAAAAATAGCACTGTCAAATATAAATCATACTTCTCATTCCAGTTCAGCCTTTGATGTAGGGTCTGTAAACATGTTAAGAGCCTGTAGCACAGCTTCCTATCTACACCATGTAAACTGAGCTGTTTGTTCTCTAAGGTTGCCCATTAGTCCTCTGTTCTTTAATGGAAAGAGTCAATTTTGTTTTGCTTTTCCAAAAGAGGGAACGGTCTTCATCTGCGCAGCTGCAAATTAATTCACTAGTGGTGATTTAACTGGAAAATTATTGTCAGCGATTTTGGAAAATATATTAATTGTTTAAATGCATTAATCAAAATTTCTTTTAAAAAACAATGTGAGGAATTGCAAATGTTATTGTTGCAAACTGAAGATCTTTGTGTTTGCGACTGATGGTCAAACAAAACTTGGAGCTTGAGCTACCTTAGGTTCTGGGAAATGTGATGCCCATTTGTCCACTGATTTATGATATCTTACAGACTAAAGAACCCATTAATTAGAAAAAAATTAATTAATAGATTAACTGTAGTTGTGAAAGCAAGACAGTAGATCTACAGTAGACCTGACATGACATCTCCACAGGACGACCTCTAGATTCCTGCCTGATGAAAGTTTGTGCAGAGGCATCGTGGGCCCCTTGAATACATGCGCTTTATTCTTCTCAGCCTCTAACATGGACACAAAAACAAACAGGGGCACACAACTACTGTACCAATGTGTGTACTTCCTGAACCCTCTGGCATTCACAAATGCTTCCATAGAAACCTCTGCACCATTCAGTGTTGAGCAGCATGCAACTGGTGCAAGCAGATTCAGCTGCTGCACTCTCTGTTAGGGTGGAGCCCGGTGGCTCTGTTGCACACCGATAATGTATTTTATGTACAGTCGGTAAGTATTTGAAAAAACTTACCGGTGACAATTCCATAGTTGGGAGCCTCAACAATCGCACCATAGAACTGGATGATGTTTCGGTGGCTGAGGACACTAAGGATTTCAGCCTAGTTAATGAACACACAAAGAGAAAAGATTTCTTTATCATGACAAGGGTGGTTGTCAGACAAATGTTTGAAAATCTACAAAAATGGTGACACGATACACCAGTACTGATGATAATCATGATAATAAAAAATGCAACATGTGTAATGCACTTGTGTATTGAGTGTTATTGTTCTTTTGATTGCAGTCATGTTTACATAGTTTCTCCACCTCCCTAGTCTCATATATTGAGTGTATTAACAAAAAAAGAGACAAAACATTCACAATAATCATGTAGTGAGAATGTGATATCGAATCATGAGCTAAATGTTAAAGTTAGCATGCTAAGGACGTATCTCTCACTTAGCCAAACCTTCTTTTTCTGCATTATAACCTGTAAATAAAAAGTTTTCTTATTGGTTCATATCATACACTTATACCATTATACCAATATAATTGACATAGGCCACTAATGGACTAATTGATCAGGCTCTGGTAGAATGTTTACCATGCTCACTCTCAAATTAGCACAGAACTCAACATGAAGTACAGCTCAGGCTCATGGGAATGCAGTGGGTTGCACTCTTTTGGGGGGGACCAAAATATTCACAAAACACAAAATAAAAATTCAGATATGTCACAGAATAAACAACCATGTGAAACACTAAAATGTCCCCAACTAATCGTGAATACTGTATTCAGTCTAGACAGACAGGCAGACATAGCTGCTAGTGTAGCTACATACACATTGTAAAGGGGTAAGAGTATATATAAATATATATTTTAATATAACATACAGCTCAGACAGACTATTGTAAAACCTGACAAAACCACTGAATTGTAGCCAAACACTATAATTAAATGAACAATTGCTTCAGTGTGAAAGGATTACATTATTATTTTCACGGAACAATCTCCTCTCCAACACTTGAGTGAAGTTGAATGGATATCTGTGATCTTTTACAATTTCATAAAAGAAAAACGATGAATAATTTTCTGAACATCTTATCACAGGCCAACCAATGTTATACAATTTCCCTGAAACGATTTCAAAGATAATTCTTTTTTGTCTTTGAGACAATGAGCCCGAGCTTTCAAAGAGTTCTCAAGAGCCAAATACATTCTTTCACTTGGCAATAATGTTTTTCTTTTGCTGCACATTTTCTAAGAGAGGGGGAGTATAATGACCGTGAGTGATGGGTACAGAAGTCACCACATCTCCCCTAAATGGGGTAGCAATTAAAATGATTACTACACTGACAATTAAAAAGTATATGAAAAGCCCGAGCAATTATGACTCCTACCTCGTTTTCAATCTTGAGCAGCTTTTTCACTGCCACCTCTTTGTCCTGGGAGATCCACCTGGCTCGGTACACACTTCCGAAGCTGCCACCGCCGCAGTTCTCGTAGAAGTGGATGTCATCAAACTTGATTTGCACGAAGGAGGCGCTTGGAGACAACATCTCATAATGACACTCAGCAACAACTCGGCTTCTGAGGAGGATCACAGGGGAAGGAAGGAAGTCTGGTTCACTCAACAAAGTCCTCTGATGGTAAAACAAACTTTAGACTGCTGCTTCGAGAGAGGCTAGACGAGACTCCCACATGACCCGAGAGAGGCCACTGAGCAATTGGCTGACTGTGGTGTCAGTGTGATATCCCTGGTTTTAGCCCCTGTCTCTGCTCCTGTCCTCATCATCAGCACCGGTAAGCAATGAGCTCAGATTGTGCTTGTATAAGGACGATGGCATGCCTGGTATGCTGTGATCGTGCAGCCAAAGTCACAGACTTTTTCCAGCCCGGTTCACTGTGTTCAGTACAAGTAAGGCCACAAGCGGGAGAGAGTAAAAATAAATGTGATGATAAACATGTCTGTAAATGGAGAAAACCCTCGCACTTTCTTCATATTTACAACTAAAAAACAATCTCTTACCGCCTGCAGTCAGGGTTAAAAATGTAATGCTTCCGAGCGGGAGTGCACACAGATTGATTATCATATCCTTTTGTTTGTCCGTAACAGCATAAAAGCATCTTGTAAAGAAATAATCCCATCATTACAGGAAATTGTAGCTATGTTATTGTTCGTAGGTTCCCCATTTACAGCCGAGCAATTACGGCTTTTAAAAGGCTGTTACCTGGGTCTTCATTGGGATTGCTATCCGTCCCAGCGGGAAATGCCTCCATTGTCACAAAGGGGAGCCATTGCTTTCTGCTGATTTACTTGTATTCATGCTATACTTAGCCTCACAGCAATCTGCTCAGCGGATCAGCCCACAGTATTGTCTGGCCACTCAAGAGGCCAGGGTTACTGGGATATGGCAGCACTCTTGCTCTCACCTCCTGCCAGCTCTCTCTTAATAGCAAACAATAACAGTCTGGTGGCCATATATCAAACCACAGGTAGGTACTGTAATCAAACTCAATGGAAGAGAAATAAGATAGCTTCTATCTCACATCCTCACAACAGTCAGTGGCATGGAGATATCTACTCATCCCGATGTTGATATCACAGTCCTCCAGTCAATGATCCGACAGTACGTGACTAGATATTGATCATGCTCTGTGTGGCTGAGATTTTTGGATTTTCAAAAAAAATACAGGATGCTCCTATGGTATATATAACATAACAAAGTTAAATTCATACTGCCTTTCCACAAGGTGGGAACAGATGTGAAATTGACCTCTGTGTGCAACTTTCCAGACCAAACAATAGTAATGTGATAGGAGGTAGCGTCTTCCACACGTTATCTGAAGGAAAACAGAACAAAAAATTCATTGAAAAGTCATCGTCACCTCTGTTTGTCACCTCGTCTTTAGCCAACAGTTGGAGACAGGCGTCACTGGTTGTTTACGGCAGTGACTTAATGACGAAAAGGCACCATGACTATGGCCACCGTCCCTACGGTGAACTTCTGACCTGGAAAAACCGCATCCCTCTACGCTATTTACTGATGATGATTATGTGATGTCGAGCAAAAAAATATATATATTTCTGTCGCCTTCCATGATGCACGGTCAGTCAAGATCTCAGTCACGACACTTTATAACAGCATCCAACATGATTATAAACAGTCGACAGATACGTGTTTGGATTTACCGGTGGAAACCGACATAAACAACATGGATCTCAGCGTTACGACGTGTAACGTCACGCCTATCTTGGTTCCGCAATGGCGCCACGCTGTATGAAAATGAAACACTGGAGCGGCTTTAGTGGCTCAGTGTGAACAAACAAAGCCGGCGTGAAGGCGCGCTAGGGAAATCTCTGGAAAGTACTAAAGTCTCATTTCGGACGCCCCCACCCACCTCCTCTGTGTGGCGCCCTCTGTATGTTATTTCGCCCTCGCCCCTCAAACACCCTGAGTCCGCCCCTGCTGTTTATAAAGCCATGATGCACCGAAGTGAAACTAAGAATGCAAAGGGCAAAGTTGCACAAAATCCAGAGCTGCTACATCAGTCCTGCCTATAAACTGCGTCTAACAGCCCTGAAACAGCAGTGAGCGTGTCCTAATACCCTGTGTACTACCACAACAACAACAACACACTCCGGCCTGCGTTAACACTCTACATATCTACATGGATGCCACTCTGCTGCCATGTGAATCTCTCACTTTCACTCTGTTTTAAGCATATACCGTCGTACACACACACACACACACACACACACACACACACACACGCAGCTACATACCAGCGTTCAGTCTGAAGTTTGGGGCTTCAGACCAGCTCGTCGTCGGTCACAGGTAGCGGATAAAGGAAAATAATGAAAGTGAGATTTCTTGAGAAGTCGGAGTTCCGGGAAATCTCATGTGACGTTTGAGGATTTCTCCACTCACTCCGAGGCTGTTTTACTGGTTGCACAACTTCTTCCCGCAGCAGCAGAGAGCGGCGAGCCGGGGCTGAGCTGCTCCCGGACGGGCAGCATCCTGATAACAACAGCGCCCCCTGCCGGAGCCAACAGGGACAGGCCCAGTGGTCCTCCCTGGAGGTCTGGGACACGGTACCACTGAAACAACACTGTAGCTTTTATTCTTTTTGACAAATATTCTCGTGTCATCTGTTCGTTTTCAACTAATTGCTTGTTTAATTCCATTTTATACACTGTATGAAACCCTTCTTGCACGCAGCTGCCTCTGTTTTAAGTGATGCATACATCAATACATCTACCTCAGTTGACCTGTTCAGATGTGGAAAGTCATCAATTACATTTGCTCAAATACTGTACTCAAGTGTGATTTTGAGGGATTTTTCTGCTGTACACTCAAAGTTAAGAACTGTACTTTTGAGACTTAATGTTAAGACTTAATGTACAAAACACAATCTAATGCAACCCCATGAAACAGATGTGAGACAAAATCTACTTTTCATCATAATGTTTGATGCAGTTTGTTTGTTTTTTACACTGTCAAGTGTTGATTCACTGATATGTTTATTACTGTGTTGTCATTCTAATATCTTTATAATATGGTAAACACCTCTCTGAACGTGTCGATCAAAAATGAATATTATCATTTAAGATTCAAGCTGAGTGTAACTGTCAATATGCAATACAGGGCAGAATATTGAAATGTACGTGACATACACAATAATTCAATGATAATAATGATAATATGACCCTAAGCCTGAAGAAAGAAGCTGCTCTGTAGTCAGGAGGCCAAAATGTAATAGATTACATTAGGTCATAATTATAATGTACTTCTTTGCCATGTCCATGAGCTGTTTACATATCAGTAGTAATATTATAGTACAATATGTAAATACAACTCTGAACTGTTCTGCCCTCATGTAAGTAATTTTACTTTTTATACTTCTAATACAATGTTAGTTTAGTTTTATATATGTTCGACTGTATAAAATGACCTTCTGTGACTATGAAACAGAAGGTCATTTTATACAAGTCAACAAAACAAATCATCCCATGTGTTCCTGGAAGTTAGAAAATGGGCTGATAAAAAAAAAAAAGATTAAATCCCCCTAAAATCCCGTAAATCACTGAATCCTTAACCTAATCATGAGCAAGACTGACATCGGTTGGAGGTTTTTGTCTCCTTCTGTTGCTCCTGTCCTTCTCACTCCTCTCTCAGTTGAACATACCATGATTATAAATACTGTATTGGGGAACAATAAGATACATCACACACATACATCTAAAATATTTAATACTGAATGCACACAAAAGTTTTTCAGACATGTACTGTATCTCAGACCTGTAAAGAGAAATGTGCTCACGTGAATAAAAAGTCAAACAATCTTAATAATTGTCTGCATGCTGAGGTCAAAATAAATATTTGTATACAGTTTACAACACATAACATCCTCACAAACTTAAATATGTATAAATATTGTTTGATACAAAAGATACGAAACAGCTGAATATCAGGAATAAAGAGACTTTGCATTCTTAAAGCGTCCGCGTCACATAGTGTTTACGTCTGAAATGTTAATCTGATGAATGAGATCCCCTAAAGTTATAATTTCTTCTGCTGTCACTTGTGTTTGACTTGGAGACGATGGAGGCGATATCTGCAGCACAGTGATGTGAGAGGTACTTCACCCAGCAACAATTACTGTTGTTAAAATACTACAAATTACTGTAATAAAAGGCTTAACAAGTCAGGCGACGGCATCTGAAACAATATCTCATTATCTGACTCGTCGTTGGGTCCTCCATGTGATTGCCTGCGTTGGAGTGAATTCATCCCAACACGAGCACATGTCATGTTGTGATGCAGCATCAGAGTGTAACATCTTCCCTCCCTGAGTGGTTTCAAGACCTGCGGGGCTCAAGTCTGTGAGAGAGCTGAGTTAGCGTCCTTTGGTTGTCGATCACGTGGAGCTGACGTACATAAGTCCGAACCTCTGGGTGGTTCTTGCTGGCCACAGGTGAATCTGGACCTGATGAAGTTAGAATAACGAGTCAAGATTGTAGTAAATTTTCAAATTATTCTCCGGAAACACCAACAGAGAAAACTACAAAACATAATACGTTCAAGTATCATTTGTTATCGAGCTCGTATGATGCGCACTTACTGAATGGTTGGCTCCGACAGTATCTCACTATCTTCACTGTGTTCGCGATCATCCGCTGAAAGACAAAGAGCTACACTCAGCAACACACATACACATATATCCAGAGATGGAATGTAACTAAGTACATTTACTCAAGTACTGCACCTAATTATGGCATTATTAAACCTGGAACCTATATTCATGTTTGTTTTGGTGCGTAAATGATTCATACTTGACAAGAATGGGTCCAGTACATCTCGTCAGCTGGCTGCAATGTAATCCTTAAGGGCAACTCTGACTGTTAAATTAGCATCCACAAAAAGGCCTGAGGTCTACCAACATTACAGAAAATGCTCCTACCGAGACAGACTTTTTTTGCTAAATGATAAGATTACTTTTGCTCATAGAAACAGACATCTCATTGAAGAAGAAGCCTTGCTGTGAAATCTTGCAAGAGGTGAGCTGTTGCGGGAAGACAACAGTGGGAATGTAATGTCAGAGAGAGGAGTTTAGAGTTCACCTGGAGGATCTGCCAGCAAGAATTTTGTTTAGTTTAGAAAGCAGAAGAGGTAATCTACTGGACTGATTTCTAATCAGCTGGTAAATTACAATCATTCACACAAAAAACATGTAAATAAAGCAGCCAGGATAAAAAAAATTGGCCACTTGCTGCTAGCTTTATACTTCCACTCTAGACTACATCTTGGGGGTAAAAATGTCACTTTCATTCCACCACATTTATTCAGTAACCCTGGTTACTAGTAACTTTGCAGATTGCATCATCAGGGCTAAAGAAGCACATTTATAAATGTATTTATTTGATTGTAAATCAGATAAAAGAACCACTGATTCCAATAAATGGGACAACCCTGAATATCTGATACAATAATCAGCCAACAGTAAATAGTAACAGTAACAAAGTTTTACACCAACTGTTCGACCTTCAGAGCCTCACCATTTTCTCAAAATTGACCAAATTGTCGACAAAAGTCTTGTTTCCCTCATGTGTGAATGTCATGTCTGGAAGAAAAACAAGGTAAGACAAGTGAGAGAAAGGGAAAATGAATTGTTTTGGCGGTTAAAAATGTTGGTAGGAGAAATTCAGCAATAAAACAACTTTGATGTACAGGTCAACAAGATGTTATCACATGAACGACTCTGACCTTTGATCAGCAGCGGCATGAAGGGAATGATCGGAGCCTCCAGCTTGGCGACTGTCAGCCGGTATGCTCGGTGGTTCCTGGACGGGTCCTGTGGAAACAGTCACACTGTTCTGAGATTTACCGTCGCTGTGTTAATCAGATCCATCACTGTCCTGACCGAGGTGATGCTGCTAAACCCACGCACACTCGCAGCCGACGGTGCAAGAGCCCCTGTTCAACTCACCATCAAGTTTTCAAATTCCACATAAAACTTCTTGAACTTGCTGGGAAGTTTCTGCGAAAAACGGACAACACAAAAAAGTTAACTTGCTGTCAGGAGAAGAATAATTATGTATGCAGACAGGTACCCACCTCCCAGGTCTGATTCAACCTGCACACTGCTGGGTTACTTAGTCCCATAATGACAGCAAAGAAGGCGTTCAGATTCCTGTACTCTTTACAGCTGTGACAGAAACATGAAAATGTAAGTTAGAGCAGTGAATAAAGGAAACTGATAGCTTGAAATGAAGAAAAAAAAAATGTCCACTTACTGGGCGGCAATCTTGATGAACTTCTTGAGAAGCTGCACCCTCTTGCTGAGCTGAGAGCACAGACACACCTCTGTGATCACCCAAAACTGAATCTCATTAAACCTCCTTAGGAACAGGTCCAGGTTCACCGTGGTTTTCTTCATGTTTTGCCTCCCAAATGTGTGGTAGATGAGTTCAAGCTGTTGGGAACCAAAGACAGACACATCTGAAGTTCTTGTGGACAGAACAGTTGATCAAATGAGAGTAAACAAAAAAGCATGGTAACTTCAATTAAGGGTATGACATCAAAGCAGGCGTCTTATTGAATCATACGACATAAAGAATCAGTTCTGCTAAATGGCTCCTGGTCTTACAGTCGTACCTCATGGACACAGTGAAAAAGCTCCCAGTCATAGGAAGTCATGTGGAAAGCCACGTCCTTAGAGCTCATTAACTCAAAGCTGGCCAACAGCCCTGTAGCAGGACCCTCCTGTTCGGGTAAAGGGGTCTAGAAAACGAAAAAAAAAAAAAAAAACAGCCTTTCTCTTATAAGATAATTATGTCAGCTAACGTTTCAGAAATTCTTGTTTTACAATTTTGAAAAAAATATCCTAAGACTAAAAGAGTCGCGCATCTTCTAGAGACATGAATGTTAGCCACAGCTCATTACAATACCCCTTGTAACAACAATGTTGCTGTTGCACTTTACATAAAAAAGATTCACATACACAGGTATAAAAAAATCTGCACATTCACACTGTTGTTTAAAAGCTAGCTGGATCCTAAAAGCATGGAAGACAATTTTACAGGAAGAATATGAAAAAAAAATTTTTTTATAGCAATAGATTTCCGAGACGTACAGCTACACAGAGTTACGTGAACCCTCTTTTATAGGAGAAATGAACCCACCAATGAATCCAACTGATCCCTCCGGCAGGCAAACAGTCGTCCGTTTATACTGAGAGTGGAGAAAACTGACACATCGTTGGGCTTGAAGACGACTTTGTCTGTAGAACAAAACACACAGGGTTAAAAAAGATTTGAACTTGTAATTGCTTTTTTTATGGATAGCAGTGAAAACCATCAATTTAAAGTAATATTATATCCTTCTATAAAACAACTGCAGAAACAAAAAATCTCACAATTATCACATGAAACATTGAAATATCTATATATGACTGTTGGATTACCACATGTTGTAAAGAAATTCATGCTTCCCAGTTGATGTCTCCTATAGACCCTGTTCATGCCTGACCATTAGTTTGGCGCTATTTTTCTAGTGAGATGTCTAAACAACCACTTGACAAATGATCCACCAACAAGGATAAACTGACATGAATAACTTTGCGACCCCTTTTACACTATTATATCACACCACCACTTGTAAAAATACTCACAAAACATTCCCACCAGCCTCAGCTTTGTGTGCCAAATGTTAGCATGCTAAAATAAGATAATGCACATGCTGAACGCAATCCACTCCAAGGAACACAGACGCTACAGCTCTGCATTTGATAAGTCAAGGGCGGGTCAAGTGTGGGCGAGCAGGAGCTGCATTAGACACAATGGAACATCACTACAGTATGGAAGCAGCCACCAACACCATCTTGTGCTGAATATCAAGCTGTTTCAAAGACCATTCATCACACCTGATGTAGCAGTTTTTTGTCAGTCAGCAAACACACTGAAAAAGACAGCTAATGTCTCACTAAGTCAGGGGATTAATGAGTGTAACACTCCGCTCAGACTCTCCCATGTGCCGTCTCCGATCATTTGATTAACACGTAGCTGCCGCCGCTCTCACCTCCTGCCGAACTGAGGTTGACCAGGAGCAGGTCCTCCGCTGACCCCAGCTTGTCGGCCACGGCACCGATGACCTCCCTGACTGAGGCGGCCACGGGCGCACGGATCGTTGTGTAGGTGTGGTCGCAGCAGTAGACTTTGAATAGGACTGCAGGCATGAATCAGAGCAAATATGGGATTGTCAGCAGGAAGAGATTAAGGAGTGGTATATTGGAAAGTTAGAAAGAAAGCACGTCACTGTAAATTGGAGAGGTCACGGGGCAATTTTCAACGCAGAAAAGAAGAAAAAAGAGTTTTATCCAAAAGAAACAACATACATTGCTTAATGTTAAGGCATCACAAGAAAATACAGTTAGGCTTCACTGGATTAAAGCTTTCTGTGCTTGGTAATGTTCAGTGAGAGCTGATAAAATGGCCCAAAGTAAAGAGCAACTACTGACTCATTTCCTTTCGCTAAGATAGAAAGGGAAATGGTTTTGTGGTTTTACATCATTGCAGAAGCAGGTAGCAACTAAACTTAAAGCATCAAACAAAATATATTAGTCACTGATGTATTAAGCACCGTATCTTAATTCAGACAGATCAGACAGGTGAAGAATGGAAGATAATCCATAAGCAATTATATAAATGTTGTATCGGTTCAATTCAAATTGACAAATCAACTGAATTATGTCTCTTTAGACAAACTGAGACTGGTACCTTTTCACCCACTGCCCCAAGCTACTAGAAGCAAAACCACAGGAAAGTTGTGGCTTTCTATTTCTACTTATTTATATCAGACTGAACTACCTGCTCTCAATTTCCACGGAAACATAGGCCCCTGTTCACACTTGGCATCAACATGTGTTCTGAGTGATGCGATCACAAGTGGACATCTCTAAGAACAGGTGTGAACACCCTCAAGATGCATAGAGGAACCACTCGAGATCCAATCAATCAGACCATAGGCGGTCACGGTCGGAGGTGCTGAGAGGTCAATCTATATAATGGCATCATAGTAAATGGTCCCCAGACTCCCTCATAAAAGTGCTGGATTTTGTGAGGTTTTGATTCCAGGGAAACTTTATAAACATTGTGAAAGGCGGTCTATAAAAATTTATGATGTATTTGGGCCTTCTTGCAAAGTCGGCAAATGTTTTACATTAATTACATAATTTATGTCAAATACTGCTGCATCTAAGCCTGAAATAAGCAATAAGACAACAGCTGGTGATTATAGAAGACAGGCTGATATTTTTAAACCGTTAAGTGAGTCATTGGTTGAGTTGCGTGTAGATTGTGGGAGATTACGTTTCCAAACATGTAAGTCAGAAGGTCAGGACAGCTATTTCTTCTTGTGGTTTTTTCATATCAGCAGAAGGATCGGTTTATTCATTAATTTCAAATGAATTTCAAGTGACACAACACTATGTGGCAACACTATATGAGCCCTTAACAAACTTTGTAACATTACTCATAGGAACATGTGTGGACGTGACATTACTCACTTTCATCACTACTCTTGATGGGCTGACGTTTCTGAAGCTTCTCATCTCCCATACTGAACTGCCGCAGTAGGATTTTGTGCTGTGACAAAGCAGAAGATCATTTTTCACTCAGCTCAACAAAATCTACACATACACTTTCATTTAAAGCAAAAAGACTTGTACCTTTTTCTGTGAGACTCTGGCATCTTCAGTGCTAAAACCCAAAAAACAGAAACAATTAATCTAAAGATACAAAGACACACAGGAGGATGGTGATGACGATCACCTGATAAACACATACCAGAAACCCTGACTTACTTTCGCTTTACAATTTTCTCCAGTTTCGTGAGTTGATCCCTGAGAGCTGGAATTGCTTTGGCGTCATTAGATACCGCAATGAGAAACTCCTGAAACACACAACAAGCTCTGAATAGAAAGAATGTTCAAAAACGTCATGATTCAAGAATGCAGCTGGGGCGGGGGGGATAAGTGTGATTTCGTTAACTTCCCACCATTGCCGAAATCACTGAGAAGTGGTAAATTATAAAGACAGCAACAGTGAGGGTAGCTAAGGAGCTTAGAGCTGAAGTTGCTTGTGTAACAAGTATATTTTAAAAAATGATACTTGGTTGATTAGTAACTACGACAAAATTTTATTTGTCATGTTTATTTTGCCTGTGACTGTTATTGTTAACACCATGAGAAGAATCAGTGTTTTTTAAATCCAGTTGGTATTCTTAAAAACCTTCTGAAAATGTTATACTGTTGATCTGATGCAACAGTCTGCAACTAGTAACCAAAGTTATCAAATATATAATGGAGTAAGAAGTATATTTGCCTCCAAAATGTAGTAGAGTGGAAGTACAAAGTAGCAGAAAAAAGAAATATTGGGGTAATATTGGGGCTGGCGCAGGTCGTTGCATGCTGTTGATCTACAGTATCATACACTGTCATTAAAACATTAGGATAAAAGTAAAGGACCTTATCTGACTATTTTACTGCTCTATACTTATTACAACAGTGGTTATATTGTAACTATTGACTGACCTCGAGGAAGGCCACCGCGACCTCCTCCTCTTGCAGGTAATCTCCATGCACAGCAGCCCACTGCATCACCAGGCGGATCACCCTGCGCTTGTTGTTCAGCGTGTAGTCCAGCTTCTCCTGGTCGGAGCCCTGCGAGGCCTGAGCGTGGTAGGTGCACAGCCGTTAAAGATCAAAACAATCACAGCAGAGTCAGAGTAAGGAAGTGCTTTTTTCAGGCCAGCTTCGGAGGGATGTGAAGGAACGTTAAACCATATTGCGTAACATATCGTGCTGAAAGGATATTGGGCCATCAGCACCGGACACAGCTGACTGTTTGGGATGAAGACACAGTGCATGAGCACAAAGTCCTCTAGGGCTGAATCTGCAATAACAGAAAGAAAAAAAAAGGACAGGAGGTTATGTCAAACACCTGTGCAGCCAGTGTAAGGGCAGATCAGAGAGCGTCCATCAGGCGGACAGCCACATGGCCCTGTGTCTGTCACCTCTGCAGGCAAACGAAAACCATATGTATCCACAGAAGTGAGAGTAATTAGATCAGCTCTGTGATGTGTGGCTAATTATAGCCGAGAACAAACAGGTCAGTGCAGAGCAGAGCGGCAGGCAGAGTACAGAGGAGGAGAGAATAAATACGCTGCTTCGCATTAAACGTTCCTCGCCTTGATGGATCGCAATAGATGGCCGACGCATGCCGAGCAGTACCTGACTCTGTGAACTGAGAATCCAACCGCATCATTTCGAGGAGGTGCTCCAGAATCTTCTCAGGAGTGCCCGACATCACCTTGTATCTGGAGCAACAGGGAATAAAACACACCCTTTACTAATCAGGGAACATCGGCTCTTGATGCTTAATGCCACGACTACGGCCCTCCACTGATTTGTGTTACTCAAACATGCGCCCGTGATTGCTTCATTTGATAACAATCATATTTACAATCACACAGTTCTTGGCCGGCTCAAGATTAAGGGGAGTCTGGGGTAAGAGTGGGGGAAAAAAATGTGGAAAAATCAACACAATCCAGACTCGGTTGTTTTTATTACATGATAACAGCATCACGAGAGGGAGGAGCTGCGCGAGCCACGCTGTGTCTCCCACACTCAGGAGGGAGAGCACGGTCTTGACACTCTCATGGGTGAGGAGCCGAGTTGATTAGAGGGCGACCCCGGACAAGTAATTGTAACTTGCGAGGCCTTGTTTTTTCTCCTCTGAGCTCTAGGCCATCATTACCATTAATGTGTCTCTCTATATTACAGCAGTGACAGATGCCTCTGTTAAGATAACACCCCTCGGCCGCGGTGCACAAGACCGCAGGAAGCATTTTCCTCGGCTGGTCACGCTCACTGTCCGGTAGTCACCAGGCGCTTTCAGGGTTTTCGAGGACAGATCTGGCAATTGTCTGTATTTTTCTTTTTGTCAACAAACAACATGAAGAGAAAAAAGCCGACAACGATCCAACGACATCTGTGCGGCCAAAGGACCATTTCACACAGCCTGTTGCAGGCTGGGGACTGTTGCACCTCGATGGTAGAGACAGAGAGGTGTAATTGGGGTTCACTGTTTTTAAAGATGTAATCGGTAGAATATGGCCAAAATTTGAAAGGTAGCTAGGGGTCAAACAACAATTACTGCCCTTTGCAAGCAATCCGTGGCGGTAGTTAGCTACAGTTGGTTACGAAGATCATGACTCATTTAGCTGTGGAGCCAGTGGCCCTAGAGTTTGTCTGGACTGGGACCTCAGTCACCACAGGTGACACTAACAGCTGAACTATATCTCCCAGCTGAGCGGACTACAGTATCGACTCTAGCTGGGTAAAAGTGATATTACAAGACAGAGCAGAGGGCGAGATCAATCTCAGTATAGCCGGGGGAAAGATATGTCTTTGTTGTAGCGGTACTGCGTGATATTTGTGTGAAAATGGCTAGAGATTGATGTACTATTAAAAACATATATAACATGATGTTTCACTGAGTGACATGCTCCTTTATTATAACTAACATTTACAAAGGCAATGCAGGTGATTTGAATCATTGCCACATACTTAAATGCAACGAAATATCAAAAAAGCAATGGTCCGCAATAAATACACAATTTTCTGCTTCTCGGTTACACTTTGTTAAAAACAGTTTAAGGAATTTGTTCAGACCTTTTTAAAAAAATCAAACTACATCTTTTTGACACATTTTGGAACATGCAGAACTGAACGAGCTCAGACTGACACATTGCTGGTTTTAGTATTTACATGGAACACACATTTTGCCCACTGAAAAGAAAATCATAGACTAAGAACACAAGTCAAGTCAAGTTTAGACTGCAAGGACATCTTAGAATCGTCTTTGTGTCATCAGCACAATCACCTGCAGTTTATCATATCTTGATTTCCAGTTTAAGTAACTGCATTCAAGGTTATAATCTGGTATGGTAAGGCGCATTTAGGCCCCTTTTAAGCATTTAAACATTTAATAAATCAATCATTTATATAACTAATGTATTTGGATGCATATAAAAGGCCAATTTACCTGTTTATTGATGTACAGTTTTGTCAGTAATTACAACTCCTATAACAAAGTCTTTGTTTTTACAGCCGTGTGTATATATACAGTCTATGGGGGAGTTATAGTTGTCGACAAATGTATAATAAATATATAATAAAACATTTTTAACCTTTTGCTATCTGTAAATGAAGCTGTGCCGTGTGTGTGCAGTGAATTGTGGGTAAATTTACTTGTAATGGGAGGACGAGGCTCCGTGGCTGGAGGTACGACTGCTGCTGAGACATTTCTCTAACACCAGAACATCCTGACCGTGCTCCTTCAGACGCACCGTGTTGGCCTCCACGTCCTTCACACACACACACACAGAGTAGACACACATAATTCATTTTAACAAACAGTCTGAAAAAGAAGCTGCATGAGCTGAGGGAGACATGTGATCAGATCTGGAAAGTTCAATACAATGAAACAGCTTGTTTATGAAACACTGGCTGGTTGTGTGTCGATGTGTCTGAGTATATTTCTGTTTCAGTGAGTATAAGATGGCTCTTTCACAATTAACTGAGGGTGACATGTCATAAACGGTGGTCACTGATGAAGGTCATTATAAAGTGCAACCATCTCAAATTTAGAGGGATTACTTGGAGCACCGTCACAGTGGAGTACTTTTAGGGCTGCATTGAAGAGTTTTCGCCAACAGAGGGCAACAACGCCTTTTGCTGTTAGTGTAAAAGCCTCAGCAGACGGTGGATGGAAACTCACCCTCAGAATCCTGTTGAAGTCCTCCTTATCTACTCTCAGGAAGTGACAGTTGTCTTCTCGCAGGACAATGGAGGCGGCGCGGGGGGCGTCGTTGACAAGAGCGAGCTTTCCAAAGTCGTCTCCTTCGTGAAGCGTGCAAACAACACCCTGCACAGCACAGGGCACTGATCGGTTACCGACCAATAAATCAATGCTGCAGCCAGTGTTACACAACAACAATACTTACTTTTCCATAGATGACGACGTTGACTGAGCCCTTCAGAATAATGTACCATGATGTGCCTTCCTCCCCCTGATTGAACACTGAGAGAGAAAAGACACAAAGGTAATCTGGGATTTGTTGGATTAATTCTAACTCTGTATTGAATCATTCCACATCAGCTATGTCGAAAAAGGTCATCCACTGTATCAGGTGTTTTTGGAAAGGCCATCACGGTCACATCACTTTATTCTATCGCGTTACTTACACACTGTTCCTGCCTTCGCATGGGACTCAAAGATCAGCACTCCTGCCAGTTCTCTCTTAACCTGAGCAAGCAGGGGGAGACAGATTCATAACTCAGGTGGATCAATATTAACACAAAATCCTTTCACTCGGTAGTGCAACAGGGAGCAGCCAGACAGAGTACGACCATGCAAAGATTCCTGCTGATCAATACCCCGCTGGTGTAAAACAGATTTTTCTAAAATTTAATGTGAGGTTAAGTCAGTAAAAAAGAACATTCAGTTTGCAGCGAATCTCCCTGCAGCGACACAACTTCATGCTCTCCTCACAGAGCGTGCGTCCGAATGTGTATAAACATGTGGTGATCAAAACTGAGGTTACTTCAGTACACATGTGCAGGTGCTTGTGTGCGCAGATTGCAAGCTTGCGTCTTTTCCTTCACTGTGAGCAGAGATGGGCACAAATAGAAAATACCTGCTCACCAAATGTTAAATAAAAATAAACAAAAAACAAAATACCACCGTGCAAACTGAAATCATCAAATTCTTCAGGCATTTAGTGGCCTCGCCAGGGGTCTGACCTTAACCACTTCTTAGAATCGAAATGGCCTTTCAGGAGGAGAGGTGTGGGAGGCTGCGAATTCAGGGAGGGAAGCTGGGTGGTGTCTGACAGTCAAAGCGACCATTGAACTGAGCAGTTGGACCACAATGATTATTACTTTTTTCTTTCAGATAACAATAAGACTGGGCAATTATTTATATAAATATACTGGAAGTGCAGCAGAGTAAGTCCATTTCTAAGATCTCCGAGCAACTAGCACAAAAGACACAAAACTGCAGAAACACAACAGAGTATGATACAGTACGAAAACAAAGCAGAAAAGAAAGACTGATCCTGTGCCAGAGATTGTGACTGGGCTAATTGTTGCTGTTTGCTCATTTAAACCTGGGAATAAAAAAATGCATCTTAATAACTTACATATTTAAATATGTATTTCAAATACAAGCTTTTAAAGGTGCAATATGAGGTCCAAATAGAGGGCAATAAGTCACAAGTGATCAATCGCTGCTGCTAATGGTGTGACTGTTTACACCACCAGCACAGGAGCCTTTCACTGTGATTTGCATGCTAACCTCTATAGATACCTCTGCAACAACATCATAATTGTTTTTATCTTCACATACTTAAAATTTCATAAATATTTTTCTCATATTTTCTTTAAGTGTCTGCCAGGCAAAGTATAAATCATGGGGAAAAAAGCAAAAGCAATTAAACACCGTATAGGTTTCAAATACATTTCACTGAAATACTGAACATCTATGAAAATCATTCTGCGTTTAAATGCAACAATAGTCTGAGGGGCTGAAACAGGGCTCTACTGTTGTACTCACAGTGGTGGAGAGGTGAGATAAGGCCTTTATATGCAGCAGCTCTTCATAAATGATCTCCAGATCATCTGCTGTTCTCTCAGCCGGGCTGAAAAACAGGAGACATGTAAATGAAATCACAAGCGCGTCACACTGATCCACTTGATTTAACATCGGTTAGGTTGCTGCTTTGGATCCGTACTGTTTCCTCAGGATCATCCTCATGTGGGCGTCAGGTCCAATCTGCGAGAGGAGGAGCAGAGTGTCCTGCAGCTCCTCTTGGCTCTCCTTCCTCTCCTCCTCGGTGGGCACAGGAGCGTCCTCCTGCTCGTCATCCAGGAAGCGGTAGAAGAGGTACTTGTCCTGGAAGCTCAGCTCCTGGTCCACTGGGTCACAACAAACCGACACGGACAGCAGGGCTTGTATTTAGAATCTCTGCTTCGCACATACACGTGTGCAGACACAGACATCACACGGAGTCTCACCATGGTTGAGAACACCCTCTTCCAGCAGCACCTGCCACATGCCCACAGCCTGAATACGAGAGTGGACGCAGGAGCTCTGCTGCATCTGCCAGTCGACCAACTCCGTCCCCACACAACACTGCCTGGGAACGACACGGGTTGTGTGATATGTTACATTCTTCTCTTTTTGTTTTTTTTTTTTAATAATTGTTGCTGCCTGTTGCATGTTTTTGTTTCTGATGCAAAACTAATCCGTCAAGAGCTTATGATTGTATATTAAATATAAATTGAGGTTAAAGGAAATAAACACATGCAAAGTTATTATATTCTCATTATAACAAAATTGAACTGTACTGCAAATGTACTCCTTTATTTCTGTCTTTAATTTCTCCATCCAGCCTTCTTCAATCTCTGACCTTCACTACAATAATTGAGTGTCTTGGCCATTTTGGGGCAATACAACAAGCTGTAAATGCAAAACTGACATAGTCACCTTAAAGGGTCAATATAGTGTATGTGTTACCTACATGTAGCTGATGAGGGGGCACCATTATCTTTCATTTATTCAAAATTGTTTTTGTGCCCATCTGGGGGACTTGGTCCAATATTTACTCTCCTTTTAGCTCTATTTTGGTCTCCACCAACTTATAAAGGAAAACGGTTCCTTAGTTGTTACATGCTCCACTATGTTCCCCACATTATATCCAATTATAATAGACTAGTGGATTCAGAGATGACGTCTCCTCATTTAAATGGGAATCGCTTACCTGGCACCAAGTTTTAGGAGTTTTATGCAACTGTATGTTACAGTACATAACTATAATGTTTATCAAATTACCTGACTACCTTTTTTTACCGGCTTGTTGTTGGACTGCTTTGTGAGTGTTTTTCCTTGTTATTGCTGTCGCTTTTCATTGTTTTGTTTGACCCAATGTCATTTTTAATGAGGGTGACCTCTCATTGATCTCCCGGGCTCCACAGATATTAAAGAATTCAGTCAGCAACCAACCTGTACGTCTTCAAATGGTACTTCCTGTCTCTGATCATATGAGGCGCCCAGGAGAGGATGGCATTACGGAGAATCTTCCCCGCCCGCAGGATCTTCTCAGAGGGGACCTGCACAGTAGTAGTAATTCAGGTTAAATCTCAACACAATAAAAGTCCTGCTGAGTGCCTGATACACAAACAGGCAATGACTGGCCCCCACATATAGAAGGTGATGGAGTTTACTACCTGAGAAATGCATTTAAGGTGGGGTTTGGCTGGACTTTCAATGAATGACTTCTGCAAAATAAAATAAAACAAAAAAATAAAATATATCACAGATGGCAACAAAATGATGCAAAACTCAACATCACAGGAATCAGGTGAAATCAAAGACTTTTTGACCCTAATGGTCTGGTAATCAGCAATAAAAGACGATAAACAACATGTCAGACAAGTCAAATAACGAGTGTTTCACCTCACTGCTACTGTATGATTCACAGCTGGCATCATGTGTTTATCATCGTCTGATTTAATTGAACTTGTGTCTTTCTATATTGCTTCTCAGTTAAATAACAGCCCGTCAGAAGGGTCTTGAATGATGCACTCAGCTACTTTAATGGGACATATATATTGTGCATTACTACATGGAAGTGTGTTTTTCTGTTTTATCCCTGCTGGGGCTGCGGGTGGGCTGTGGGGCTGTGACATTTAAAATGCTTTCTGCATGCTTTAGAGAGCAACGTAACTCATGCATTTATGTGAAGGCTTTAAAGTTCATCATTTATTTACAAGAAAATTGGTCCACTCAGCAGCCGAAGATGCTGGGTTTTCACTCTTCTATTCCTCTTTCTATATGTTAAGGTTATGGCCGTGTTTGTTTGTTACATAACAAGATTGCAAGTTTTGGTTCTTTTACATAACAGACTAAACTCTGCAGAGGAACAAAGCACCATAAATCTGCTGTAGTGTCACGTTATCAGCCCAGCGGTCAGGAAACGGCGACAGGAGAAAGGTGGGACAGGAACTGATACGGCTGGAGATAAAAACTCCACTTTTCTTGCTTATATTTAGACCAACTTTAAACAAACGTCACATTCCACGCTCGTTTCCATCCTCCTTTCAAGAGGTGTGTAACAGTAAAGGATTGCTGTTACGTCAGGCAGAACAGGAGCACGGGATGAGTTATGGCCTTGGTCTAACCCGCTGCCAAACTGTTCACTTATAGTAACACTCCGCTGGATGGGAACAAGGCCAATAAGGCAGCGTTGTTTATCACCCTCAAAGCCACTCACTGTCTCTCATAACATGTGGAAACACTAAGGCGTATAAATAATTGAGTGTCAGGCAAACTACCTTATTCTGATGTTTGGCGACTGAAACGAATGAGTTGTTGCTTATGTTCTCTTTGTCCGGCATTTCTGGAGGGAAAAAAGACAGAGAGTACATTTATAAAGTGATTCATGATCTCGGACTAATCACTGAGAAAAATCTTCTCTCTTCATTCAGACACTAGAGGATATGGACGGTACAGAGCTCCTGCAGGCGCATGTGTTGGAGAAGACAGCAATGAGCCATTCATGACACCAAGTAAACTTCCCCGAAGCAAACACATAAACAAGAAGCTGCATCTAACTTTGCATAAGGAGCCGAGCTGATCCTTGAAAATTAACTTCAAAGTAAGTTAAAAACACTGAAGGCCTTTTTGCCTCTAGGGGTCGTCTCTCAATCAAAACAAAACAAAAGATATAAGTAGCATAGGATCATGGGAGTTGTTGTCCTCATCTGATGAAAATCTATCTATGTGACTCTGGCAGAAATGTTATTGGGCGAGCTAATATTTTAACATCTTATTCATGTTATGTTTAGTCTTATTCCCAGACTTTCTTCTTCACTCTCTAACTGTCTCAAAAGGTATGGCGACAGGCGAGCGAATGAAATGCACTGTTACCTTGAATAACACGAGGGTGAATAGAGGAGCTGCAGCAAGAGACAGTATGAGAAAAATAATGTATTTCTAAACATTACAGCATGTAAACATTTTCTAGTGGACACCCAAAATAAAAGTATGAACCTGAAAATGAGTATTTAAGCTTGACTTTAGCTGATGTTCAGTTACTGCCAAGACAAAATAAATAGATTAGACTGTATTCACATATTAAACAATTTCAATTTCTCCTTAAATAAACACACTGTTAGACTACTACGCTGATCATGTAGCAGGGTTTTTTTTAGGGCGTGGTTATTTCTGTGTTTTGAGCTTTAACTTCTTAATGTTCCCCTGCAGGACAAATAACACAATCAGTCAGAGCTGCTAAGTCACAACTGTATCTGCAGGGCAAAACCTGGCTATTTTTAGACCGGCCCCTTAGAGTGCTGATACAACACAAAACAGATACAGCACACACACAATACATAGAAAGTGGAACAGACATGTAACATTATGCTTCTGGCTATACTGTATATCCAGGAATACACCCATCTGTATCTGGACATGTGCGTGTGGCTGCTGTTACTAGCTGGTTACTTTTGAAGTTCTTTGCTGGGAAGACTTCAATATTCAAAGTTAATCAAACATTAGCTAATATATATATATTTTTTGTAAGTATTTTTTTGGCCTTTTCTGGCTTTATTTGATAGTACAGCTGAAGAGTTAGACAGGAAACAGGGACGGGGAGTGACACGCAGCAAAGGGACCTGGGCCGGGAGTCGAACCCAGGTCCGCTGCAGAGCCTCGGCACATGGGTCGCGCGCTACCGACTGAGCTATGCGGCGCCCCCAAACATTAGCTAATATTTAACAAACATGTTGATTGCTTTATGAACTACTTATTAAGCAGTTGTAAAGACTGATTGACATCACTTTCAACTTTACAATGGCAATCCAAATTGTCTCTACTACAGAGTATTTATTAACCAAAAGTATTATAAACATCAGTTTACAACTTTAAACAATTGTCAGCTATCATAAATTGTTACCTGGGATGATAACAACTCTAAACAGGTCAACTGCTTTGATTGGATTTAGCTATAGCTTCAGTAGATTTTGTTTGTTGAAAATGACACCATGAGAAGTGTGAACCAAAAGAGTAAAGCTATAGGATGTATGGTTAAACAGTTACAAAATAAAGCTCCAGTAAGTCAAGGAGAGCTACAGATTCAGGTGATAATTCTACAGGTTCATCACTCTGAGAGACCAATTTCACATTGTCACATATTTTTTTACACCATCGTCTGATTTTTGCGCAAATATTGATTATAACTGCTTTAAACAAGTGACTCACTCTGGTGAGTATCTTCATTACACACTCTCGGGCTTCATCTGCTGCAATGTGTTTGTTGGCCGCTTTTTTTTGTAAGTTAACAAAGCTGTCCATCATTTTATTTGTGATGCTGCCACGCTGGTCCACGTGACAGCATGCCACTCATTCAAGTGTCACATCAATTCAGTCACATCAAAAGGGGGAATGCTGTATACAGTATGCACGTGGGAGACAAACCCAAGATTAGACTGAAGTTACATAAATCTAAAACTAATGCAGTTTGAGCGTGTCAGCATGTAAGTGTTTCATTTTTCATTGAATATATTGTGCTAAAAGGTGCTCAGGTAAAGTGGTCTTGAATGAAACAAAGCTGACTGTAAAAGCTCCAGCAGCTAACACCAAAGTGCTGTGATAGCACAGTGTTGTTGTAACTAAGACAACTATGTAAAACATGTTTTATTAATTCGACTTAGCCACTAGGCTGCTGTGGATGTACTGTAACAGAAAGTGCATCAGCTTCCAGCTGCTTGATGCTTGTGTGATTTCTGTCTTGGTGCATTCATGCATACAAGTGTACAGTGCTGTAAAGTACTGTACTGTATACTGCAGAAATACCCAGAGCCATGCTGCTCCAACAGCGATGAATACTAAAGCAGCTACATATACTTTTAAATGCAGAACAAAAAGCTACAGCTTATCCACATTTTATGGTTTAAAGTTTGAGTTTGTGAGTTTTGTAACATATATACCTTAACATTTTTTGTAAAATACAGACATCATTTATCAACTTTTTCAAAAATGCATGACAATACACAGCGAAAACGCTGCCGGTAAGCCAACAGACTGGATTTTCTCACTGCGCGCTGTTGTTCATCATTTTTATGGCACATGACTTTGAAGCAATTCAAGTGCTCTGTTTGAGCAAAGCTGAGTCAATATTGAGTTAACTTGCAACAGAAAAGCAAAAACGAAAGAATCAGCCTTTATCACAATGCAAGAGGACAAAAGAGGGTTGCACAGTAATGGACTTAGACAGACAGAAATGTTATTACATATTGTTCGAAATGAGGATATATGTTGTAATACACTACCTAAAAATTGGGAAATATCATTACATAAACTTCTGGGAATCTTTATAAAGTAAAATGAGGCCATTTACAGTAAACTGGAGTGCTGCATCTTGATAAATTCTAGACTGAAGACAATTACAGCCTGGAAACTCCTCTGCCCTAATATAATAATATCTTGAGAGACTGATATGAAAGCAGCTGAATGTAAACCCTAATGAACTGCTAAACCTGTTTCTGATCATGTAACACTGCACTGAACACCTGCACTCAGACGTCAAATGTTGTTCTGGTGATCCTGTTGCAACCAAATTTCATCCAAAGTACAAAAAATGCCTTCAAATCTAAAACAACCTGTGTGAAAACCAGTGACAAATGTATGGGTTAAATGTGTGACTGCTCAGAAAACAGAAGAGGGCTACTTACTGTCAGCGCTGCACCCACTTTCCATCACACCATAGGGTGGGACGAGCAGTCCAGCCATGCACTGATGATACTTCTATAAAAACAGAGAAAATACAAGAGCAGTTATCATCCAACAAGAAATCATCGATTTGAAAGAAATTTGTGATCCAGACCTAAAAACTGCACATTATCACACAGTGGCTAACATGAATGCAGCACATTATGTTGGAGTCATAAGAAGACTGTAGCTGCATGAAGATGGTAGCACCGTTACGATTGGTTAAAGCCAGTATGAGAAAGCTTGTGTCTCATCACTTTATCAACTTGGCCATTGGAGTCCAAGGTAATGACCCATGTCCAAGTGTGCGCGAGGTAAAGTGCTCACCAGCTTGACATTAAAGTTGGTGATACTGAGATTTTGCGACAGGATTCTTGTTCCAGTCTTTTTCGCAGCTGTACGGAGCAGGATTGACCCCAGAAGGGAAACTAGCAATACAACAGAGTAATAATATCAGCAAAATGTGTGTGTTTGTTTGACTCCATTAGTTTTAAATATGCATATCTAATAAATTGACGTCTGAGTGCACATGACTTCATTAGACTATCATTACTGACGCAGCAGTTTGTTAAAAGCACTACGCTGTTGTTTGGTCCTGTGATTTCCAGCCTGAGGGTCGGGTCTCCTACAAAGGATGACGAGACAGATCTAAGCATATTGCATTTAGCATACTGATTAATGGGGTGAGAAAAAGAGAGAAAACCATGTAAAAATGTGATAATTTTCAATTGAAACTTTTTCATCTTTGAGCCTCAAACAGTCATTTAAATGGTACCATCTGATACCCCTTTTACACCAACATTGAAACAGTTCCATACATCCAAAATTAAGTTTACGCACCTAATTTTGAACTGTTTTGAGTGTTTCAACCAAAAACAAATTGGTTGAAAAACAAGTTGGTTCCCAGTCAGATCTAAAAGAAACAGATTTCTCTTAGCCAAAAGTGGAGCACAAGCTGCTTCACTGAATAAAACCAAGGTTTAAATAATCTTAAAACAGACACATTTCAAGAACAAGAGCTTATCTGCGGGGGGATCTACTTATCTTCTGTCTATCTAAAATCCAAATCTGACATGTAACTCCAGCTGTCAGATCAATGTAGAGAACTAAAAAGTACAATATGTCACTCTGAAATGTAGCGAAGTAGAAGTATATAATGTATACTTGGCTTGTATACCTAAAAATTGTATTATATAGTACAGTTGTGTACTCTGATCACCGAACATAGAATCAGAGAGCAGTGTTATGTTACATGTACAGTAATATGGCCCTAAAATGTCAGAGGCATGTTTGATCCAGCCTGTGAATCTCTGTTGCATGTTATGTCCCCCCGCTCTCCTCTAATCAACCCCTCTGACATCAGATGCCTCCAGGCTAGGAGGAAAAAAAGTCAATGAGAACTTGTTAATTTATTTGTTCCCGTTAGTCGACGTGTAAACGCAAGTAAGTTTCAATGATTATTTACTCACAAAGAGAGAAGTATACCAGAAAAAATCCATATGTAAAATTTAAAATACAGCTCAGTTTCTTTTCTGTTATTTTTATGTCTTGTGTCTGTTGCTTTTCCCTGTAATGCACTTTTGATTAGTCATACAAGACATATTCTTTTAATGTTGTTCAAGACTCAAAGAGCCACAGACCAAACAGAGCATGACAAGTGTACATGCTGTATACCATCACTTTGCCCTGCAGCATCGCAGACGTTATGTAATGAACATCACAGGGCACCCATGCACTCTTGTAAATGTCACGTTTTCCTTCATGACACTGCTGCACAGCGAGGTCAATCCAATCATGGACAAGTGAGCCATATAAGAAATATTGCCTTAATCACTATGAGAAAAGATCAGGGGTTAAAGCAGAAACAGCCCGAGAGGTCTAACCTCTAACAAGGTGGAACAATGTTTGAACAGCAAGAATGATATTCAGAGGAAAAACAACAATCTGAACATCGCCTCAGTCTACTGAATTTATTCTTTGACTCAAGCTCCAGCTGTCAACATAATGTTATGGAAATCTGTTTTCATCCTGGTCTGTTTGTTGGTTGGTTTGTCAACAGGATTATACAAAAACTGCTGAACAGATTTATAACAAACTTGGATGGGGGCTGGGTCTCGGCCCAGAATAGACCCCATTAACTTTTGGTGCATATCAAGATAATGACAATTTACATTTTTTTTTTACCTTTTGCGATAATTTCTCAGGGAGGCATGCGTGGATATGGATGATTCAGGAGTATTTAAGAGGCTGATATCACTGCGTGAGCACACTTTGACGTTGGCTCCAAATAGAAATGCAGGATTCACTCACAACACAGTGGAGATTATGATTCCATCTGCATTGTTTTGTTGTCATAGTGGTAGACTGTCACAGGTCTGGTGATCTTGAATTATGGTGAAGCAGTTACGGATGGTTTAAAATTTAGAGTGATACAGAGATGTTGAGTTTCATATTGAATAAGGCTTGTGTGGGAGACCCTGGTGTGGTGTTCTAGTTCCTGTTGTTTTTACAGCATTAATTCAGAATTTTGAACCATGTGTTACTGTAGAGGCTGTGTGCAGTAAATCACTTGCTTTCATTTACTTATTCTTTAGCTGCTATTATACTGAACATAAAACACACCTTTAAGAGAAAATAAGTGGAGATAAACTCAACAGTTCCTATTCAGATGGATCCAACACATAGCTTTTCTTATGTTATTTATTCATTATTATTGTTATTATGTGAGCCCATTTTAGTATTATTAGCATTTGTCCACTGTTATGACTCGTATAGCCTCTGAGTACCCGTCACTCCAATCTGCAGCCAGTTCAGACACAAATGAGCTACTGTTTGTACAGGCGAGAGCCGAGGTTCAGTCAGGAAAAACAAAATGATTTGGGGGAAAATATCCTTCTAACGTCATTTTGAGTAGGTCTTGTCTTTTTTGCTTTGGGTGCTTGCATGTAGCATATCAATTTGAATTGGGCTATCTTTGTTTTTAGTTAAAAGCTTGCCCAGCACATGTAGTTTTACTCGCAAAATACATGCTGAATTTAAGTATTGTATTTTCAACCTGATTTTCAAACTCAATTTTTAAACAATTTGTCAAGTAGACTGATGGTTCGAGATTAATTTGTGGTAAAAGCCAAACAGAACCTGATTATCAGCCGAAGCAGCTTCGTTCTCAGTCAATAAAAAGCTGATTGAGGAACACTTAGTGACCGCCTGTCATGTGTTCCTGGATGGTAATGTGCTCTCAGAGGTCATGTTTTTAATTCAATTTTACCCTTCTGAGTCAGGTAATCACTTTAGTGACCCTCTAAGAGCACACAGCTTTTTCTCTCAATCAAGAAGCAGTCTTTCAAAAAGCATTTTCACGCATCCACTACTCAACATGAAGATTGACTTGCTGCTCATTAAGTTGCCAAAAGATATAGATTAATGTCAGCCAGAAAGGTTGGGATGCGGCGAGGAAGTAGAATGTGGCTGTCAACTGTCCGATGTTCACACTGATATAACACATTATACATACACATACACAAGAAGGAAGAATTTCATGGCATTTAATGACATTTCTATTAGTGTTCAGAACAACATTTTACCAAACATTTCCAGAACATGTTTCACAAGATCTAGTTTGTGCCAGATTTTGAATAAATGTCAAATGTCAAAATCACCTTTAAAGACACTCATATTTGTTGGCTGGTGACTGAGTTTTTTTATAATCTGTCGAGCACTGAAGAAATCAGCTTATTCCTTCGAGGTAATGAGTAGTTGAAGCTTAAAAAGGAATTCATCATACAGGCCACTTACTTTTAAATGTGGCTTCTTGGAATAGCTTACATACAAACAGTCATACACACACAAACACACACACACACACACACACACACACACACACACACACACACAATGACAGTGACAGTAGTGGGGTGTGTCTTTCATGGAGGGGATGTTGTACACATGTAAACAACTGATTTAATTATTCAAAGTTAATGAAAGCAACAGAGCTGAGGCCTTCAGAGTCACTTCGACAAGACTATCTGTTCCTGTTGACAATTAGAGGATTTTGGATTAGGGCGGAGCACTTAAACTGAGCAGCACATGAACAAATGAACTCAACCCCTCTGAGCCAGTAAAGCTTCGCTCCCTGAGGGGATGTATCCAGCACGCAGGGCGGGGGTGTTGTTTAAGAGGAGGATTAGGACCATTGTCAGGTGTGTGAAAAGCACTCAGTTGTTATGTTGTTGTAGTGACGTCTCTGACTCTTATGTCAAATATTGTTTTTTCTTCCATGAGGAGACTTTTTCTGCACAACCTCCTTGATGGTAACCAGCTAGCCCTGTGCCTTAAAATCTCTTTCTCCCCATTCAGTGAGCAGCAAGTAGCCACTCCAGTACGTATATGAGAATCAGGTGGCCAATTCTTACATAGTGCACCTTTAAACAACCATTACCACTGGTTAAAATGTATTTGACATGACTCGGAAATATTCACAGACAAGGTAGCATGCTAGTCAAGTTGGTCTTCCTTGCTCTCTGACTTTCTCCGATAAGTTATATGGACAAAATGGCCAAATGAAACACAATATTACTTTGATAAAATCACAGTTTCTCAGGGATTGAAGATTTTTGGGAACATTTGGAGTTCTGTAAGTACACAACTCAATGGTCTAGTCATCCGTTTGTTTTTTACATGTTAACACATAGCTGTTACAAATTATTACTTTCTTTTGAAGAAATCCTGCAATCCTGCCATGATCCCTTGTAATGCACATTTACATATTCAAGTGTTTCATTTATAACCATAATACTGACAGAGATGTCCTGATCATCTATTATCTTCAGTGGCAGAGGGAAGGTGTGCTTTTTAGGACCACAGCTAAACCACTGCTACACAGCAGCATTTACTGACAAATGGACCGTCAATAGTAATAAGGCACAAACTCCACTGGGACTCGCACACGGCTCTGCAGAGAACATCGGCTGTTGCACTAATGGTAGAAATGTTCCTCGCCGCATACAATGTTTCAGACGCATTCGATTATGTGTGGGTCACATAATCTGTCACGATATGACATCCAGGCAGCAAGCACAGTGGTTTAGTCAGACAGCTTATAGCGTCTGAACCAGCCCTGCCTCTTACAAATTATTGTTCAATTTTATCACATTAGAGGAGATTACGATCTGTGGCTTGGAGAGGATTAGCTCTAAGTAGCTGAGAGGTGTTACAAACACCACCAGAATAAGAATGATGTTGTTTGAAGTGATATGATCAGCGGGTGGACGTGCAGGAGCCTAAATCACATCAAATCTGTGACTCAAGGAGGATAAATTATCTTCCAATTGACCTGAGGTCAACCTTACACACAAGCATCATCTATAGCCAGCAGAGACACGACTTTGTCAGCAGATATTCTTCATTTTTTTCTTCAGCTCACATAGCTCAGTATTGGTGCAAGAACAGAAATATCTTTATGATATCAATCAGATGCTCAACAGTCTTAAGTTGTCATGTCAAGTTTAAAGACTGCATTTCAAATTCAACTGAAGGAGACATTTGTGTTGATCTCGGAGTGATAGCACAGTTGAATGAAAAAATAATCTTTTCATTTCATCTTTGTCTTCACGTTCATTTGAATTCAGCTTTTTCTTGCTGATTAGTGGCTAGTTGTCAACTATGTGTATTACAATTCAGTGATTTGTGTATATGTATTTAAAATGTAATTATTTTGTAGATTACGTATTTGTGTTTAACCTTTTACTTCCTGTCTTTGTCTTTTTCCCACCCTTTCTCTGTGTACACCCAAATTTCTTAGTTAAGTTAATCAGTTCCTGTGTTTCTCCTCACTGTTTTCACACACACTGTATTCTCCTTGTTGCTTTTTACTTCCTGATTTTCTGTCACTTTGCTTTTGCTGGCCTGTATTTCGGACTTTGAATTTTAAGGCTTTAAGGCTCCATCTCTGTTTTTCAACCTGCCTTTTTCAACGTGTCTTGCATTTGGAACCATTTTTGAACATCTCCACTAGCTGATGAGCATCAACTAGTTCCAGCACCTCATATTCACCATAAACATATACATCATTACATTTGGGATACATTATGTTCATCACATGTTCCTCCAATTGTGTTATATTAAGAAACTTGTTGTTCACACTGATTTCTGACTCTGCTGACCCTGTGAATAGGCTGTTTGATAAGGATGAGTTAGTCTCATTAATTTGTTTTTATTCTTCTTGTTATGTTGAATAAGGATGATTCAACCAGAAAAATGTCAAGTCACTGCAAGCAGCGTTATGATGCACGCAGCTCTCAAGACAGCTGGGAGCACATGGGGCTCAGCTGTGGGACTGGCATTAGAAAAAGAATGTAAATAGTGGGCTACCCAAAGTAAGATAATTAATTGAATTTGATACCATTTTGCATTTTAACAATCTAATTGAATAGATGTTTGCTCTTGAGCCCAGGTCCTCCACTAAATTTCAGTTTCTCTCCCTCGATGGGAAAAAGGTGGGTCAGCCCTGGTCTATGGGTATTGTGATAGTTGAAAACACTAAAACATGACTCAAACGAGACCCGTTATCTGGCACAAAATACTAATGTTCGCCATCACTGTGCATATTTGGCTCTGTACTTACTGGGAACATGAATAACATCCACAACAGGCCAAAGGCATGATTGATACTCATTTTAAATATACATAAAATGTTAAACATTACATGAAAGTGGTGTTTTCTGAAACATAAGAAGTTTACACCATTCAGATAGATACTAAATCAAGTACTGTACTAACAATCAGGTAAATATAGAGTTCTGGATGTTACAGTCAGCGGATGTAAAAACCACCTCTAAAACCCTGACCGGAAAAACATTTCATCAAGAAAAATTTTCATTAAAAGTTTTACACACAAAACACTGTTAATTTATAGTTTTTTTTCCTAAATCATTACCATCAAAAACCTTCACATTTACATGCATTAAAAACAAAGAAAACATATGTAGTTCTACTGAGTTGTGTGTACTAAACAGGAAATTCAACTCATAACCAAGCAAGCAATGTTTAACTGTTTTATTCATGCTGTATTATGGTTTTATGTTTTTTTTTTTATGGGTTCCTTCCTCATCTTCATAAAGCCAATTTGTTTTTTTGTTTTTTATCCCAAAGTGCATGTGCAATATCTTGAATATCTCTTTTAATCTTAACTGTATGTAATGTATTATAGTGTATTAGTTGTACCACTGAACCATCCGTTTTGTTTTAATGTTGGGTGTGTGTGTGTGTGTGTGTGTGTGTGTGTGTGTGTGTGTGTGTGTGTGTGTGTGTGTGTGTGTGTGTGTGTGTGTGTGTGTGTGGTAGCATTGCCCAAGCAAAATTTCCCCCTGGGCACCATTAAAGCATATCTTATCTCATCTTATCTCAGTATACAGATATCTCAGAGTCATCTGACTGTGTTAGGAGTATGCTAATGCTTTCATCCTAATAAAAAGGGAGGTTTATAAATGTTGGCAAAAACAGATGTTGCCATTCTGTATTCCTCCAGTGAAGCCGGGTCAGCTGTTGTGATTTTTTGCTCTCTTACACTGACCCCACTGTTCACGGCAGCAGGAGAGCTCTCACATATCCCTGAACACGTTGTACACCTTGTGTATAAAAACAGACTGTCACCATGGAGTGAAAAACTGATGAATAGAGTCCATATCTCAATCTGATAAGTCTTATCTGTGTCATAACAACAGATCAGTGAAGATATCAACTGTGTCATCTCAGTGCATCCAAGCTCCACCTCTGTCTTTCATGCTTGAGCGAGTTATTGCATTGTGAGCATCAATGTGCATGAATGCACGGCTATATTCTGAATAACCAGCCCCAGATTACATAACCCACGTAGTGCAAACTGTTCTCAAGGCACTCACTGATTATTCCAAAGTCTTACAGGCACACTTCGGGCCACTTGGGAAAACAATCACGGGAAAAACCCTCCCAAGAGTTGCACTTCATTTCACTTCTGCTCCGTCACATTTCCTCCCAAACAGGAACAGCTAGAATACACTGTATATTCAAGAGGGAATGAAAATACCCAGCATTCTTCGTTGACTTTCTCAGCGTACGACACAGTGACTCTCATGCAACACATGCACGTGAAACTTGTTTAAAAAAAGATTACCTAAAGGTGCTCCCAGCGTCCCATGCAGCCTAGTTTTTATTGTTAACAACTGGAAGCTCCTCCACACCCTCTTGATCCGGGCGTCAACAGAAACTCCAAACATATAAGTCCCAGAGTGTGTTCCAGCATGATCCAGCAGCTCTGTCACCACAGCATGAGCAGAGCCTGTCAGCCCAGCGGAGTGCCAGTCAGCCGCTGACTTCTTCTGAGCAGCAGTTGCTAGGTGATTACTCAACTCCAGTCAGTGAGCACACAGGAGAGCATGCTCGATCTCTCTCTGTCTCTCTCTCTCTGTCTCTCTCTCGCGCTTTCTCTCTGTCCCTCCCTCTCTCTCTATCACAAGTCTTAGCTAATCCACACACACAAACACACGCACAGTAGTTGCTCATTTGTAGCAACAGAGGAAGAGCTAAAAAAGACAGAGTCCGGTCGGTCTCACAGGGCATGATGCTGACCAACGATCAGAAATCTTAAAAAAAAAAAATGATTGCAAAAGCGTCCCCGCTGCTTTCATCAACTTCCAACTCTACAGGGAGACATTTCCCTCTAGCAGAAATTAGTTACACTTCAAAATTTTTCCTTGTCCATCTAAATCGTGCAGACAGTACGATTCTGTATCCTGTTTCTATCACGGGGCTCCTTCCTTTCAAGGACGGCGACCAGATGGCGTCTTATCTTTGACCTTGTTTCTTATCAGCGACACGAGACAGCTGCACAGAACTCCCTGAAGATTTTCCAAACCAATAAGCTTATCACATCATCAAGAATTTGAAAGTAAAATATGCTTGATTTATCAGGTTGTACACTGCGACAAATAAATCTCTACTGAAAATGCCAAGTTAAAGGACAACTTATTTCCATTGTGGTCCTCTTCCCAGGAAGACGAAGATAAATGTCAAACTAAAAGATGGCTAAACTTGGTAGTTATCATTTGGCTCATTTTAAGGATGGTTGATGTAGTAATAGTCTCAGACTTTTGCAGAGATTTGCCTGTTGCAGCCTGAGGCTTCAGTCTAAACACGTTGGGGTCTCTCATTGCAAATTTGATGCCTGACAAAGGTCTGTGTTGCATCTCTTAATAAAATGGCTGCTGGCAGTGTAAAGCTGAATAAAAATCTCACTAATCACTCTCGCACTTCACACAAGCAGCTTCATCAGCTCATTCCACTGGTGCTAATTTGTGAATGACAGTGCTGATAAAGGCTATAGGAGTGAATTTAACAGTCAGTGATGGTTCATGTAAATGCTTATTGACTGAACATGTCAACTTGCTTAAATTTAGCAAGATTTGAATGGGTTTCGCACATTTCTTTACCTACGTGATGCCACATGTTTAAAGTCTCCCGATGCCGCAAGTAGGACTGTGAAATTAAAAAAAAACATGTTTCACCTTTACTTCAGTTTCTCTGTTTCTTAATTTACAGCCAAGTTGCAGGAATAAAATGTCAGCGGCTCTGCAGAACACTGCGAACACTCGCATTTGTACGTTTCAAAGTTCTACACAACGTATTCACATCTCTGCAATATGTGTCAGTTCACGTTCACATTAGCTATATGTACATATGACCTGACTTTCATGTATGGAGTTCAAGGGTGCGGTTGTGGAGTTAAGCGAGACGGCTGCCCAGCTGACTGGAGTTCAACATTGCATTCCAACGTTTTCAAAGAGACCTCAGGACATCTCCAGCTGTGTTTGTGGCAAACAAAGAAGGTATTTTAAGTCAAAGTGTGATCTTTTCCTCACCCTAACCATTTGTTTGTTATACCATAAACCTAACCAGAGCATAAGTGCAGCATTATCGCAACATAAAATACAAAATTAAAAGTTTCAGTATAGAAAAAAGTTACGTCTCAACGTATCATTGTTTGCAGAAAAGTACATACGCCAAAATTGATACCAATATAGATCTATCAACTGGTTTGTCATTTATCATATTAAGGAAATGACGATACATGCAAAAAAGTGACATATTAGTAACCAGCTTTTTGACTGAATTTGAGACAAGAGAATTGTGAGGAGATAAAGATGGAAATAACAGAGAGATGGAGTTGGAACAAAGACTGAGCAGGTGTAGATGTTTGTCACTGAATCCCCGTCTCAAATCCGACTCCTTGTCAGTTCACGCAGTACAAACCAAACAGCTAAGCTGCTACAATTTCAATAAAACAACGTGACAGAGTATTGTCTAATTTTGAATTCATCATCGGTCATTCTGATATAATTAGGGTTTGTATTGAGCAGGAACGCATTTATGACCAGGCAAATGTATAAAAATGTATTTTGGATGTCATTTTAATGGACTGAGGGGAACTGGAGAGAACATGAGCACTCACTTTGCCCTTTTTCTAGCCAGTAACAAATGGGATTTGAAATTTAAAGTTTATTTAAAAGTTTATTTTCTTTTTGTTTTAATTTAATTTGGTTTAACTTACAGGTTCAACTTCCGCAAATTTTTTTTCTGATACTGATGATTTCCTGTAGGGTTTTTTGGCAGTCTGGTGAGATGACAGGAGATGGCAAGTTTCAATGACTTCTGACGTGGAAGACAAAAGCTGAGAGATCTCTAGTCTGTGTGCAAGCTGAACATCCACTGGGCATGTTATTCTGTGCCATGGAAATCCTTTGCCATTTTGTAAATTTACAGCTGGTGTCACTAATGCAGGATCTTTCTAGCTTACCAATTTAATTTCATCTAAATCCAACTAAATTCTTATAAATCCTACAAAAGCTGGTGCAATGATGCTATAACGTCTGGAAAAGAGTCACAAAAAGTGAGGGGGGAAGTAAAATATAAATGTAACTAAATATAATATAACATAACATAACATAATATAACACTGATAAAACTTCAGCAAAATGATGTTAGTACTTTACCTTGAAATAACAGCTTTAAAAACATTTTGATGTTAGTTAACTTCAGTGAAATGTGTCTCCATCTCAGCCACTTTGTTTCTACACTGCGTCACTGAAAAGCATGAGGGTAGGATCACAGTGCGTAATACTTAACAGCAGCCCATCACACACAGCACCAACTGTCAAACTGGTGAAACTGGTTAATATTTTATGGAAAAATGTCCTCTGGTTTTCCCTCTGATGTCCCCTACTCTCCCTATCCTGTGATTTATGGAGTTTCTTTAGAGCAACCAGTAACTGCCACACGGCATAGCTAAAAGTTTGCTTTGCTAGGTTAAAATTGGGCGAGCGAGTAAAGTCACCTATGTTGACATCATTCATGACACAGGTGAAGAGACCAAAGAGGACATTAACGGAGGAAACTAAGAGATGGAAACTTGCTATGAGGCTATTCAGCCTATGGCATATTACAACCATTTCTTATTGTCTCTGGTTCACGCTACGTTAGCCTGGCGTGCTGTTACCGTTCTGAATAGTGTGCAGTGCTTTGGGTGCTACCTGGGCATGCATGTTTACTTCAAGACATACATTTTCAAGACAAAGCATTGTCACTCGTGGCAAGTTTTAAATGTAGTTAGCACGTAATGTTTCGGTTTCATCTGAAAGTACAGGTTGGAGCTCAGATTCTGGGCATTTGATGACGTAACGACTCTAAGATACGGGAACACAGCCCAAATGTTTTGATCAAATCTTCATGCTCATTCGGTGCTCACATCCGCAGTACTCTTGGAGCGACTCCTGCCCTGGACGTGGCACACTATGTGGATGCTGAACCACCAGAGGATCCACGTGGCCTTGTTTTTCCTACCCCCTTCCTCCCAATCCTCAGACACCAGAGGGCACGCTGCGTCCCTGCCACTTCCTGTTCATCAGCTTTCTCCACTGGCTGCCCTCCAGGCTTCTTCTATGGACTGATGATAGTGACACACCACCACCACCACCACCACCACCCCCGCCCCCGCACACTCTCTCTCTGCTCAGCACCCAACAGATACGCCTCCAGCCCTAACGTGCATGCACAATACATAAAGATGAAAGCATTCATAACAAAAAGGTTTCTCAAAGCATGTGCAGCACGCATGCTTATGAAACCTACGATGTGTAATTTGTCACATCTAATATAAACAGTCAAAGCTTCCAGATATTGAAAGAAGGTCAGACCAGGCCACACGTGGGCTGACGTGGCTGTTGGAGAGCCGTCTTAAGACCATACAAAAACAAAAATGACAATTGTGTTGTTTCAATCGCGGAGCCCAGCGGAAGCAGGAAACAGAGGCGAGAGCAAATTGATGATCAGGCCATCTAAGCTTCGGTCGGCATGCCCTGTGTGCTGAGCTCGGCTCATGTCTGCTCTGTTAAACAAACAGCACGCGGCTGCCCGTTCCCGCCGGTTGTAGGAGTCAGCAGCATGAGAAGATAAATATCACGAAGTTGCGTGCGTGAGTGGCACCCGCAGACACTCACACATGCGGTGAGTTTGCCACGTGCACACGTACGTGCACCACAGTCACATGCAAGAAACATTAGCTGCCGTGTCGTGGACAATATAACACAATTAAAAATCATTTTAATAACAGAGTCCATCTTAACTTTTTATAGAAACGCTAAATGAGGTGATATGGTGCCTCAAAGCAATCTGATAAGAATAGAACTTTTTTGACAAACACATAGGGGTTTTAAGTGTCTTATCTGTCTACATACTAAACATTTGTTCTGTTCTATGGGGAGCCCGTCGTGCCAAATGAATGGGAAAAACAGAGAATGTATGTTTAATTAGGAGGCAACACTTAATAATAAGATAAACAGATAATAATAATAATAACCTACAAAACCAGTTGCAGTTTCCCACGAGCCCTGTTTCACTTTACACTTTGGAGTTCAGATTGTGGGATTTTGATGATGTAACAACTCTGTGAGCAGAGATAAGGGAATACAACACAAATGTTTTGATACAATCTTCCTGCTCTTTCGGTGCAGTAATTGCAGGCATTTCACTCAAGCCCAGGGTTGGAAACTCAAATGTCGTACTGCTGTGTTCCCGGTTTCAGGTCGTATAAACGCAGGGAATCTGACCTATTGTTATCATTTCATTGCTTCCCCATGGATCAGCAACTGGAAAGACAATGGACAGTGAAAATCCAGAGGGACACTGGGCCACATTTCAAGGTAAAACAACATATTTGAAATCCCATAAGCTTCTGTTATAGTCAACAGTTAACGTGAGCATACCGCTGACCACACCACAGGAATGGGGGGAAATTAACTCAAATATTGATGCATATCTAAGACACGTTTATTTAAGAAATGGAAGTGAAACACAATGGATGTAGTCAAGCATTACAGTGAACTAGGAAGTGGCTGAATGCTACTGTCAGCTAATTGATTATCAACTATGCAGTTTTACTTTGAAATATGGCTGAATGTCCCTCCAGATTTTCATTATCCTTTTGTCCTATCGGTTGCTTATCAGTTGGGAAGCGGTGACATGATAACGATTAGTCAGATTCCCTACGTTTACTTAACTTTAATCCTGGAACACATTTAAGATTGCACAGAAACAACAGGGGAGCGCGTAAGAAGACAAGTCAAGTTAACAAGCATTACCTCTCACTACATACTCTGATTTACTCAAAAGACCATAAAGATTTTGGGAGGAAGAGTAAAATCTGGAGACATAGTGGACATTCACTGAATTATTGACATGGCCAGTCATGAATAAATAATATCCGCTGGTTCATTAGGGCAATGCTGTACAGTTTGGCGCAGTTTTGTATGGCCACAGGCGTTCTGTAGGACAGATCTGTGTGGGCGGAAGAGGAGGAGGTGTGCAACTTTGTTTTGGGGCTTCCTCCTCAGTTTTATGTAATGTAGGTGGTACAATTCCCTCAACATTGCTCCGCTGCTGTCTCCCCATATAAGCTGGTATCAGGCATTGCTGCGAGTAAGAATCCAGATCTCATGCAGCTTAACGTTTTCCATGGACACCAAAAGGTAATAAAGCCTCTGTGAAGAAGCTGAACTTTTTTTTCTTTTTAACAGCCAGGATGACACCCAGGGGAAGCTGAAGGCAGTTTACAGCCACAGTTCATCAAAACTGGCAGGCGATGTCTGATGAGGTCTGATGCCACCAGTAATAAGATCGGCCCACCCATAGGCAATCTTTCTGCACTGCGGCAATACACAGAGGAATAACTGACCTCCAGTGCCAGGCAGAATAATTTGGTGAATTTATTTTGCAAACAACAAATTGTAAAATACTGGGAGCTGGAGTAATGGTTATCTATCAACAAGCTGATTATGTGTGTATTGACTTGATAGCCCTTCGATCAAAGCTTGTGAGGTAAAGCCAGCTCAGCACATCCAACAGCAAGAGGATCCATGTATTGATGCTGATGCTGGAAGTTTTAGGGTGAAGTACATCTGGAAACACTACTAAGGGCAAATAAAGAGAAAATCACATTTGGAAGACTTGTTTGTCAATCGACACGTGTTTTAAGACATAAAAATTATTACAATTATCATAATCTTAGGGTGGAATGATTATTTCTGTTTGATACACCAGAGATTTCAATGAAAAAATCTTAATTCCTAACCTGAGTTTTCAAGAAATTATCTGCAAAGGCACCAGTAGGAAGTAGAAAAGCGCAGGCACTTTGAAAATATATCTGGACAGCACAATCTGTCTGCCACTGTCTGTTAGGCTGACTTCAATCACTGTGATCGACAGTAGGAGAGCGCTTCCACCATCTTACTGAAGCCGGTCCAGACCAATAACATCTTTTCCATGGAGAAAAAGCCTCCAGTGTGATTCTTTGCTTTTCTTTCGATGAGTAAGTCTCCAGCTCTGATGTAACTGAGGTCAGCGACATGTACGGTAACCTCTTGAGGAGCCGCCATTGTTCAGGCAACCATTGTGTTCAGCCACAAGCGCATAGCTTGAAGCATGGCAAGATGGGTTTGTGAGATCACGTGATGACATCATCTTGCAAAACAAGCTGCCTCTCAAGGTAAATCCACTCCCTCTCTGAGAAGTTTCTATATCAGTAAGGTGAACAGCAACAGATTTTGATTCTTAATTGAAAATCAATAAGAATCAGCTATCACTATTCGATCAAAAGCAGGATTGCAATTTGTCCATATTTTTTTACTCCACCCCTGACTACTCAGGTGTGCACACAGGAAGAAAAACACTTCAGAGATGATGTAGCTAGCTTACCAGTAGCATGCAGTTGCACATGAGATGTTGGATTTATTTTTCTTCAGAGATCCTTTATTGATTAGTTTGGGAGGAGGGTTTACTCGGGACATATTTAAGAAACCAAACTTTGTGACAAATTGAATTTCTATCATTTGTTGTTTATTGTTAAACTGCATTATTCAACTCACCCTAACGCCAAACAGCCACAAGGAGAAATATTGAAAAAGTAAATGACCGTTGTCAGGGTACAAAATCAGTGAACTGTTGACCTTTACAAAAAAACAGTGTAATACAGTGTCACAGTGGAGGTCAAACAGGATGAAATAACTAATCAAAGCACATTTCTGAGTGGTCGGGGCCTTAAAGATGAGACAGCGAGTGATAATTCTGTCAGAAAAATGACTCACCGACAGTTTAATTCAGTCCCTAAAGCAAGTGCGCTGGCAACAATGACACAAGATCGAAAATGATTTACCCAATGCTGTCAGCCAAACTGTTTAAAAAAAATACACTAACATGCAATTACCAGAACTGAAGCAGCTCTACACTCTAATCTTGTGATACAATAAGGATGTTTCCTTCTTTGTAAAAGGATTGCACAAAATAATATTGCAACCATGCCAGATAATTTCCAAGAGAAGCACATGGTCTGTTCCCACTTCATCTTAACACAGTTGCTTTACAGTGTTTCATTACTTTACAAAGCAACCGAAGCCAGAGAGGTTTGACGACAAGATATAACAATCAGAAGCCATAAAATCTCATCAGAAACTAACCTTGCTGAGGAGGTCGCCCGTGGGGCAGATGTGAGATGTGCAGCCTATAGTAGTACTTGCACGTGATCCTCGGTGCTACATCCAGACCTGGTTAACTGTCCAGTGCGCTCACACAGACACACACTCAGATCATAATTTAACAGCCCCCTGTGCCCTTGTGTGCCGGAGGGAAATGGGCTGTCTCTCCCTGAGTAAACCAGCCCACTGCAGCGGCTCCAGCAGAGGAGGAGATGGAGGGTTGACCGGTGCACTGGGACCAGCTTACCTTTGACTTATCCACAAACATAACTGTTTCTCTTTATTATCATCTTACAGTTGATATAAGCTATTTTATTATGTAGCAATAGTATAGTTCTAGGTCGTTCTTACTTGTGCATTGAGTCAGTGCATATAATGAAGACCTCAGTGAACACACAGAACCAGAGATAATCAGTTTATCCACAGCGCTGCGCTTCCATCTAGTGGTCAAAAGCAGTTCACTACTGCTCACATGCAAAGGTTACAGTATAATAAGTGGACAGCTCATGTTATACCTGCAGGGGGGCCAGCAAAACAATAACTTCACCATCCAGCCTCCACTAATCCAAATGACACCATCTCTGCCTATTCGCCGCCCACGCTTTGGCTTGCGCTCGGCTCAATTCGTCATAGTTTTCACATTTCAATTCCAACAAGAATGAGCTAAAACAGGTGGCTGTTCCCTGGCTTAAAGCAGCCCCCTCATTAGGTCAGAAATTAAAGGATAAATGGATAGAAAGGTGCGCTGGCTTTAACTGACTCATTCAGCTGTGAAGGATCTGCTTTGTATCCACAATCAATGACACAATTGAGCGCTAGAATGCTTTTGGAAGAAATTCAACGTCCCGTTACAATATTAATGAGACAACAATACAAACTCAGAAATATTATTCTTTTCTATAACTGAATAAACAAGCTGTCTGCGGAGGAAAATAAGGTCCCCAAAACAGCGTTTGATGCCAAACAGAAGGCAGGGTCCGCCACATATAATATGTAACAAATTAAAACTGTATGAAACTGTGTTGTCAGGGTCAGTTTGTTTTTTCTTAGTTTGTTAAGTCATAAATAAAATCGCATCCGATCAAAATTTCTTCCCCTAAACTACATAGTTCACCTTTAAGAATGTAAAAAAGTCACATCATAGACAGTCACAACATAGAATCTTGATATTTTACCTGTAAATACAGGTGACTGTTTCATTCAGCCTCGCCTTGAATTTTGTTTTTCCACTTCAGTATTTTAATGTGCTAGCAGAGATTCGTCTGTCACCAGAGTTTCATTCCAGAAAACACACATTTAAATGCATCCCTGACATTTCTCGTTGCTTGAAGAGTGCATAGTGTCTCGAATCTTACTCCTCTGACTCAAGGGAAATAAAGTCAGACCGAACAAAAACTGCAAAAAGACCTGCTTAGTCATATTTTCTCTCGCAGCCTTTTCAGACGTACCTTGAGTTAAGCTCAGGGATGTGTCACACAGTTCAGTGCAGCCAGAGATTTTCTGGAGGATGATATGAATACAGATGGAGCAGACAGAGGCACTCACCTCCCACAGAGACCTGAACTCCCTCTGTTCAATGCGGAGGAGCTCGCTGAATTCCCGTGTGACAATGGTGGCATGCCGGGGGGTGTTGTCCAGGATCGACTCCCCAAAGGCCGTGCCGGTGCCCAGTGTGCATATAGTGACAGCATCCTGTATCAGAAACAGAGATGGTGCTCCACATGAGGGCTGGAAAATATATCAATATATCATTATCTTGATAAGAGACCATATATTCTCCTACGTTTTGGATGTCGTTACATAGTGATATGGCCTAAGTGTTGATTTATGGGCTGCATTGCAGTAAAATGATGTAATTTTACCCATTTAGTCATCATATTCACATTACTGATGATTATTCATCCAAAATCTCATTGTGTTCATATTTTGTGAAAGTACCAATAGTCTCTAAGTATGTGGTAAAAAGTATTGTGATATTGCTTAATTTATAACATGTTTTAAGGGAAAATTAAAAAGATCTAGATATATATTTTCTATTGCAATATAACCTAAAAATTACACTACAAAGGTGACTTTTCTTGTTTGTTTTTTCATTACCTTCAGTGTGTTATTTAAGCTTTTGTGCATGTAAAAGGTCTTAAAAGTTAAAAAGTACACACCGATAGAAGCTCCTCTGTGCCACCAAAACACTGCTCCTGAAACGCCTCATCAGTATTCCTGCCTTTAAGTCTGCGATTTTGTGACATCACACTACGTCACCATGACTCCCATTTGCAATATTTATGTCTAGCGGCTAGTTTGGCACCCAAGACTTGTTTTAGCACAGTCTCTTTGTTTTTGTTAGCGATGCTGGCTCAGCCATGTGGGAGCTGACCAATCAGAGACGACTGGTTATTCAGGAGCGTGGGCAGAGCATTTCAGAATACAGAGCTGCAGAACTTGGCATAATGAGAAAACTGGTGTGTTTTTGTAGCATTAAAGCCTGTAAACCTATTCCGACTATTACCCCAAAATAAAATTATGAACCTGAAAATAATCCTTTAAGGACATGTCACCCAGCCCTGCTCCACATGGATTATTCCTCCATAAGGATAAAACGTCAAGCCAGACAACAAGCTTGTCAATCGTAATGTAATGTCATTATTCTGCTGCACAAATGGCTTTTGTGTGAGGCCCTTGAGGAGCAGTGCTCTCAAAGGCGAGAGGCAATCACCTGAACACTTGTGGCAGACAGACGGATACACTTCAATCTGCAGATATTACTCCAATCAGCACCCACACAAACTGACTGAGGTGCATGAAGCTGCAGTATTAAAAACTATTCAGTAATGTCTCTTAATGTAATAAGCTAAATTCTTTCTGCAGCACGCACTCCAAACCAGCTTGAGGTAAGACGTGAATTCTGCTACATGAGGGATAAATTTCAGTTGGGGCTTGATGGCAGTATAGAAATAAGAGTGTCACTCCAATCTGTAAGTCCCACTTGGTTTAACCCATCATTTTCAGTGGCAACTGTGGCATCATGCAATGTCTGGAAAAACGTATCAGACGCACCTGATAACTTGATGTCTCTGAAACTCTGACGTCTAGTGAACCGGAGAGCACAGCGTACCAGCTGGTGCCGATGTCTCCTTGGCGATACACTAAAAACACAAAAAATCAACACGTCTTTAAAAAAATCATCCTTCTCTCTCCTATGCCAGGTTGATGGATTCAGAGCCTGTGTTCCGGCTTACATGTGATGCCTTTCTCCAAGCACTCGTAGAATCCACACAGACAAATTCGCTGCAGCAGACTGGGATGGAATCTCTCGAAGGCCTTCACGTTTTTCAGACGAGCCAGAATTATGTCAACGTCCTCCCCAGAGCGCTCTGCTGGTCTGGAGAAGTAAACGGAATACAATAGTCAGTGTTAAGAAGTCAATAACTAAACATTAAAGTACAGCCCAAACAATATATCAGTCAACCAATATCATAGGCCAAAATTGCCCTATTGTTTAATTTACAATTATTCAATTCCCAGTGAACTGCATTGTTTCAGTTCACTGATGTCACTTTAGACATTAAAGTTTATTGCTAAACAGTAAATATCCTGCTCATCCCAAGTGTTTGCTACTTACATTTGAGAAATTATGATGAAACATGTGCATGTATCAGCCAATTCATTAATATCAATGGCTGTTCATGGTAAATTATTGACTTTTAAAGCAACAAAATGTAAGTTCCTGCTGTGAGATAGTCGATTGTTGTGTCTATCTTGCATCTAAGGTCATCAAATACCGACAACTTAAGATGTCAAAGCATCAGTATCTTACCACATGAACAAGAGATGGGACTCAACAAACAACTACCTATCTCCAGGAAGTGACATCTTGTTGCTTTGAAAGCATATATTTCACTTTGAAAAGCCACACAGAGTCTTTCATATAAACTGAGAAAACTGACCGCACTCTGCAAGCTGCTCACTGACTGTTTCAAGTGGATCATGCAAAAAGAGATGATTTAGATAAAGAATTCGAACTCTAACAATGTGAGTGGCCTCAACTGTGGCAAAAAAAAAAAAAAACATTCACATCATCACAGATGTGTCAGTGTGTGTTTGATCCCTCTTTCTCCTCTGTTGAGCTGCATCGCACTGCCCCAAATTTGTTCCACTGAATCAGGAGCCTCTGATGTAACACGTGGGTGGCTGTACTGTAGCTTACATCACCTTTGAATCCTTTTCCATCCTTTAAAAACAGAAAACCAAACAGTATCAATAATTCAGAAAGGAAAACAAGTGCGTGCTCCACCGCTGCAAAAACCCTATAGCTTCACGTGGCTCTGAAAATGAAACATTATTCTTCTATACCCACTGTGTCGCAGTACAATAAAAGTGTTTTCACCGAGCAACAGCTTGCAAGCAAATGCCTCCTCATGTTTTCCGTGACAATTGTTCAACACACAGCAGTAACAACAATATATCTTTATCATTGTCTCTCAGATTGGACAACAAGGCAACAGAGAGGTGTGTGGGAGCCTGAGTCTCAAAGCAAAGGTGTCGATTTGGAAACCAGCCTAGTCAACCCAGAAAAAGCTTTCGAAAGGTGCTGGTTAAGAGTTCAAGTGAGGACAGAGTGTTCTCATCATGAGGCAGCCTGTTTCAGTACGAACACTACAAACGGTGATGGCCCGTAACTGCTTCTCATTTACAGTCCTGTAGCAGAGTGTGAGACTTTGACGCATGGCGAGTGATATAACACCTGCATCTCCGGAGCTCTGTATCAAACTGTGGTCAGACAAACTGTTTCATAATGAAACAAGTGTCACAAGTAGTGTGTTGTGTTCACCTGACTTGTGCTTTGCTGTGGAAGGACTTTAAAAGTGAAAAGCATTCATGCAGGTATTTGCCCGGAAAAGGTGACTCATACAAGAGCCACTTGGTTTGAGCGACACAGGTGGCTTCTACAGCACCGCTAAGCGGAGGATATCACTGTGCAAACACGCCTGGCGGCCTGCGTCACCTTGCCGCTTTTAGCTGCTGCACTTTGGACCCTCTCTTTGTTGCTCCATCCTCAGTCCGTGTATCCAAGTAGCCAGTTTATCTTTTGTGCCACGTCCCTGTCTGTTTAACACCTGCAGCACCATGTTCACTCTCCACTGTGTCATAAGTCTGAATGTGTGAAAAAATAAGAAATGCAAAACCAGCCAGACAATTTTGACCATCTCTTAATGCCCACCCATGCCCACCTTTTTTGTTGGTCACCCCATGATTTTCGGTGGCCCCTTCTGACCCTTCCCCGCTTACAAAAACTTTCAAGGGGCAGGGGCCCCATGGTTGAAAAACAAGTGCCCTCATGGTTGCCTCTATAGTAGATAAAACAAGCTTCTAGAGTGTCCTTCCAATGGACTCAGCATTCAGGTGCCCAGTCTTCACTGTAAAAGCATCACAACTCTCCAGGCGCTGGTGCCCTTTTTAATGTCTTCGCCCCTGCCCCTCAAATATCCTGAGTCTGCCAATGTCCCTAACAGTCTAGCTAGGAAGTGTCAAAAAATGCCTGTCAGTATCTCCTTGTGCCAAAAATGATGTCTCCATGTTGCTTCTTTTGTCAAACCAACATTCCAAAACACAAAGACTCTCCAGTTACTGTCATACATGACAAAGAAAAGCAGCAAATCCTTCTCATTTAAGAAGCTGGAACCAACAGATGATTGACATTTATGCGTGAAAATGACTTAACCAACTAATACATTACCAACATCTATGGTGATTAACTTTCTTTCAATGGACTAATCAATTAATCAACTAACCATGGCAGTTTTGAATGAATTTGAACATGGCGGTACTACATTGCAGTCCTTTGCTGTGAATGACAGACGTTTACATTACAGTTGTGCAACACTGCACCTGTCAGTGGACGATGCAGGATGACGATGATCCATAAATAGCCTATCCGAAAACAAGTGTACCAGTCACTGAAGTCTATCTGAACCGATCAAAATCGGGTCTTGTAATCTGATCACTTGTAAAACAGTCACCCTGCAGCTGCCTGGTGGTTTCTGACAGGTGTGCATGCAGTAGTTTCACCTCCTGATCAGGTGATGTGCAGCAGACTTCAGTATAAAGCCAAATTCGTCTCCTGGACAGTTTTACCATCCAGCGTTTTCCTCTAACAGTCACAGTAGTGTGCTAATCAAACAGCTGGAGGGAACATTTAAATATCAAACGCTTGTCTAAAGTTGGCAATCTTGTTGCATAGACTGCTTTCTCTCTCTGGCCATCCAGTTCCCTGCTGATCTGAACGGAGTCACGTTACGCATGGTGCTGTGAAGGATGTCCCGATAAAAGTCCGGATTCCGTTGGGAAATTAAAACTACAACACATTAATGTTTCGTTTCTTCTTCTGTGACACATCGGCCGAGTACCGCTAGAAGAAAAAAAAAAAAGAAATAATAATATTTTTTTTTTAATCGCGTTAATATTCCGCCATTCTTCGCTCGCACGGTGGGCTCAGACGCTACGCAGTGACACGGTGGACACGGATTACCTTTTATCCAGACAGATCATCCACTCGGCCGATTCCGACGAGTGTGAAGAAGTGTGCGCTGCTACCATCTTGAGATCCTGCTGCTGCTGCTGATGCTGCTGCTGCTGATGATGATGATGATGATGCGGTGGTGGAGAGGGCTGGACCGACAGCAGCACTTCATCTGCCTTCACTCACTCACTCACTGCTGACAGCCGACACTCCTGTCCCTGCTGCTGCTGCTGCTCAGTGCACTGCTCACCTAACCAGCACACACACACACACACACACACACACACACACACACACACACACACACACACACACACACACCACCTCACGTCCTGTTAAAGTAATGATGCTCAGTTTGTCAAGACCAAAACGTGACTCACTTCGCAAAGCTGAAAAAACAAAAAGGTTTTCAGCAGAGCTTCAAATTTAATAAGACATGATCAGGTTTCTGTCAGATTTCTCTGATTTTTTAGATTTTTTTTTTTTTTTTTTTGTAATGAGTGATCTACTGTATTGGGTTGTTTAAAGAATAAATCAATCCAATCTGACCTTTTTGGATTACTCTATTTGTGTTTTATAATAATATTTCCTCTTCTATACCTGTCAGTGTCTCCCAGTAGTCATGCAAAGAATAGGTACTTTCATTGCATGCACCTCAGGTTAACAGTATTAACAGGCTGTGGTTCAGGGGTAGAGCCAGCGTATCGGAAGGTTGTTGCTTCGAGTCCCCTGGTCTGCATGTTGGAGTGTCCTTGGGCAAGATACTGAACCCCAAACTGCTCCTGATGTGCTGGCTGGCACCTTGCATGGCAGCATGAAAGCATGTATGAATTACTGTAAAACGCTTTGAACAAAAGTGTCCTCCAAATTTAAATCAACACACTTGTGACATGCTTGTGACAAGTACCTCTGTCACTTCAACACAGTTTTCCTGTTTCTTTTGTCTTAGCTTTAAATTAGAAAGGTTAGCTGTCATTTGTGAAAATGCCTGTATGTGTGTGTGTGTGTGTGTGTGTGTGTGTGTGTCTGTGTGTGTGTGTGTGTCTGTGTGTGTGTGTGTGTGTGTGTGTGTGTGCAGCATAAAAAGTTCAATGTCAAATGTTAAAATGTAAGTTCCGCAAATATGATTTCGAAACATTTTCAGTGCTAATACAATGCATTTTGCATATTCAGCATTCACAGTTTTTCAAAGCGAATATAAACGCAGTACCGACACAGACTACAGGTGCACTGTGAGTTTAGTTATTCAGCCTATTTTTGCAATGAAATGTATAATCTTGAACATATGCACTCAGAGAAAGAGTGTTTTAAAGGAGCAGCACTGATATTTCTTTTTGAGGCTGCACTTTGTGATGCGGTTTATCTATCTGGTGCTATACACTGGGATGTGTTTCTTACATTTTGTCCACCCTGCTTATATAAGAGGGACTACTTTAGATATTACAAACGCCTCAACAAACCTTCATGAGAAAGGGGTTTGATGATGTTCTTAGATTGAACTAGATACCTGAAAGGTGGATACTGAGTGTAAACTGTATAGAAAATGTAATTTCTGAGAAAAACTGCAAGAAATTGCCTCTACAATCAGTCAGAAAGGCAGATCCTTAACTGATAAAAAGACAACTGAGTCTTAATCAAATTGCCTCATGAAAATACATAACAATGGTGTGAATTAACAGTTATTCTGGTGTAAAATGGTCCCACTTGTTGGACTGGTACAACATAAGTTGTGAAATAATAGAAATGTTTTTCAACAGTTTGTCTCAGACGTGTGAAAAAAGTCGCCCACACCGTGAAGCTGCTCAACTAATCTTTACTCTGCTTTTGTCACGACCTAAAACCATTTCACACCCACAGCTCACTGATCTAAAAGAAAAAAGAAAAGAACACAACTGAAGGTTGAATTAGTCAAAACCTTCATAATTTACTGTCAAAGCCTTAGAGAAATATTATGTTGCCATGTTGAAGCCGCTGTCTGCAGGTGGAGGACATAATAAGTGGCCCGTCAGCACAATAGCTGACCTTTCTTCTGCACAAGATTAACACACACAGAGGTTATCAGGGTGACCTTATGGGTTTCTTATAGAATAACAAACACACTGTTATCATGATAGCTCATATACATGTCCAGGGGCTGAAGAAGATGGCGTAAGCACCCTGCATTGTTCTCTGTCAGTAATGGCCGCCTGTATAAGTAACTGCGACTGCCTCCTGCAGCACTTTGCACAGACACTGACGGCTCGTCTTCTGTCAAGGTGGGAATTATCATAATGGCCCTGAGAAAATGACGCTTTGTAATAAGAGGCCACATAATGACGGGTCGTTGGTCGCTCTCGGTTACCTTGGCAACAAACGGTGACAGTAGAGACAGCGGTAACGAGGCTCAGCGGTGCCACAATGCCTTCTGTGCTGATGAAACTGTGAAGGAAACTGTTTGTGTGCTTCCTTTCTTACTTTTTCTTTCTCATCATTTCAAACTAGGAAATGTGTTTGTTCCCCCCCCATTTTCTATGATTATATACAACACAAAAGTATACCAGAACAATAATAATCAAACAAAATACAGACCCCCTTGTTTTAAATAAATAAGTAAAGAACTGATGACATGTTTGTCAGTAATGGTTTAATTGCAGGTGTTTGTGAAACACACAGGAAACAGGAAGTGCTTTTCAACAGATCGCATGTGGTTCTTTAGGTTTTCGACTTAATTGCTAAAATTGTGAGGCATCTTCTGCTTTTCCATGGTTTCAACAGAATACCAAAATCATTACATCTTTCTCTGTGTGTTATGTCGGTCTGTCTTCCTTACTTTCCTTTATTTCTTTCTTTCTTTTTCATGTTTCTTTCTTTCTTTCGTTCTTGCTTTCTTGCTTGCTTGCTTGCTTTCATTCTTTCTTATTGTTGCTTTTGATGTTTCTATAATTTTTGGGACCACAATTCAAAATCATGTACTTCTATTGACCACAAGATGGCAGCATTCTCCAATTAAAGGATACGAACGTGAGGATGTCAGGGCAGAAAGAGACTCAATTCTCATTTGAGAGTGAAAATGGGGCTCGTTCTGCCTTGGCAATGTTTAAGAGACTGTTTAAAAGGCACACAGTCTGGCAGTCTGAGATATTTAGGATTCTTTAGCATTAAAATTTCCTCAACAAAATGTGTGAGCAAAAAATGTGTTGGTTCCTTTTTCACAGTTGTGCAGATATGTATACACTCCTATTGTGTCTTGCACCTGGGAGGCAATTTTGAGGGTCCTTAATTTGTCAAATTACCGTTCCAGTGGTCAAGATTAAACATGCTCTCACATTAAAGGTGAGCATCCACATCTTCTTCCTTAGAATGACCTACAATTGCCCCACCCGTCACTCATATACCCCCCACCCTGCTCCTAAGATAAATAATGGGGCTGAGCTCAGGCCGGGGCATGCACAACACAAGACACGCATTCCTGTAACGCTGCATACCACCAATTCCCAGCAGCAACAGACCAACACATAACAATGTGCGAAGATTTCAATGTGTACTGCACAACTCTGCCACCACAACTTTGTCATTACATGTCATCGAACAGGCCGAACAGAGAAACATGCGAATCACACACATTTGGATGTGATACATTAATTCACTGCAAGTAAACGCAAAAAGGCGATAGAATTGCTCTCTATACTACTGAGAGAAGCACCCCACTGTCAGCAGCAATATCCAAAGATACCCTCCTTTGGAATACAAAAGTGTGTAAAAAAAAAATAAATAAATAAATAAAAAGATGAAGAAGAAAAAGAAATAATAATTGCCACATTAAAATGCAAGCAAACTCTAGCATACTTTCTAACTTGCAAAGATACATTGCGGTTTTAGACCTTTATCTGGCAAAGGCTTGTGTCCATTTTTGTGTCATGCATCTAGGCCCGCCTCTTTAAATCAAACGTCTTAATGAGCGCAGAGAAACTTCATGCGGTCAGCAGCAAATGAGAAAGCAGCTTCCTAGTGTCAAAAACTGCACATAAGGCCTTCTACACAGTGAATCTCAAACATTCAACGGTAAGAACAAGAAGAAAAACACATTAATGACTGGAGGGGGGACTTTAACGCCACATGGTTTTCAGCGAGAAGGTAAAAGCAGCAGGTGTAAAGTCGGTTTTGTGCCTGGCTGGACTGAGTTTGAGACGTTGCCTCAGAAATTCCACGGACTCCTCCGACCTGCTCCTCTCCTGCTCCTGTTTCCATGCGGCTCGTCCTTTTCACTGGATGTTGTTTGAGGGGTTGCTATGGGGACCAGCGGCTTGGCTGCGGCGCGCCATGTTCCCCCTGGGAGAAAAGCCCACTGACCGTGTATGTGCTGCTTCTCAGACACGCAGTTGCTAGGAGATGATAAGGCAAGCTGGAAATGATGGAGGAGATACGGACACACGACATCCTTGTGTGCACACGCAGCACGGTCTCAGATGCAGATGAGCATTTTGGAGAGCGGTTTGTTAACTGCTGGCATGTGACTCTTGTGAACTCGGAATTCTTTAGGGTCAAACTTGCATTGATATGTGTTTGTTTCTTCTTGTCAGCTTAGAGCAAAGTGCGAATTCCAGAGTCAAAGGAGAAATGTTTATATATATATATATATATATATATATATATATATATATATATATATATATATATATATATATATATATAAAATTAATGACGCTGTTCCGATTTTTCACTCCCTGTGAGCTCACACTTCTACCACACTTCAGCCAATGGATTTTACATAAACCAAATGAATACAGAGCACATTAGAAAGCCATAATGTGCAGTAAACTATGTGAGTATATAAACCGTCATATATCAGATAACCATGTCTCAGTGGAATGCGAGGGCGGAAAAACTCCAGAGGAAATGCCTGAGAACCTTTCCCAGAGATGTCCCTTTGAATGTTGTAAAACACTAATTTACAACTTTGATATGTTGGGCTGCAGTAGCCCCCAAAACGAGGCATTTTTGTCACATTATGCTTCCAAGAGAGTCTTAGATCGAGGGCAAAAGATCATCATCACTGAATGAAACAACTCAGCGCTGAGGGTTCAATTTTTCATGCTTTGTGCGATTAAAAATGTATACAGGATTTCACTTTAGGCCACAGAAATGTTCTCATGCTCACAAAAATGCCTTCTAAATAGATCACCATCTGTTTAAAGGCCCCATGCTGCAGTCTGGTTCATATTTATCAATAATTACTTCCTCATTTGCATGGTGTTACATAATTCACCTCATGTTTGGTTTCACACAAGACTGCAGTTTCAAATTGTCTAAAGATTTGGTCAAACACATCAATATCCAACCCTTAATCTAAAAAAAAAAAAAACACACACACACAATCCGAAGTTTTTTGTCATGACGACCTGGTAAATGAGTCATTCAAACTTGGATTTAAAGGCGATGCTAACTCATCATGTAAAAATATTCAGTTATACAAGTGAGATCAGAAAATATCTCGTCCCACTTGATTTGCGTTCTGTATCCCAGGTTAGTCGGATTGGATGATATTTTTGCAATGTAGGTTCCCAGCCTCCGAGGAAATCTCACTTTCATTCAGCATCTTTTCTAGCTGATCTGAATGAAAACAGCATCTCTCTTTCTTTTGTGAATCAAGCAGACACACGTGTACTGTGAGTTAACTTGCTCTGCTCTCTGGGGAGGGGACCTGATTTTAAAATACGACCGGCTGCAAAAAACAAAATGCATTTCATTTAACTGTTCACTGGAATCGCTTGTATTTTCAGCATAATGAATTAGAAATTAAAAGTGTAAAATTAGAAAGTAGTCCCAGAAGAGTTTTTCACAGCCCGGAGAAAATGTATGACGGCTATAGGATTTCTGTTGGTGACCTACTTTAATAGAGGCCAAATTTAGAGTGGAATATGAAGGAATTATGTCTCAGATCTACTGTGACTTCAGAAGGAAGACTAGTCCCACATCATAATCTGGTATAACACCAGTGAGACATTGTTTAATTACCGTGCACAACAGAGCTGGAGCGAAACTTCAGAAGATTTAAGGCCGGATTTAAAGGCAAGTCTACTAAAGTTTAGAATGGATGTTCTCCACTGCATATTCACCTTTAATTTTTCCAACAAGTTTTTTTTTGTCCTTTAATTTCTATCTCTGTGTTTTATGTTGCATTATAAATTAAATACAGCACTTTGAAATGCCTTTGCGTGTGAAACTAATATACTACACTGATAAAATGCATTGCTGTTGGTCACATCTTACTCATTAGTAAGATGTAAAGCCAGAGACCTATCTGACTGCCGGCCTGTTTCTTTTTCATCTGGGAAAACTAATAAATAAAGCAGAAAAAGAAAAGATAAAGAGTGCCCATTTTATTTCCAAGGTCTGCAGGGCAAACATAGTGGATTTATAGTACAAGTCTGACCCCTGGCATTTCCTGTACCAGGACCCCATCCCCTCAAGTCGTCCCAAGATAAACCGAGTGGTCAATGATCAAAGTAACTTGTTTTTCCTTGCACAAATCTATGTTTTATTTTTCTGTCTAATTTTCTTATGAAATACACTTATATCAGGGAAGGTCGTTCTGCTTGAAGTAGTCACTATAGACATCCATAGTACAATCATATGTAATGAGAGGTCACAAGCTGACTTTTTAAAATTATGGCTAAAAAGGTATCCACTACCTGATGCATGCAGCCTCTTACTCAACCTGTCACCAGTAACTGCACCAGTGTGCCAAGTCATGGCTGGACTTACCAGTCAGGGGACCTCAGCACAACATTTTTTATACACCTCTCATCCCCACTATCCCATCCCCATTATCTGCACAGTGCACACAGACGATATGTGGCAATTTCATTACCCATAATCCAAGCAATACTAACGTACGAGCAATATGTACCATGTGTACACAATACAACAATGGTCTTATGACTACATTTGACAGGGGGGACCTCTACCAAAAAAAAAGACCATTAAGATTCTGCTGGATCAATTTTGAAATAGGCCTTTCTCACAGCAGACATCTGTTTAAGCAGGCTACAGGTGTCACTAATAACATTTCAATGGCCTTATCCTATGTAGGTGTCCCAGTAAGAGTATGAAAGAATAACAGTGTGACAGCGAATCAATACCATTCCTCAAGGAGAAACTAACACTGAAGCACCCGTCATTCATTTGTTTTATTTACAAATGTGCTTTCTCTGCTTAGAGTGTGACATGTCAAAATTTCTAAAGTGACATGTCAAAATTTCTAAAGTGAACGCCTATTTAACAGATGACCAAAACCCACTGACCTCGGGCCTTCAGGCCATTTGGGGCCATTTAGGGAAGTCTGGCATTCGCCTGTTGGCCAAATTAGTAATCCAAGTCATATAAGAAGGGTTACAGCATTAGGAAACTGTTGTTTCAGCAAAGTATCCTGAAGGGGCCCTCCAGGAATTTGGTATTGTTGATTATTAAAAAAAAAAAAGAAGAAGAAAAAAGACAGGAAAAACAAACAAAATGAGGCAGTGAGGGCCAAGATATAAAGCTATAAAAGCTACAAAAACAGTGTATCTTACCATTTCCACAGGCCTAATGTGACTTAATAACATCTTTTATGAGACCTCTTCTACCTCCTCAATGCCAGTTCTTCTCAAACACCACACTTCTAGTTTATAATATAGTTCTCTGTTTTAAGTCTCAAGCCTGAGCTGTGAGATAACTGTGATGACATCACCATTTACTCCCGTTAGAGCCAGAAAAAAAAGACATCTTGTTTTGCAGGCTGAATAGCGGTCCTATACCTGACAACTTAAAGGAATAGTTCAGCCAAAAATTCAGTCATCATCTACGCACCACGGAAAGTCAGGTGCAGCTTCATTGGAAGCCCCAAGATTCCAAGTTGAATTGAAAATATGTTATTTATTTTTATTTGCGTTTAAATCTTAAATGCAGCCACCAAGCTAAAGGCATTAGCCACACCAAGTCTGGATACAAAGCCCAACTGGAAGCCCAGGGTACAAATAACATCTTTTAGAAGTAATTTGGCATCTTGGGGTTTACAGAGACTTGGATTTCAATGGATGAGCTGGAGAGAGACATTTTATGTTTTTTGTGCAAGCTAACACCTTTGGCTTAGCAACTCTAGTTCAGATTTTTGCCCAAAAAGGGTGTAAATATTTTTTTTTTCAAATTAAATTGGGATCTCCCAGTTTACAGTGGCTTGGATTATGCCAGATGAGCTGTGTGAATCCATTTTCTGTTTTTGTTTGTTGGTTTGTTTTTTTCTTTAAAACAAGTCCCCATCTACTTCATTTGTTTAGGAGACTGCTATGAAACTCAATATCATCGAACTGCAGCTCCGGAGAACCTCAGCAGTTTTAGACATACGCATGCGCAAGTTCCATACCCACCGTTTTAGACGTACGCATGCGCGAGTTGAAACTGAACCTTTAAGATTGTGTACTGTGTTGCCTCGATACGAAAGAGCAATGCGGCGCACATGCTATGGACGGATGCCTATTTTTATATTTTTGTTTATGTATGATAAAATAGTAGCTGTACAACTGGGCATAGTAAGTTAATGTTTATGTTAGTAATAAACGTCAAGCATTGTGGAAACCCCAGTACGAGTGTGGCGGTACAAACTACCTCAACCAAAAAACACACAGCCAAACTTTTCCACACTGCCTTTATGGAGTTCATCAATATGTCCTATAGCTGGTTGTTAAGTGTTGTGCGTACGTCTAAAGAGGTGGCAGTCGCACATGCATACATCTAAAACGGCTGCGTCTAGAACTGCGGGGACGGGGCCTTCGTGCGCTCTGGTTTCTTAAGTTAGACCCTTCTCGTGAAACTGCTGGGAAGCTCCAGAAATGTTTTGAGGACTACGAAACTTCACCGGAAGTTCCATTGGCATCATGGTGAGTTGATGAGTGAATTTTAATTTTGGGGTGAACTTCTCCTTTAATGTGTAAACTCAGCGAGGGCCTCTCTAACGTGAAGGTATGCTAATAGTGTAAGTGCAAGTAAAGGTCGGTTTCCATGTCTGCCGTTAAACTTTCCAGTCTTGGTTGCAACACATGCGCAGTGTAGTCTCCTGGGCTGTTATTTCAGTCAAGGTGCGGACTTCTGCCCATGCAGATTGTCTAGGTGAGCTCTGATGTACAGTAAGCTCTTTCCCACGCCTTTCTTCCACAACCCCTCGTGTCTGTGGAGAAAGAGGGGTGGGGAGAGGGAGGAGGGGAGCGTCGTGGTGGGTTACAGTCCTGGAATGTGCGCGCGCTCCCGACTCCCAGTGTTCCCGTCGGTCGCTGCGCGCAGCACAGACCGACTCGGGTGCGCGCGCAGCCCGCGACAGGTCTGGAAGTGCAAGGAGGAGGCAGGACAACGCTGCCGGAGCGGGGAATGATGGCGGTGAGCACGAAGAAGGGACAAGTTTGACTACTACAAAAACTAGGGGAATTGTGGGCGAGATTTCGGCGCCTAACACGATGAAGCAAGCAAGAGGTGAGGAGCCTATGAAGTTATTTACCTTTTTCTGCGGGTTCTGCGTGCAGATTCAGGGGTAACGTTTTCCACAGCTCGTACTTGAAAAGCCACAATGAATTGTTCAGACCGAGGACCGACGTTCGGGTTGTATTGAACTGTTGGCCCAGTGAGTTTAACTTCGTTCCGCCTCTTTTTTTGTCCCCCTACAATGTAACGTTAGATAAAAAGCTGCCAGTCTTTAACCGGTTGAGATAAGTACATTAAAAGTTGAGAGCTGGTTAAAGTTACCTTCGTGGTTCGGAGTTTTGGTTGAACTAGCAAGCTAACTCCGCCGAACGTTAACACCTCAGCGTTCTAAAAGTCAGCCGACGTTTTAAAAGTGAGCCAACGCTCCAACATGCTCTCACTTACCTTTTAGCTTTCACGCATTTTTGCACGTATTAACTCATTTGAAATAACTTAACGTCAGGCACTGTGAGATAATCGTATCCGGTCTCTGTATTAACCAATTTTTTACTGTCCGTTTCTCCCTTTAGATGACTTCCCTGCGAGTGTTTAGTTGAGGCGACAGTGCTCAGAAGAAGCCCCGCCGGACCCATGGGCACCGCTTGCGTGAAGTAGAAAGAAAATAGTTCACCAAGAAGCGGCAGCACTCTCTTCAACACCGGCTTTTTTTTAATTGGGCTGCAGTCACAAACAAACACCAAAATGATCAAAGCGGAAAGCAAAGGAGGCGAGAGGACCCTGAGGAGCGCGTCCCCTCACAGAAATGCATACAAGTCTGACTTCCACGCCATTAAGTGCTCCTTTGATGGGCCAAAATCCGAGGGCGCCGCCAAATCATATGCTAATGGATCCAGTGACACCCGGGAGGACTCGAGGGGAAGGCCTTTTGGCACCAGAGTCAATAAGATAAAGAACATATTCCTACAGATGGATGGTCAGCAACAGGAAATCCAAGAGGGGAAAGTGGCTGTAAAGCCAGATGTGCCCCAGGTGTCCCCAACAAAGGCGCAGTTCCAAGTCGGCACCCACAGAGCAACAAGCCCAGAATCACAGAATTTAGATAAAACACCCAAGGGGGAAGATGTTGAGATTGACAAAGTGGCTTTGGCAGAGAAGTTTTCAGTGACCAGAAAACTCTTTGAACGAGGCATCAAAGAGCAGCCTGCAGCTGAAAAGCAGTCTCCGAACAGAGTAGTAACTCGTTTGTCCCTTGGCAGTGCCTCTGATGAAGGCAAAAGCACAAGGCGAGTCTCTGGATCTTCTGAGACCACTATCAAGTCAGAGCAAACTCCTACACCAACATTAGAATGTCGATCGGATGAGAAGGCTGATGGTGAGAAAAGGCATTCATCTAGAGTTTCACTAAATGCAGGACCCATGTCTAAAAGGTTGGGGAATTATATGACAGAGAATGACTCAGAAGACAACAGCACAGCTGCTGCAAAAGGAGAAGTGGTGCCTGCTAAACAACACAGTATCACTGAAGACTTACTGCCTACCTCTCCAACTAGGGACAGCTTACACAAATCTACTACCCCTGTTAAAGAAGCCACTAACTCTACACCTGTGACCACTAACAAAAATGCATCCCAGACAGCATCTGTCATTAACAAACCAGCGTCCTTGGCATCTAAACCCACATTCCCAGTTACAAATGCAGCGTACAAATCTGTTTCTCCAACAACTGATGCCACTCATAAACTCGTCTCACCAGAGCAAACAAGCCCAGTCAGCCAAGGCTACAAACGCACCTCATTATCCGGTGATGGATTTAGTAGGGCATCTGTTGGTGGGGATGAAGGCAAGCCACATAGTCCAACCCCAAGGGATGTGAAGCAGCCTCCTCCATCAGCTGGTGGATTTCAGAGCAGGGCTAAATACCCTGAAAAGGCCAGGAGTCCTGACAGTGTGGTACAAAGTCCAACCATGGACAAGCCACCCAGCCAGACCTCCTCACTGGACTCCAGGGGGGTGGGCATGGTACGAGCAGAACTGGTAGTGGTTCAGAATGAGTCATCAGAGAGCGAGGAGAATGAGGATGAGAATGTTGAGGATAATGTGTTTGAGAAGCTGAAGGTGCAAAGTTCCAAAGATCTAACTACAGAACTAAAAAGAACCTTTCTACCAGAAAAGCTGAACTGTAACCCAGCTCATCATGTCGCAAAAGATGCACAAAGGATAGCAGAGACTCTGGGTGAAGGTAGAGTCTTGGAAGACAATGATCAATTTGGAGTAAAAGAGGCAAAAGGGGGAGAGAGTTTAGTTAGTCAAGATGGTGACACTAATCGTGAGGAAGATGATGAGGCAGTGGAGGAGGAGAGTGAGCTGGAGGAGCAGGTGGGCCAGGGCATCCTGGATGGAGCCTCACCAGTAATTTATGGTATTGAGAACGCAGCATTTGTGGATGACAGAGATGTAGACCAGGTCCTCAGGGAAGAGGAGGAGGAAGAGGTGGAGGAGGAGGAAGAAGTAGAAGAGGAGGAGGAAGATCAAATGTATAGAGAGTATGATGACTGTTACGAGGCCCCTGGTCTTTCGGATGAGGAGGAGCCTCCCCTAAAGAGAAAAATCAAGTTCTCCACAGACCCCATTCTGGTAAGTGTTTAATGATGTACTGTTAACACTTGAATTATTGCCACTGAACTCAAGCACTTAAAAACATATAGCACAGGCCCGTCATTATAAACCACCGCCTCACTGAGTCAGCAACTGTTTCTGACCACAGTGTTTCCCTGCAGACATGACACAAATTAGTGGAGGCTGAGAATGAATGCTTCTTTCTGGCATTTTACGTCACAGCTGTTGCACTGTATCATCAGACAAGATTATCACAGCTCTGAAAATCTAAACTATGGTTTATTAATCTCAGTGAACAGTGTGGCAGGTGGTTTGACACACTCATCTCCTGGTGCATTAACCCTGCAAGAGATAAGAGAGGGGAGAATGTTGGGGACGTGAGGAAGCAATATTGTCTGTGATATTTCTGGAAATATTGTTGACATTGCATAAGATTTTGTGAAAGCAGGAGAACAGTTGAACCATGGCAGCGGTGAGGTGGAGACTTGTGGAAGACTTTACAGTAAAAAAAAAAAAAAAATCATGGGCACCCCTGAGTCACTGCGCTGCATGGGTATTTTTGCTCATTTAGAGTGGTTCCCCTCCGTACATGACTCATGTGTTACACTCATGAGGGAATTTTCACTTCTAACATGGGTATGGGTAATTCTATATGATCTCTTATACAGACCATGGCGAAGTTATCTTATTACTAATTTTAACATTTAGTTGATAAGGATGTGAATGTTTTGTCAGAAACAGAGATGCACAGTTTTTTTTCTTATGATTGGCTCGTGTTGTTGGTTGTAGTGGTTGGTATAGAGTTACAACATGTCCTCATTAGGATAGAAGTATTTGAAGTTCTGGGTTTCTAAATCTGGGAGATTGACGGAATGACTAATATCAGAATATGTTTTACTTAGACAACTGTTAAACAGTAGTAATGTACATAGATGTACATGTTTCATACACAGTCTAAACATAGCTAGGCTTGTTCCAAATGGTCTGTAAATTATTACCATCACCACAATGAATGATTTCATTCTTCCTTGAACAGTCAACAAATTGAGAAAATTCCTGTAGTCTCATATCATGATATCCCCGCTACATGTTCTTCAAGCTTCATATTTTTGCTCTCCAAGATGATTTTTCTGCTGTTGTAATATCTTTTTTGCAGGATGGCACGCATCATTACTGGTGGATGTTTAAGGTCTCATTCAGACTAAATCAGCTGTTATGATGAATACTACAGCACATCATTCATTAACTGCATTCGGGACATTAAGTCGTTTCTGTTATGTTGTCTGGTGCATCAGGCAGCATTATGCTGTGAGGAGATCTAAAAACTTGAGTTGTTGCTCTTAAGCTGGGACCAAGATTTAGGGCACTGTTGAAACAGAACCAGTTGTGTCTGCTCAAACCGACAGGCAGCCCTGCTCTAATCTCCACAACACCTGGTTTGATATGAAGGGGTGTGGTGAAAACAGAGGTGATATCTTCTGCCATAGATATGGCACCATCACCATATCTACACAATATTTTTCTAAAGTGGGGAAAAACAAACCACTCTAGTGCATTCCACAGAGTTTGTGAACAGCTCAGTGTTTATCCAGGCCTTCAAATGCACTGTTATCTCAGGGTGGGGATCCCCCTCCATCCCAGTCATCCTGGCAGGGGGTCCTGGGAGAGGGGACCAGAAGCTGACCTGGAGTGGAGGGGGACACAAACAACAGTGTGCCTCCTCCACCCAAAGTGGAACTATGACAGAGATAAACACAGCTTTGTAGTTCACAACAATATGTTATACTGCCTCCTCTGTGTAGCAGTTCACACACTGCTTACATTAACTGTAAAAAGGAAATATTATGCAAAAGACAAATGGCTGACACATGGTTGTTGATATGTGAGATTGTATCAGAGAGCTAACTGAAAGAAAAAAGGCGGTGTCCAAATTTTTCATACAGCCTACAATTATAATAATTATTATAATGTGCAGTGCAAGTATGGCAAGTCAATATGTGAAAGGTTTGCATACAGCAAAGACATGAATGAAGCTGATGGATCTCATGTGTGAGTTATTATCAATAAATCAGTCAATAATTTCTTCTTGTCAGCGGTGTGATTTGGAAGGTTTTTTGTTTTTTGTTTATCTCTGAATTAGATCTAAACATGAGGGTGAGAAAGTAAATTAGTACATTTTGAATGTCTGGAAATACACTCCCGCACACTATCCACTTCACTTGCGATTAAGTTTGACAGCAACATTTTGGTACTTAGACCTTCATCAGGTTATCTTAAATGACATACATTTTGGATGTAAAATTAAATTCAGTGTTAAATTACATGGACAAGATGATATAGTATTCAATAACATTTTTAATACCAGTTGCATAATCTTCAAAGAATTCAGGCACAGCTTTTGAACCCTTTTTATCCTACCCACGTGGTTGCTGTAAGAGCACCTATAAAGATTTGCATATACGCAAAATGTTACTTGTGTCATTAAGTCCAAAAATGTTCCAAGCAATCTTTTCAGTTTCCATCTAGCTTATTTATATAATTGCATGAATGGTTGCATGCAATGGACAGGCTGGGAAGAACACAGAGAAAGTTGTCAAAACAGTGACATGCACCTGGATTAAAGCCAAGGTTCAAGGTTACATGGTATGCTGGCAAATTAAGTCACACAAATGTCCCTCAGCCAACCTTTTCTACCTGTGTGCAGGCCAACAAAAGCTTTACGTTAGCGCTGCATCATTCTTAACAGTCTGTTAGTCAGAGCTGGCACTGGGATCGAGCACACTTGAGTGGAAGCTAACTAGGAGAGAGGAAGTGCTTTGTGCTTCTGCTCACAACGGGATTAGGTCCTCACGTAACCCAAGTCAGATTGACAGAGGAGGTGTCCTGTGTGGAAGAAAGGTCGTCTTTGTGAATTGAAGTAGACGTCCAGTTTCAGTGTCTATCACCCTAATCAGGGCTGAAAAACAAACTTTGTTAAAGAGGGCTTTCTGAGGCTGTTAGGAGGATTAGTTCACCTTGATTTGATAATTTCTAAAGTGAGAGTCTTCATGTTCAGGCAAAATGTGGATTTTTATGTAATTAATGCATTTAATATACTTGGAGGTTGTAGTTATGTGTAGTTGCCTTTTGATGAAAACACTTGTAATGTGTAATATTAGAAAGAAATTTTGTGAGAAGACTGTTCTGCAAACTATGTAGTAACAGAGTCACACTTTAGTAGGGCATTGAAATGCTGCATTCCCATTGCTGCTGTGTCAGTATATAAGTTTGCTACACCCCCTGGCTGCAGGAGCAGTATGAATATTGCACCACTGCTTTAAATTATATCTTTGTTTTTAGTGAGAATGTTCTTTGCTCCGTAACTGCAACTGCAAAGCAGCCTGTAATATTATATCTGTGTCAAGGCATGTTCTTTTATAAATAAACGCTTTTAAACTACAGATCACTTTTGTTTAGCCATTCACAGCTTTGAATTGGCTTTCTCTCTGAACCCTATAATTTGGCAAAAAGCTGAGAATTATTCAATGATCAACACTCTCTGCTGTAGGTGTCTGTAATCAGCTTGGGGACAAAGACTGCAGTTCTTTTCCAGTTAGTAGTGTGGTGTCTCCACACACGTTTTGAGTCATGTTGCACATAAGGACATTTGGAACAAGAGTAAAAAAGCAGTTAACCTTAACAGAAAAGAAAATGTCTGGAACCAGGAGCTGCACCTGCTGCTTTGCCCCACCCCCTAGAATCACAGGAAGTACCACCGGCAGTTATTGGTCAATGAACACCTTGTGCCTTCTCAAACACACAGGGCGTGGTGAAGGATTGTGGAGTGCACTGTAACTGAAAGAAGTCAGTGGTATTTTTCTTTGTTTGCACTGTCGGTAGTTACACTGTCTACATCGGCCAATGTTCAAGCATACATGCCATTCTTTTAGATTGGCTTCACATATGCCTTCAGTGAAACTTTGTGTGGTCTACGCAGACGTCACCTCTTTTATCTTGTTACCCACTCATTTTAACGACAACAGGTGACCCAGGTTTGGAGGAAGCTTGTCATTAATTATGTAGCCTTGAACTTTCAAAAACCAACACTGTACTGAATGACATTGCAACAATCAGGTGCACTTACAAGCTTGTATGTAACAACAGCATTTGTAGGCCTTCATTAAATGATGAAATGTTTCTCTCTCTGTGTTTCTCTGCAGAGCATGTGTCAGTGGACAGGAGGGTAGAGTGAGGGCAGGTTGTCCACTAGTTAATCACTTGCAGAAATAGAAGAGTAAAATGCTAAAATAAGTCACCAAATATACTTGGCCTGCCATAGATATACCTTGGCAGCCCACCCACGTAAAGTCTAGGTATGGGAAACACCGGATAATGTAAATTACTGACATTGTAAGGTGTTTTTTGCAACTAAAAATTCTGAGCACTGCATAATTATAAATGTTATATTACCACGAGTGGAGAACAGCCTCTGATGCAGTGTTAGTAGCAGCAAAACCATTGTGATGGAAAATGCTGGACGGATGAATGTCTTTTGAAATTAAACATTTGTGGATGGAGTTACTTTCTCCACCTGTATGGAGATGTACATTGTGAGATAACACTAGCCTGTGCATGCTGTCTGTGCTCTGCACCGTCCCTTGTATTATACTGAATTTAGCTATTTGTAAATGGATTCAGAATCGAAGAGGGCAGGAATTGTTATAAATCTTCTTGTGATCACAGCAGGGCAGTTCTTTTTGTGTTTCATGATTCGTGAAAAGCAAGACGGGCACACTCCATATTTTGACTCTGGCCAACCTTTCCCATAGTGTTGTGCTTTCCATTTCCTAAATGAGATGAGTCTTCTGCTGACCAGAGGAATGTGTCTGACTAGACTCCACCCTCATCAAACAGGCAGACAGGCCCTCCCCTTGTCGGCTCTGAGTTCCCTCCAGACACCTGGGCAAGTGGGTGACTATCCGACAGAATGGGACAGAATACCAATGCAGTCAGCTCAATGCTGTTCATTAAACAAGTTGGCATGGGATGAGTCTTGGGCTGATTGCGATTGCCTTGAACACTATCATTATGTTATTACAAACAAACACATTAGTGGGCACTATCTGTTTTCCCTGAAAGTCAACATTAATGGTGTGTTAAAGATTTCATCTCCTCTCACAAGACAAAAGTAGCTTTTGTGGGCCATTTATAAACAAACCTGTTCAACCTGTTCATGCTCGCAGTCCTTTGGAAATCTGATGCCATTATGGCGCTCTATTCTTCTCAGACTCCACCTCCTCTTGCTGTAGGTCACCTATAAACACTTACACCATAAACATTGTTGTTTAGGTTACAGTCAAAGTGTTAATAATACATAGGGCACACATACAGGAAGTACTAGATATATATTTAGATCTTGTTCATGGTGTGTTTACACAGGGTCTAAAAACTGGGCCCCATGCCTTCTTCCATAATTACTCCATGATCTGCGCCAGCCTGCCACCCCTGCCCCAACTCGCTCTCACAGCGTGTTTTGATTTGTTTTCTTTTTGTAGGCCTGCTTACTTTACAAGCTCCCCCGATCCAGTGGTCAGCCCTCGTTTTGCACTGGCAAGAGATTTCTCTGGTTTGCTTTTCCTCGCAGCTGCTGACTCATTTCCCACATTGGTATTCTGTTGTGGGGAGGGGAATGAGAGAACGATGGGAAGGATTTCAGTTTGGGTGTGGGCATGGGTGTACATCTGTGCGTGTGAGCACACGTAGAGAGGGTAGACCACTGCAGTTGTCAAAGATGGATGGAAAGCCCACACAAAGTGCTGGAAGCTAGAGTTTGGAGGAAATTTGAAGATGGTATTGCAGTCGTTTGACCCACATCACAACCTCAGTGACCGCAGAAATAAGAAGAAATTTGCAGAAAAAGATGATGTTCGTTTGCTCTATAAACTTTGTAGTTCTTCCTTGGTCTCTGGAGTCTTTATGTCTGATCAGAATGTTTTAGTTTTAGCCGATGGTGGACTGGACATTTGCTGAACAGTAAAGTAAACTGGCTATTATTTCTGATAACTGGAAAAACTGATAATTGTGAACTTGTTGTATGGCTGTTTGTAAGGGAGAGGCTAATAAAGAGATTGATTTCTGTCTTTCTTGCAAAGAAAACAGTGACTGAGTGATTAGGTTTCAGCAAAGAACGGAACATTGTTTGAAAAAGGCCTGGGAGTCCATGGCAACGGGAAATGGAGTTGAGACAGGAGAGGTAGAGAAGAGAAGCTAATCTGAGCTGCTGCTGCCAAGGTTGCAGTGGTACTTGCTATATTCTATTAGCCTACATTTTCTATGTTAATTACTAAAGTCTCCAAAGTCTAAACTAAAAAGCATCTTTCATCCATAATGAAATTTCTGTCTGCTCTAGATCTGGGAATCCATTTTTAACTGTTTAAATTAGAAGTTGATGAGCTTTGTCAGACCTATTTATAGAAGTGCTTTCAAGCTTTTTATTTGGAGACGAGCAAAACTGTGTTGAGTAGCTAGTTAATTTTCAGTGGTGATATTCTTCACTGCTATGTGCAGGGGTGTTGTATGATAGATAATGCATTTATCTGCCACTGGAAAAAGTGCAAAATATGGTTCATAGATAATACTCTTATGGCATTAGGTTTAAATGAAAAGAGGAGGAGGAGAATTTGGAAGGAATAGGACTCACTTGGGTTGATGGAGGGTCGAGGCCCCATGAATAGCATTCCTGTCTGTATGACAGGGCTGCAGTAGTGTGCATAATCTCCAAGTTTCTAGTTTTCTTTTATTTAGTTTGGGAAGCTACAGAAGAGAAATACCTGTACCAAACCAATACATGCTCCTTGTTTCCAAGATAACGCAATGCATTTCCACTTGGATGAATGTGTGAGAAAATCAGCGGGATGTTGTTAACCAGAAATATTCATAGTAATTCACTTTGATGAATTGAACAGCAAGCTCAGTGAGTTATGTTGGAAGCCTACTATCTGCACTGTTTTGGACTGCATCCAAAGGCTACATAGTGAGGAGACAGAAAGACAGAAGGGTAGGAGGGAATTGTTTGTGGTTGATTCTTCAAGTCTTGACAGGCTGCGGGATCTAGATCTTAGACTCTGTTGCCCAGAATGGAAATGTTTACTTAATTACATCATACATCCTCATGGCAAATGTTGCAATCAATCCTATAAGCCAGTCGCCCTACTCCTAGTTTTTATATCTCATCCCTTGATGTTTGCCTCAACCTGGGTTGCACACTTGGGATCATGGGAGCAGTTTCTTAGCATAGATGTGTCTCATAGTGTCTCTCAGGTATCTAAGGTTGCTACACACACCACATGACAACTCAGTGTTTGAGAATGAGCCCATTTGTGTGTGTTTTGGTGTTAAGTGAGACTATACAGCTGTACATGCAGCCCTTTGATGCACACTATAGTTAGCTCTAACAACATGTTTGTTAAATCATTTGAGCACCTTTGATACACAAGATAGAATTGCAGAATTGTATCACGGAGAAATACAGCAAAATAAAGGACCATGGAAAAACATAGACTAAAAATCAAAGTTAGTGAATGTGTCACTGTTAAAAGAAAATCGGTTTTCAGGCAGATTCTCTGACGGAAAAATACATTAGAAAATTGTCAAACCCCTGCCACCAGATAAAATGACTGAAATAGATTGCCTCTTTCTTGAGGCTCACAGGTGATCTTGTCTAGCAATGAGCATTTGCACGTTATAACCTGAATCCTGCTCTTCCAAGAACCAGCTCAGTGACGTGATGTGAAATTCTCGCCAAAATGCAACCTAGGCTTTTTTGTGAATGTATATGAGTCAGACCATGTTGTAAAAACATAATTACGATGACTTTTAAGAGTTACTGTATTTTCGTTTTCGGGTCAAACTCATTTTAAATGGGAGTGCTTGGGCCTATTCTTAAAACATTAAGAAGGCTTGACACAACATGAAACTTTGCTCGTAGTATCACCAGGGTCTCTATACATGAACTCGAGCATTGAGAACATTGTACATTGTACCGACATTGTACACAGAGTTTACTGAAAAGAAAAAGTTTTTGGACAACTCACATTAGCAGATGTTTCTTCTGCTTGCTGCCATCCTGCCAGCGAGAAGTGTTGATTTCGGAATGCAATGTAACATGGACAAGAGTTAAGATGGGCTGCTCCTAAAGCTTAGTTCCATATAAATCCATGGATAATTCATTGTTTTGTCATTAGCGAAAAACAATATTGACCCTGAAGTTGAAAAAGGAGCCTTATATAAGAAACAATGCCAAAACCAAAAGCCGGACATGAGATATCGCACGGATAGTTGTTGCCGGAAGACAGTAGCGGTCCTTAACTCTCCTCCAGGTTACGTCGCATTTGGAGAGCGATACTTCTCGGCGGCTAGCGTAACAAGCTACTGCTAAGGTGAGTTGTTCAGAAACTTTCTTTTTAGCAAACTCTTTGTACACAATGTTCTCAATGCTCGTGTTCATGTGTAGAGACCCTGGTGATAGTACGAGCAAAGTTTCATGTTGTGTCGAGCCTTCTTACTGTTTTAAAACTAGTGATTTTGATGCTCTCGCTAAAGTGCCCCAAGCACTCACTGTCGTAATTATGCTTTTACACAAAGGTTTGACTCATATACATTTGCCAAGAAAAGGTGCATTTTGGTGAGAGTTTTGCTTTAATGTGATAACTTTGTGCCCAGAGAATACATTTGAATAATGACATCTATAAATTCAAGAGAGAGTTCACTGACCTGATTCCCAGGGGTACTGTTCATAATCCTTGGACAGGATCACTTCAAACTATCTTTTAAATGTTTTTTTAACAAAAGAAGTTCAGCAATAGGAGGACAACTTCATTCTTCCTCTGTGTTCATGTTCTCCCTGCTTTCCTCTGTTTATTTTCCAAGCTGCAACTGTTCTGTTTTGCTCTGTGTAAATAGTGAGCCTGCTCTGTAGTAGAGGTGTGGAAATTTCTCAATTAAAAGTGCATCGTGATGCAGATGTGGATGATTCTTCATCGATGCAGAGACATAGCATAATCAAGAGTCTGCAGCTTATAATTGTTGATTGTCTGGCATCAGCTGGACAATAAAAGTACGTTGATCCCATGCTTTGAATTGTGGGATGACATTAAGCTAACTTTACTTATGTAGGAGGTATGTTTTTTAAACGGACGTATCGGGGCACATCTGGATTTTATGAACTTGCTGGGAAGCTCTAACTGGACAAGACCCACCCTGAGCGTGACTTATGCCTCACAGCAATTACTTAACATGTTAGCCATTTCCACCTGAAGCTAATGTCTGCACCCATAAATGATAACTTGTTTAACAACAAGTGTAGCTAATCAGCCAAGACCAAGGCACTGTCAACTTTGCCACCCAACTCTGAGAGAGGTGTGTGCAGCAGAGTCAATAAATACCGTATCTTAAAGCTTCTATTGGAAAACAATATTACTGTACATTACAACAAATGTGCAAGGCATTGCTGATGGATTAATACTTTGGTTTTGTAATGTTAATGTATTGAAAAGATACAGCTTTTATTTTGTACGGTGCTATGGTCTGATTATTGAAAGACTTTATGAATAAAAGGGGAGTTTGAATAATGAAAAAGTAGCCATGTGCAGTAATAAAGATCACTGAGGATGCCATACACTGAGATGCATCAAGATGCATGGAGAATTGTGAGGCCAATGAAGACTCGCACCTCCACTCCTTAGTAAAACTACAGTTACCATCTCTAATGAACAGTGGAGCCAAATTATCAGTGTGCTTCTTACCAACTCAGTCATAGGCACCTGTAGAGTGCACATTTGACACTCATGCCAGCACCCTGCCAACATCACCACCAATATCACAGAGACTCCACCCAGATTAAGACTAGTGATGACCAAGAAGGGGTTTTATGTTACCGACCTACTGTTGGGTTCATCCCCATAATCGGGCATTAGGCCCAGATGGAGTCTGGTAAATTCTAATCTACTTTTGTCTCAACAGTGTTTGATATCTGTAATCTAGTCTCTCATAATTGAGCTCACTCTCACATTACTTTGTAATTGTTTCTCAAAAATACTTAAAGATTTAAAGCTTTAAAGTTTAAGATTTTAAGTGTTAAAATATGAAAATTGTTCTGTTCATTTCTTTATGTTAACTTAGAAAGTGCTCTGTGTTGGACTTAATCAGTATTGAAAATAATTGTTTGTTGTGGCAATAAATTAACTTTATTGTTATTGTACATTGTAGTAACTGAGTTACAACAGATGTGAGTGTATTTCAGAGTGTTTTTAAAAAACCCATTCTACTTAGTAGCATCAGTGGCATTTATAGTGAATAGCACAAAGTGTTGTCATTCATAATAACCCTTAATACTGGAGTTGAGAACTGAGTAATGCTCATTAACTGGAGGTTAAGGGATTGGGTTACTTTTTGTATTTCTCTTTTTTTTTTTTTTTTTCTTTCTGTTGTGCCGATGATAACACTTGTCGTCTGCCTCTGAACATTGATCTTTGCTACATTCACTGCTTAGCTCTCCCCAGCTGTGCCCTACTTTCCACACTGCTCATGTTCTGCTTTATAATTCCAACCAGAAAACAGCCTCTGGGACACATCCAGTGCTTTGCAAGGCCTGCCTGCAAAGTTCACAACTTCATAAAACTCTGATGAAAGACCTCATGTGCATGTCTGGGGAAATGCATTGTTTGCTTCAGTGTTGTTGACACTTGATTTACATCTGTGATATAAATGCATAAAGAAAACCTGCAAGAGTTAATGATGTAGTGTGTGCAGTTAGATAACCCCAGGTTCAGACACGATTGTGAGAACAGTGGCCAGAGATGATAAACAAAGAAGTGAATTCAATGTTAGTGGTCCAAATGATCATCAAAGGGCTCTGCTGTCCCTCAGCAGCTGTTACAGTGTGCTCCAGTAGTGCACTGGTGCCATAATTTCCAGAGTTATGGTCCAAAGTATGAGAGTATTTCTCCCTCGCTATGCAATTTATCTCAGATGAAGAATGCGTCCTTGTTCAGTCTGGCAATATAAATAAGAATAATTGAGAAGTGAACATAATATGCCTGTGTCTGAGTAGATCCCAAAGATACCCCTCAACATAAATCAGTCTGATGGTTTAATACTAGATCAGGACAATAGAAGCTGGTGTACTGAAGCTACGCCTTTGTTATTTTAACAACATAGGTCTTCAGTACCTTCTCCAATGAGGATTATGATCGGCGCAACGATGATGTGGATCCAGTTGCAGCATCTGCAGAGTATGAGCTGGAGAAGAGAGTAGAGAAGATGGATGTGTTCCCTGTGGAGATTGAGAAAGGTAAGTTTAGTAACAGCGGAGGTCAATTTCAGGGAGAAACATTTATCTACATCCCCACAAAGATGAGGAGTAATGCCTTCTAATTGTGTATTTGAACAATTTGTGTGCCGATTGTAAATCAGTAATATTTAGGTTGACAAATGCCATTAGATGATAAAGTCTTGTTAACTTGACAGCAGTTTCTTTCCACAACTCACACAGTTACTGATCATAATTTATTACTAAATCATTATTGAGATTCAGGGCATAAACTTGTGAAATTGAGCCTATTTGCAGTTCTTTCTAACCACCCTTGAAAAATCTCTGCGTTCAGGAGACAATGGACTTGGCATCAGTATCATAGGAATGGGAGTGGGGGCTGACCAGGGTCTGGAGAAGCTTGGCATTTTTGTGAAAACTATAACAGAACGAGGAGCAGCTGAGAGCGATGGACGGTAAGCTAAAGCGCGGAAACCTCCTTTTTTGCACAACCCCAGATTTAAGTCTCATTACAGAACAATCACTTGTTATGTCTTATGTGCAACCGGAAACATGGCACGCACTTGCTGTAAACTACACAACTACAGCCGTTGCTAATGTCGCATTCTAAGAATTTTTCAACCCCCTGGGGCCCAGAGACACACAAGACACAAACAACCAGATTTATTAATAACGTTCCAAGAAAGCTAAAGAAAATAGTCTCACTCTGTCTGTTTCCCAGGCATTTTTAGATTTGTTTTATTGCCAGCTGCACTGAGGCTACTTTTTTCTATTTATTTTAAACACAGTTCTGTAGGCAGTGCATTACTCTATGTGGAAATGCTTGAAAACCTCTTGATGTAATAACTGTCTTCTGTATCTCCAGCATACAGGTGAATGACCAGATAGTGGAGGTGGATGGCATCAGTCTGGTGGGAGTCACCCAACTGTTTGCTGCTACAGTCCTGAAGAACACAAAAGGCACAGTGAGGTCAGCTCAAAGTCCATCTTCCGGACCTCAGAGACCTTTCTTTAGTTTCTGGTCCTAGAACTTTATTGAAAGATCTTGTTAGTGTCAAAAGTAAGCCACTCTGCAACAACTGAGTTTGTACATTTCAGTCCAGGGATGTGTTTTTTTTCTCTTTCTTTTAAGTGAAAGAGGCCACACAAAGTATGACTGCATGTTAATGATTTATCATAGGGGAATGAAACACCCACACATGACCAGCATCAGGCCTAAACTGGATCAGCCGGACAAGATGTGAATTGTTGCATTAAATGGTGTACTAACAAAGTTGCACTCTAAAATCGCAGGTTTCTCATTGGACGGGAGAAGCCAGGGACTCAGAGCGAGGTGGCTCGCCTCATAAGCGAGACACTAGAGCAGGAGAAGAACCAGCAGCAACAGCAACATCACTTGGATGACCACTATGAACACTCTACAGAGGAGGTGAGTCATTAGACAGCTCAGCTGCTGCCTCGTGTCATGTGACTGATGATAGTCATGTAAGGATTGAAATACTTTTTATTGACAATATAACACACTGTTCATTAAAGTGATAGACTTTTGCTGATATGAAGTGTCCATGCTTGTCTGGTTCCACTATGATATAATACCAAGGAGGGTTTACTAAAGCTTCCAGGAATAATCGCTATTCATTACCAAGAAAAAACGCTATTTTACAAATTCTAATTACGATAACCCCACCATGAAATGAACACAACATTAGCCCCCTTTCCACGCCCAGTCCTATCCCACTCAGCTCAAACGGCAGCAGGAGCAGGATGCAGCTGACTGTGAGTAAGCCATGTGTCACCATTCTGCTGTGTTGGAAGGTGTTCATTCGACTGCTGCATGTCTGCCAGAGTTGTGAAATGTTTGCTCTCTGAAGTTCAAGCAGCCACAAGCCCTGTTTTTACGATAGAGCGGCTGGGCAGGGAATATCTGTGGGATTTACTGAACCAGCCAAAGTAAGTGGACACTGTTTTAAGTGTCTCTGTGGTTATGCAACGTGTCTGAATGTATGTGTGTAGGTGTGTTGACAGTCTTTTTGCTCACTGAGAATTTTGATCATGTAAATGTGTTGGATGCACCAGACTTGTATAGACAAACTCCTGCAGTGCCTCCCTCTGAACCAGCCAGCCTACGTTTGGGTTTGGTGATATTACAGTGTTTCCTCCAGACTGTGGTGAACTATGCCCTTGGGAGTGTTGTTGACACAAACTTAAGCATGTTTCCTGGGCATGTAGGGTGTGTTGTGTTGCAATATGTGATGCCATGCGTGATGTCATATTTCAGGAAGAGCGCTATGAGGAGGAGGACGCAGTAGATGAGAGGATTCTGGGCTCCAATTTCTCTCCAGGGCAAAACGCAGAGGTGTTTGAGCTGCCTGATTCAGAGGCGTTGTTTCTGCCAAGCAGTATGGACAGCTCTCAAATGGCCTTCAAGTTCAAAGAGGTATCACCCACACCATCACATTCAGTCTTGATAAAGATCAGGTTTTCTATTTGGGCAACCAAACAGTATTAATCACTAACAGTACTTGGTTTAACCATATCTTTTATTTTCCTATTTTTGTTCCATAGCTGCAGCTCAAACACAGCATTGCAACAGCTGAAATAAATCAACTAAAGGAAAAGGTATGATGGAAATAAAATCAACATTTTTCTATTTTAATTGTTTAAAATATTCAAGATAATCATGCAACATATAAGGGAAATAAGTATATATTGTAAATGCGTATGAATATTGTGACATTTAAAGAAAAGACTTTCATAAAGTTAACTTTCATCAGTAATACTTCAATTACTCCTCTTGTGCATGAGAGTGGTGGTTTCTTAGCACCCGTTGTGCTTCTTGTTATTTCTTTTAAATTACTATTTAATACATCAAGTGACACAGATAGTCTCAGGCCAGTAGTTGCTTAAAACAACACTTTTAACTAAAATGACACTATCTCTGTACAGCTAAGGGCATCTGAGGAGGATAGATCATTGTGGGAAGCCAGGGAATCCGCACTGGAGCAAAAGATGGAGGATAACAACAACAAAATCTTGAAGCTGGAGAGTTACTGGCTAGAGGCCCAGGACCTGTGTAAGGGTGTGAATGAACAATTAGCTGAGACTCAGACTCAGTATGAGACTCTGGACAAGAAGTACAACAAGGCCAAGAAACTGCTCAAGGACTACCAACAGAAGTAAGTCTGTCATGAGTTAGATAACACCACAATGTTTGCGAGGTGACAAATTCAGTCATTCAATGGTTTAATCAAGCCATTTTATTTATGTAACACATTTAAAAACAACAAATCTTGACCAAGATTTATTCTTTGAAGAAACTAAAAATGAAACCAGGGATTGTTATATATTGATTCATGATTAAGTAACTAGGCAAATGTAAAAATACAACAGGCAAATTGCACAGAAACACCTTAAATCATATATATTTGTTTAGACCCAACAGCTGTTTGAAGATGTCCACAGATGTAATTTAAAAGAAGTCCTGGCTTGGACAAGAAGACCCCTCCACTGTCTTCAGGACAATATTTGATCCATGTAACTAGGAGCATGTAATGGAGGGGAGAGATAGTTACGTAAAACAGAGAGGACTGTAAGTAGAGAAGTGGTTGAGGAGGCCAGTTAAAAAGTGGTGTCAAACCATGCAATTTCGGAATATATGAAAGGGAATAGTGTCTAGATGACATGTAGAATAAATGTATAAAGGTTTAGTTGTCATAAGCAGTATGGGGTTAAAGGGTCATCTCAACCACATCACAAAGAACATTTTCTCAGACCTCTGGTAGCCATTCTAATAGTTGAGGTTTTATCAGAGTTTTTAAGATGTCAGACTCTGACATTTACTCCACAATACTAATTCAGTGAGCATTGATGGAAACTCTTCTGTGATGCATTAAAAAAGTTACATGTGACTAAGTCTTTCCAGAAAACGTTTTCCTTGTTACAATGTTTGTGGCAAAAAAATGAAAACTGTTTACAGACCTTTTAACTTTAACATTTTTTTCAGCAATCTGCCAACCTCAGAATGAATCTTTTCCATTTCTATTGTATTAGGATGGTGAATAACTATATTAAAAGGGACATTAAACTCAGCTATCTGCATGGTTGTTTGACCTTGACTTGTTTTTCTTTTTTTGGTTATTCGAGTGAACTGAACCTTTAATTCAGGGATTTATAGAGCTATCAGTTCAAGTACTGCTTCACTATTATTTTATTGTTTTGAATCATTTGTTTCTATGGCAATTGAGGTATTACAGAAAACACAATTTGTTCTCCTAGTCTCTACGTTGACAGCATATTTCTCTGTTTACACTTAGGTGATATTTTTCATCTAAGGTATACGCTCTGATTTTACATTTCATTCTTTTTGCAAGGAGAATGGCTGCTGTTGGACCTCAGTGTTTCAGTGGTAATCACATGAAGTTGAGCATGTTTACAAGCTAAAGGGCTGATGGGAGACCACATTTCCTCTTTTTCTCCCCAGAGAGATAGACTTTGTGAAGAGGGAGGAGGAGCTGAAAAAAATTCTAGATGAAAAAGACAAGTGGTACAAGGAGCAGCTGGAGAGCTTGCAGAACAGGGTAAGACCCCAGCTCAAAAAGAAAAAAGGCTTATACAGCACAGCAGAGTTACTGTGAGACACTGAAAGGAGTCTGTGTTGTTTTGTCCACAGATAACGGTCCTGGAGTCTAGAGGGGCCTCAGTTGTGGAGAGTCAGTGTGGTCAAGAATCAGCAGCAGACAAGAGATTAAGTAGCCAAGACTCAACCAACGCACAATCCGTTGACTCACTACTAGGTACAAAGGTTTACGGGAAATTAATTGCATTCAAAATTGAAGTACCTATGTCATACTTTCAATGTTTGATCTGTAAAACATCCACAACCATCATCAACTCCAGCGACTATGGTAAATATTTAAAACTGCGTCCTCTGATTTACATGATATTTTTGTTTCCTTATCTTGTGTAGGACAAGATTGGGGCGAGTTGGTCCCTGAGACTGAGCGTTTGGACACCAGTGCACACAAAGCAAAAGGCCTGCTCGCTCAGAAGGCCAAGCGTCAGCCTCCGTCACGCAACAAACTGAAGGAGAACCTCGCTGTGACTTCAAGTCACTCTCAGGTCTGCCAGCAACAGCCGATAATGATACATTGCTTAATCTGCACTGTGAACCAAATTCCTGTATCCTATTAGCATAAAACTGGATTTGACAGTTAGCCACTTGTTGTAAGTTTTGATGGCAGGTTCTAGCTCTGAACTGCATCTTTGGCACTTCATAACTTGAATGATATTTAAATTGGCAACAGACACGTTTTTGCTTTAACTTCATAATTATAGGGTAAATGTTGATTGCACAATGTAATGGTTATAGGATAATGACACCATTGGTGTTTAGATTTGTTCTTGTAACAAAGTATATTTCTAGCTTCATTTTAGTGTGGCAATGTTGTGACAGGTGTGTCATGTCCAGTGTGTGTGTACATAGCTCAGCCAATCAGAGCTGAGGAACCAAGCGGTCTGTTATATAAATAGCTTCTATCTCCTCTTCCTTGCATTGTCCTTGTAAATAATTAGTTTTGGCCCTACAGGAAACTGAAGAAGAAGAGGATCAGGAGGAGCAGGAATCCCCCAGGAGGAGGAGGTCCATCCAAGAAAGCCTGTCCCTCCCAGTGCCTGTCTGCTATCCTGGGAATGGACAAAAAGATGATTCGGGAGAGACTAGAGATGGATCTCGGAGAACGGCAGAGCTTTCAAGCAGCCCATCTTTGTCACCATCACTGGGAGACAGTGTGGAGAGCAGCGGAAGTCCGTCTTTGTCTTCTCCAAAAGAAGCCGCGTCACCACATTCCCCCTCTGGATTCATGCGCAATGTCAAGAAGAGGGAGTCCAAAGGCAAGGGCAAAGAGCTCAAAGGTATGCAGGACCAAAATGTCATGGCTGTCACAGCAATGTGTTCTGCTGTGCTGTTTTTATGAGGCTGATTATCATTGTTTAATTTCAGAGGAGCTAAGTGAGGCCTCATCAGCAGGAAAACCTAAAAGACGATTTCCAGACTTTGGGTAAGTCTCTATGGTGATTGTTGTCACTTGTTTCTTGGTTACCATCCTTCTTGCAACAATGAAACATGTTACTGGTCTTTGACAGAGGTCTTCGGAAGTCAGGTGGCAAAGGAAAAAAACATGACAAGGAGGCGATGAGAGCATCTTTGGACAGCAGGTACGTTATCATTCAATTTATAACAAGTTAAAGCTGACATGTGTTGCAAATAACTTGAATGGTTTTGGATCTTCTGCATTCTTTGGAACATATTTGTTAGTTGCTAATTTATTGCAACAGATACCAGATGCCAAAATTCCTGTTTAACTGAAGAAAGGAAATGTTTGAATGAAATGAAACTGTTTTTTTCCGTTATAGATAACATTTACTGTGTTTCCACTGTGTAGGGGATCAGCAGAGTTACTGGAAGAGTCTGGAGGGAACCTGTCTCCTGCAGATTCAATGACCTCCATCCCTACCTGCATGCCCTTCTCATGGTTTGGAGACAAAGAGAGGGACAGAGATAGAGAGCCCTCATCCTCCAGCAGCAGCCTGCCGTATGTTGCAACTGAGACCAGCAGTGAGCAAAGCCAGGATCGAAAGAATAAGGTGCGGGACCTCTTCTAACTTTATGTATAAGATAAACATTGGACTTAGAGTATAGTATAAGTATTCAGCAAAACATAAGATATTAGTTAGATAGTATTTAATACCGCTTAAATCAAGACTGAATGTTCAAGGCTGTTTCTAGACACGTGCCTTCGTTGATCCGCTCTTCAAATAAGCTACAATGTGCAACGGCTTACAAGTAACAGGATCCATATGTTGGCCATTAGAGAGAGCTAGCGGGGGAAGACTTGGTGGCTTTTCAGTGACATTGCAAAGAGTGACACATCAAATGCATCCAGTGAAACGGCTGGCTGACTGTCATACAGGCTGCGGTTGGGCTTGTGTTCCCACAACACTTTTTGATGAGTTCAAGTCACAAGCTGAACCAAGAAGACTTGAATACAAAGAGAAGAGTGTTGTTGCTGTGTGTATGATGGTAGTTTGTGGGCTTTGCTTCCTGGACACTTATCTCACTGAAACGTGTTTCCTTTGAACAGACAAATCTCTCCTGGTCCTCTTTATTCAGTCGCTCATTAGATTTGGTACAGTATGCAATTTTTGTCTTATTTTAATGTTAGATGGCACAGTAGGGCAATACTAACATTCTACATTTTTTGTAATATCTCACCTCAATACATCCATGAATAATTCACTGTTTTCCTTTGTAGTGGGTATGTGGTAGTGTTACAGGAAACTAATGATGTTGAATTTTCCACATTCATAGAGAAACATGCAAAGTAGTTTCTCTGGCTTGTTGCACCAGCTAATCAAAAGTTTGATCCGACATTTTTAGTGTACTCTGAATCTAACTTGTTTCGTGCAGCTTGTGTTTTTTCATAATGTAATTCTGACACTGTGTTTGAATTTAACCACACATGAACTTGTATTCACATAGCTGGTGCAATAGCCCCCACATCTGGACAATATATCCATTAATCCAAATTAAGTCTTCTGTGTGAAAAACAAACCACAGTTTAAAGGTCCCATATTTTATTCAATTAAGTTTCACAAGTTCAGTTTTTTGTGTCAAGCAGAACATGTATAGATACTTAAATGTAAAAAAAAAAAAAAAGTTTATTCATAATGTCCTTTGCTGCAGCACCTTTATTCACCTTTATTCTATCTGAATGCTCTGTTTTTTTGCTCTTTTACGTCCCCCTTCAAAAAACCCAGTCTGCCCTGATAAGTCAGCTCTCACAGGCCTAAGCAGGTATAGCCCCTATTCCCTCAGCAATGCCAGTGTTTTTGTAACCATGGCAGTGCTGAAGATGGTGACTTTATAGTTGCAACCTCAAAACCTTACAGAAATCCTGACAGCTTGTTAAAAGGCACAGTTTTCTGAACACGCACACACAAATACTTTTACAGTGTTTATATAGCTCCTAGATCAGCTTTATGAACACAATGACATGGACATGAAAATCTCAGTTGCTACAATATGGGACCTTTTAACTGTCACTGGCTCAGACAAAAGGTATTTACACTGCCTAATGAAAAAAACATTACCCCATACCTGAGATGTGTGTTTCATTAGAAGTAGTGTTAGTTGTTGTAGTTTAGAAGTTGTTGATGTAGATTGGTGGTGGATTTTGCTGCATAGTAGAATCTTGTGCCTCCCTTTCGCAAGTTGAAGATCACTAATTGCTCAAATCAATGACATGGACTGCTGCCACAGTTTTAATCACATGTAACAATTGAGTCCTTGCGGGAATAGCACTGCAATCACCCTTCACACCTGTAGTGTTGTGCTTGTTTGTTTGCCTCTCCTAGCAAAGAATTGTTTGTGGTGGTGATGTGTGACTTTAGTAAATGCGTTCCTTGTTTCCACTTGTTGCAGAGTTTTTCAGTCATAGATGATTCTAATGCTGCCAGTCCCAGTACAGACATCTCTGGGTTAGTCGCTGAACCCAATCTGTCTGGGCGCTCACACACTTTAATCTTCTCTTCCAGCGAGGTGAGTGCTCTCCTTGTTGCGCAGTCACAAAAGCCGTGTGGGACGCTCCGATGCAGCTGAAAGGGGACATTCTCAAGCATGCTCTTTGAGCCTCCCCCTTTCATAGCTGAGATTAAATTGTGAATGCAGAAGGGGTAGAAGAGAGCTGCATGTGTGTGTGCGTGTGTGTGTTAAAGCTGTTTTGTTCTGTGTTAAAAGAAGTCTTGTGGCTTAGCTTTTCTTAAGTCAGCTGTGATGTTAATAGTTTGTATTTTGCTTCTGTTAGAACCAGTGCTTCATGTTTTTTACAAGCTTTGGCAGACCACAGAACAATGTTGACTGCTCTGCTGCCTGCTCAGTGGTGTCTCAGCTTCAGTTTTTTTCTAATTTTGTAGTTTCAAGTGTCTTTCAATGAAACATACAGTATGAAGATGCACACCTGACATTTTATTGGTAATTTGTTGTCATTGCACGCTTGTTTTCTTGCTGCTACTTGGGAAATTTGTATACTGCACTCAGTTTTGTTAAACACTATGCATTTGTTGTTTGTTGGACATACTGTATACTTTCTTTGCTTTTTATTTTGTTCCAGCACACTCCCCACTCCCTGACTCAAAATGCTTTTCAGCAATAGAAATACATTTATTGAGATAATTGTTACATTTTCAAAAAACATTTTATTGAAGTGATTTTGTGAAAGAAGTGGAAATGTGATTAATGTCTGCATTTCACCACTGGTAACTTAACTGTGCATTGGAAACAATGACCCAACTGTCAAACACATATAGCACAAGTCATGGCACTTTATAGCTGTTGCACATTGGCAGGCATCCACTATATATAATTTTTTTATATTTTACATATATATTTATGTAAGCGTGAGTACAACAGTGTATGATACGAAACAACACTCTTACTTTCAGAATCCTGCACAGAAAAATAATGATTGTAACAATGTTTAACATGGTACCACTCTTACTGAAACATCAGTTTTTTTATTTCTCTAACATCTGTTCATTTTATGTGTCCTCTGTAGACTTTGGATGATGAGCCAGTAGCTACAGGAAAAGAGTATCAGTGGCAGAACCGGCCTGTCTCTGAATGGACCAATCAGCAGGTCTGTCACTGGTTGATGGGCATGAATATGGACCAGTACACACCTGAATTCACAGCCAGGGGAGTGGATGGCCAGCAGCTCTTGAATTTGGACAGTGATAAGTTGAAGGTGAGGGGAAAAAACGGCACCTGGTGGGATCAGTTTACTTGAACAGTGTAACAGTGGAATGATGGTGTATCTGTATCCGTGATGTTATCATGTTGTTTATATTCTTATCATTGGAGGCCCCTCTCAATGCAAATCAAGTCATTATTTAATCTGGTGTAGTCTGTCTAAGCTGTTGTTTGACTGCCATCTTGTGGCCAGAAGTATTTTAACCTGTTGGCAGTTGCAATATCAGATGACTCTGATTTTCTAATTTCTATTTAACATTTCTGCTAAATTAGATGAAGAATGAATATTAAGAACATAAATGAGAGAAACTACTACTGCTGAAGTGAGATTATGACTGGGCTACATGTAGTGCTCATTTACAGTATGTAGCACTTGGATTAAATGTTTTAATCAGGCTAAAATTATAGTCATACATTTTATCCGGATATCAACTTTATGTTCTTGTGAAGTTTTCCTCAGTTACATCACTACAAATATAAAATATAAATAAAAAGCTTGTTTAGAAACACTTACTAATAATATTAAGAGGTCCTTCACAGCAAATTTGCTCTGGACTTGAAATTATTAGTCACTTTATTTCTCTTCTGTTTGCTCTATTCTCTTAAATGGCAATATTTCAGTATTTCCTTATGTTTACTAGAATGGCCCTCAGTAGAGCGCATCCATCGTCAAGGTGCAAGAGCCGCCTTTAAATATGATAAAACTCAATAGCCCTGTATTACACTTGCATTTTAAACCACCCATAAATACTGTCCACCTAAATAAAACATATTTACATCAAGGTTAATGTATTTTCCCTTGAGAAATAAACAACAACAACAACAAGTACATTCTGTCTAACAACGTTAAAGATCCTGGATCCGAACCAGTTTTTATGTAAACATGCTGACAATCCAGCTAACACACAGTTGAAAAAAATAAGCTCCTTGGCAGAAGTGCTAAATTAAATATACTGGGTTTTGTACAGATGTTTGGCTCTGGGAACTAACTCATTTTGACAGTGAAGATGAACCGATCAATCATTAGTTGCAGCCCTACTTTGATCCTTAGTGACATGTCTTATGGTAACAATATTCTGTCCTAACTGTGTGCTTTTTTTCTCTCAGGCACTTGGTGTTTCAAGTCAGAGCGACCGTTCAACCATCAAGAAGAAGCTAAAGGAGCTGCGTAAGGCTCAGGAGAAACTGGAGAAACAAAGAGAGAAAAAAGAGAAGGAGGTTCGACGCAGCGGGAGACTTCCAGTCAGTAACGACTCTGTCTGCTGAGCCAGTAGCTCTCCAAGTCCATCACAGCAGAACTATGACCAACACTTTTTTATACTTTTGGTGCCATGACGTCAACGCCACGTGTTGTTAATGCCAACAACCAGTGAACATGACTGACAGGGGTGAACCTTTGCTGACTGAGGTGCCAGTTACGACTTCTGAAAAAAACTGCAGCATCCTGTTTGTCTTCGCATTACTGTTTCTTTTGAATATTTTAACATATTTTCAGCTCAAACCATTTTAACTGAAAGATGGGGAATGTCAAAAAACAAACAAAAACGTTGGGTTTATGACCAAAAAGGAATCTTAACATTTTGTACCACTAAAAAGCTAAAAGCTATTATAATTAATATTATATTATTATTATTATTATTATAAAAAGCCTGATTTCAGATCTAATGTAGTCATCGCAGATCATGCACATATTTACCAATGGAAGTCAAATGTATACTGCTTTTCAGCATTTTATATTTTGCTAGTATAACTTGCCTGTTCTTTACAGGAACAGTTACTGTACAGTTCAGATAAAAGCACTATATTTGTCTTTTAAGCTTCAATGGGCGACAAGGTTTTAAATGTATAAATGAATTTTATACATGTGCCTAATAACTGCATATCTTTTTTTTTTTTTACTTAAATACCATTTTATACTATCTAAATTTTTCTACTAAGTAGAATAGCTCGGCCGTCATTTTTGCTGAATGAAAAAGCAACAAACAAATCAAGTAGGGACATGGTGAATGCTGCTTCTGCTGGCCCTGATTCTGGCTGTGTGTTGCTGAGATGGTACCATGATGCTCCATGTAAATACACACACAGCATGCAGGTCTGCTACACGTGCACCTCACCGGTCCATTAGACGGTCAGATGTGCCTATGACAAGGACCTGTGTGAGTCTGGAGCACAGCGTCGTGTCTGAATGTGAGGCTGAACGACGAGTCGTTGGCAGCCAAACCGAAGTGCTTCCTTTTCTTCTTCCCACGCATGACTCCATGTTCTGTATAGAATACAACATGTTGGACTGCAACAAAATCATGTTTTCCACATCTCCTGAATCAGAGAAACATGTCTTGGTACATACAACATCAATAAACTAATTTTCACTTTATGAAGTGTGTTTGCTTCCTGTTTGCTTTACTAAGTTTGCTGTTACAGTGAGCTCCAGATAACGGCAGACATGTTTTAATGTGCACAATGTGGTTATGGGGAAAACATTTTAATCAGAAGAGAAAGGTCTTCATTGACTGAGTTTTTTATACCTTAAATAAACTGACCTTAAAGGACAGCACAATTTTGTACTGTTTTACTTGTTTATATGTGGCGGACCCTGCCACCTTTCTAAATTCAGTGTTCTGGGGAGCTTATTTTCCTCTGAGAACAGCTCATTCAAACAGTTATGGGAAAAATACATATTTCTGAGTTTATTACCTCATTAATATTGTAAATATCAGTTTTGTGTTTGAATTTATTCTCTAGAAACTACATAGTGCACGTTTAATATATTGACACATATACAGGGTTTGATCCATGAAAACTTGTGAAAAAAACTTAATTTGAACCATTATGGTTCCAAGGTTAGAAATATGCTTGAATTTGAATATATTCCTTGAGAGATGTTTGATTCACAACATAATTTCCTCATTAAAGTCCCTCACAAATCAAAAATCTTTAAATAGTTTATACCCTTACCCTCAAAATTAGCAAAAATTAAGGAATCACAATCAAAACAATCAAAGTTGTTATGAACAGCTGCTGCTGATAGTTATGGGTATAAAGGAATTCTGTAAACTTTTTCAGTTGCATTTTTGTAATTAATTCGAGAGTGGATATTTTTCTGTCCAATACCTTGAAAGTGCTTGAATTGACTCTTAAAGAGCTGTTGTCCTGTATCAAATACTACTTTTGTGAAGCTATTTCAATTGTTGCCGACACTGTCAGGTTTTGATTGAACATTTATTTTGAGTCTGTCGCCTATTTTGGACTGCGGTATTGTCCTATTATTGTGTAATATTATTTCATATCATTGCTCCTCCACATGCTGTGTGTAGTCTAATGGAAAACTACAGTCATGTACAGCCTCAGTATGTAGCAGAGAACTGAATCAACAGATCAACAGCCCAGTAATGAATCATGGATTATGCAAGGCTTGTGTCACAGTCTGTAAATTAAAGATGACACACAGTGGACTCTGATTATTCACTTTAAAAATAATTTCTGCGCAATTAAATGATCAGAAAAAGTGTCAGCGGTCTGGGGAAAATAATCTTGTAATTGTTAAGTCTCATATCAGTATGGCAGGTGGTCTGATTGTGATAATTATTTTCAATGATATATCTATAAACCAAGTCCAATGGTGCATCATTCTTCCGGATTAACAGCAATATTCCCATGGCAACGATGATTTGATTTTTAATGCCCTCAAGTAAATTATGTTAGCATACAACTTGACTTTTTATTACAATTAGATTTCAGAGCCAGCTGTGTCCCTTTAGAGTTTATTGTAGTGATGTGTCAACCAAACACGGGGCAGAAATCTGTGAACAGAAGCAACGTGATGTGCTGTGACACAAAGAACTGATCATGGAAAGAAACATCAACAGACATTTTTAACACAACTAAGAATCAGTCTGAAGTATTTATTGTATACTGAACATGATCCGTACAGCAGAGCTGCTTTTAAGTGTAACATGGAAAATATGGATTCTAGCTTATTTGACAGCAACCCAAACACTGTATCCAGTCTCTAGGTAACACAATTCTCCCAAGGTCATCCTGCACCACCTGATTTTCAGAGACAAAGTTGGAAAAAAAATATGTTGCAAACCCATCAACACTGTTTTGATCGCATGTTGCCTGTGTACTGAAGAAGAAATGCCCAAAATGAAAACATTTGGACCAAAAAGACTTACGACACACATTTCCAACAGATTTCAAAACAAGCAGCAACTTAATGTGCACATTTTCCTATTATCAAACCTAACACAAAGCAGAAGAGATGAACAGAGCAGACTGTAACGGAAAAAAGTTCAACTTTCAGCTAGAACAAGCAGCAATGCAAAACAGGGATGAGCCGTAAACCAGTAAAGCAAAATGTCAATACAAACGTGGCGGATACCTTAAAGAAACCTTACTCATTGCACTGAAAACATCAAATGTTTCAACACATCGACACGTCGTCTGATTTCATCTCAACACAAATAGCTTGCTCATGTTTCTGACGTGTAGGCTGGTAATGAACAGCAATACAGAAACGGCAGAATACATTTGAGGTAATTCTGAAACTGTAATTCCATTACATAATGAAAGCACTGACATGTCAGCTCAGGACATCAACGCAATTAATTAATCCCCATTTTTAAAAGATGCTTAGTGCAAACGTCAGCCCAACAAAGTCCAGTATTGGTCTTTACTCTCTCACTAGCAAAAAGAGAAACTTTGCAGAAACCAATGAATAATGCTGTGCTTGTTTTTTAAATGAGGGCTGGTGCTCTCTGTCTATAGCTCTACGTGACATATATGGCACTAAGACTTTGTTCTAGTATTTTTTTTCCCTTTCTGTACAAAGAAATCTGGACCTATCAGTGCCCATTAAACACACACACACACTTATCATCTCTTGCACACGATGCTACAGGACGGCCTCCATTCTGGTCTAGAAGCTGCGGAACGTTGTCATATCCTTGGGCTCTTTGCTGGGGACGCACCAGTCGTCGGCCTCATGGAACGTCTTGTAGTGTTTCCAGACGGACTTGTTGTACACGGGGAGCCTCTCGATTGACTCTGTGGAGAGGGCCTGATAGAAGGTGGGGAGGGTAACGTTAACACGGTATGTTAACAATGCGTGCATTCTCCTTCCTCACGTACCGTTAATGTAAAAACACAATTACCCGAATGTAGATCACAGCATCAGTTCCATAACCCTCCAGAGAGTACAGCTTCAGGTCCCCTTGAAAGTAGCGGGCGTACAGGCGAGAGATGGGCAGGCCATAGCCATAACCAGCCTAGGAAAAAAGAAGTTAACTTCTACAACTGCAGTCTACATAACAAAGAGTACATTTTAGAACTGTGAAGTGACTGATGAAGAGGGGACCTATTATGCTTCCTTCAGTGTGTTATTTATTTTATTGTGCATGCAGAGATCTTGAAAGCTACAAAGGTTTCCCACAGAAAACACTGCTCCTGAAGCGCCTCGTCAATAATCCCGCCTGTAATTCCGTGACTTTGTGACATAATTTGCATAATTTAATGCTTAGCAGCTAGTTTTCATTTAGCAACGCTGCTCTGTTGCTGTTAGTGGTGCTGGCACAGGCATGTGTGAGCTGACCAATCAGAGGAGACCGTGTATTCAGGAGAGCAGGCCTTAAAGAGACAGGAGCTGAAAACAGAGTGTTTCAGGCAGAGGGGGGATACAGTGCTGCAGCACTGCACAGTATGGAGGAAACTGATGGGTTATTTCAGCATTAATGCATGTAAACTGGTTCGAGTAGTAACTCAAAATTAAGCCTAGATATTGAATAGCACAACAGCTACAAGTCAGAGGAAAAATATGTATCTTTGTTAAAAATGATTTGGGAGTGAACTGTCCCTTTAAGATTTTGACAGCGCCAAGAAGTATTTGGATCAGTCTGGAGCAGAGCTGGCTCACATTCATCCGAATAAGTCACACACCGTTGATCACACATGAGGAATACTGACCAGAGGAGCAGCACGGGACCCGTCGATGCTGGGCCGAGGAGCTGTGGAGTACGTGTAGGTGAACAGGCGGTCGATCTTACGCAGCGGCACGCCTCCTCCGCGATCGCTCACCTGGAGAAGAACATATGGTCTGAACAGTTTCCTCATCCGGTAACTGCCATCGAAAAAAAAAAAAAAAAAAAAAAGTGCAGCAGCTCAGCTTTACCTTCACTGTCAGATCTTCAGTTCCCAGAGCGACCTGTGTGTGGATGGCAGGATACTCCATGGCATCGCCGTATAACTCCATGGTGGCCCGCATGGCGTTCTGCATTTTTGTCAAATGTTAAACAGAAAAGAAAGGAAATGTATAACAATGTTAAACTGCGTCACGTGAACAAGCCGTCCAACTGTGAGTTCAAAAAAGTAAAAATCCTACCTTAAAAAGTTCAAACACCATGTGATACAAGTGAGACGGCACGTAGACCACACCGATGGGGTTGTCCTTCTCTTTCACTGTCAGGACACACAGATGATCAGATATGGTTTAATCAAGTAATCTGTATGTATTTCTTTATTCATAAAACAGTTGCTGCATAGAACAAGTGCTTGAGATAAGTGGGAGGGAATGTGTGAAGTATAAAATAAAAAAGCGAAAGTGTTTATTTAATTTACCATTGAATTCCTCCAGTACCAGCTCCGGAGAGTTCATGTAGTACCGGTCACAGAGGCCTCGAGCATTTTCGTAGGCATCTTCGAGGGAGACGATTGTTTTCAGGAAAGAGCACAAAAGAAACTTGAATACTTGACCGAGGACAAGTTTGATCGCTCTGTTAACTTCCTCATGAAAAATGTTGGCGTTCTTAAAGCAACAGTCTCACCTCTGATAACCTCAGTGACACGACAGTGTGGATCAATACTGCCGATCTGTTTGGGATGTGCAGGGTTCACCTTCACCTTCCCACCGAAGAGCAGAGCTGGAATATAAACACACAGGGATGTTGAGAAACAGATTTACGTCACGATTCTTAATCCAGACAATGCTTGGATGTCTCCTCAAACTCAGAGATGTTCATTTTAGCTTCACATGAGAGACAAAGAAAAGCAAAAAACCCCTCATAGCTAAGAACTCTGACCATTTAAAAAAAAAAACTTCCCCCATTTTACCCATTAAAGTGTATTTACAGGTCTTGGGGGGAGCACTGCTGCACATGTGAAGGAAGTAGCATCCTCCAGAGGAAACTACCTTCAGCGATGTCGCTCAGTGGCTAAGGTGCATTGTGGGTAATGTAGGCACCAGGTTTCTAAAAAGCAGTCAACTTGTGTAGCACTGCACTCTGTTGCTGTCATTATTCATTTGAACAGATTTCCAAAATGGATACATACAGACACAAACCTGCTGCTGTGTTCACTGTTACAACTCGTCCGATATCTCTGAATGTTTTTCTGTAACTGTTGGACCTAACCCAACCTTGTGATTTTGTCCTTGGCGTGTTCGCTCTCCTAATCTAATCATGACCCTGCAAATCTTCTTTCTGTACTTTGTTATATTGTTCCTTCATCCTTATAGCAGGAAAACCAGCAGAAGGAAAGATTTTAACAGGGTCAGGCGCACAGCGGGGGCTTTATTTTCCTGCTAAAAAGTTCAATATTGATGATCGTAACAGTTATGACATGCCTAAAACAAAGATGTGATACAGAAGGATCTTTTTCCAAACCGAACTATTTAGGCACTGCTGTCTTTTATAGTGCAAGACTGGGCAGGTTTGGGTGCGGTCTGTCGATTTCTGGTTCGCTGTGGCAGTGATGTTAAAGGTCCACACACAGTATGCACTACAGAGCAGTGTATACACACACGATATGATTTATGACGAACAACAACAGATCCTGTTTTTTTTTAAAGCAGAGACAGGTCAACTCACTGTGCTGGTTGAGCAGCATCCTGATTGATATCCTGCTCATGTAGAAACGATCCAGGAAATACTGAACGTTCTGGCTGACGACCGGGTCCGTGCCGTACGTCTCCTTGTACTCCACGACGCCCTGAGCCATGGTGGGGATGACATCGTTGTGTCGGTTCCTGACTTTTATCACCGCGTCTGTGAAACTAAACAAAGACAGAAAGATATCGACGATAAAACTACACACAGCCATAAAAGAAATGAGGCTAGACTGCACTGTGTGCGTGTTTTAATTCACTCACTCGTATGTGACTTTTTCATCATCCGCGTTTTTGTCTTTGAACTCGAGAATCTCCTGAAAACTCTGCATGTACCTGCATGAAAATCAAGGAAAGTCATGACCATCTACTGGCCGGCATCACAGTAATTTGAGAGCCATTAAGGAAAAAAGCAGAAGAACCTCTTCATACCAGCTCTGCACCAGCCGGACGGATGGAGTCCTCAGTAAGTTGTCAGGCAGCAGGTTGATCTCTTTCATGATGTTCGCCAACCTAACAGGTAACTCCTGTCTGAGGAAGGCGAACGACGTCCTCTCACACGCGTTCTCTGAGCCTGAAGGGTGTAATCACACAGGAATGTTCTTGTTATTAAATAAACAGTATTTGGAGATAAATGTTGCCACAAAAGTGATTTCACTCTCTAGAACTGCAACCACTGATCGATGAATTGTCAGAAAGCAGATGTTCTTGTCTGGTTTATTTCATGTATAAACTTTTTTTTTTACAGTGTGCATCATTCCATGCCAACCAGCCACAAAATTCAGACATCTTCCCAGTTCATGTCATGGATATAAGAGGACTTAGAAGATAAGAAATTAATGTAAAGACTAAATTCATGGGACCTTGTAAAAATATCACTGTACGCTTGTTTTTTTAAAGTGTGGCCCTCTGAGCTGAGTCTCATGTTTGTAAATCTGGGTGTGTGTATTCTAAACTTCACCGATCGCTCATTTTTCACTGGATGATTTGAAACGTACTCATTCAAATGGTTAATGCAGTTATCAGATTTGTGATACTAAATCATTTTCTTTACCTCAACAAATGCTCTTTTAATTAAAAAAAATAACATTTCCACTAGCTTTCACTATCTTGCTGCCAAAGTTTGATTCTGTGATGTATCAAAATGTGATTTTACATTCATGAAATACAATATAAACTGAAATGACAAAGGGGCCCGAACGCATTTCCTGCATTTTTGCTTGATCTCAAGTTGCCGTCTCACAGCACAGGTGTATTTCCAGTTCAGTCAACAGGGAAGCACAGCTTATCATGGGCCCATCAGCTGCCCCTTGTTTCCCTGGTCAAGATGACATGTTCGGTATCAACTATCAAAATCAATGCAATAAAGTGTGTTAAAAGATTTGATTGGACTGAAAATCAGGTCACAGAATATTGTAAAAGACTTCTACCTTTTACTTTTTGTGTGCACAAATGCCCCTCTAAAAATGGAGAGTCAAAACATTGATTCCTGTATGAAACGTATTATATTACAATGTTGAAAAGATGCTTTCATTCAGCAGATCACCACAAGAGGTCAGGAGTTACATGTCAGGGGTTGCCAGATAATTAGCAGAATGGGATTTTTGACTTTTCTCAAATCTTAATCTAACAATATGAGGAGGGACTTTCATTATTTAACAGCTCACAAAGAGAGGTCAGGCTTTGTATTGAGTGATCCCTCGCAGAACAGAACAGCAGGGACTTCCGATGCAACATATGGAGGCATAAAGACACTGTTGTTTGTAGGGTGTGAACGTCATCTTACCAAAATCCAGAAACTGCTTCATTGAAAGAGGGGAGGGGGAAAATTTGGAGTAATAGTCAATGTCCTTTCCTACAGCCAAGCTGCTCCTCAAGAACCTTAAAATCCTCATTTTGACAGGTCCGGTGCTGGCTCGCTGGGCGGACGGTGTTGGTCAAAAGGCGTCACAGACTATTGAATTTGATCACCGGTGGCATCCGCAGCACAGCCGTTGCACTCAGTGTTAGCTAATCTATGTTGACATTAGCTTCCACGCTAACTCCAGCAGCTCGCACACACGCTCGTGGCGTTAACGTCCAGTTACGGATGGACTTGTTAACATTTGTGCATCCATGGTCACCTCCACTGTGAAATGTGTATTTAGTTGTCCGTCGGTTCACTGGCTCATAGTCATGAATCCTTGTGGCAGAAATGTCAACATGCCAAGAACGCAGTGTGCATACTGTGTGCGAAGCTAGCTCAGCCCAAGAGTAATGACGATGTCAAGATAAGTCTCGCGAGTAACCTTCTCCTCCTCCTCCTTAGCTAGGAGTTAGCTTTCGACTTTGTCAAGATACCTAAAACAAATAAAAAATAAAATCAAAACTATTGTTCGGATAAAATCTAATAACATTTAAAAAGCTATAATAATAATAATGATGATATTAAGAGACCAACCAAAACCAAGCAGGTCTGATTCAAAATCAAATGTTTTTAAATGCAATAATAATTTGTGTACATTTGTGTAACTATTATGTTATTGTGGTTTGGATGAAAGTTTATCAAACAAATATTCACGTTTAACTTTGTAACGTGAATTGGTTTCGGAAAAAAAAAACACTTTAGATAATTGAAATGTCCATTAAAAAATCTTTACAGTGAAATAAATATTGGTGTTATCCTGAAAGATTCTCAAAGATAATCCACTCGTAAACATCTTGTGCCGAGGTGACGTTAGTTTTAGGTTTCTTTTGTTTCGTTTTGTCTTTATCTCTTTTACACAGCGGTTACAGACAATTTAAGTGTCATATTTGTCAGCCAACAATTTCTTTAATTAAATAACTGCTATTAAAGATCATGGTTTTATTGGATTTTGTGTGAACAAGTTGTTTGTGATTCGGTTAGTAGGCGACAAGTAGCTCCAGTTACTATCTTTTAGTACAATCAGTAGTCTTCGGAAAAACACATATCTCTCTTTCCCTGAAGCATGTTTCTCAGGCAGCGAGGTCTACCAATGAGACTTCAGTTTTGGTTTGATCAGGATCATGATTGGGTAATGGAACTGTCAATCTTGCAAAGGAGGCGGAATTTGTGTCCTGGCAGACAAAACTCAGGCGAAATATTATTGATGTTGGTCCTGACTGTCGTCACTTCCTTTAGTGGACTACGGAGGTGCCTGTATGAAGCAGTAAAAAAGCAGCGGGCCACGTTTCTGTGAAGGATGTCTAGTTAGTTTTTGGTCACCGTCAGGACACGGTAACGTTATCAAACTTGTGATTGACTTTATTAACCGCTAACTTGTCGGAAGTCACTGTAGGGGAGGAACTGTTTCCTCGGTGACTTCTGTTGAACCAACTCGTATTAGCGACCCGCCAAAAGCCACGGAGAGGTTCAGCGAGGAAGTGACCATTTTGTTTGTCAGCTGCTTTCGATATCGTTTAATCTAAACATGAGTGGTGGGTTCAACTTCGGCCAAGCCTCGACGGGGTTCACTTTTGGAGCTCAGAAGACGACACCCGCGGCCGCCGGCACCACCTTTGGGATGACAAGTTCCACACCTGCGGCTTCCGGAGGGGGCTTCTCCTTCGGCACAGCTCCCCAGGCCGCCCCCAACCCCGCCGGCTCTTTCAGCTTTGGCACCCCAGCAAAGAGCACAGCATCCGGCGGAGGCTTCTCTTTCGGGACCCCCGCCGCCTCCACCACTTTTGGCATGGGCACGGCTCCTCAGACCACAGCACCGGCCGCGGGGTTAACTTTAGGCTCCGCAGCAGCTCCGGCTTCGGGGTCAGGGTTCACACTGGGCATGGGCCAGCCCGCACAGACCACCGCTGCCGCCCCTACAGGAGGGGGCTTCGCCTTTGGCACTACGCCTCAAGTTCAACCCCAACCCACAGCGGCACCAGCAGCAGCAGTAGCTCCAACAGTGACGTCCGCGGCAATGACAGCCCCAGGTGGCCTCTCGTCCTTTGGAGGGTTCAGCTTTGGACAGCCCAAGGTCCAGGTGACCACAGCTGCAGCCCCCGCGGCTGCCCCAGGAGGTGGCTTCAGCTTTGGCACCAGTGCTCCCTCCAACCTCACCATGAGCAGCCAGCCCCAGCCAGTCTCCACCGCTGCTGCCCCGACAGCTCCAGCCGCAGGAGTTTCCTTTGGGATTAAGCCATCGACAACCCCAGCTCCTCCTGCCGCCACACAGGCCACCCTAGCTCCGGGTCCGTCTCTCTTTGCTTCACCTATCGCCACAGCTGCTGCTCCTGCTACTGCTGCTGCCACTGCTGCTGCAACAACTACTGGCTTTACTTTGGGTGCAGCCCCAGCTCCATCTCTAGCACCAAGCACTTCGGCTGCAGCTACTGTATCAGCTGCAGGAGGTCTGCCTTTCATGATCAAACCTCTGGGTGCAGCATCCACCACCTCCACTGCCACCCTCATCTCTGCTGCCACGACTGCAGCTGCCACAGCAGGCGCTACTTCTGGCTTCACACTGGGGCTCAAGCCTGCATCGAGCACGCTCGCCGCCACAGCAACCGCCATAGCCACAACAGTCACTACAACCACAGCCCCCCCAGTGATGACCTACGCCCAGCTCGAAGGTCTCATTAACAAGTGGAGTCTGGAGCTGGAGGACCAAGAGAGACACTTCTTACAGCAGGCCACTCAGGTGAACGCCTGGGACCGCATGCTGGTGGAGAACGGGGAGAAGATCACAGCCCTGCATAAGGAGATGGAGAAGGTGAAGCTGGACCAGAGGAGGCTAAACCAGGAGCTGGACTTCATCTTGTCCCAGCAGAAGGAGCTGGAGGACTTGCTCTGCCCGCTTGAGGAGTCGGTCAAGGAGCAAAGCGGAACCATCTACATGCAGAACGCCGACGAGGAGCGAGAGAGAACGTACAAGCTGGCAGAGAATGTGGACGCACAGCTGAAGAGGATGTCGCAGGACCTGAAGGAGATCATCGAGCACCTGAACACATCCAGCGGCCCTGCAGATACCAGCGACCCAGTAAGACGAGACCTTTTTGTTAGTTATTGTTTTTTGGTGCTTTGGCATTTACTGTTACAGATTAATCTAACATGTGCCTTTCTTCTGTGCTCATTTTCTCCCCCAGCTGCAGCAGATCTGTAAGATTCTCAACACCCACATGGATTCACTTCAGTGGATCGACCAGAACTCAGTTCTCCTGCAGAGAAGAGTGGAGGAAGTGTCCAAACTGTGTGACAACCAGCGCAAGGAGCAGGAGAAAACCTTCCGCTTAACATTTGACTGATGTGGCATAAATCTGTTGACATGTATATTGACATAATGCTAACTTTGGATTTTGTTGTTTTCTAGTAGTCGTTAAGAGGAAAGGGGTGTCTCTTTGGATACACAACCAAAACATTCATCACAACCACAGTCTGCTGTTTATCTCAGCTGTTTTGAGTTGATGAGGGTTTCATAAAGAGTGATATTTTCAATGCAATGGCTTTTTTATACAGTAGTGAAAATGATCATCTGTTCCTATGTAAATGCTATGCTTGTTAAATAGTATGAATAAATAAATAAATCTCTTGGATGAGGCTTTGTAAGCAGATGAACTTTTCTGCAATTTATTTCAGTGACATTATGGTTACCCTTTACACAAACAGTGTCCCTGTAACATTTCAGTATCTGTTATTTTTGAGACTTAAGGATGGAAATTTAGTTTTTGCCTTCATACATGGAGCTGAAACATTTGCTTTTGTGCTGGACCACTGCAGCCAGAAAAAAAGAATGAAATTGAACATTATATTTAGATAACATTTATCCCTTTTTTATCATGCTGAAATAACTACTAAGTGTATTCACTTAACACTAGAAGCAAAGCTGAGACCAACAGGGATGGATGCAGAACAAATACTAAAATGACCCCCCTGCCCCGACAGTTACAAAATAATTACGGAGGAAACATTGTGCTTAGTCGATTAAATCAAAATTTAACAATTTTTTTTTTATTATCAAGTAAACTTTTAAGCAATTCCAACTGAAAAGCTCAACATAACCTCATTCTAGCTTCTCAGTTTTGGGGATTTGCTGCTTTTCTTGTCATATGTGAAAGTAAACTAATCTGCAATGATTAATCAGTCATTTGTCAATTGCCACTTTTTTATTGCTTATTTTAAAGGGACTCTATGTATTGAGGCAATGTACGTGTATTAATCACTCTTTTTATTGGCCATAGTGGATGTTGTTAAAAGCTGCTGGACCGGATTTCTTTGTGAAGGACTCAGGTCGTATTTTCCGTGACAGTCTGAAGGATGTGACTTGATACATGTTCTTCAGTACCTCATCTCAATGACCTTAGAGAGACACAGTAGCTAAGTTAGTTTAGAAATGAGTCCGCAAAAAGAAAATAAACGACCAGCTTCCAACACAGCACAGAAGTTCCACAGAGTTCCTCTTAATGTGAATATTTTCTGGTTTCTTTACTGCTCTGTGTCAGTAAATTGAGATTATGGACCTAATAATAGATTAAAATCATTCACTAGATAAAGACAGGAGAAATATTTGTCAGCCCTACTTCACAATAGCTTATATTAACAGTAATGAAATTGCACAGAGGTAACCCAGTGTTTAAAAATGGTGTTTATTATACAATTCGACACGTAAGACATTGACATTGAATTAAATCTATATAACACACATTTCAGCTACTTTTCACCAGTGTCCCTTTGGATTCCTTACACTGAACAGAAGGAGTTACTTCAGTGACGACCTACAGTACAGTGGATGCTACCTGAATGCCACAGTAGTGAGAAGAGGTGAAGAGCAAATGTGGGAAAAATTCCCTCAACTGGCTTTTAAACGCTCAGTTATACATCTTTAATTATTGTACCTACATGTCATTCCAAAGACGAAGTTGTTTTGTCTGAAAGCGCTGAACTAGACGCATAAATCGCTACAACAAATGTACAGATTTACATTCACGTGACACTAAGCTGGCTGTACCTTCCTTGCATAGACTTTTTAGTAAGACAGTACAACTCCACAGACACACAGTGTTCAACACTGCCCTGTGTTGATCCGCTGCAGGCAAACATAAGACTGAAAAAAAAAAACTCTTTGGCTGCATGACATTATTTTTTATCAAAAAATAAATATACAGTGTGCAGAAGAATTTCAATATATACAAAATATACAAACAACATTTCATCATCTATACAGTGTAAAAATCCAAAGACATGAACCAGACTAATTCCTGAAAAGGATTACCTACGATCATTTTTTTTTTTTTAAATCACTGAGGCTTGACGATTTTTTTATGAGTAACTTTCATTGTCAATCCAAGAGGTCATCCACTGCTTCCTCTCGAAAGCATCAAGCTTCACTGTGCCGTCTTTGTACTCGGGGGTTTCCTTTCTAATCCTAATGGCGTGGTAACGCGGCACGCTGTCGTCACGCTTGGAGCGTTTGAAGAATCCACACTGAGGAGGGAGAATTTGAAAACCACACAAAATACTTAATATTAAAAACAGATTAATGTCAGCAAATATTCATGCAGGAGAGAGATGTGCAGGAGTGTTAAGCATGCTTTCACAGTTTTTGAACGAGACATTTCAAACAGCCAAGCAGTCAAAGAGATGTCAGCGAAAGTGCCTGCAGAGCATCAAGAGCAATTACAGCGAAAAATTGATCTCAAGGAGGAAAATATGAAGCCTGCTGGTAAGAAAATGCATTGATATTTTGGGGGCAAAATTCAGAGACACATATTGTACAAATATAATAACAAGTAAGACGTTACAATTTCTCGCTTTCGGCAAAAAAAACACAAATTGTCAATTTTCCTTCCTCAGCTCAGTACAATATGTGTCTGATTGAATTTTTCTGCATTGAGTCAGCTGATTTGAAAGTGAGTTCATTAGTCGGTGCAGCAGTAATCACACTCCATGCTGCCAGCTCATTTGTTTTTGTTTTTTTTACCAATGTTCACAGAGTATAAATCAGGCCTCAGCAGACAGTTTGTCTTTGTCAGAGGGCTGAACATGGATCTCTGCCTTGTGATATGCAGCATCGTATTCGTCTTTTGTTGCTCTCTTGAAGAAGCCACACTGAGGGGAGGAGCAAGGGTGACCAAGTGTTAAAGGGTGATAACAAGAGTCAACAGCCATTAGGATTTCTTCCAGTAAAACACCAGAGGAAATACATTTTATTAAGTGAATACATTCACCTGGACAGTCAAGTGTTGACGCTTGAATGTCAGCAGACAAAAATGTAACATTTAATCATATAACAAATCTCTTCTCATATTTATCTTCACACCGAAATAGAACGTATTTGACCTTTGACACAGTTGAATACTAACTTGAACGCAGCTTAGCAGTAAATTGAAGGTCTTAGTCTTTTGAAGGAAATCATTTGCAAATGTGGAATGTAATCATATTCTCTTTCTGGCTGGGAGTTACACATCACAACTGGTGTATCTGAGCCCAAATAGATAATCTGGGACATAACTAACCATTATATAGTCCTCTATATATACTATATGTCCAATAGTCAACCTTTCTATGTATTTTTGAATAACTTGTTGTTTGTTTGATTGGTTCTTTTATTGTCTGTCTGTCTTGTAAACTGTTCAAGTGTACATACAAAAATCAATTTCACACTTCATTTTTGGTGTGAATTAACAAAAAACAAGATACCTTCTGAGGTGCTGGTGAGCAGATAGACTGATGCAAGCTCTTTACCTCTGCTTCCAGTCTTTGTGCTAAGTTAAAGCTAACTTTAAAATAAAATATACACATATAAGGAGGGTATCTACTCTCACCTCTAACTCGACTATTCTGCAAAATACCACAGATATTATTACACCATTGGAAATTTTCTTTAACAGCCACCTATATAAACTTGACATTTATCAAATGTTATTTGTTGCAATTTAACAACATGAAATTTTAAGTTAACATTAAATATGTGGCTGTGTTGGTTCATGAGTAACAGAAGAAAAAAAAATAATAATAATAATAATAAATAATAATAATAATAATAATAATAATAATAATAATAATAATAATAATAATAATAATAATAATAATAATAATAATGGCCCTTCTGTGCTTCCATAGATCTACAATCAACAGCGCACCATACAAAATAAAAGTCATTCACCATAAAAATAATTATTTTTCAGACTTAAATTTTTACTGCTTTTGAATATCTTCTTTATTGACACAGATGACACCTTTTCTGACCCAATTTCTCCAAAGATGTCAGTGAAGTTTATGTTTTTTATCACCTATTTTCATCCCATGTAATCCCTTTGTATTACCGTCTCTGTACTCACCTTCCAGAGAAGAAACACCAACAAAGCCAAAATCAAGATGCCTGCAAGAACAGCCACCAGGATGATCCACCAGGGAACTCCGGTGTGCTGTGCCACGGCACCCTCTGAAGTCACTGTCACTTTCACCTGCAATGCAACGCCACGGGCAGGAAAACCGAGATGTCGGGTGAGTCAGGACCAAGATAGCTAAGGAAGAATTATTCAGAACCTTTTACTTAGGTGCAACTTACTTCAGTGTCAGGAGTTCTCAGGATCATGTTGTTAGGCTGACCCTGCAAGACGAGTGAGGCCTTCACAACGATTTCCAAGTATGAGAGAGAGGCGTAATCCTGTGTGAAAACAAAAACAGCTGCTCAGGGCGGAGAGTCACAGAAAATCACTCTGATGGAGCCACGCGGAGACAGTTTAAACACGTTTCCTTACCTCAATAAAGGTCGAGTTCCAGAGGCGAGACCTCAGCTCAACTGCTGTACCGTCGAGGCCCTGCAGAGGGCAACTGAGCTCCACACATTGGATGTCCTTGCCACATGACTAGGAAGGAAAGACTGTGTTACACATCTGAACAGTCCATACCTTTAAATAACAATGTGATTACATCCGTACAAACACTCACCAGTACTTTATTTTTGCCCGACAGTGACGACATTTTGCTGACAGGTTTCCTCTCTCCAATTTCTCGTTTGGTCCTGGACGCAGACGACTCCTGAAAGCACACGTGTCCTTGTTAATTCAAGGTGAAATTAAGAGGTGCAGGTTTGCTGATGATGGTTGCTTGCTGTAGTAGAGGAAAAAAAAAGGTTTAGAAATTCTACCCGGATGTGTTTGAGAGAGTTGATCTCAGACTCTGGGGAGCAGAGGATCTCCTGCGGTCCAGGAGAGGAGATCTTCACCAGGTACAGAAGCCACTTCCCATGTTTATTAAACTTGGGCCACTGAATGCGCAGCGAGGCTTTGACAGGATGCGTCAGAGTTTTCCACACGTTGTTTATCTGAAGAGGAGTTCATTATGTTAGAACTTGGCTGCTTTAAATGCTAAAAACATCAGGTTGTGTGACTGCAGCTGTGAAGAAAACCCACTCTGAATGTGTAGTTAATCAAACTTCCAATCTCTTCTTCTGTCTTCATGGCACTTTCACCTTTCACGACACCTCCGAAGGACACCTGATTAGGGTTGGCCTCGCTTTTGAAAACAAGCAAACGTATTTATTTCACCTACTCTTGGAGTTACTGTGTCTTTATTGTGGCTAAACAGCAGTTTAACACTCACCCAGAGACAGATAACGGCAATTCAATGATTACTTTAACCTTTACTTTAACGGAAGCAAGGTTGTCTTGCACGCTTGTCCTGAAAGAAAACAAAATACACCAGTATGAAATGATACTTATACCCATTCATACACATGCAGAACACCTATACCTATACCACCTATGGCAGCTCTTACGTTTGGAGCTGCAGGTCAATGTCAATCTCCGTGGTGTTCAGCGTCATACCAGAAGTGCTCAGGATGATGTAAAATGTAGTCTGATGGAAATAAACAAAAACAAAAAAGCTGCAGCATCTCTCACATGGAAGTACAGCAGCAGAGTGTCACAATGAACATGTGAAGCTTAAGACAAGTGGGTACCGTGGAGTTGCTCTTAAAAGGATTCCCCAGCTCACAGTCTGCCTGAGAGCCGTTCTGATTGGCTGTGCAGATGATCGGCTTCTCCGCCTGGAAAAAACAAATCACTGATTCAGAGGGAAATTAGAAGATACAGAAGTGTTGACCTTATTTCACTAGTTTTATAACATTCATACTTTTATTCAGTGGCGTTGCAATGGTAATGTAAGTGTCATAACGCCCACATGGGGTCACTAGTGCAGCTCCACACTTGAGGGCCTGTTTACCGTTGTTTGCTGTGAGCGGACTCCAGAATACGACACCCCATCGGGGAAGGTGCCCACCAGCTTCGCCTCGTAAGCGTCGTCGCCGTTCATGTTGTTGACCCTCACCCAAATAGCCAGGTCCTTCTTCTCGTAGTTCAGGTGAAACACGGGGATGCTTTTCTTGCTGCAGATGCAAAAAAAAAAAACAAACAAAAAAAAAAAACTCAAAAAAAACCCTCACTTCAGGGAAAAAAGAGGGTTTGTCATGTTCATATATAAAAATACTCAACAAGAATATTGCATCCAACCATTTCCTTCTTGCACATCCAACAGACAGAGTCTTGTTTCACAGTAATAAATCTTTACCTTTACCTCTGGTTGGTACACCCTGCTTATGTGCTGGACAGGCAACATAATGTCATTTTGATTGATCGTTAATATCAAAATTGAATCTAGATTTGATCCCTGAATTTGACCTCATCTTACATATCTTCACTTCAGTTCAAGTGAAAGCACTCACGTGGGTAATAACTCTGTGTAATTTTCCTGGTTGTTTGGTTTGTAATACAGTTTGTACTCCATCTTCAGGTTACTCCGGCAAACATGATCGCTTCCACATCCCTCTTTTACAAAGTTGACCTGCAACAACAGCAAATAACAAAAAAAAGGTCATATGTAAACTTTTGCTCTGTGAACATTTTGTCATTAACTCACTAACAACCGTTATAGTCTGAATATTTACCTCAATGACGTCTTTGCTCGGCTGGGAGGAGTCCAATATGGGCATCAGTGGAGGGAGGCCGTTCCTCACCTTCTGTCGTTTAGTACTCACAATTTCTGCAGACACCTCGATGGGAATGCTGCGCATCTTGTCCTTGATATTGTCCTGTGCAAATCAAAAACAGTCATAATAAGACAGAGTATAGTATTGGTTAGTTACTAGTTACTACAAGCTTTCCAACCCAAAAACAAATTTCCGTGACATGACATACATTGGCACATGCAAAAATAAATGTACATACCTTTCTGTTTTACTAGCACCAACATATTAAGCACACAAACTTAAACTGGTTCCTGACTCTCTGAGAGGATTGTATCCTGCAGATGTGATTTAACTATGTGGCAGGCATGTTTTACCTTCAGTTTGGTGACGATATTGATGCATGCTTTCTGTTTTTGGCCGCGGAGGTCCAAGGTGCCGTTAAACTGGTAGTCCACGTCGGTGTGGGATTTGTTGAACATAGCTCTGGAGGGCAGCCCCTGTTTCCTGCGTTCTCCATCTGCCTCGACGGTATAGCTGATTGCTGCAGTGCAGAGAGAAACACAGGTAAGAACGACAGGACAAGTCTTGGATTTAAAAATTAATTTGTTGTTTTTTTGTTTTTTTTCTGAACATTTGACTTACTGAGTCTCGGGCTGTAAGATGCAGGTTTTGCTTCGTAGAAGAAGCATGCCTCCACAGTGAAGCTAAGGACAGAAATGTTCATGTTTATCATTACTAACAGAGGAGGTTTTGACTCTTGACTCTGGCTGTTGAGATGTATGAATATTAGAACACCCACCAAATGCTGCTCCCACAGGTTTTAATAGCGAGGTCAATTTCCTGTGGAGATACTTTGACAGCCCTACTGATGCTAATGACCGGCCGAGCCCTGAAAGAAACATAGTGCAATGAAGTTGTGATGGAAATCAGTCGGGATTAAATTAATTCATCATGTATAGTTGACCAGTTACCTGTAGATTAGAGCCGAGTCCGACAGAGAGCCGACAGCCACGTCTGGGTAAGAGTTACTGTCCAGGTCCATGTTCCCTGCCAGAGAATATCCAAACAGTCTCATGTTGTGCGGTGTTCCTGAGAGGATCTGGAGGAAGATAATTCAAGAATGAATAGAGAATTAAAATGGGAAAAAAATAAATAAATAAAATAACATACCATTGAAATGGTACTTGTTTTGTGTTGAAGACTTTTGACAGCTGATACTTCCATACGACTATGTATTAATGTTATACCAAGGTCTCAATAAAATCCTGATGAATGGACCTCTATTGAATTAATCAGCTCCATTTAAACTGTTGGTTCACTGTTTTAAATGAATGCATATCTAAAATGCTCACACTGCTCCTCTGAACAAACAGGTACTTTCTAAACCTGTGCAAGGTGGACATTAAATGACGTCGGTGGAGTCTGTTCCTGATTATGGACACCTTGAAGGGCATTATACTTTATGAAGGGCTTTATTGATCCTCCGAGAGAAATCAGCTCCTGTCCACAGAAAGGTTTCCCAGAAAGCTCAATCCTGCAATAATTCAACTGTTGGTCACTTGGTGGCAGCTGGAATAAGATGACATATGGTAAGCTTTGTCAGCCGATCTCCGTGTGGAGAATTGGTTTGTGGCTCTTTAAGTTGAACAGTTGCTTAGTTACTCATCCAGCAGTTACAGAGCAATCTTATAATTTCAATTGGAGTCAAGTTTTCTGGTCACCTTGCAAATGTTAGTCTCTACCAACTTTTAAACACAGGTAAACTATTTTAGTAATAATTAACTTCTTTCCCGATGTCACGCACGCCAACAGTAGAACGCAGCATGGAAGAAAGCGACAATGTTACAGATGTAACTTTTCATATCTTTTACTTCAGTCTTTTTTTCAAACTCAGTGACAACTGAATGATGTTCTAGCGCTCCTTAATTTATGCATCAGTATGCTTCAACTTGTGTCATAGCATGGAACCACAACCGGGAATCATGTTTCCAGCTGAGTGACCGAACCATAACAGTCGAGCTGTAGGCCGGAAAACCAAAAGACACTCACAATAAAGTGGAGTAATAATTCGCTCTGTGAGTTCATTAAAATTTAACATATAAGCAGTCATATGATCCATTGCTAAAATGAAAATATTGATTATAGCCACTTCAAATGAAGCTCCACATGAACCAACCTGAGCAGGGCTGGTTTTGATTCCCTCTGCAGAGCCATGATAAATGTAGACTTTTCCCGCCCCGCTGTCATCATAAGGAGCTCCGACTGCGATGTCTGTGGAGAGAGGAAATAAACCAGTTAACTTGACAGCAGCTGATAGAGAAAACATAAATAAGCTACAAAATGACAGCTAAATTACCTTCATATGAGTCTTGATTGATGTCTCCAATGTTCTCCACTGCCAGTCCAAACATGGAGTCTTTGGTCCCGTTCAAACGCACAGGAGTGATTCTGTCCCACCTTCCCGCCTGGTTGATGTAGACGTAAACAGCTCCTCCAACGTCTCCATCCTTCATGTAGAACTGAGGAGCCCCAACAACTATGTCTTGCCATCTAGAATAAAGAAGGAGGTAAATGTTGTAAGTCAAGTCCTAATGATGTTTTTTTTATTTCTGTGTTTCCGTTCACTTATATTGTGACTTCTGTGAATGTCATTGTGACACTTATCTACCAATAACATTAAATAATATGTATACTGAAGCAAAATAAAGGCAGTTTCCTACCCATCACCGCTCAGGTCAACAACGGCTACGTCATATCCAAAGGAGGAAGCGAGTCCCGGCCCATACAAGGTGTGCTCCACCAATAGTCTGCTGGAGATGTCGCTCTCTTTCCTCAACAGGACCACCGCTCCACTGTGATTGGCTCTGGGCGCTCCAGCCACCACCGTCAGGTCACGACCCCTGGTGATTCTGTGTCCCGAATCGAGGGAGAATCCTGATGTGCCAGAACAAAATGGAACATTATACGCTTGTTAAAGGTTGACTTGACTGTTGAATGTGTTGTGTGAATTAAACTTTAATAGATTATTCAGGTGTCCCTAATAAAGTGGCCACTGAGTGTATCGCTTTGGCATTGTATGCCTTCATTGCAAGCCAAAGACCAAGAGTCATATTTTTTTACATTTTCTCTCTGCTTTGTTTATTAGTTTCCACAACTGAACAAGAAACATCATATATAGAGAGGACACAAACCAGGGACATTGCATGGTTCAAGGTTGACCATTAACCTCTGGGCCATCAAGTCATTCCATCCCCGTATCTTTATCATTCCCAAATGATTGAGATTCAAATAATTTTAAATAACTGTGATGATGGTTCACTTCCAGCAGTTACTGCAATGCAGCAACTGATGATGCTATTAGTTACACCTGCGTTTCAACAGTGTTTTAAACTTTAGTTCTTCTCCAAAATTCCCCTCTGATATACAAGTATTTCTTTACCAGTTAAACAGCAAAAGTCTATACAATTCTGGGGAAAAAAAGACTTTAACACAATGATGATCACTAATCTCAACACAGGACAACACAATATACCCAAACAGTAAAACACAAAACAAAATTGAAAGCAATGCTTTGGGCACATGAGGAAGCGCTGAACAGAGTGACACTGTAAGTGGACACTCACCGAGGTAGCTGTTGGCAGGTAGAGGCACGAGCTCAGGGTTCAACTGATGCTCATCTCCGACTTCGTACGGGCCATCATCATAAACTCCCATCTCAAGCAAAGTGTTGTTCTTTTGTTCCACTCGCACAATGCCTGCAGGGGAGGAGAGAGAACAGTGCTGTAAAGATGCTAACAAGTGTTACCAAGAAGTGTTTATTTAGAATAAAAAGACATCCCATTACATGCTTTTTTTTTTTTTTTTTTTATAAAATGAGATACTCAAGAGACTCACTGCCCTAAGGCGCTGTGTAATTATAGTTATATACCTTTCCAGTTGTAAGCTCCTGGTGCTCCAAACACGACGTAATGGTAGTCTTTGGTGAAAGTGGCTGCCAAACCCTGCTGACAAGACCCAAACATTTCATGTCCTCTGGCTCTGCCCTCGCAGAAGTTCCAGTTGCCTCCGTCCTCATCAGAGTGCTCGTTGATGGTCAGGTCCTGGCTCAGGACGTAACAGCGCCCGGTGATGTCCCGGGACTCCTGAGGGGTGTCCACAAACAAGCGCCGCTGGTAGCGATGAGCACAAGTCTGGCAGCACAAAACGTGACAGATTAGTTACCCTGATGAAAGACGAGACCACAGCAGGTGTGAAAGGTTCAGACGCTCAGTTTGACTCACCACTATCTTTCCTCCAGGTCCCTGACTCTGAACCGTCACACCCATCCACTGATTCTCCTTGTTCTCAGTACGCACGTTCTCTTTAACAGCAACACATGACAAAGATATGAGCATAGATAGATAGATAGATAGATAGATAGATAGATAGACAGACAGACAGACAGACAGACAGACAGACAGACAGATAGATAGATAGATAGATAGATAGATAGATAGATAGATAGATAGATAGATAGATAGATAGATAGATAGATAGATAGATTAGATAGATAGATCGATAGACAGATCGATAGTTAGATAGATAGATAAAACTCACCTTCATTATCAAATTCAACGCGCTCACAATCATTGGACTGGGTGATTTCACATTTATAAAGGCCTCCAGTGATGTTGGCTTTTTGTTTTCCCAAAGCTCGAGCTCTGGGCGCACCAATCAACAGCCTGAGGTGAAACACAAAACAACAGAAATGAGTAGTGAGATTTATTCATAACAAAGCAATAAACTTTCAGTTTAAAGACTGAATGCATTTTATGTAGGTTTTGGTCCCTGTCTCACACAAAGAAGACTCAGGACTACAAAAGCCCATGAGGAAACACAATTGACCTACAAGGCAATATAAGATTATTGTATTCATACAATCTCTGGGTAAATGGAGATGGATTATGGATTATGACATATTGTATATGAAAACATATTTAAAGATTATAGCATTTGCATATGTACATATATTAAAAGAATGTTTATTGCAGTATGTTGCGGTAGTTGGCTGGAGTTTCCCAGCATGCTTGAGGGCAATGTGTTTATGGCCGTAAGTGTGAGTGAATTGTGTTTAACTGTCTGAAGCACAACAAACATTTCCTGCAATGCAAACATCGTTGCTGATGTTCTCGTATGGTTACTGTTGTGGTAAAAGACAATCAAAGTACACTTCCTGGAACTCTGCCTGAATGCTTGCAATGAGAGCCCCAACCTGCTACAATGTCATGAAATTTCCAAATATATATATGAAGAAATTCTGCACAAACATGTATAGTTTGTATATTGCACATTAATACAAACACGTTATTTGTGTATAAATGATTATATATGTGACATGTATGCTAAAATATGCCATTTGCATTCACCAGCATACATTTTGGTATGGGTTGTACATAAAACGTCAATATAGGATCTCGATCCGTGTCGACACCTGCAGTAAATTATTTTCTACATTTCTAGGCTCCGGTGCGGCAGCTTGTTGAATTTAGTACATGTGTGTGAGAAGATCAGCGGTGGCGGCAATGACTTAGCAACAGCACCCTGTCTAGGAAAACGTTTCAACATGTCTTCTCTCTAATTTCTTAGCAGAGGAATGGCGGCCACTTCTTCATTGCTGAATCTGACCGTCAAAGTAACAAAACAAAACAAAACATCTCTTCAGCTATGACTACGACTGTCAGCATCAGCAAGAATTAGCAGCAACACAGCTAAATAACCACATGACCAGCTGGGGACAGGCATTTTAAGTCATACAGCCTCTCTCTCTCCCAATTGTATACAATATGATTTCACTGGAAGGATGATCCAGCCTGTGAAAAGCTGGCTGTGTTCAATCAGTCTCTCAATGAGCTTTGTGATAAGAAACAAAATAGAAAACCTCAGCACGAGACAGTAGACTACTGTCCCTGACATTCTGCAGAGGGCAGAGGAGCAGTGAAGCAGACAATTTGGAGTGTGTTCAGTGTTCAGCCCAAACATAGTTCACTGACCAGAGGTTCTCCTCTAAACCCACAGGCTCAACAAATGTGAAGAGCGGACGTGTTTGAAGGGTGACAGCAGCAGCCACAGAGATGGTATCATCAGAAACACTTATCTGATGAGACGCGTTCATCAACTTCTCTTTCAAATGTCAGGACTAGACAGACAGGAAATCTTTCATGTCTTGATGTTACTCAGTTCATTGGCATAATCTCTCAGTTGGGACCTGACTTAATTTTAAGGTCATATAAGAAAGAGAAAACCATAATAATGTAATTTTGTCAGCTACTATTGTAATAAATTTTTTTTATTTAACACTGTCACAAATCCTCAGGAGATGCTCTGGAAGGCAGGTAAAGCTGAAAGCAAAATTACCAAGCAATAAAAGGACAAACAAGGTATTCTAATAGTTTAAAAGACTGCCTTGGAGTTTTCTTGTAATTTTCAAGTTTACACATGTCCCTCTCTAAAGAGCCAGGAAAGAGTCCAGGAAATGATCATTTCATGATGTGGTGGCCTTCCTGCTTTATCAGGGCCTGCTGTCTGTGTTTCCCTTGGTCTGTTGTTGTGTCTGTTTCCTTGCAGACTGCATCTATAACCTTTTACACACTATCAAATGCCATGCTGTATTTTGCAACATCTGTGTGGTGGAAAGAGAAGCAAAACTGGTCATATTTCCTGTCAGTGTCAGCGGAGTTCATCCTGTTTAGAAAAGTAACACATAGAAAACAACAGAGAAACCAAAAGCCTTCATAGAAATCTAATAATCATGCTGGCAAAGCCTCATGGATAGAGTCGCAGTAGCTATAGAGTGGACACAGCTTGGTGGACCAATGAACTGATGGACCAACAAATGGAGATTAAGCAATACAAAGGGAACTATGCCGAGTTTAATAACGCCTCACACAAGAGTATAGGACAACTGGATCATGAGATATGAAAAAGTGGGCAGCTAAAACATACGTGCATTTGCTTTTAGACATATTTATTAGGCACATGAAATGAAGCAACTTGGTGCTGTGGCTTTGTAACAACAGAAACTCAACTGCATCTCAACTAGGTCTCCACCACACAAGCCACAGTCATCTGGTAAAAGATAAAGATACACTGCCATACTACCTGACCTCGGAGCAGTTTCATTCCCCAGGACGTGAGACTCCTCAATTCGTCATCAACATTTTCTAATATAGATATAGCAGGACTGAAGGATTTTTATTTTTAAATTCATTCTAAAAATTACGATAAATCTACCTTGAAACCTTGTAAATGTGTCATTTATGGTGAGCACTGAGTGATCTGAAAGTTCTGAATACTTAAGACTTGACTTCAGCTCTCACATGAAAAAGCCTTAAAATCTGCTCTGCCACTGAAAACTTAATGTGTTATTGTGTCTCAGTGTTTGTTGAATTGTCTGAGATTTGCCAACTACTTGACACTGCTCTACTGAAACAACATGCTTATCGTTATCTGAAATGTCCTTTAATGTGATTTAGGATCATGATGGTAAGCCACACCATCATGTGTGAACTGACGGGCACACTCACTGTGTAGGAATTTTCTCAAAGGACGGAGAGGAAATCCTCTCCACCCTTCACTCCTCCCTTAAAAGTTCCTTCTGTAACCCACCTATTGATCTGTGGCTCTTGATTTGCTAAACAAGGGCTCTCCTGAGGTGGTCTGATCTGAGACTGAGGACCAAACTGCAAAGCCTCTTTTCAAACAAAGGCCAATGAAATGCAAATACAAACAAGAGCCTTGACAGGGATCCCTTCAATTTCACTTTTAAGCTCCTCAGCAGCAGTTTAGCCTCACATGTGTCGCAGGGTGGTACTTGATGTCAAGAAGAAACTCATTTCTGTATAATCAGACACTCTGCCACATTACTGTAATCTCAGATATTACCACAGAGTTGAACAAATATATGAAATGTGCCCACATTGGATTTAGAGCTGCAACAATTAACTGTCTCGGCTGGTAGTTTAAATCATTTTCCAAGCTGAAGCACCCAAAGGTTTGCTAGTTCCAGCTTCTCGAACGTCAGAATTTGATGCTTTTCTTTTCCATATGCGTGAGCACACAGAATACTTTCGACTTGCAGACTTTTTGCTGAATAAAACAAGCAATCAAAATCGGTCATCTTCAGCTGTTCTGTTCTGATAGCTTACAGTAAAAATGATCAATCAGTTAACTGAGAAAATAATCAGCAGATTCAGAGCTAATGAACACAGTTGTTAGTTGCACTCTTATTCAAATTTCACAGGAATTAATGTGCCACCCTTAAAAACAAACGGACCAAGACTGCGTTCACTTTAAAATATAGAAAGCCCTTACATGCAGTGAGAAAAATAATGCAACAACAGGTTGAAAGGGTGTGAGTGACTGACCTGTGTGTTAAAGCAAGTGCATCTATGCACAGGCAACAGTTCGAAGATCTAAAGTTTAAAGATAATCTAAAGTACTTCTGTATCACTGAAACATGTCTACATGAAGTCCTACTGCAGGAAAACTTCATGAAGGGCCTGTTACACAAGTAAAGGAAAACACCTCCAACTTAACAGCAAAACGACTCAGCAAAGTGACGGTTTGTTGAATTTAGCAAGTAGCTGAGGGATAACATTGACATTTACATGCAACACGCCAGTCTTAGCAGACACGTTAACCTGTTTTTTAGTCGGGGAAAAGGGATAATTTCAGGTACTTTATCTTACTTTGTGCAGTGGCTATGGATGCAATGTTTCTTGAAACTATAATATATATTGAATAGGGCTGCAACTAATCAGCTCTGATTATTATTTCCATGATCAATCGATTTATAATTTAGTCCATAAAATGTCAGAAAATTGTGAAAAAATTCCCAGTTTCACGTGATGCCTCTGAATTGCTTATTTTGTGCAACCAACAGTTTAAAAATCCCAGAAACTCTCAATTTAGTATCAATAAAAGACAACAAAAAAAAGATGTTCTATTTTGATAATCAGATATCAAATAGCCAGTTCTTTCAATTAATTCTGTAATCATTGGAGCTCTATTATACATAAAACAGCAACTTGTTCTGACAAGAAGTTGGATTCAACTAAAGCTACAGGCCATTATCCTTCATACTGATCTAAAAGCAAACACATAACATACAGTGCAACAACTAAAGAGCTGAAATACAAGTCCAACCAATAAATATACTGATACAGTGGCTCATTATCAATATTATCGATACTGAATGTGCCTCCAATATCCATTATCAGCCAGACGGCAGTGTTAAACCACATCCAATCATGCAGCATGTCTTTCAGTGCGGTGTAAATGGGAATGCATAGTGACTGGTGTGGGTTTACACAGTGATCTCACTGCTCTTTGTTAACAGATGTGATCCAGCGCTCCCACAGCTGTGCACTCAAAGCCCCAAGAACGGCTGCAGCTGTTCTAACTGTTTCAGTTTACACACACACACACACACACAAATACATACTTTGATTGGCGCTGACCTGTGATTGGCTGGGTATACATCATGGAAAACATCATGAATATTCACAACAAATAGAGATCAACTTAAAGTAAAGCTACATTTTAAAGGCTTGAATAAGTTTTATAGCTGACCTGTTTTAACTGTTTATGAACCTCAAACTTCAGGATAAACTCTGACTGGAATGTGTCTGCTGATGATTCACTGATGCGTCTAATCTATCAGGTTACATGTGCACAGATGGCCGTGCATGTCCAGTCAGTCGGCCATTTTCTCTGGTTTCATTCAGAGCATGTTATATCCACATCATTAAGCCAAGACATTATTCATGGAGGAGGCATCCAGTCGCCTCTTTGCAGGATGCCACATTATGTTTAGTCTCGTGTTGGAACATGGAGCTCCTTGTTTCCTCCACTCATCACAAACTGATATGAGAAGGACGGCATAAACACCGCCGTGCTCTCGATGAAGCCATTAGAGGAACAACATGGATAGAGTTGCATAACTGGCTGAAAACAATATGACAACAAATCAGGCTAATCACCGGAATTTTTGTTTTTAATTGCAGAAAAGAGGAGAAGATTTGGCTTTTAGCTCTGAATCCTGGAAGAGACGAGAGGCCAGTTTAATCTATCAAGTCACACGAACACATTCAGCGTTTAGACAGGAACCTGTAAAGGCTAGAGTTCCTTCCTCTTCTCACTTCTGATTTATTATAATCATATTAATGCACACAGTGTTAGCCAGCGGTGTTTTACAGCTGCTGGCGATCATCATCAAACATGTGTTCGAATAAGAACAAAAGAGACAGATGCAGAGTGTGTGACACACTGCTAGCCTGTGGTTTCATTGGGTTGAGAGCAGGTTAGTCAGGGCTGTTCATTGCCTCCCTCTGAGGGCTCTACTGAACTTTCACTTGACTCGTCTGGCTGATTATCTCAGGGTCACATGAGGATTTAGAGCTTAGATCACAGCCGGGGAGCTGCTGGTTAGTCCATACCTTCCTCAGTTGGGAACTCAGCTTCTATACAGCACAGACTTAGTATTTTGTTGAGCAATTAATTATCAGTAGAGCTGAAACAATTGGTCAGAGACATAACAGATAATTAATAGGAAAGTGAAAGTGAAACTTTTCTAATTCAAGCTTTTTATTCAAGGTGATCTGTCGCTTTTATTTGACATGTGTGGCTACAAAGTGAACGTTTTTCAGTTTTGGACTGTTGATAAGACAGCACAAGCAATTTGATGGCGTCACTTTCGCCTTCAGGGAACTGTAACGTCATTTATTTGCTATTTTTTGATCATTTATTGACGGGAGCTGCCCAAAGTAGGGACATCAATTTGGCCTGGCAGTTGTTTCTAGCTTAAAAATAATAATAATAAAATAATGAGGCAGTGTCGTAAAAACAATAAAACATTCGCAGGGTGCCCTGAGCTCCCAGTCTGGGCAGGGACAGCTGATACAACTGCTAGCTGCACAGATAACTGAGCTAACTAGCTAAGAGCAGCTAAACAGCAGGTAGCGGTCAATCTAGTTGTTTTACATATTGTACCTTTACATTTTGACCCCTCAAGGAAAAAAGTTTTGAAACTCCTGCTACAGACCAGATGACTTATTGGGATTTTAAAAAATGATCCTGTTTGGGCTATAAAACGTCAGGCCAGTGTCACATTTAACAGCTGTTTGCCAAACACATATTACATTTCATGATTTTCACTCTCTCTACACTTGTCAACTCCGACAGATGTAAAAACACCTTTTTTCCTGGGATGCACAGAAGAATCCCTGTGAACACTCCTTTTTTTTAATGACCACTCTATTCACCAAAACCATGAGCCTCCTGTGAACTAAAGTCAAAACACAAGCTAGATAAGATTCCTCAAGCTAAGCCTAATCTATGGGATCTATGAGAAACTGTTAAATCCTGTTATCAGAGCCTCTCATCGTCATTTCCCAACATGCTGCTACAGAGTCCTGCTAACCAGAGTACAACACAGTAGCTCTTGCATGCAGCGTCACCCTGGTCGCAGGCTTTGACATGCCAGCTCCTCTCTCCTCATTTTAACCCCCCTTACACTTTGTGTGGCAGGATGACCAGACTCGCTACACTGATGTCTGTTCTGTCCCCTCAGGGCTGCCCAGAGGAAATGGTTTACAGTGAGCATTGTAGCGTCAGTAAGAATCCTTGAAATGCTGCAATAAGGAAACATTTTAATACTCGAACGCTCACATTGCCGCAAGCTGAAACCCTTTCCTGGATCACTTTTTGTACTGCACTGCCTGAAATGTATTACAGCTGAGCACAGGATGCATTAGTCCCCTCTGTGAAGTCAGCAATGTTGCTAAAAACTGTGACGTGGAAATACTGCTACAGTGATATATCCATAAATTGATTGGTTGTCAAGTATTTGGTAATGACTTAATCGTAATCCTAATTCTTTTAATCCAGCTTCTTAAATGTGAATATGTTCTGGTTTCCTCCTCTGTCACAGTAAACTGAATAACTTTGGGTTGTGGACAAAACAAGACATTTGAAGACGTCAACTTGGGATTTGATTGACACCGATGGACACTTTTCAACATTGTATAGACCGAGCAGTTAATCGGTTAATTGAGAGAATAATCGATAGATTAACTGACAATGGGGAAAAAAACCCTCTTATTTCCCACCTGGTGAAATACACCTGCTTAGTCCTCACTGTAAAAGAACCTTTAAGCTTTAACAAGCACTGCACTTACCACTAATCAGTAGTAGGAAATAAGGGATTCCATAAGGAAAGCTGTAAATACATTAAAAACCTTTAAATATCAACCATCTATCTGATTCTAAACTTTTCATTATTGATCAATCTATCCCTTGTTTTTCTCTCCAACAGTCCAAAAACTAAAAGATGCTCAAATTACAATTCAATAAAAGTGGGAAAAGCTGATCAACTAACCAGTTAATCGACCAACACTTGCAACCTCTCCTGCCTCGGTTTGACCTTACAGGCACATTTGCATCACAGTTATAACCATTGTTTATTCCCTTGTTGTCCTTAGGCTTATTCCCAGTTTATATTCAAAGCACCACGGGGAGACAGTAAACCTCTATTTACAACAAGAACAAAAACAAGCTTAAACTGACCAAAAACACTGTGGGCTTTGGTGGAGACAGTAAGATATTTCCTGCTCTGGATAAATAAAACATAACTTTAGCCAGACAGAAGTCAGGTGGAGGATTGTGAAAACTTCAGATTTACCTCTGACAGTCTTTTTCTCTGAACCTGTCCGCTCGGGTGCTCTCATAAACACAAGTAACCACACACTGATTAAAGATGTACTCGAATTCAAATGAAAGTCTTCACTCACAGTCTTTTATCCGGGTTGAGCTGCCGGTGCATGGCCAGGGAGAACCCGAACAGGCTGCCCGGCTCCCCGTCCTTCCTGATGACATGACCGGTGTCCAGGTTGAAGGCGAGCACCAGAGTTGTCTCCAGAAAATAGGAATAAAATAAAAGTGCAGCAGGAGCGGCAGAGGGTCCTCCCAGCAGCAGCATCATCGCAGCGCACCTGTTCCAGATATGTCCGGTTATAGTCCAAAGTTGAGAGCCCCTGACCCCGCTGCTGCTCTCCGCTCTGCCCGGTGCCGTGTGACTGAGGGCGGCTGCAGCGGCTGGGGGTCCCCACCGGGCTGTGCGCCTCTGCTCCACCGCGCCCCCGGCGGTCACCCAGAGGTACAGCACCGCACACGGGACGCTGCCTAGTGCACTAAAGGGACAATCAGTATATTTTTTTCTCTTTTTATGTACCATAAGATTTTGAGGTGAATAATTAAAGTTGATTGATAATTGATAATGATATAAAATGTAAGCCCTAATTTACTGTACAGCTGTAAACACAATCAAGGACAAACAGAAAATGATGATAATACATTCAATCAATCTTTATGTGGATGGTGCCAATTCGCAGCAAAAGATATCTCACGACACTTTCTAACCAGAGCAACAATAAACATGATAAAATCTGATCATCGTGACAAAACTACATATGCTCTCTACTTACAAATTCAAGCTGCACACAGGTCCGTCTCATTTGTAGGCGGGCTCAGAGAATGACAAGCTCACATTTGTTGATATATGGTTTTGTGAAATAAAGGCAATAAGTATAAAATACGCCAGAATCTCAGCACAATCAGTTCGAATCCTCTTTCAAATACATCCAACCTGAAAAAACTTTTTTTTTTTTATGCCAGACTCGTAATTCCACGGAAACTAATGCAGACTCATCCCTGCTTTGCTCTTCAACTACTGCTGTTATAGCTCACACATTAAGTGCATTTTTTCTCCTGTTTATCTATCAACCAAGTTATTCTTGGTTCCCAGATAAGATACGTGTATCACATAAGATTTATACTGCTGGCACAGAGGATAAAACAAACAAGCTGCTCTCTGAATGCCAAAGTTACCGAGGCCAGAGATGATTGAGCAAAACAAGAACAGCTTTGAAATAATTAAATACTACATTCTAATTTCATCAACCTTCATACCATAAATGAAAATCCATAGGCCAGTTTTCTCCTATTCCTTCTAAATGCCTTATTTAACAAGGCAAAACGCAAATGATAACGGCCCAATGTGATCGGTATTCTTTAATTTCCTTGTATACTTGAACAGGCTGTGATCTTGGTTTTACTGGCCTTATAGAAGAAGACAAATGATAAAGCAAAGGGGCAAAGGTTGTTTTGCTATTTCAGTGGGAACAGATAAACAGCAAGTGTTACAGTCAGCTGGACAAATAAACCTCCCAAATACGACCAGAAAAGGAGACAAGCTGCTGCAGGTCACTAAAAGGCTGAATTATCTTTGGAATTGTCTGAATTTCAGCCACTATCAGGATTCACTGGAAACATTCTAACTTAGCTGTTTGACTTTAAATGGACAATACATTCTGGTTTGGGGGGGGGTTGATCATCCATCCGTGGAAAACTGAATCAAATATTAACAATGCACTCATCAACAACACCTGCTAAGGAATATGTTCATGAATAAATAATCGCAATACAGAGAAGATTTTCAGTGACATTTCCTCGGGACCCCCCAACGCTTCATGTCAGGAGTTTCCTCTTTGAAGCTTTGATGATTTTGTGTTGGGAAATAAAGTAGAAATGATTTTATAAAGAGCTACAGTAAATCTTCTCAAGGATCTTTTTCATAGCTCCTGAAAAGCATGCATTCAGGAGTTTTTTGGGGTTTCCTCCCACCAGCAGCAGCGACATGAGCAGGCAGCTTTGTTATCATACCAACCTGCAGAAAACATAAAACAGCTTGATTGTATCGCCCGCTCACTCTCCTCAGTATATCTGCTGGTGTGAAGTTTGAACCAGCCTGGGCAACAATGAAACGGCACAACACAACACAATGTGGGCATTGTTATGGTTGGAAAAGCTCTCTACAAGTCTGTGTGTGCGTGTTGGCAGGATGTGGCTGTGGGGGTGTATTAGGCTCTTAACCACATTCCTAATTGGAGCAAATGACTCAGGAGGTTCTAGTGTAAGATATGTGAATGGCATCTCTGTTGCTGAGGGCTCGGTCACAGATGCATCAAATGTTAACACATCACAGGCAGTTAACACATCATCAACTTGTTGTTGAGGGAAAGCAGCCAAGTACTTTAAATCAAGTTACCACTGTACTTTTTGAAATCAAAAGTTCATATAGAAAGCCATATCAGTTTATGAAATACATTATGTTAAATATTAAACCAGTGGCGGGTCTAGTTTAGTCCTTTTGTCATGTCTCATCTGACTTGCTGACTTTTCTATTCTAAACTATTTAGATGGTTTCATGGTTCTCAAAGTGGGGTCTAGTGAACCCCAGGGGTTTCTGAGAGGGTTCCAGGGAGTCTCCAGCATAATGGGGATTAATCAAATAACACAATGACTGAATGTATGAGTATTTTGGTCATGGGGTTCATAAACATACTGTAAATCTCATCAGATGGGGTTAACTTGTATCAGTTTAGGGGTCCTTGAAATGAACACGTATGAGAATCACTGCTTTTAAATAACTGTTTAAGATCAAATGATTCTGTTTTAAAGTCAAAGAATACTGAGAAGTCCTTAATTGGCTCAGTCTCAAACCCTCAGATTTGTTTTGTGATCCTTTTGAGGGCTCCGACCCCTTGATTGGGGGTCACTAAACAGACGTCACTGTATAAGGTTGTTAAACCATGTTCCCCTAACAGATACACTCTGATTCATCAGATTTTATAATCAAATGATGTGAGATGTAATGACAGATAATTTGCAGAACATGTAGCCTACCTTAACTTTTGATGCTTAGTTGATTACGGTATAATACTTCTGTGAATTTACTTTAATTTCATGTCTTTAATTTGCTGACTTCTACTTGTAATGGAGTGCTTTACAGTTACTAGTGGTATTGGTGTATTTACTCAAGTAAAAATCTCAATATACATCCTCCACCACCTGTTTTTGTCCACATACAGCATTACCATCTCTAGTACTGGCTTATTAATGTAAAAAATCATTGTGATTATTTTAAAAGGAGATAGAGTAGAGAAAAACCAAATGTAAGTACGTCAGTGCATGCTTGCAAAACTGTAAATCCCCGCTGGGCGATTTTTGTTGATGACACAAAACATGTTCCCACAGATGATCATATCACTTCTGTGATGAGATCTGATAAATCTGCAGAACATCATCAGGGTTTGCTCAGGTGTGTAACTGCCTTCACCTGGTTTCACCCAGCCACACAAGCAGCACTTTCATGTCCACTTTTGCCCTGGGTGGTTGTGTAACTCGAGCTGTGAGAGGAGGCGAAGCTGCCCGGCCTCATATTGTCTCAGGTCATTGGGAATGGAGAAACCGGAGAGACGGTGAAGGTTGAGCAGGTGGACCCCTGCAGGTGACGAGGCCTTTCTTCACAGATTAGCTGCACTTTTGTTCCGACAAAATGACAGTGACTTGAGAAAGATCTTTTTGGCCCCAAGGTCAAATCACTGATGAAGGTATTGAGTTACATGTAAGACCCAAGGTCCTCTTCTAATGCAACCCACGTTCAAATTCCACAGGTTTGATGGGGCCAATTTAAAGCAACATTGTGTAACTTTTGTTTTATCTTAAAATAACAGCTTCAAAATCATGTTGATGGTACAGTGTCTTGTAATAAACTGAAATACTGCGGGAGACACCAAATTGGACAAAATGTCAATTTCTACATAATGTTGCTTTAAATTTCAACTGTGAAGACTGTTTAGATTCTGTTGAGATGTACATGGTTAATCATTGTCAGTAGTTGTATTTCAATCATTTGCCACTTTTTCGGCTTAACTAATTGGATTTTAGAAGCTCTGAAACTCAAACTCTGGTGAGACAGAAGGACCAGCTCCTCATGTTTCACCATAATGAAGTCAGCATAACCGAGACTGGTGGAGGAAACCAAACCCAAAAGTTATCAGAGATGCAAGGAAGCATGCCCCAAATGTACAGTTGGCGTGGGCACTGTGTGGTGTGCCAAGGCGTTAAACCCAGCTAACAATGCAATGCAAACAGACGGATGTTATTACTTTTAATTGAGGCCATCTTAGGCCCAGCCTTAATGACATGGCATGTAAAATTGATTCATCTCATGTTGACTTAGGAATTCTGTGAGGATTTCTGGACAACTCATGCCATCTTTTACAGTGTTAATGGCTGGATTTCACAGATTTGCCACCTTCATGCTGAAATGATCAAGTTTTAGAGGCTGTGAAACTCAAATCCTGGAGAGACAGAAGGACCAGCTCCCTAAGTTTCAGTGGAATGAAGTCAACATAACGGAGACTGTTGGAGGAAACCAAACCCAAATGTTATTGGAGAGGCGGGGAAACATACCCAAAATGCACAGCTGGTGTAGGCAATTCTTTATGGGCAAGACATACTACTGACCACAATGCAAAGTTATAACAGATGCCTGCTGATGCTTAAATATAGCACTTCTGGTCAAATTCTATGCCAAATCCCACTAATAATTTCATTTCTACAGCACACGGACGCATGTAAAATTGACCATGTCATGCAGACTTTTCTTAAATCTTAAATTATATTATTACTAATCTGACTCTATGAACAAATCTATGATTAAATGGTATGTAAGATGAATGAAATAAGATCAAGAGAGGTACATCTTGGACATCTGGACCTGCTGCAGGTTCTGAGACTCAAATGAATATCTTTGATTCAATCTGGGTAGCGACTGTATCCAAAAATACAGAAGAGAGACCTCTCAGTGTATGGATGCTGAGTGAATGTTGAGGTTGTGTCTGCATCAGTGGCTGTGTGAAGCTTGGCGTTAAATCATACTGTGTGAAAGTGCAAGCAGCTGATCCTGGTCCTGTTGTGACAGTGGCTTGGTCCTTTGTCGGGGGACCATCCACAGTAAATCTGCTCCACTCCCCTCTCACAAAGGGCTGCTTCCATTTATGGCTCCTGGGTGGGGGTGTGTGTGCCACTGAATCAACAATGAGGGGAGCGGGACCTTGCAGACCTCTCTGAATTCTTTCTCAGGCAGGCCGTGCAGATGACACAGGGAATTCTGGGGATTCCTTTGTTATCCCTGTAAAGTGCAGAGACATTTTTGCCCCTCAGTGAAGGAATTCCCTCCAGGATGTACAATCATGTCACGACAATCATGTTATACAGCAGGCAGGAAATGTACTTGAGTTGAAAGCATGTCTTTCAATTCTTTAATATCAGTGAAGGTTTTTTGTTTGTTTTTTTCACAGACATTGCAAACAATTTCCAAACTGTTGGGGGCCATGCAAAGGGGCAGAAACTAACAATAATTGTTATTAATAACATTAGATCGTGTTATAATGAGACATTTTATAACAATATATGACTAATCTTGTCGACACATGAAATGTTCCATGTTTTGTAAAACTTTTCATGTTAGAACATAAAACGTTTAATAGGATATTTTTCATGCTACATTATCACAATACAACATTAAAAAATTTAATGTTACCGCAATTCATGTTATCACATTATAACATCAAAAGAATAGTATATTGTTATCACAAGAAAAGCTTCCTGTTTTTATCCGTTAAAATATATTGCTATCATAAATGTTATGTGAATAGCTGTCATGATTCTTGTTCTGCATTTATGGCTTCAGGTTTTATTTTGTAATTTTGCCCTCATGTGTCATGTGTTGCTTTCATTTCCTCCTATTGTCTCATTTTCCCTCCTGTTTTCTTGCTGTCCACACCTGCTCTGGATCTCCCTCTTTAGCCTTTCCTCTATTTCTGTGTCTTCAGCTTTTCCAGCCCATCACCCCCCTCCCCTGTTTCTGGTGTTTACCTGTGTTGTTCCACCTCACTCCCCCTGAACCTCATCCCCTCGATAGTTGTGTGTATATAGTCTTTGTGCTCCCTCTTGTCTTTGCCTGGTTTGTTCTTGGTTAACCACCCTGTGTTACTCACCTGTGTTATTTTTTGTTCCTGGGATTATGTCTCTGCTTAGCTCTCGTTATTACTGGTTTGAACTTGAAGCTTTTGATTTGTACTCTGTTCTCGGTTTGAAGTTCGTAATTAAGTGTTTTTGCATTTCTTGTTTTTTGGATTATTTCAGTTTGAGTTACTTAAGCTTGCTTTTTGTTTCTTAGTCCTGCCTGCCTCCTGTGCGGTTCTGCGTTAAAGGAGAACTTCTGTCAATTTAAACATGCAGCTTCATTGCTCATGTCACCCTGCCAGCTAACAGCATAGGGTCAGAACTTTACACTGTGTTTTAAGTGTCTTAACATGCTCCACACCTCAGCAGACATCTTACAACACAGCACTGTAGCATGTATGACTCAAAATGAATAAAAAAGTCGTTAAAACAGTGTGTTTGTGCAAGTAGCCACATACCGGTTTGTTGACATCCACATCCTCCAGTAGCTAGACCAAACTAGTATATTCATCGAGCGTGTGCTCACCAGGCTTAACAGGCTATTGAAAGGCTCATGGCTCATGACAGGCTGTAACATGGACATGTATATTATCAACAGAAAAACGAAAATGCTGGAATACGTTTCTGTCTCTGCCAGTGAGGGAGTAAGCGCACGCTCGACGGATTGACTAGTTTGGTCGAGCTACCGGAAGACACGGATGTCAACAAACTGGTATGTAGCTCCTTGCACAAACACACTGTTTTAACTACTTTTTTATTCATTTTGAGTCATACACGCTACAGTGCTGTGTTGTAAGGTGTCTGCTGATGTTGCATAACTTTAGGGGTGAGATGTGGAGCATGTTAAGAAGCTTAAAACACAGTGTAAAGTTCTGACCCTATGCTGTTAGCTGTCAATGCTAACTCTCCATTCAGGGAGCCCTGTGTTGGTTGGTCCAAATGTGTTCACGTCTTCGGTACAGGCAAGTCAAGGGTAGCTTGAGCAATGAGGCTGCATGATTAAATTGACCGAATTTCTCCTTTAAGGTCCTCACCTTTTCACAAAATGTTACAAATAACAATTGTTATAACAATAGACTTTTCATGTTATAACATAATATTTTTTTTTCTTTCTGATGTGGTACCGATAAGTTGCCTTATGACTCATCATTACGATCATAAATGACCAAGAGGAGCTGAAAATTGTCACATCAAAGGAGATGGAACCAGCAAATGTTGGAATATTTTGCATAAAAATCTAAATGGGTATGAATGTATATTTTCTTTCAGTAGATTAATTGATAATCGACTTAATGTTGCTCTACTATGCAATCATTTACAATTGAAAAAAAACAAAAAACATTACAATTAGGTAAAGGTATAATCATACAACAACCGGTATGGACACATCATTTTATGCCTTTCTGTTTGAGTGTAACATATACTTTCTTAGTGAACTGTAGCAAAATCAAGCGTTTAGCTTTAATATTTAACACTTTATCGTCTCATTGTAGAGCATCACGCATTAACCTCACATCTGTTATTGGCTCCAAACTGAACATTTCCTTCCAATTGTTATTGTCTTGCCTGTGCTCCTCATTAAAGCCTTTGTTGTTAAAAATAACTTCTCTCCAGGGGAAAAGCCGCCATGACTAATTCTTAGGAAACACATGCTCCATCATGAACACCACGCTGAGGGTTTCCAACTCCACTTATGTCCGGAGCCATGCAGCACACGCTCAACCTTTCAGACGGCAAGGTCAAGAAACACTTGGTCAATCATTTCCATGTTTGGTAGCGTGTTTTATATGCTGACTCAGTGTCTTGGGCTTCAAAACATTCAGTATAAACCCCCCACAGTTGCTTTGGTTTGTTTGGAAGCATTTCATGGAGGTGTTTAAACTCTTAAGCCAAAGCTGAAGAACTTGCAGCAATGTGATTCAACTGAAAGGGTGAGTTGCCAAGGTGATGAATGCTCCAATAGACCCAGCAGGAGACCAGAGGAGAGAATCCATCGAGAGCCAAATCACTCAACTGAGCTAGAAACCTGCCTGCATTACACACAACAGGGCCATTACAACCCCATTGAGTGAAGGACATTACAATAAACAATCTTACATCCATTTATCATACCCAGGAACACTGACGTACTATTATGTGTCATCAAGTATACTGTATATTAATTCAAAAATGAGATACTACTTCTATACTTTGGTACCTTCATTAAAAAGCAGGAAGCAACGTTTAGAGGGTTTAAAGGGACAGTGTGTAACGATTTAAGTGATTTATTAACTCAAATCAACATCTTCATTCATAAGTAAGTCCTCATTGGTGTACAATTACCTCTGCCAACTATCTGACTTATCCTCCGGAGTGAAGAGTTACCTATCTGAATATACATAGCACGGGCAAGCTCTATGGAGGCCACCATGTCTGTCTGGTTTTAAAAAAACTATGGACTGCCGAGAGGGACACACAGTACTATGTGGTACTACGTAGTAAGGCTAAATGCGTTTTCGCTCAGAGCCAGCTTGACTGCGGAACTGAGAGAGAGCTCAGCAAACACGCTCGTCACAGCCTTAATAACTAACTACATGTTTACCTCATTACTTGAATCAGTAGAAACGCTAGATACGCTGTTGGGAAAGAGTCCATATTTTGAAATTGAGTTTCTTGTCCGTCAGGGCCACCATAGCTTCCGGAACGTCTCCAACGTCTTCAGAACCGGAGGGGTGAGCAAACGAGTGTTGCAATGTAGAACCGCACAGTTAGATGGCGCTAAATACTTGATATATTACACACTGTCCCTTTAAGATGATGTCTTGTTCATTCACTCACAAATTTAAAATCTCAAAATTGGTCTCTTAGATAAATTACGATAGATGCACTGTAAAATAACCACAACACCCACCGTTATTCCACAGTCATATACTGTAATCCAAAAAACGGCAATACACTGTAAAAATAAATAAAAGTAGTTGCATTGTAAAATAACAGTAAAATACTGGCATTCCTGCTGCCATTATTTTACTGTTTTTTTTACAGGGAAATTCTAACCTTTGTCTCAGTTGCAGTGTGTGTGCAAGGTGAAATTCTTGCCAACTCCTGTTGGCTTTCCTACTAAGATCATTAAAACAGCATTGTCATTGTTCTACATTCAATTGATTATGGGAAAAAACGCACTATAATCTGATCTCCTCAGGTTTGTTTAGGATGTCAGCCTCTATGTACTGAAATCAATAGCAGTTTGATTTAGCAGCATAATCAGTGGGACATCCATTCTCAGTGTGAAGAGCTGTCCTCCCCCTCTGGCTGGACTCCTGTATTTCCATTATATTGTAACTTTGGCAGTGGACAGTGCCATTGTCATTGTAAACAGACAGTAGAAACTGTGTGGTGTTATTGAAAAGATCTGAGTTTTTGTTTGCCTTTTGAGTGTCTGCAACACAAAAACCAAGATAACAGATGCTGAGGATCAATAACTCCACTGAATGTCAGGGTTGTTATCTTTCACAACAACTTCCTGTTTTGTGCACTTTGATTCCTCAAGACAAAATGTCAATATCAGCCTCTGTTGTCAATTCGTGAGCACTCCACACAACCTTATAATGGGAACAGAGAGTGTCCCTGAAGGCTACCTCATAATTATATGGATATTAGATATTGAATTATATGGTGTTATACACTGTATATAGCAAATGTCTATAAAATAAGTATGAAATGTTTCTTTCTTTGCTTGATCGCTGAGTAATGATTCAATACCTTGTGTTTTCTGTTCATACTCACACACATCCTGGCTTCCTTACATTTTTTACCTACTTGTTTGAACTGATTTTAAGATTTTATTGATTACTCACGAAGGTCTGAGACTTTGTTTTTGTATTTTACAGATCTTTTATTACCCTATGTCCCTTTCCCGTTCCCTGAGATCCTCGGATACATCATTCTTTGCGGTTTCAAGGTCTAGATTAACACACAAAGGTGACAGAACCTTTGCAGTCGGGGCTTCTAGATTTTGAAATGACCTGCCTGAGAAGATCAATGCTGTAAACTCAGTCGTGTCTTTTAAATCACTTTTGAAAAGCCACTTTTGTAAAGTCACAATAGATTCACCAAATTTAATCTATTCATCTCAGGGTTTATTACTTACCTATTCATATTTGTAAATATTATATACTATATTGTACATACGATACTACAATATATATCATAATATATCCATTATACATGTATGGTATTTATATGCATTTTACATTAAATACAGATTATGACCCATTATATGATATTCAAATTGTGTAGTTATCATTTATGTGTGTAGACGTGTTTATTTTTATAAAATTATAGTATTACTACATAATAAATGATAAAACGGTAAAGGATAACACAAGGGGTAGTAAAACGAACGTGTTTTTAGTCCCTTTAAGCGACATGAAATTTTCATACAGTCTTTGTGTATATATGTATATATATTTATATATATAGTCTTATATTCACATGTACACAGTGAGATTATCCTGTACAATCCAAGTGTTTGTGCAATAATATTTAAATACTTCCTTGTTTAAAATAGTGTGCTTTTTACCTCCTGCTCATCAGTTTTACTGTCTGCAGCTTTATCTTTCATCAGTATGATTTTTTCGGCTTCCAACTCTTGCTGTAACAATTTAATTCAACAGCACAAACTCTATTTTATTAAACTTGGTAAAGTTATCTGACTACTGTGGCAGAAGAAAACCAACATCAAACACTACTCTCTAAAATCCTAACATTGGACCTGACCTTTTATCAAGGTAAACATAATTTACCATGTTGTTCTGACTGCGTCTTTGCAAAAGAGGATGTGAAAGTGTGTCTGGTGACTAACTTTGCATGTTGCATACATAATGCAACATAAATATTTATGGTCTAATGCTTTTTGCCTGCTATACAGGCGCTATGGTTTCAACATCTGTTCAAGACAGAGTCTTTTGCTACAAGTGAATGAAATGTGCTCAGGAAGCTAGAGGTATGATGCATGTTCTAACTTTCAAAAGGGAAATGAACCATTTTGGAAATTAAAGCATAAAAAGCATGACAGCTTTGCTTTTGGCTCTGATGTGACATCTTTGCTTCATTTTGACTTTTGTATTTTCCTGAATTGAAAAGAGGCTGTAAAACATTAGTAATACCGGCTTGTATTTTGTACATGCCAACTTAAGTTCTTTTGTTGGGTTCATTCTCAAAGGTCATCTTGCCAGACTTCCAAGGTAAGCACCCTTAGTCCCTGTGATAAGGTGACAGTAGATGATTAAATTTTTGTCAAATCAAAAGATTTGAAATTTGCTAAAGCTACATCCTGGGTGATAATTTAAAGCTGATTAAGACTGGAACTGTTTGAAAGTTAAAACTGTGATAAGAACATTGTAATTTTACACTGGTGTGTTGCTGGGGTTGAGAACTCAAGTTCATGACTGAAACTCACTTTGATTTTGATGTGATTTAACATACTGATGATTTCACTCTGGTAGTGATCAATGCGTTAATGGTAGAATTAGAGGTTTGGGCCAAAATGGGTCCTGACAGAAACCCCACTCTGTCCCTCAAGGACAGAGTGGGGTTTCCTCAGGAGTTTATTTTATAAAAAAATCACTCTGAGGTATGATAAGTCTCACACTAGCTGCACACATACATATTTTGTTGTTCACTCGATAGTTAAATGAGTAACATTATTACATCCTGAAATAAGTGTTAACAGTTATGTGATTGGAAAGCCAGGCTGGGAGTTTCCCTAATAATCAACTTGCATGTAGATTGTTTAGGGGGTTCTTTAGCTTAAGAAGGGTTTGACCGGTCATTTCATTAATCTAATCAGATATTGTACTTATGATAGATACTACAGTGTATATCTTTATATACTTATCATAAGTACATATTAAATGTATTATATGTATATTATATTATATATGAGATGTACTAAAATGTTGAACTCAGAGTAATTGATTAAACCAAACAAACCATGAGCTGTCACTATTAATCATGAGTAGCAACTTGCCAATTTCCTCAAGCACTGAAGAGATATTCAGTAATGGATGGTAATTTTAATAAGGATTAGGCTAAATTATTAATAGCTGAGGAAAAAACAAGGAAAATGTAGAGACTAATTTTAGTTTTTACACTGGCAAAGTACCAAAATAATACAATATGAACTGGAAGAAAAGATACTGAATACATATGTAAAGATGTCTGACTGGTGTGCTGAAGCCAGGTCAGGAGAAGCTCCTGTAAAAATGTGATTTTGGATCACATGATAAGACTCACTCACATCTGTGTCCTGTCATTGTGAATCATTTTCATGTCGTTGAGCACTGGGAAGATCCAAATAGCAGCTGCTCTGCAGCAGAAGAGAAAACATCCAAATTATAATCAACCAACTGGGCGTGACCATCAAGTAGCTAAATCAACCATCTATTTCATGACAGGCTAAAAGAAAACGTATGATAAGAAATAACTGGAGTCTGTTCTATTATGAATGCTTTGGCACATCCTGATGTTGACTATGAAGTCTGAGATTGTGGAAATATGTTGTGAAATCCTCCCTGACCTGACCATCCAGAAATTTGATGACTTGTGCATTCTCTAGAGGAACCTCCTTCATTTTCCAAATGACTTTGAAGCTATTCTTGACAAGTATCCCACTATTTCATCCTCTAGCATCACTGAACTGCCAGAAGAAAATATAGTGGATCACAACAACTGCACAAGTACTGTAAATGTATGTTCTGGGAAAAGACTCCTTGCTAAGGAGTCAAAGATAACTTGGACAAACGATACCGAAAAGAAGAGTTTGAAAAATGATATGCAACTGTGTTGTAGTTAAACAAAACATACTTTCACACTTTCAAAGTTCACTGACCATCAGACGACCTCCTCAGCTGAGCCTTGATGAAAAGAATCCTGCCTAGAGAAGATAATTGCTCACATGACTTCCATTTTGAACCATGAGAATGATTAATTAGACAGTTTTTTTCAGCCTCTACGTGACTCTGAGTGACAGTTTTCGCTCACTCTGGCTATGATAACGGGCAGCTGAATACAGAGACTGTGCTCCACTAATGAGCAGGGAGGGGTTTGCTTCCCTTTCAGGAGAACAATGGACAGATAGAAGCCTCCCTGGACTGGATCAAGGGGTCCTGCTGCAGAGTCATCACAGAAAACCCATCATGATAAAGGGGCAGAATAAAGGAAAATAACAACATGCAGTGAAATTGGTAAAAATAAATACATATATACCGAAAGAGAACAACAACTGCATAAAAGCCTTTCCCAGGATAAAGAAATTTAAAGAGGCATTCCAACAATTTTACTCATGAAAATTATTAGGAAGGACTGTGGTGTACGATGCTATAATATGTATAATGTACAATTTGTTCTGAGGTTCTGGAGGAGTTTTCTTTAGTTTGAGACGATTACTGATGACCTCATCCAGGTATCTCTGCTGACAAACCCAAATTTATGTCAGAAAGCCTGTGTTATTAACTGGGTGCATTAAGTTTGAAATATATGGCTGTTTACCAGACAGTGAAGGTGAAAGACCTTGTCAAATTGCATTGTGGAAAATGTAGGAGCCAACATTTTTGGAACATAGCCCATTCTAAGAACTAATAGTCGAGATGTGCTTCTGTTCATAACCCTAACCCTAACCCTGCTCATTTGGATGTATGTGTCATTTTGAATGATTTTTTTTTTAAAAAAATGTATTTATCTATTTATTTTTTGGTGGCTTGGTTACGTCCCAATTGATTTAACATTAAGTGTTTTGTTAAGTAAAAGGGGTTTGTTTTCTTTGTTTCTGTTTTTCTTTGTTTGTTTCTTTTTGTTTGTTACATTTTACATTTCACTGAATATCGTTAATTATGCTACAAATTCACCTCTTTGTCATACTTTCTGGAGAGGTTGGATGAATTATTAATGATATCACTATTACTGATATTATTATACAGTTACTACTACATCGTCTCCGCAGGTAGGACTGCTATCTGCTATCCTATCTTGAATAGGCAAACAACTGACTTGAGTATGATCTGACCTGCATTAACTAAGGACTTGACTTTACTTGACCTGCCCAAGAAAAATTACATGGGACTTGCAAGAGAGACTCAGGAATATTTAAAAAAAAAAAAAAAAAAAAAAAAAAAAAAAAATCAACGTGACAATTCGCAGGTCAGTCTATTCAATACATGCATTGATGCATTAAGTCCATCCCGGCTGCGTCAATAAAAGGAACTATGCTGCCATCTCGTGGCGATGAACACAGGCGCCTCAACAACTCTGTGTACAAATGAAGTTCCTCACTCCCAGGGGAAAAACGCATCACGACGCGGAACAACCAACACTGGGACTCCAGGTGAAGATCTGGTGGGCCGCGGGTCTCCACACAGGTGTGGTGGGAGGTTGTTAACAAGGCCGTTCTTCTGGTTGATGTGCACCAAATGCAGACAAAAGGAAAAGCAACAGGAAAAGGGGTTGTAAGTCTGATTCCAAGCACATGAGGGCGCTGTAGCTACTTCCTGCAGTCACCTCTCTGCATCAATCACAGGATTTGATTTTGGAACAACACTTTTGAATGCCCCTGTGGCCGACCTTCCACTCCTCTGTGTGGTTTTGACTCGTCTTGAAAGTGTGACTTAGTTTTTTGGACAAAAATGTGACCAAGAATAATAAATGGTTCCATCAAAACAAGCACAGTGCAGAAAAAAGACATAAATATGCAATATTGACAAGCGTAAAATTCAAATGTAGAGGGCAAACCGCCAATTTAATGGTGCATTTATCTGATGCGTGGTACATCCATGTGCTGATGTCACATTATCTTCTTGACGAATGGCTGAGTTGTGGATATGAAATACCCGATCTGTGTAAGAACAGACGTGTCGGGCCTGCAGGTTCGGTCACGGTACCTAATCTCTGACTCTTCAGAAATGCTTTGATGGAAACTCTCAGCAGACGACCGGGACAGACGGACCTGAACAAATAATGGAGGCTGGACGCGGTGGGGAGTAGTCAGTCGTGCAGCCCTTACTCATTGGTTGCCTCCGACACAGTAGCTCTCCCTCTCGCTCTCTCATAAATGCGCTCCCACCACCGACCGTAGCAGATAATCACAGGCCACTGTGAGAGGGACACACCTTCCGCTTATTTTGCCACAGTTTACACGGGGATGCTTTTCGATTCGCGCAAAGGTATCATCAGTCCAAGATTCGAGTCGTGTTTTCAGCTCGCGGTGTCGCAATTTGGCGATTTTTTGCGCGTAAGGCTGTACGAGATCGCTCCGCTCCAACTCGAAGATGACCGGGGTTTTTGAGAACTTAAATACTGATATGCATTCGAACCAGATTACCTCCAGCAGTTACCACAGCTTGCACAAATCGCAGGAGTCCCCGACTCTTCCGGTGTCCACGGCGACAGACAGCAGCTACTACAACAGCCAACAGCCGGGCCACTGCGCCGGGTCTCCGTTCGGCCAGCTCGGCTCGTACCAGTACCACAGCGGCGCCACAAGCACTGTGCCATACAACGCCAAGTCCTACGATCTAGGTTTCAACTCCTCTTATGGAGCATACAGCTCCTACGGCTCCAACTCCTCTCCTACTCCAGCCGAGACAGGTAAGGAAAGTTTTTAATAGCTGTTGTAAAACATTTAAATCCCAATTCATGTTGTTTTTTTCCCTTTTCTTTTTTTCCTTTTTTTTTGTTTGGGATCAAACTCCAAAACCTGGTTGTGACATGAGAGACAAGCTGAATCATAACACATAATTGACAGCATAATTATTATGTGGTCTGAATTATGAGGCACGTGCACGGACGCGTGCAACATATAAATAGCACACGTTGAATTGCTTTTAAACACAACTGTCAAGGAAGCACACTCTGACAATTTGTGATCTGTGTCGTTTAGCTCAGCATTACGAGATAAAAGGTTTGATGATACAAAATGAATTATGCCAAATATAAACTGACCCCATGTGTAAAATGCGCAATATACTGTGGCAGATAAAAATGCAGTATTGTTCACATCTCTTGCGCTTGAATGTGCCTTCAGAGAAAGAAGAGAGCGAGCCAGAAATCCGGATGGTTAATGGAAAACCAAAGAAGGTCAGGAAACCTCGAACCATTTACTCCAGCTTCCAACTGGCTGCACTTCAACGGAGGTTTCAGAAGACGCAGTATCTGGCTCTACCAGAACGGGCCGAGCTGGCAGCCTCGCTGGGCCTTACGCAAACACAGGTGGGTGCATCTGAGACTTGGGTGTCAAATAAGCACTTTATGTCAAATGTGGGAAGACATTTAAACCGTCAAACGGTGAGAGTGTTGGTTAATAAATTTAACTGCGTCTCCGTTTCTTTCTCAGGTCAAAATCTGGTTCCAGAACCGCCGCTCCAAGTTCAAGAAGTTGTGGAAAAGTGGAGAAATCCCCCCAGAGCAACACGTTGCTTCCAGCGAGTCTCCCCCCTGCACGTCTCCGCCAACTACTGCCTGGGACTTTCCACAGACTCAAAGAATGAACAGTGTCAACCCCAGCTTACCTCAGAGCAGCAGCCCTCCCAACACGACTGCGCCTTCATCGTTTTTGGCAAACTACTCCTGGTACTCAACAACGAACTCTGCGACGCATTTGCAGCCTCTGGTCCAGCATCACCACAACGCCGCCATAAGTGCTGGGACGATATTCTGAAACAAAAACAAAAACAAAACAAAAAGATCGGGTTTAAATCGGACAATACTGGTGAATAAAGAAAAAAAGAAAGAAAAAGAAAAATGCCAATACCTTCATTTTACAGACCTCGTGTGTGCGCCATGCGAACTTTACGCGCAAGAAGTTAATCGGAGCCAGACAGGCTCATGGACCTTGCCGGTTTTTCGCGCTGGTAAATGGTAGACACAGATTTCTACAGTTATTTTTGTATTTATTTATTTTGTTTATGTCGAGGGGATGAATGAACCACTATTACCCAAAGCAATCACAGCCTGGGCGCAAGCCTACTTTTACGCGGACGTCACTTTTTTGCCATTCCTGCGAAATAAAACAATTGACCCGCAGGACAACCTGTCACAGATGTAGCACAAAGTTAACTGTATCGTGCCTTTTTCAATATGACCTCATTTTGTTGTGCGATTAAAAAAAAACAAAAAAAAACAGCTTACCTTTTTATCCATTCCACATGTTCATTAGTTGATTTGAATAGACTGGGGGGTAAGTGTCTGAATCCACGTTTGTAAATATTTTACCACATCTTTTTGATATCTCATGTCGCTTTGACTCTTTTTTATGTTATCGGTGCAAATCCATTAATTAACCACCGTAAGCTACTGATTGTCCTACCCTCGGATTTACTTGTATCACACTTAACTGTATTTTTGTCTTATTTATTTTAGCAGTGTTTCATATATGGCCAGACGTTATTTAAATAAAAATGTTTTCTGTGCAAATGCAACTCTCCTTTTCTTTCCTAACAGCCATTTATTTAAGACTGGGGACATATATATGCCATTGTCTTATTCCTTTTGCAACATAGGTTTAAATGCATAAAATAATTTCCTGCCTGCCTGAATTAATAGCTGTTTTTTTAAGAGCATGCAACGAAGCTTGGTCAATGCTGCATTATTTTTTATTATTATTATTTTCATATAAAAGGCTATTTTAAGAAAGGCGTCAGCATAGCTTAATATTAGCTTAAAATGTAGCCTGTTAAGGGAAACTCCATGCTGTCTTGTAATGGGCTCAGACAGCTACAGACATGTTACAGTTATTTATTTGTATTTATTTAAACTATAATTACTTGTATATTGGTTGTGAAAGGCTGAAAAATATTTTTTAAAAGCAGTGTAAATGCACACTTGTAGGCTAGCTAACACAATTATTAGCCTGTAGCTTAATACGCTAACTTCTAGCTGCGTTGCTTAGCAACTGTGTTAATAACAACCGGCTAACTTTAGCTTGAAGTTTGTACGGTTGGGAGTTTAAGCTAGCTGGACACTTACTTTCAAGGTTAGACAACGTTACATTGAGGAAAATATCTTTCTTATTTAGTAATATATTGTTTGTGATTATAACAGTGCCACACTAAACGGAAAGGACCTTTAATATAATCCCTCAGCCGTCCCGGCTCCGTCAGCAGATGATTAGCCGAACCAGGGCTCAGGCAGGCAGGCAGGCAGGCAGGCAGAGGGAGAGGCCCGGGGCGCAGGCTCAGCGGAGGAGGGAGTCGACACACAACAACACGCCTTGGCATGCGAGTGAGGGGAAGAAAATGAGGGTATGTGGCTATACGAACCGAGCACAAGCTCCCTCAGACTCAGTGGAGTCAGAGAGCTGCTCACCAGACGTTTTATGAACTCAGCCTAACAAGAGGGAAAGAGAGGAACTAGGACAGCCCGGAGCGAAAACATCATGGAAACATTTCTCACGTCTCACAAGTGAAGCCTGTGATCTCTGAAGACGAGCAGATTGACCTACATTGTGTTTGTGGCTCATGCAGGGCCTGTGGGCTACATGGAAAACACAGGCACACGTCCAAAAAAACTAGATGTAATGCTGCCAGGAATTTTATTTTAGTTAATTCAGCTATTGTAAGAGGCTATTTTAACTCCGATAGAACGAGTGGGGTGGGGGAGCTTATTATTATTAATACACATCCCCATCACTTAGCTAGCTCTCATTCATGATCCACACTGTCTATCCCACACGCTTCCCTTCAAACGACCACGGGCCATAGAGTGGGATCGCTTCCTTCTACATAATTAGGACTGTAGCTTGTCAGCGGCTGCCTGTATCTCCATGATGGAGCCTCCTCCCTGGAGCTGACAGTACCAGATCCCAGGCATGCATGCGTGCAGCAGGTCCAGCCTAACATCTACATGCACACAGCCACATTTATGTTAATGTGCACGTTTGTAGATTTAATTGTCTATATTGTCATTGCACGGAGAGTGCATGCATGATCACTGCACCACGAAATAACGCCACATTCACTCGTGTGAACTAGTCAGCACAGATCTTTGAATAACACTTCAGCAAACTAGCTTGTTTTAGAAGACCTATTGATTTATAACACAAGAACAATCGCTTTAAAAATGGATTTCTGGGTGTTCTGTATCTCCCACCGCCACTGTGGCTTGTACTTGCAGCATTTTTCCTAGGCAACTTGTAAATGCCATACCCCTTTATCCTAATTTATACCCTGATCTGTAATTTCATCCACATTTGCTCTGGTTTGAGCATTCTGGCTTTCAAATCTGAAAGCCTGCAATTACTATATAATTCTTCGCAATTTCAGATGTCCTAATATGGGGTGTTATTTTTTACACAAGACAATTTCCACGCTATTTCAAGCATCAACATTGTCAAAGTCGCATGTACATAATAAATGGGAATATCAATGCATAGTTTTTTAGCCTCACATCTTGACTCGACGATAATTATATCCGTGTGGGAGCTCCTACGCGGAATTAGCCCCTCTGAATTGCACGGTAACTGCTGCTTTAAATTTAAAAAAAAAAAAAAAAAAAAAAAAATTACTCATAATTTCCCCCCAAAGATTACCAAGATCTCGAGTGCACAATGTCATCAGCGTAATGAGGAGTAAACATTTATGCTAATAATCTACATTTTTTCCCCCATCAGCTATAAAGAGGGGGAAATAAAGCAGACATTTTTCAGTCATATTCTGAACTCTGTCTGCTGCTATAGCTTAGACCAACACATGGGACACATTTTGTGGGATTTAAGCGCTCGTTCCTTTTTTTTTTCCTCCTGGTGTCTGTGCTGCTGGAGGATGCTGCTGCTGCTGCTGCTGCTGCTGCTGCTGCTGCTCACATCTGCCTCCATGCTGATTTCTGACAAGCCTGAGAGGGAGCTTCCTTTTTAAAGCCGAGAGGTGCGTATTTACATTTTTATTCATTATATATATACTTTTTTTTTTTTTAACCTATTCATTAAATGTTGCTTGACGAGTGAATGCATTTTCCCCTCAGATGATTTAAAACAGGAAACTCAATTTTTTTTTTCCTTCCCTTAAAGGCATAATTTATCCCTCCCCATCCACCGCATTTATTTATCTATTTTTATTGTCATTCATATCGGTGAATGCTTTCTGGGTTCTTTGATGCTATTCTACAGACATATTTCAAAAGTCTTAGAAGTCTACTGTGTATTTCATGTGCAACTAAAGGAGCTGCTTTTGTGCAAAATTCTTAAAAAAAAAAAAAAAAGAAGAAGAAGAAGAAGAAGGAGAAGAAAGTCCTATAGCTGAGAAAAAGAAAGGCTGCGCGCACCGAGGGGAGGAAACGTAAGGAAGAGGGGAGACACACAAGTTGTTCTCTAATTCAGTCGCGGGCTGCTCTCATTACTCTTACATTGTGCTCGGGCTAATTCTGAAGCCTCTCCGCATTGACAACTCCGTGATGTACACCTGCAAGCAATTTGCCAGCCTTATACATAGGCTAAAGTCTGAAGGGAACGGTGACGAAATGGCAGCTCACCTATTTCGCCAATTTTTTTTTCTCTCTCTCTCTCTCTCTTTCTCTCTCTCTCGCAGCGCATTTTCTTTCAGAGCACTATCTCTTTTGTCAGGCGCAGAAAGATCCCTCCTTGCGACAAAAAAAAATGCTCATAATTACCTCAGAGATGGGAAACTGCATTAGAATAAATAAGGGGCGAAATTACTGTAATTATGGTGGGGTTTGATGGGCTCAGCTCGTATAATCAAGGGGAGAATACAGCGAAATAACACTGACCCTCTTGGATGTGCAGCTGCGCCTTTTCTAGGACTAGGTAGGCAGATTTATGTTCACTACAGCAGCAGCAGCACAATTCATATTCTTCTTTAATGGTATCGAAATATACATAGGCCTGCTCTACTTTACAGCGACCTGCATACGTTTGGAGGTTTTGCATTACAATTACAATGGGAACAGGAGGACACAAGGTGCAGACGATATAGATAAACCTTTTTATTTATTTATTTATTTTATTCTGTTTTTCGTTTTATTCCTCGAGGCTAATTAGTAAATTTGATAAGTGTCAGTCTGTTATAATAATAATAATAATAATAATAATAATAATAATAATAATAATAATAATAATGCATTGTCATGGTTTCAAGCAATTATTTTGATACAATTCGAAATAAATGTATTTTTTATTATGATGTTGTAAATGCTTCTCTGGACTCCTGTCCTCTTAAAAAGGATGCTGTGCAGACGCACAAATTGCGTCACATTTGTTATTATAACTGCAAACATTAATATATTCATGGAGACATTGCAGCTGCAGGAGAGATGGAAGCTACAAGTCGCGCATTTACAAATATCTTTAAAAAAATATATATATATATTTTTTCTTCCTGCATTTCAGGACATACATTTTGTTTGTATGATTATTATCATTATTGTTTGTTTGAATTAGTAATATTTTACCCTGTGTAACTAGCCCAGCGTTAACGGTGTTCGCGCGGACAGGTAAATCCACCTGTATCAGCGGCTGCTTAGTTTATTTTTATGGTATCTTCCTTGAAATAAATGGCATTAAAATTAAATGAAGACTATTCGTAGGAGGAAGATAACTGTAAGCAAAAAAAAACAAAAAAAACGCCGCTCTTTAAAATTTTGTTTCTCGCCACAATAGCCGCGTTTTAACACGTTTCAACAGACAAAAAACCCTCAAAAGGCTCACTGCGAGCTCGCGCAAAATGAATAAAGTGTGAAGAAGGCCTTTGAACTCTTCACTCTCACTGATCTCTATAATCCGCCCTGTGTCCCCCGCGCTCATCCACTCCTTTCTGCAGCACCTGCCTCTCGCGCAATTATTCACTTAACACACACAACTGATCGCTCTCATTCACTGCCGAAAAACGGGGGATTGTCGGGAGACAAATGGAAGGAAGATTATCTTTAAGGAAAGCTGAAAAGGAATAAGCGATGTTGTTGAATGAATCCGGGGTCTCCCGCGCGGCGAGCGCTTCGATCACATGCGCGTCGGACAAAGGAGCCGGTGGTTTTTCTGCCGTCTTTCTTTTACGCGTGTTCATTTCTCGCGTTTCCACCATTCATCACGCTGACCCGCGTGTAAAGATATGTTCGTGTAGATGCATCTAAAGGTCTTGTTTTTGTTTTTTTTTGTTTTTTTGTTTTGTTTTTTTTCCTGGCCGCAGCGTCAGATTTCTTCCCTCCAGAGGTCTGACAACATCTGCAACCGAACGCTAAACACGACCATAAATCTAAACGACGAGCCTTTTCGCAGCGCACACGGTGTCTGCTACAATAACCAACATGATACTGCTTTGTGTCAGCTCACATTAAACCTGCACCATGCTGAAGCCTTTTCTTTTCACATGAGAGGAGGCTGGAGGTGGAGGTGGAGGAGGGGGAGGGAGGGGGGAGGGGGGAGGAGGAGGGTGGAGGTGGTGATGGGGGGCATTTGAATCAGACACCTTTTTCCTTGACATAATTTAAATCATCTTTTTTTTTTACTGCTTTTGAAACTTTGCACAGTCTGTACATAAACTTCAGAAACAGATCAATAAATTAAAGTGATCGATACAAAACTAAATATCTTCTATGTTGACTAAAACACATCTCGACGAATACAGAAAGCCTAAAACCCTGTTTCACAGCGTATCCAGTACAGCACGAAAAAACAAATCTGAAAATTATGTACAAAATACAGTGACAAAGGAGCTGCTCACCCTCACGATAGTTCTCATCTTCTGTTTTTTTTTTTTTTTTTCTGTTTTGCTCTGAAGCAGCAAACTGTCAGGCCTTTTACACTGTTCACATAACATCGGGGCACGGCATAGAAAAAAGCTCTGCTTGCGTTAGTGCAGCATGAACAACACAGTGTTGTTGTTTCACACACATGAACACAGACTGACCTCAACAGAAGAAAAAACAAAAACAAAAACAAAAACTCCTCTGAATAATTTAACTTAAATAACAAACACATATAAACAACATAGTAGCGAGTTGAGGCTTTGCACAATATGCTCCGCGGTTGGATGTACTCTGTGGCCTGATGGTTGCAATTTGTTCATATTTATTATTATTTGGTTCAAGGATCAATTCTATGGCCTAATCGACCTTTATGGGTTTGAGGTCTCTTCATCACCTTGGGCCCGAACATCTGGCGTAAACAAACACGTGCTTCTTTATAAACAGAATAACTCACACAAATATGATTTTTTTAAAAAGAAAAGAAAATAGAAACTGACACAAAAGTGATAAACAGCAGCCAATAAAAGGATCCATTTGTCGACGCTTTCCGCTGACTGTCATGGATTTGTTGCCCTCGGGCGCATTGCGCGCCCTCTCAGTCTTTCATTCCATTGCTCGCCTTCATCCGGTATGAGGAGGCCACTGTGTCAGCTGGCGGCGTGCTGCAGCTAACTCCGGGGTTGTTGTTGTGTGATATCAGCGCCGGCTGGGCCGCGCCGAGTGGCTGCAGGGCCCCTTCAACATCCTGATACACGAGCCACGGCAGGGCTGAGGTCTCTGTTCTCTTCACATGAGCTGTGACTGTTGCATAGACTCTTGGTGTGTGGTTGGATACCATGAGGTGTAGCTGGGAATGTAAGATCCGGTCGTCCCCACGGACGTCTTCACGGTCGTCGGCGAGCTCCAGACCGGTGCCACCGAGGGAGAGCCGCTCGACAGTCCGCGGCCGGTGGCTAAAGCGTTGGCGTCAATCGTGCCTCCGCCTTGCTTCATCAGTTTCTTGAATTTAGAGCGTTTATTCTGAAACCAAATCTTCACCTGGAGAGACAAAAGGGAAAGCATTTTGCGTGAGAAAATGTACACTGGAGTGACTTTTTTACGCACGTTTTACGCACAGCTTTACGCACACAGAAGCTTTCATCGTCAAGTCAAGAGCAAAAAAAAAAATTGAAAAACAAATGTCTTGCCCCAGATTCTGTTGTTACTGTATTGAGATGTCATTAATATCAAGACATGCATGACTGGATAACATTCAGAGAAACAAAACCAATCCTCGATTTGATGTCAAACATGAAATGTTATGGCGTTGCATATTAATTATAAATAATAATAATAATAATAATAATAATAATAATAATAATAATAATAATAATAATAATGATGCATGTCGTGTATACAGGATCTGTGTGGGAGTGTGTGTTGATGGACTTGCCTGTGTCTGAGTGAGACCCAGCGACGCTGCGAGCTCAGCTCTCTCCGGTAACGCCAAATACTGAGTTTGCTGGAACCTCCTGTTCAGAGCTTGAAGCTGTAAACTGGAATAGATAGTCCTTGGTTTCCTAATCTTTTTCCCTTTCCCGTTGAATCGCACCTCTCCGCCCTCGACCACTGTGTTTTTCTCTGCTTCTGGCGCTGCAAAGACAGAAAAGAGCAGAAGAGAAGGGGGGAAAAAATGAGGAGGCAGTTGTAGCCAACAGTGCTGCGCAGCTATGAATACTCCAGCGCAAGTTTTACAGGCTGTACTTTAGGTATAATTACCCTTAATTGCATACATTGTTTATAGCGTTACGCAATAAATAATTACCAAGCCTAATTCCAACATCTGGCTCGTCTTTTCCGCGCAGCGAGGACCGTATGCAGCAGAGAGCCGTGCCAATAACCGAAAGTCGACATTTAAGATCCAAAGATGCTGTTGTTGCACACTTACCTGCGTCCTCTAACCGCGTCTGTGTCAGCGCCGAGCTGTTTTGGTAGGTCTGTACTGTGCTGAGATATGGACTGGTGGAATGGCTGCCGACGGAGTTTACGTATGGATAACCCAGAGATCTGGGGAACGATGAGGCAGGACTGTAGCTGTCGTGCTGGGTATGACCTGCAGAATGTAAACAGTGCATGGGATAGTGTCCGTGAGACATGGAGGGAGGCGACATTTGTTGACTCGGGGGTCCAAACTCCATGAAAACGGTTTTTCCTGAGGCAGGGCTATTAAGACTTTCTGGAATTGTAGTCATTGTCATCTCTTCTTGCGGTTCCCCTTGTCTTGCTTTTGTTGTTTTCCTTCTATGATCTCAGTGAAGGACGGGTCCCAATTTAAGCCGAACTGATTTTTTCTCTTTCCATTCATAAGAAAATGTAGTTTGTGCCTGTGAAAAGTCCTAGGTATGATGCTGTGGACCAAGACAAACTCGCTCAAAGGTTTGAATCTCGGACTCATGAATATTCATCAAAGACTGTCGCTGATTGGTCCACTCTCTCCAAGAGGGAAGCCGATTGGCGACGCTGGGGCTGGGTCCGAAGAACCTGCAAAGTCAAGGAAAACCACAAAACCTTTATATTATTCCCTCCTGACATGTCAACGATCACTATAGACATTATTATTAACATTATCGTTATTATTATCATTATCATTATTATTATTAATAATACTGTTATTTTCAATTTATCACCAACATAAGAGCATAGACGCCACTTTTTTCTTTCTTTTTTTTTTTTTTTTAATATGATCGGATGCCACAAGGTGATTACATTTTTTTTTTCTGATCCACTCCTAAATAATCGCGATAATTGAAATATATATTAACGCATTTTATTCTGGCACAGGGCGCGAAAAAAAGCAAATGTAAAATCATTTTAAAATAAACTTCATCTATTCGACATTAAATAATATTCCCAGCCTCGTTAAAGCAGGCTCCAGTTCGATCAAAGCTTCTTTTCTCTCTCTCTCTCTCCCTCTCTTTTTTTAATCATTATTAAAGCTTCTGATGGAAGGTGTATTAGCATAACACTACTGATCAATTTTCATAAGTAGGTCTGTAATTAGTCATGTGTTTAACACTTACAGTGGCTTGAGGTCTCGGTTACACCTGGCACAACAGTTCCGCTCTGATGTCAAATTGTTGGTTCAGGTACAGGCCTAATGATGCTTTGTGACACCTGTACGTCAGCGGAAAAAAAAATAATAAAACAACAAATTAAGCATTTCTAATTAACAGGGCCAATTTGTGATGAATCAAAGTGAGCAGTAGTCGATTTTTAAGAGTTGTTTTTTTTTTTTTTTTAAATATGGTTTTAAATGATGAAACCTGTCATGAAATAGATCCATGACAATTGTTGGTTATATATATTTTCTTTCACCCACCCTCAGCCTGTGTCGCCTGTTTGTTGTCTAACACAGCAGCTTTTGAACGCACCTATTTTCTTATCACGTTTTAAACGCCCTCCCAAAACGACTTTTTACGCTCCTTACATCGCAATCAATTAATGGTCACAGATTTTTTTTTTCTTCTTTTTGTTAAACACTGGCACCTTTGATTAGCATGAACCTAAGTGAAGATCGGGGGTGTGCGGCCCGCCTCCCACAGCCCCTAACAAGAATAATTATCCACGGACATTTGATTTAATTGAACTGACGACTGACTAAACACAGGAGACATTTTTCCCCCCCTGAGCTGCAGGTTCAGACCTCAAGCAAGGACCACAGAGTTTAACCAGGCTGTATTAAAAAAAAAAAAAAGAAGAAGAAACAAAGAATATCTAAAAGGAAATGTGTGTCCACTTACTTTTAAAATATATATAAATACATATATATATATCATGTGATGGAGAAGAAGCAGATTAATCCGGGGTCAGAGAGCCTCCGCATGGTGGTGAAAGAAGATGATGAGGAAGAAGAAGACGAAGAGGAAGAGGAAGAAGAGGTGTGTGTCCAGCGGCTCTTCATTATTTTCGGATTCATTTTGTGGTCCCGGTGTCTGTGCGGAGCGGCAACACAGCCCCGGCTGCTGCAGCTCCTCCATCCGCAGCAGTCCCTCCATCTCCACCTGAATAACAAATTAAAGGCAGCTAAATTCCGTCACTGTGATTATCAGTGTAATTACATAATTGAACTCAAAACAGAACTAGCAAGTTGCACTGGGAGGAAAAAAAAAAAAAAAAGAAAGAAGAAGAAGTGTTATCAAAAAATGCAGGCGCTGACATCACGGCACGTGTTACCACAGTGTGCCAGGCGGCTGCTCGGATGTCTGGATTTAAAGATTTCTGTGCAATATTAGGGCTATAACGACAAAAAAAAAAAAAAAAAAAAAAAAAGCTGGTCCCCTTGTCCCCCTCCTGAAATAGGCCAATTTAAAGTGATTTCTCTGGAATTACTTTCGAAAAAAAAAAAAAAAAATGCTTCAAGATTTCCTCTATCAACAACGACAATGATAATGGTAGTACAACCAATAATTATCATCTTCCAGAACAGAGGACAGATTTTTATGGGTACTTGGTGGGTGCGACTGATAACTGTCATTATTTTCCCACGATTATAGTATCTGCAAACTGGCACGCGGGCTGCGAGCAGAACCATTAGCGGGGATGGAGGCAGAATTTGCAGGAAATTGTAAAATAATACCACGAGTGTGCTGCTTTAATAATGGCGATAATAATTACAGGCTTTTTTGTTGGAGTAAAAGTGATTTAGGGGCTGAGCAGACTGTGCCTGCATACATCATATTTATTGATACTTTTCTGCTGAATCAATCATTTGCAAAAAGGACGAGAGAAAAAGAAACAAAACACAAAAAAAAAAAGAAAGTGTTGATTTGCGTTAATGTTTGTGTGAAGGATTCCTCAAGCCCGTCCTCGGTGTCATTAGGGTGATAATATTACCACTTTAATTTATAATTCGGGCGGCTGGCAGGAAAGGGCAGCGCGTCAGGCCACGGCCGCTCCTCTCCTCTCCTCCTCTCCTCCTCTCCTCCTCTCCGTGCGGCAGGGCTCTACTCTAACTAGCCACACTAAAAATAAAGTCCTCCATGCATGGATGGAGCGCGGAGGCAGGGCTCATTAGGAGTGAGTAGCTCTGTGGCTGAGGGTGTTTTAACACCTGCTGCTCTTCACCTGAGGGTTAGCGCAGAGGTGGAGAGACAGAGAAAAAGGGGGGGGGGGGGCGAGGGGAGAAGGGGGGCAAAAACGGGCCAAGATGTCACAGACTTCATTTCAGGCCGGTGATGGAAAGCCCTCCTCAACTGCCATGCCAACCCACATTTTCACAGCCACCAAATATTATCCCGACCGCGGTGCATTGGTAAAAACTGCGTGTCCATGCTGTGTGGAGGCGCAGCTCTGCGTGCACCCTGCAGACTCTGCATGAGAGCACTGATTAATTATTGTCATTGGAGGTGCAGGGGGACTGCGAGTTCCTTTCTTTCTCTTCCGTTTAGAAAGGAGACCAAATGCTGCCCTGCCACACGCACGTTGGATGCATTCATGTGATTTTTCTGTTGTTTTTAGTTGTTTTTTTTCTAGGTTTGATTGTTCCTAGTGATAAAATGTGCAAATGAAAAGCCTGTGGTTTAAAGGGGCTCTATGCACGTTTGGTGAAGAAATTAAAACTCTGACTTTTTAATATTTACAATATTAAAGAGGTAATAATTCATTGTTTTGTCCAAGCTGTTCTCAGAGGAAAATGACGCCCCCAGAAGACTGTATGAAGCTAGAGAGGTGGCAGGGTCCACCACATGTAAACAAAACAAAACAGTGTGAAATTGTCCTTTAAGGTCAGTTTGTTTCTTCAGTTTATTCAGTCATGAAAACAAAGAGTTTGTTGGCTGATTTTTTTTTTTTGATGCCTCAACAAACTAAATAAACAAAGCTCTTTCTCTTCTGATTAAAATGTCTCCCTCAAAAGCTTTTATATGCCGTCACTTAAATCCATAATAATCCATCTCAAACCATCTAATTCATCACAGAAAAACAAATTGTTCTCACGCTCGACGATGCTGCTTTTACCAGTGTCACCCGAAATGCAAATGTAATTTCCAGCAGCGATGTCCCTCTACATAAAGGTGTATTCCGTGGTTTTAAAAAGGACACTGGATCAAACAAGTTGAAATTGCCTTTTGTTCTGCTGCTCTGCTGCCATCCTGTAATTTGCAGCGTCGATGAACGCAAACTAGATGTACCACAATTAACTCGATTCAATGTCTATTTTCCTGTTCAATGTGGCATCAAAATGGGAATTGATTTTTGTTTGCCGAGTTACATGCAAACAAGAACAACAGCGACAGGGATAAAAAAAAAAAAAATCATAATATCTGAGAAACAAGATTGTTGTGTCGGTTAATTGATTGCATTATCGTGAGGGTCAGGAGGGATGCAGGGAGGAAAAGGAAATTATGTTAAGTTTTTTTTTTTGCTGTTTTAGTTTTCAGAAAATGCAGAAGAGTAAAATTGATTTTGGATGGTCAAAACTAAATGTATTGCCTCACAATAATTGAAGTACGGATGAAGATTAATCAGATATTAATACTATATTCTATTATGCTCGGTGTCACACTTTCTGTGTTTCATTTCTCATTTTGTTTCTGAAATTTAATTCAAGTAGGACTGAATGATGGGATTTTTTTTTATTTTCAAAGAGCTAAATCTGTCTAATTTCTGTTTAATTAATTAAAAGTTTATCTTAATAATATTCCTTTTACATATAAAAAGTTTTTGTTTCTCATTTGATAACAATAAACATTAGGAAACCTTAATAACTTTGTATTTATTAAATTAAAAGATCTGTCAATCCCTTTGAACCTGTTTTAATTTTGGTGTTGTGTTCTTCTCTTTCGTTTACATTTGGATCACATATAATATTTAAACACAAAGCAAAAAAAGGGACTATTTTATTTTATTGACAGCCAAAATACCTTTAATTGCATATAGAAATGAAATGATCTAACAATGAAAATGTGTTGATTGTTTTTAAAATTGTAAGCAGGATAACAATAACAAATACGTTGTTTGTTTTCAGGCAGTGATGACACTGTGAGGAAACTGCATCACATCAGTTTGGGATGTTCTGACCGAAAGCTCCAGGGACTCCAGGATGGACTTGTTGCTCTGTGGACGACTTAGATGTTAAAAGACATATAAAGCTGGTGAATGTGGGATTTTATTCACTACTATTTTGTATTTTTGCATTGATTTTTGTTCAGCATTTTTCCCTCATCACATGTAGAAACAGCTCAAAATAAAGGAAGACTTTTAACCAAGCAACATTTTTCTTTATTCCTCGCAAATTAAATTCAATGAAAAGCAGGAATAGGACTTAAAGCTGGTCGCTGCAGAGCTGAGAAGTCATATAACTCCTTTTTTCCCTTCCCCAGTGTTCAGAGCAGCTCTCTCCTCGGAAAGCTGTGTGGAAAAGCCCCCAGTGAACTGGTAGAAATGCTGTCCCCCATTACAGCAGCAGCAGGGGTCAGGCCATGGCAGCAAGCATCCAACCTGCCCGAAATTGGCTGCAAAATGACCAATTACCTGAGTGAAGGCTGTGGGAGAATGGACTTGGGGGGAAAAATATGGCTTTTACTTAATTCAGCTAAACTGTAAAAGAAACTAGTGTCACATCAACGCTTCACACTTGCAACATGTTACTGTATCCCCCACCTGTTAAGCCGAGATCTCGTCAAACTAACCAGAAAATCAATTTTGGGGATAATTGAAATTTAATAAACTCATAGTCATGCGGTGATGTGAGAGCGAGCTGCATCGCAGGCATAAAAATCAATGCAATAGAGCTATAAGCTGGGGAGGGGGGAGAATTATTTCACCAATACTAAAACAACGGCTGATTATCTTTACATGTAGGTCTTATTGAATTCATTTCCCTGCAAATGGAAAACATGCAAATTTACCAATTAAGTCATTTGCCCATGGAGAGCCGGGCTGCTTGACGTTCAGCTGCCACTGTGCCTTTAGTCTGAAACCCCTTTTTAGTTTTTGTTAAGAGTTAAGTCTTCAACAAAGACAGGAAGGAGGTCAGCACTCAGCCAACACCTGAATGCGCCTCTCTTTTTTGTGCTCCCCTTGATCCCCACAGTCTGTGCCTGTCATTAGTCTTAATGATGGAAAATTGTCATGTTGATACAAGTCTTGCTCTCCCCCTCTCTTCTTTGTATAAGTGGAAGGTGGAAACTCCATTTGTAACAAAGTTCTAAGCCGTGGACATTGCATTTGTGCCGGGGGGAGAATAAAGGCTGATGCTCTTTCCATAGCTGGGATAATTATTCCTACTGTGACCTTAATGATTCGCTCTGTTCATCCTGCATCTCATCCACGCGCCAGGCCCTCAGCAGAGCCCTGTGTCAGGGAATATGAAAAACCCATATAATGAAACCATTTTGGGCTGATGGAAAAAAAGGGCTACTGAAGCTGCACTTGCTACAAAGACGGCTCAATTATATGAGTAATTGTGATAATTTTCCTCCATTCACTGCTTTCTCTGAAAGGTAAAAAACACAGATGCTGAAAGGGAAATTACTTGGACAATATATAATCTGGGAAATGGTCACAACAGAAAAAAAAAAAAGATGACTGTAAGAAAGTGTAGGACTATAAATAGGTATGTTAATGCAGGGCACATAAATACACCCTCAGAAGCTCAAAAAAAAAAAAAAAAAAGAGGCACTGCCTCGGAGCAAGCTCGTGTGAATAGAAAAAAAACATGCAACAAATGACCACTGAGGAAAAAAAGATAAAAGTAGATGCGCAGCTGCCAGAAAATTAAACCTCCTTCTCCTTCCAACTGACAAAATTCAGCTCCTGCAAAATGCACCCCCATAGTTGGCTATCATTTGTTGTTCTCTGACAGGAAAAGGATAATTACCTCTCTCAGAGGCAGGAGGACTGACATGCCCTTTAGACTTTGCCATGAATGCAGAAGCTTGATAGAAAGCTTGAGGAATAATTTTGTTCTTTGCCTTTTTTCCTTTATGTTCGAGAGCAGGAACGTGTTTTGTTCGGGGGGGGGGGGGACGACTCGCAGAGATGGCAGTTTTGTGGAGTGCATTAAACCATGGGTGTTCATACTGTAAATATGACATCCCCGTGTCTGTCAGCTTCTCCATTCGGAGGGGGGAGAAAAATGTGAAATGCATTAAAATTTCAATTTTGTCTCGCTGGGAGACAGCGAGATAGTGAGATATGCATTACTTTTTCCTTTCACAGTGGGTGTTGGATTAAACATTTCTTGTTCTTCTTCCTCCTCACTGCAAAAAAAAGAATAGGAAAGCTTCTTTCTGTCAGGCAGGCGCAAGGAGGCCGTAAATTCAAGTCGTGTTGTATTCTTAGACCCTGTCCAACGTATGTGTATCTGTATGAAAAGCAAATTAACGCTTCACCTTGCTTGTAAGTGAGCTTTGTGTTTAGAAAACTATCATTAAAATGTTCCGCGCTGGTGTATAAATACATAGATGTGATGGTAAGGTACAAATCTCCCCTCCATCGACTGATTCTTGCATGTTTTTTCCACCCAAAAGGGAAGCTTTTTTCTTTCAGAGCAACCTCCCACATGTACGGCCGGTGACCCCTCAGGCCCCTGCAATCTGGAATAAATCTTTCCAGACAAGCCGAGCGACATTACAGCCTTGCAGCTCAAATACTTGTATCACACTCAAATGATGAGTCTCTGTCACACACCATGTCATCAGCTTCACTCCAACCCCCCAATAACTTCCGTCCCATTGAGCAGCCTCGTGTGTTACGGGGCCAAGACAGCCAGAGACCCCCTGGTCCTACCTGATTGTGCCTCCTGTAACATGGAGAAGCAGCTTGGTCCCACTGCCAGCCTATACTCAGCCTCGCTTTTCTTGTGAAGCTAAAATACACACACACATACGCACAAACCACCAATCTCAATGCAGTGCACCCCACTGTGCACTTCCTGACAGCCTCCAGAAATGTTTTCAAGTTGTCAAGTCCCTGCAGTAATAGTCCAGGGAGCAGAGAATACAACAAAACAATAATCATATGATCAGAAATTTAGGTTATGTAAAGACTGTGAGAATAAAACTGTTTGGGTTGCTTTTTTCAGGCGCTTTCATTCGCTGTTTTCACATTGAAATCTAGCATCTGAGTTAGTTATTATTTGGACACTGAAACAAATTGGCTGCCTAAATCTAAAGTTATTCTTCGAGTTGCAGCAGCTGCGGTGAGATCCGAGGATAAATATATTTTTACAAACAGAATTGTTTAGCCTGACAGTGGTAAGGCACTGCATGAAAATTACTGGGAAGAGTCAGTGGAATGAAAAGACACTGATACCTCCACATTTGTTTGTATCATAGGCCAACTTACCATTGGCACAAAATGAGAAGGCAGCCAAGCCAGTGACCACAGTTCAAGACTGTGTTTCAACATCTGTAAGCATGTAATCACTGGATACTTTTAATGAGACCTTGGAACATTTACTACCATGTTTGTGTCCACCAAAACAGGCATTTCAAGCCAAAACCTGATGTTTTTCTAACATTAACCAAATGTTGTTTTTCGCCTCAACCTAACTAGACCATAAGCACGGCATGGCCAACATTCACTCTGGTGACTGGACTGAGAGGTTAAGGTCAAACATTTTTTCTTTAAGTTGTCAGCAGGGAAATCAGACTTTCATGAGAAAGCAGGGGAGGATTAAAAAAATAAACTTTTTCTCACATATCTACGTCATCAACTACTACAACCTTAAAAAAAACTGTGATAAAAACAGCTTACTACAAATGTCCAGGGAGTAAGATTTAAAGGGATCTATTGGCAGTATTATAATATTCATAATCATGTTGTCATTAGTGTAGCAACACCTAAGAAACTAAGAATAGTTTTCTTACCTTAGAATGAACCTTTGTATCTACAGAGGGAGCAGATCCACTTCTCATCCACAGAGTCCGCCATGTTTCTATAGTAGCCCAGAATGGACAAACCAAACACCGGCTCTGCAGAGGGCCTTTTACATTTGTTTTGCAGGCAATATAGGGAGGAGTGAAACGAGGGGTGTTCAGTTGGTTGCATTAACCACTCATTTGCAGATTATGTTGTTCATCTATTTTAATTTGTGTTGAGATTACTGGTTGTTTAATACATTTCTTAAACACCCAAAATGTCTTAGTTTTATCTTTATCTTAATTTATCTTAATTTGTGTTGTTTTGTTGTTGAGACTAGATGCCAGTAAATCCTACACACTGGACCTTTAAAATGTTTCAATTTGTTATTTTTGCTACAAGCTAATTCTACTTCCAATGTGTGATGTGGTGGTGATGTATGTGAATGGTATTGCTCCCCTGAAATATAAACCTTTAAAGAACTTCAGTTCACGTTATTATCCCGATAATCATCAAAATATCCATAAAAATTGAAAAACAACAATTGCACTAAAGCCATGGTGAGGGATTTATAAATAAGGGAACCAGTGTAGTATATAGTATATGTAGATCAGCGAGCTAGACAAAAAAAGTCACCTTGACCAAAGGTTTAATCGCTAAAAAATCTTTTATTGGCCCATCTCTAGTTCCAAAAATGTACCATTCTCCCCTTCAGCAAAAATAAAAATACATAACCCTCCCTTTTGGCTGCTTTGTCCCATGATTTTTTGTTATACTGTCCCTTGTTTGGAAGCCTTATTTCCCCCAAATGGTGACAATGTGAGAGCTCCTGATCATACACAAGATTCCCTGATACAGGCCTAAATGTATGGAGCACAGACGCAGGCGCTCAGGCAGAGGTGGTCTGATTTTGTTCTTCGCTGCTAGCAGCCTGATCTAAACCAGTCTGACCTACAGCTGTACCTCACAGATATTACAAGCCAGGGACGGAGAGCCTCGTCTTCCAATTACACTGCTGCACCGCTGCCTGAAGCTCAGCCATCTATGGAGAAAGCAAAGACAAGGCTGTCAGAGATTTTAATAAATGCAGGGAACACTGCATGGGAAAAGTGTTGCTGTCTCAATAGAGTGACACAGACAGGCCAAGGCTGTCAATGGAGCCCCTAATGACAGAGTAAGATAATGACAGACCCCAGTTAGAATCAGCAGGAAGAGGAAGATCAATCTGCAGCCAGAGAGGGAGGGATGAGAGGAGGGGGACAAAACTGTGGGCTCTTTCTTTTCTATTTTCTCAGTTTTAGCTCATCTCATACATACATCTCTCTGCTGCAGCTGGCTCGCACCGTGGCGGGGCAGCTCTGCATTAAGCGCACAGTGGATCAATAGCCATTACAACTCCCTCACAGCCTGACACATCGCAGGGCCACAGTTGACATTTCACTCAGGGCCGCATTGATCCCCAGTGCACAATATTCCAGCCCCCAGTTAGCAGCCGAGCCTGGGGTCTGGCTGGAATTGAAAAGCAAGAGAGGGGGGTGTAAAACGGCAGAGGGGTGGCTAACCAGCTGCCCGCGCTACAAGTAAACAGCACACCCCTTGATGCATTCCTCATTTTCAATCTACTGGTTTTCCTGCCACTACTAGCAATCCGAGAGGCTGTATCAGAGGATCAAAGCCTGACCTATGTGAATTATTTATACATGCTCCAGATCACTGTATATGTGTTTGTGTATAAGGCAGAAACGGCCACACTGACATCATTGTTGATAGCATCTGCAGCATTTAGCAGGCAATGGGGAAAAAGAGAAAAAAAATCTAAAATAAGCATTTGGTGCAATTAAAAAGCGGGAGTTTCCATGAAACCCCGCTCAAAATAAACACGGCGAAACAGCAGACAACACAAAATTAGACACAATTTGAGTTAATTTCTTTTTAATTGCCTTCTGAGACCTGAGATGCTATCTCTGTGGTCAGCGTGAGTTTGCAGAACCACCAAAGCTGGTACCAAAGATGATTGCTCTTTCTCAGTTAGGGCTTTGGAATAGCTCTCTTTCATGAACATGCTTTTATGTGAATCGCTACCCATGCACTGCTGTTTTAGCAGTTTTCTGCGTTTTCCCTGTATTTCCCTTGAATCATATTTTCAAAATTGCTCAGCCACAACTGTGCTTAAAGGGCATATTGTGGATATTTTTTTTAAGACAAATTATTTTAAAAATAACACGTCTACAGGGCTTGTAGAAAGGTGCCCTTTTCCATAAAAACAGTATTTGAACGTGATTACATTGTTTTAGAATGTCTGTCAGGTCAGTTGTCATTAATGTTCTAATACTAGCTAACATTAATGCTGCTAACAGTAGCTAGCTAATATTAAGGCAGTTCAGTTGCTGGGCCCAAACTGTAGAACTGTAGCCATTTTTACATTTTTACACGACCAAGACTGTTGATCTTTGATTAAACACGTGACACCAGCGGGGCTCTAGCTGGCAACTGGCTCACAAACAAGAATGTTTAAGAGGAAGCGATACTCTCATTCTGAACCTTTCTACAAGCTCTGTAGATGGATTATTTTTATTCAAAAAAATGTTTTTATCAATATGACCTTTAAAGTTTTGATCTGCTCCTAAATGCATTTCTTGTTTGTCGGTTTGTTGAGTATTTTCAAAAAGTGCTATACAAATAAAGGTATTATTATTATCAACAGATATTGAAAACACTACATTTTCACACAACACTCTTGCGTAAGTATTTCTGCTGGTACATATTCAAAGAGTAATACAGCCCAGTGTATAACCTGCCTCTCTATCTTTATTGTCATTTATTGTCATTATGATACAATCACCTTTTTGAAACAAAACCATAATTTATATCTTCATGGAAATGTTTCAGGAATTATCTTTTAGCTCACAAACGGTTGTGTGAGCTCTCAAAGTGTTTCAGTTAAATGAAAAGAAAAAAAGGGGGGGGGGGGGGATCCTGCTCTCATCATAACTCCTCTTGCCAGCAGCGAACAGTGCTCCTGGGTTTGATTTCTCAATTGCACTTCATAATTGAAAGCGAGGGGAAACCCCAGATACTGTAAAATGGCTACAAGAGATTAAATACCTGTCAGGTGTAGTGTGGCCGCTTTGTTCGCTCTGAAGTTTGATGGAGGGAAATTTCTGTAGTAGAGAGGAACCGCAGAAAAGCGTGATTCGCTGCTTAATAAATGCTGCAGGTTATTCTATCCTTGCTGCCTTGACAGCGTGTTTAATGCATGTGTGACCACCTGCTCAGGAAATCTACATCCAAACACGTTTACACACCCGATAATGAAAATCTCTCTCCATGTGAAATCTCTGCACCACCTCCTAACAGGTCTAAAATGACTTGAACGAGTTAAATTACAGGGATTCATAGTACAGATATATCATAACAATTTAATGACAGCTCTGCATGTGAAAGCATGAATGCATCAGATTACAGGTCTAATGCCATAATTGAATTCTTCCTCTGGGCAGAAATTTAATTTAATCAATTGTTACCACCTGGCATGCTGTTTGCAACAACACCAGAAACCAGTCCTGGAATAAGAGTGTAAAAAAAGTGATTAAATAAACATTTAACAATGTATGCAATCATACACACAAACACACACACCACCTTAAATATAGCTGGAAGCAGTGACGGCAGAATCAGATCCTCATCTTTAATGCCCGTGTTGGTCGGATACAATGCCTGTCGTCACATAGTCTGGGGTCATTATGTACTGCGAGAAGGGGAAAAAAGAAAGTGTACATGAAGATGAGAGCAGGTCTGCAGTCACAATGCTCCCATTTTACACAGCGGGGTCGGAGGTTGGGTAGGGAGGGGGAGGACAGTGGGATTGTGGGGCAGCATCTTACCTTGTCTGTGCGACCCAGGACGGCTCGGTAGAGAGACACCGGAGAGGACTCTCCCCGTCAACACTCATAATGCTGCTTTGGCGCAGGCCCACGAGTAAGACAAGGCTGGCGTGTGTCCAAGTGGTTTATGGATATTTGCCAGGGCAGGGGATGAACCTAATGTTCACAGTGTGCATGTTGTTTGAATTGTTAACTGTCACGCAGAATTAAAAAGGGGGCAACATGTAAGAATTTCAGCCAAAAATATACATGAATTATGAACAGAACAGAATGTGAATAAAAGCACAAGTTTTGATGGTGTGATGTCTGTGTGTTGTGTCGCAGCGATATCTACTGAAGTTAGCATGCTAAACAGCTAGCCCTGGCATGTCTCCGTGCAAAGCTCTTGTGCTGGTGCCGGTCCCTAAACTCTCAGTCTGAACCGCTAGCTGTATGGCTAACTGAGCTAATCAGATAAGGGCAGCTACAGTAAGCAGCAGTTAGCGTTTGCCCCCTGTTTGTTTTGAGTATGAATGTGACAGGTGGCTCATTTTTCTTTTTACATAAAGCACCTTTAAATAGAAATGCAAACCACAGCGAGTTCCCGTGACGAGTACAAGCTGCAATTTAGATATATTTTGTTTCAATAGCGAACATTTTCTCCACCCTGCATTTCAAATTCAGATTCTGGTCACAAATCTTGAGGCTGACGCTCCATTGTGATTCCTGTCTTCTTTCAGTTCCACCTCTTTTGTCCCGCTCCAAAGTCACTTCTTCTGCTTTTTCTTCTTTCGACTGGTCAATTACTATATTTTTCTCCCTCACAGCCTCGCAAAGTCAAATAGATGTTTTTCGCAGCTCCGTCTCATGACAATGTTTGTGTGAATTATTCAGCCTTTGCTTATGTCAAATAACAATAACTTTGAAAAACCCTAATGCAGAAATAGCAATTCGGGGGAGAGACTCGAACTCACTCTCCCAGCCTCACCCGCCTTTTCTCGGGGAGAAGAAAGGCACCAATCTTCCACACTCGAGCATCATTCACCTCCGTTATTGTAATAGAAACACGCAATGCTTTGATGTACAGTAGCCGTTGAGATATAGCATGTGTGTTTTATATTAAGAGCTTAAGAGGTTGAGTTTCACGTAAGATGACTGCTGAGAGTCACCTCTTGGACAGTGACGGCAGCACTCTGGCCTGACTCTGCTCAGAGGAAACACCTGCAGAGGGCCGCACGGGCTGGTCTGCAGGGAAACCTCAGCTGTCTGTTTTGCACTGATGAACTGCTTCCAGGCAAAAGACGACTCTGACCCCGTTCAGATCATTTGTAGCTCTGGATATTGTTTAAACAATATCGAGGGGGAAAGCCTGATGGAAAGGAATGTCAGCAGAGTGGCTCTTTTTGTAGTGCAGCAGCAGCAGCAGCAGCTTGATATAGGTTTCTGCTAAAGCCTGGGAGGAGCATTTTCTTTTTTTTTTTCCCCCCGTGCAGCAGCTCTGCTTCTTCAGGCCGTGTGAGAAAGTTTTCTCCCTCCACGCAGCCTGGTTAAATTAGCCCCAGAGCCAGAGTGTGGACAGCAGCTGGAGTGCAAGAGTCAGCTCTGGCAGTGGTGATAATCAGCAGGGAGGATGTGGAGAGAGAAACCCTCAGGGAGGAGGGGGTTGGCAGAGAGGAGGGGGGGGGGGGTTTGCTGTGATCTTACAGGTCCAATCAGAGCCCAAGTGGAGCCTAGGCCTCATGCAGTGTAACACCACACCATCACGCCGCAGCACTCGACATCCTGGACACAGAGCAGGTCTCCTCCCTAACCGGCTGCTTAACCCTTTCAGAGTGTGTGTGTGTGCGCTGCTCCCCCGGCCCTCATTCGCTCATCACCGCACTAATCAGCCGCAGAGACAGCAGCTGCAGGGAGCCCCACTCCTAACCTGGGCTGGAGAGGCTGTTAGCCTCAGCAAGAGCAGTGCAAATACAGAGCTTAGTGTTCTCAACAGGGACCTCGGCGCATCCGCACGTCTGACACTGGCTGCCTCTTCTGTTGTGTCACATTCAAACAATGTCAGCAGATAATGTGCTTCTTTATTAGACAGCAGGGGCGGAAGAGGTACTCAGATATTTCGCTTGAGTTAAAGTAGCAATATCAACGCATAAGGATACTTTGTAACAAATGAAATTACTAAAGAGTTTATTATTTCAGTTATATGATATTGTGAGTATTAATATGTTATATTAAAAGTAAGCAGCCTATCTTAGACTTGACCACTCCACGAAAGCACAAAACAAATATGTGCAAAATGTCAAATCAAAAAGCACATGAAACACATGCTAGGCTACACGTTTTTAGTAGAGTAGTCATTTTAGTCTTTGGGCATCATCCAAAGTATACTGCCCAACAAAACCAAAACATAGCAACTACGTGTTTAAGGTTGAGGTCCTTATTTTTGGTCCTGATTTTTTGGCAGAAGTTTTAGGCTACAAAAGTTAAGATACCACCGAAAGGCAACTTTGAATTTCCACAAAAAACACATGTAAATTTTACATTCAAAACCAGGAGTAGTTAAACTTCACTTTGTTGGAGAGAAACAGCTACATTATTGTTATATAATGAAAGTTAGCTGGTGAGACGGTCATAGCTAGCGTTGGCTAAATCTAAATCAAAAATCTGGCCACATACTTGTCCATATTTTCCCTCACTGTTGTTGCCATTTCAATAAATCAACCTCTTGACAGACCAGCTACTTATTCTATATAAGTTAAGGAGACCAAATCCAATTAAACTCCTGCCAAGAGTAACTAGCTTAATCTTCTGGTAATAGTGACTAGCTTAAATACCTTCTAAGGGTAATTAGCTTAAACTTAGCTTAGCGGTGTCGTGTCAACAATCTCAGTTCTTTTTTTTTTAATTTGGTAACAGAAGACTGATACTTAATATTCATAAACCTATTAATAGGAATAATAAAGCACATTTTATTGGCAGGGCTGGCCGAATGGATTTTGTGAACATTTCGTCAGCTGTAGGTCTATGGCAATGATGGGGAGATAAAATAATTTACTTGCAGAGTTTTCCAGCCAACCTTCTGGTAGGTACAGCTTTCTGTCTTTGTATGGCAGTGTATTGGAATAATGGTGTAAATGGAATATGATTATTGATGCATTCATGTCTCATTAGCATTTTAACGGCGTAATTGGTCTAGGTATAGGTAACTCTTGTAAGATATGTAGTAATCTGAATCTGTTAAAGCAACAAAATGTAAGTTCAGAGTGAATGAGAAGCTTGTCAAAAACTGGCGCTTTAGATCGTCAGCTCGGGTCGGACTCCATCAGTATCTGATGGCCTGGGGATGTGACTCAAACGACTGTCTTACTGCAAGTTACATTTTCGTTGATTTAAGTGCAGTGACTGTTCAGCAACTGTCAGACAAACGCATTGATATAAGCAATACGTTTCCTTACGAAATGTAAAGGAGTGGAAGTACAAAGTGGTTTAGGAAATACTCAATACTTGTTATCTGTCACAGCTTGAGTGGCCACAGGTCGACAGTAAATCAGTGGGAGTTTAAATAAAGCCCTGATGAATATTAAGGGAGAAGAATAATGTACTGTATTCCCTGGTAGTTTCTACAGTGGTGGCATGTCCTCACTAAATCAGACGACGGGTCGAGCCAGCTCAGAGGTTGCACGCGACCAGCGGTTCATCAGAGCGCGCATGACACATGGACATGATGGAGGGTACGGAGGAACGTCCGGACAGGTAGGGTCAGGGCCAGGTCTGATTACACAGCTGCTGATCGTGAACCAAAAAACCCAGAGACAAACCAGCAGCCCAGTCCCGCTCCGGTCCTTGAATCCATCCATCCACTGATGAAACAGACCCCGGCCTGACTGCTCTGCGGTCAGAGAAACAAAGTGTTGGTTGGACACAAACCCAACTCAGAACTGAGGCTGACTTTCTCTAGTTTGTACATGTGTCGCTGTGTAAAGTCAGGGAGTTCACACAAATGAATTACTCACAGTCAACGTCTCTCCACAATGCCTCGCCCAAGACACATTTCTACCAGAGCATTGAGCGCTACTGGCAGAGCAGACGCGATCTCCGAGGCCCAGCTTGACATGACATGAAGCAACGATTTTACGTTGTCTGTCAAATATACGGGGGGAAAAAAAAATCAATGCAACTTGACAGCATTACATAAAGAGCTTTTGTGCCTTGATATTTCTTTTCTGCCAGTGTACTTTTGTCTGGAGAGTTTAGAGAGTCGTTGTGGAGGCCCAGGGGGAGCAGAGCTGGAGAGAACAATGTGGGAATCCGAGGAGGAAACTGCGCGTGTTGTCTTTTCTCTACAGTTTCTGTTGTGACTCCGAAAGAAGCTGCATCTTTACAGACCATTTCATACATCAACATCATCCATCAACGCGGACAGGTTGGAAAGCACCTTCTGCACACAGTCCCGAGCTTGACCCCAGAGATGACGACTTGAAATCACCAGTGTCATGGCTGTGAAAGATTAATGTGCGGGATTAAGATCAAATTAAATTTTCCTTGACATTATTTTTGGCCGTGCTGGAATATCATTCTCTTAGACGCTCTTCATAATTTGAAGTGCATTGTGTGGCTCTGTGAGGAATATCTTTGTGAATGAACAGTGATGCCATTGTACGAATTGCTCAATTGAAGTTTACGTGCAGAAGTGCATCAAACCCTCATTCAGTACAACCAAACTAAGTGCATCCATCTGCAGACGATTAACTACAGGATCAGTCCACATTTACATTTTCATGGGGAATTTAGGAAAACGGTGTGTGGACAAGCTGATCAACTGCTCACAGCAGCGACGTCTATAATCTGATTAGCTAGAACCAGAGTTTAGTACAGAGGTGACAAGGCTGCCGAGTGCCCAGGTGCAATCGAGGAGAGCCGGGTGTGTCCGTGTGGCCCTCCAGGGTAAAGACCCTGCACAGCCTCAGCCACGACTGAACGCTAAAGCCTCCCACTCTCTCTCTTTCTCTCTCTGTCAACCAGCAGAGGATCAGCGGCGGCTTAGAGCTGCCCGGGCCGGGACGTGAACAAGTGGGGCTTTGAGGAGACCTCTGCCAGTCAGACGGGAGAGCTCCAGGCCTCCAGCCCTCAGGGGTTAACCTCTCAGACTGCCAAGCAAAATACTGCAAAAGTCTCGCAATTACAGAGACAGTCAAAGGCCACATGCAATTTCCAGAGCTATTTACACAGTTAGAAGGCCCCCCTCCAGAACTGCCAAGAATAGGCAGAGTTAAGATGGTAGAGAGAGGTAAGGAAGGGTTTTAAATACCCCTCTGCCCTCCTATGGCTGCAGTTTACAAAGGCTTCTGCGAAAATAAAATAACATATCTGCAATATGAGTTATGTTGCATACGGAGCTACAGTCCATTTTGAAATTATGAAATTTGAGTTCACGCTCTGACATAAGCACCTGTCACAAGGTTTTGGATCAGCTTGGTGGTCGGAGTTAAAAATGATGAGATAATATGGATACAAACATCCATCATGGTATGGGTATATCATTTTTACATCGTGCATGTTGGACGATGCCCAACAGTCCCCTTTAATCTAAGCAAGCATAATTCAATATCAAATAAAACAGATAAAAATCTACCAGATCTGGATTTTAATTCAGGTCTACACCTAAATAGATACAAGCCATCTACATATGTTTTTTGTTGGGTTTTTTTTTTGTCATTAAGACCCAATCTCTTATTCCCTGAGAAAATAACAAAAATCTCAAAAGCGAAAAATCTGTCAGTTTATCCATATCCAAAACAAGAGTTGATGGGCTGAGACCAATCCTCCATTCAAGTTTCAGGTAAACCTGTTCAGTAGTTTTTGTGTAATCCTGCTGAAAATCCAACCAACCCCCCCAAAAAAGTAAGAGAAGTAATCAAAATCAATGGAGAAATTACTTATTTATTATTTTGCAAGAACTTCATTTCTTTGCTCTAAACATCAAGTACATAGTGCCATGAAGCTGTAGTGTTTATTGATTTTCAACACTGCTTGCAAAGGTCTAACACAGTGGATCCCCAGTATGTAATTTCTGCTGCTAGGGTCGCATAATCAAAATTTTAAAAAAAAGTGGTTGAGTAGTGTGGAATGATGGGAGTCGATGTCTTCATTGCTGATAAAAATCTATCTTGCGTGATGCAGGAGAGGTAATGTTTAATTTTTACACAGCCACATTAGTCACGTTTGCCGACTTCCTGACTCCCTTCTCTGAAACTCCCAGAAGTCATAGCAATGGGCATCCGAAGGAAACGCACTGTTTCCTTGTGTGAAACTATGTATTTCTCTGTGTTGGAACATTGTTGGAATCATCTGGGATAATGTAAATACACAAGTCAATATACCACAAAGGGAATGTAGTGCATAAATGTTACATATTGTATCTTTAAGGGGCCACAGGTCAGAAACCGAAGACCATCAAGGGATCTGATGGTTGACAAACTGGCTTTTCCCACATCAAATATCATAATTATTTTCAGCTAAAAGACTGTAGTGTCATTTATAGCATCGTAATTGTGAGCTTCCTGCCATCATGCACATCCTCTGTACATTGGACAGTTCAGTAACTTGCCTTGGTTCTGCCATGCAGCAGTGTATTATGAGCTGGTGCAGTAAGTCTGTAAAAAACAAACAAAAAAAAGTTGTACCTCCTGGCGGGCCGGTGCAGCGGTGCTCTCAGGGGACTGTAGGGGCCCCAGCAGCCTCTAACCCGCACAGCTGTTCTCCAGGTCTAGAGCCTCTCCAGAGCCCGGCAGTTCTTCCTGCATTGGGGACTGCCTGCCCAGGGGTGTGGGTGGGTGGGGGTGGGGGGGGGGTGAAGAACTAATAATAACAACATCCAACATGCAGGCCCGGGGTCAGACGCAAACCGTGACCCTCCCCATCACAGCACCAAAACCTGGACAGGAGCCAGGACACAGAGCCACACTGCAGCCTGGGAGAGCAGGGTGAGGAGGGGTGAGGTGGGCCTGTGGGTGGCTGCAGCTTTTCAGGTCTCCTTTCACTTCCTGCTCAGTTCCCCACCACCACCAACACCACCACCATTTTGGGGGTGGACGATGGTTTGCAGAGTGGGCTATTATTATGCAGGAGGGAGGGACAGGTCTTTGGGATATGGGCAGATTATATCCAGAAGCTAGTAGGTGGTACGGTGGCTTAGATTGGAAAACGTGGAGGCTAGATGATAAATGATGAATGTCATACCTGAAAAGGATAATGTGCCGGTGGTAAACGGCTGAAAATAGCAACAAGGCGGGAGCATTTTGCTTCTCAGCACCTGCGTTCTGCCGTGGCTCACCCACACAGGCAGCAATGGACTGCAAGACTGTGAGTATCTTAAATGACAGGCGAGACGCAGCGCAGTATCTGAACGAGCTTCTGCCAGATCCTGGACTTTTTGTGTTCATGAGTAAAACACAATTGAAAACTGTGTGTTTAGATTCCAAATTATTAGGGATCTTGGTCATAAATTAAATCTTGCATCAAAGCAAAGTGGAATTTTTTTTTCTCCTCGTATGAAAACTGAAATAACAAATTCCAGCTCTGAATAACAATCCAGAGTTTGTTATGTTCAAGCACTCAGAGTACAAACAGCACTCCGCCCCGGTCAGGTCTTACAGGTCGGCCAGCGGTGCACTTATGGTTTCTCACACACTCCATATGAGGGGGAATACTTGGCCCTAATTAGCACCGAGCATCTGGCAAATGTCAGTGTGTGTCTGTGCGCAGCATTCCTATTTACTTTGTAAGCTCGGGGTTTTGCTGAAAAAAAAAAAACCCACTGTGAGAGCTTTGCAGCGTCTCAGACCCAGGTCCTGGGAGTGTTTTGTTATCGTATTGTGACTGACATATGTGTAATTTAATCGCAGCCTTCTCACTATCCCCTGAAACTTGTGTACGGTTAAGGTTTACCGAGCATTTCTCATTCTGTTGTAGGTCACGCACACCCCCACCGACGGATCCATTACCGCGCTGGTGTGGTAAAAATGCTCTTCACGTGGATTTGTTTAATTCTTCTGAGTGGCCTTCGCTACTGATTTTGATTTTGTCATCAGTGGAATTGGGAGAAAAATCTCTCCTGTGTAGCACATGTTGTCTGCGCCCATTACTTCAATCGTTTGGTATAAAATGTGTAACCTTTTCAGGCTGTTTGCCCTCCAGCAGCATAATATTTCTGGGACAGCAGTCGAAAGCAAGAACGTTACGTATGAAGGGGGAAAAAAAAAAAACAGCGTAGAACTGCACATAATCTGACTGGACTTCTGTTCAAATAAACACAGCAGAGAAGAAAAAAAAAAAACCAGCCTCTACATGTTTTGTAGAATTTTCACATAAACTAATCACATACCCCTTCAGATATTCATCATATACTCTGATCAAATTCATAACACCAGTCTCTCCTCAGTAACAATTAACAATATCAAATCAAGATTAATTAGCTTCACTACCTTAAAATAACGGCTTCAAAATCATGTTGATGGTACAGTAGCAGCAGGGTGAACAGTGTCTCAGCCACTCCTCCCCCCATCACTCGTTTCTGCACTATGTACCTTCAGTGAGGGGGTCGGATCACAGCGCTACATACACGTTTATTTCAACAAATAAACATTATTTTCAACAAATAACATTGTTATGGTGTAACAGGTTCTGTTTATAGTTAGCACCTACATTACTTCTGACAAGTTGTTACAGACCCTGGGATTTGTGTTTACAACAGTGGTGTTGCACTCAGAGACTGAAGGGGGAGTGCCAAATCGCACAGAATGTCAATTTCTACACAATGGTGCTTTAATGAAGCATCTATTAGCCTTAATAAGGTTCTTCTTCTTCGTGCTTTAGAGCTGGTAGCTGCAAAAAACACTGTTAACTGTTAATTAATAGAAAATAAATTATCTATTATTCTTCATAATGGAACAAAGCTTAGTACAGGTTAACAAGGACACAGCAGTTTAGTTAGTTGGACTAAATGAATGTTTGTAACACAATCATTAACAGTTATATAATACTTTACACTTTTATTTATGTTGTTAAGCAATCTATACACTTTTTTTAAAACGTTGTCCTATAATCTAACAAGAAATGTGCCATTCACATGTGAAACATTATAATGTTGAAGCATCTTATCGACCAAACCACTGTAAAAAACGCTGTTTTATTTTACGCCATAAAAAAAAAACATAAAGCGTCCAAAACTATCTGTGTCTGCTGTGCTTATTTCATGTACTGTTTTGCTTTGTCAGCATCTTTGATATCTACACAACAGCGGCATCAAGCTAACTGTCAGTTTTAGATAAATCGAGCTCTTATTTTATCAAGTCTGCAGCCCGACAGGTGAATTAAGTCTGTTGACTAATGTTAAATATTAAGGCATTTAACATGCATTTTATATAATTGACATGAATACACTTTAAAAAACATGATGCAAAAAGGCAATAAATCATATGTAAGCTAATGCGTGACGCAGGGGTTTTCTACCTGGAAGTTACTGTAAAACAAAAGTGATGATTGGCTCTTCTAGGACTTACGGGGGCCTTAAGACCTATTAATTGAAGTGTTGCCCTCTCCTAAATTGAAAATATTCCAACATGTAACAGCCAAGTGAAATCCAGGCTCCAGAGGAAACAGCAGAGATCAGAGTTCACAGCAGTTCAGTACACTCGCTCTGTGAGCTGCAGTACAGTAACAGCAGCAGCAGACAAGCAGGGTTCAGTCCAGTTGGCTCGATCTCAGCCTCGATCTCCAACCTGACAAGATTACACAGAGGCTTCCTGTCTCCCCAGCCGCGATACCATCTCAGTCTGAATTCTCGCTCCCCTCCCATACGGCTCCGTCCCAGCCTCAGATAGCACCAATTACAGCCTAATGGGACAGTTTTAATTAGAAAACTACATCTAGAAAAGCACATGTTCATCCAATTCCACAGCATGGCTCATTTAAGAGATTAATATGCAGGCAGGGCACGCAGTGCAAGAGAAGTCAGCGTCAGTCGTCAAGAAGGTCGTTCATGTGCTGATGAAAACAATAAGCACACTGTTAATGTTTTCTGTTGATTTCTTTTTCCTTTTTTTTTTTTTACAGAAATAACTCCCCAATGAAATCCTCCATGCTGTGACACATGAATGTTTCCAGTTAATAATAACTCATAACCAATTTTTATTTAAAGCACACATTGAAAATTAGTCCTCCATGGATTTTCAGCAAATAGCCCAACTTCCTGGTAGATGTCATATTTTAGTACGGCACATAGTAAACACAGTAAATGAAAACCAAATGGCACAGCAGGCTCCAGTCATTGACGCCTGCAGGCAGTACGATGACTCAAACCGCATAAGGTCATTTGAATTTGTTCAAGTCAATTAAAAAGAAGCACAACAGAAAGAAAGGAGGGAGGGTACAAAGGACAAAATTAATCAAGTTTTTCATTAAACTGCATCGTCGCAGGATTATTTCTGCACACATGCATCACTCTTGACAAAAATAACACGTCTCGTCACGCGCTGTCAATCACCATAACAAAATCCAGTGCTTTATGCACACTAACTGATCTATTTTCATGTCATCTGAATAGAAATCCGCTCAATTTGAAGTGCACCATGATCCCAAATCATTTAACCGACAGATGCAATCACAAACAGGAGCGCTGGTCGTACACAGATGGAAATCAATTACCATGAATATTGAAAAAAGACAACAACAAAAAAAAAAGAGAAACTTTTACTCCCAGGACTTGTTCATTTCATGCACATCTGCCATTTATTCCAGCTCACAATGAACTCTTGTGTCTGCTGATCGAAGGAGATTAAAGATTTTCCTGTGTGAAAACATTTAGTTGAAAATAAAACCTGCGGCGCTACTTTAATTTTTACCAACAATGAAAGCAATTTACTGAAACAAATACTGTTTGAACAAGCGCTGCGAGAGGAATCGTGGCATGTTTATGGAGCGGGGAACCAGCAGACTGGACTCGAGGGACCTCTACAACTAAACTATCAACACCACCACTTTCATCACATCCTTCACTGGAGCAAATTACCATATCAGCAGCATGATCTGAAAGCGGTGCAAGGAACCACAATCTCTGCTTTCTGACGCACAATTAAAAGATGTCAAACTCGGTTTCTTTTACACTGTTTTGGTTCTGGCTGTCAGCGCATCAAACATTATCTTAAAGAGGACTCATTTAGCAGAGAAAAGGGACCGGCCAGGTTCACTGACGGCGAAGAGGGGGCTCAGTAGCCTCGGGGTATGTGGGTAAAGCAAGGAGCACAAAAGAAAGGGGAACATGATAAGAAAAGCAGTGATGGTGGGAGGGTGGGGTGGGGGGGTTGGGTGTGTGTGTGTGTGGGGGGACGGGACTCCACCTTTCCTGCCTGGCTCTCTCCTGGGAACCTGGGGGCTAAGACGCTGGAGCTCCTCCACACAGGTATCAGGTTCAGCAGGTCCTTCAGTACAGCTGGGCTCCAGTCCAAAAGTCCCTGACTGTCTGCCTCAGAGGGGAGATGTGGAGGCGCCATAAGGTAACAGTAGCAGAAATGCCAACAGGTGAAACCAAATATTCAAGTCAAGCTCGATACTGTTGTTGTCATTTCCCCAGATAATGGCATCAGGCCTTCTCTGCCCGCTTTAATGTAACTTACATGCAATTATTTGCATGATTAAACATGCAAAAACATGATAGGGGAAGGCAAGGGAACGCCGGCATTAATGGATGTTCCTCCCCCCTGTTTTTTCTTGTGAAATATGAAAAGTGAGAGAGCGGAGATTGAAACTCATGACAGTTTGAGACATAAATCAACCTCCCACATCTCCACTCTGACACCACATAATAGACAGACTGTGTCCCCTTTACAAAAGCTCAGCGACTGAGGGCCCACTGCAGGATCCACTGTAATGGCTTCGACTCGAGGAGAAAGTGCGCTGCCTTCTTTAGACTTCAATTCACCGCATCTGAATGGCTGATCGACTGCAGCGGGGGAATGAGCAGAAATAGACGAGGTGGATATTGCACTTCTCAGCCTAGATGTGACTTTGGTTTTTTCCATTTATTAACCTAACATGTATCTTTAGAATATTAACTGTATACGTATGTACAATTCTAATTTTCAATATCATGTGCAGTAGTACCTCTCATTATGATTATTATGTACAATATAAATGTCATCTGCATCATTATTATGTTGATTATCAGGTGTAATATTATTCTTTTTTTCTACCTTTCAACTACTTTACCTGCCAATACTACTTTTTTCTGCTATAGTTTGTTTTTAGTTTAGTGTTGTACCTAACGCATCTCACTTCTATTGTTACTCTATGACACACAGGTCTTTGACATTTACTACTAAACACTTTATGTTTGGTATATTTCACTAATAATTATTAAGCTATTGTTTTTATTCTAAAAAAAAACCTCACTGGTTATACTGTAATCTTTAGGGGAGGAGAAAACTCCTTCGGAATTAATAAAGTTCCATCTTATCTCATCTTATTTTGAATATAAGAAGGGACTGGTTTTAACAGAGAATTGAACTTCACGACCAACCAATTATTTAAGCAGTATCCAGAAGCAAATACACACAAATTCTGTCTGAAGGTTGTTACAATTTACCAAACAGTTGGAGTGGGACTAACAGAGATCTCATAATACAGTACATTACACAATACTATGATATGGGATATGCCTCTGATACTGCATAAAATGCTGGAATTGTTATCGGCGAGTACACGAGTCTAGCCACCGATCGGGTACTTAATTTCTAATATACGGGGCCCTGCTACTTTGCAACTTCGCCATCCAAGACACTGTAACTGATTTTTCACTGTAAAAGTAACCAATATCCACAAACACCAAAGCAACTTATGCAACTTCAAGAACATCCGTAACATAACTGATCCTTACAGAGAAAGTAATGATATCCATACATCTCTACCTTTCTGACAATAGCAATGGTATCATGATACATCAGTTCTATGAGAGTTGTTACCCCTAAAGGAATTATGTATTAATTTGCTGCATCGTGGTATCAGTTTCACAGAATGTGACGGGTGAAATTAACAATGTATAAGAAATTGGGCTCAGTGCCTCTTTAACACACAATAACTGCAACTTGTCTAGGTCAACGAGTGCCATCATTGTTATGTAAAAATGGCGTACACTGGGAAAAGGCTGGGCCTCCGAAAACAAAACAGTTTTGAAATGCTTAAAAGAAGGATACAACTCTGCCTCTCTAAAAATATGCATAAAGTAAACCCGTGAAAAGTAAATATACAGAGATTTACACCACAGGGAGTCATGAAGTAGTGATATGAGGAGCACCTGTATGTTTTATCGTATGAGGAAGGAGGAAGGGATATAACATACTGCTGTCCTGATATTTTATATATATATCCCACTCTGTCTAAATGTGTGCAGTGTGGTCGAACTGGGAAAGGTTCAACATTTTTGGAAATGGACTAGATCACTGAGAAAAATGAAAGAAATCATATCTGCATGATTACTATAAAGCGAACTTCGCTTGACCTGCCTCTCTAAGCTCACAAAATCAACACACCGGTCCCTCTAATCCGGTGTCACCTAATGCCTCTGTTGTTTAGCTTGTACAGAAATGAAGTGTAAAAACTAACTATTTCTTGTTCTAACTGGCCCCTGGTCTAACTCCAAAGATGCCAAGCTTTTCCTTTAAATCAAACAATCTCCTTTATACTTTTGAGTATTTGCAGACAGGTGCAGTGGGACAGGAAGGCCCAGGACAGACTTAGTGTGAACTGCGGGGGGAATAATTAAGCTTGTGTAAACTCAACTGTGTGGTCTGACGGAGCAAGAGGGCTTTCACAGCCTCCTGACGACTGCGCAGAGGCCTGCGGATCGTCCAAACAACCCACGTCCACACCAGTTTGTTCTCCTGGTGCAGCGAACATGTGAAGGCTGGAGTGGGCGCATCCACATACTGACGATGGCTCTATCACACAGTCATGGAATTAATGACAAAGCACATCAACTTGTGCTCCTACTAAAAAATAATGCCACTTCCCACTAGCAGGTCGGCCGGCTGAGTTTGTGCAGTGCAATGTTAAATGTGCACTCACAGCAGAAAAAGCAGTGAAAACTACAGTGAGATGAGGCCCCTTGTGGCCACGAGTGGATTCAATCAATCTGAATTAGAGATGTGAGGGGTTCCAAGGTTTTGTCTTGCATCATTTGGAGAGGGGAAAAAATTGAAAATTGACCTGGCAGCCTTCATTTAGTGACAATGTGCTAAAGTATCATAAAGTATGATGGGTATTCATCACGGTGATCTACATTAAGCGGGGGCATTACTGTGGCACAAAGGTTTTCAATTGAAAACCATAATACTCATTAGTGCAACACTCCACATCAGCGGCAATCAGAAGTTGCATTAGCCGTGAGAGGATGCCTGGACAAAATTACATCTCTAAAACAGCTAAAATACATACAACACACACTGGAATCTGCATTAATCAGGCCATCTACAGTCTATAGCAGGGAGTTATACTATATGAATATCTTTATATAATCTACTTGATATAGCAGGCCTCATTTAGGTAACATTAAAGTGGACATTAAACTGTTAAGCCCAGACAGAGTTCATTAAAAAAATCATTAAAAAAATCATGACGTTTTCTTTTTGACTTCATGCCATTCATCAGTTGAAGAGTATAATCATGGAGGATAGGAGAATACACATTTATGCAAAAGAACAAACAGCCCGAGTAGATTAGAGGATCAAAATTAGGTGACATGATTACAACACCATAACTTTAAATCAACAGATGGATGCAACAATAATTCAAATATACAGCGTTACTTAAGGGGCTCAAATATTTGCTTAATTGATAGATGGGTTATCTAAAAATAATTACAGCTTAGAATTACTTGCAATTCACATTCATACAAAAATTGCTCCTTAATACTCACACTGGACTACGAGAAAGTCCAAGATTAAAATGGCATAGACATTAAGATTTTTTTACACCCCTTAATGTTTAAACGGTCATAAACTAAGAAAAATAATGCTAGAAATATAAAAAAGGATATCTCTTATCTTCTATGGTTGCCCTATATGCCATCATTTTAGGGAGGAGGTGCTAAAATGTCTTCAACAACCCGAATTCCCACAAATGTGTCTGTAAGAGAAAAGGTTCATGTCACCAGGGTAGACGGAAATATAATTTGGGCTAGCATTAACAGATTCTACTGGAGCAGTCCACACAGACCAGAGTGTACAGACCGGCTTGACACAGACTGCTTCTTTGGAAAATAAGATAGCTAGTGTGAGTGTGAAGTCTCTAACTTCTCTAACACTAGTACAAACTGTGCAAGCAGTACAAGTATGAAAATGTCCCCCGAAAACTACCTGTTGGCGTGCAGTCGAACAGTTGTTAACTTACCTGACCTGGCAGCCCGCTCTGCATCTCTGCTACATGCCGCTAGTTTAGAAGACACGCCTCTTCCGGTATCATTACGTGCGAGGCCACGCCCCTTCCAGTGGAATCCATTGGGCCATATTTCAGAAAAACGTTGTGTGATAGTAAATGGAGAGAGATGCATATTTTTGGAACTCACGATTTGTGTCAGGAATCACACTAAGATCTTTGTCACTTTAGAAAATACATTTTCCAAGATGCAGTTTTTCGTACTAACGGTAAAAATCATCATGTGATGACTGTTGGCTGTGTAGTCTTTGTAATCAAATATTTTCAAATCTGATTGTTCATGAATTTCTGGCACAATTCAAACGGGATCAAAAAGTGATTTGTCTCTCTTCATTCACCACCATACAGAGATTTTCTTAAATAAGGTCCCATGGGGGAAATCGGAACAGGGCATGACTTCGGCCCAGAACCTAACTTGGAAAAACTTTGTATTGTATCGCAGTTTGTCATTAATCTCATGAACGAACCCAAGGAGATTACATTAATCCAAACCAAACTGGTGCCGGCTAAGTTGCATTGTGGGAAATGAAGATGCCAGGCTTTGATGAGGAAGAGGAATCTTAATGCAAGAAATAGAAAGATGATGGTATTTCTGGTCTTGTTGCATTTATAGAGCTATTTTTTTCCTAGAGGCATCTAACTTAATGTATTAGTGCCCCATTTTGTTCAGTGATTCCCTGATTAGTGGGAACTTGTGGAAAATTTGGAGGATGAATCCCCCTGACTTGAACAATCCCCCAACTTTTCTGCACCATCACAATATAGACTTTTGTGTGTGTATTGAAATATCTTAAACATTAGATGGATTCACGTCATTTAGTAAAGACATCACGATTCCCTGAGGATTAACTGTGAAAACTTTGAACCCTCGACCCTTCATCTAGTGCCATTTTCAGGTCCAAAATGCCAAGACTGCAAAAGCAAGATTACCTCAATGACCCATCAACCTAAACTTTATGCCAAGACACTTAAATAATGGCAAAATTACAACTACTTAACATCGTCATTCCAGCATTTTCACTGTGTGCAGGTAAGAAGGCTAATCTAATCTAGTCTTACGAAAACTCAGAATCTTTTTTTCATCTGTCCACCATGAGTCCAAAGCATTGAAGAAGTGTAGTAGTGAGTACTCTGAAGTCTGCCACATCTTAAAGTGGTGTGGAATATTAGTTAGCAGTATAAGTCTGGGTGCCAGGCCTTTTCTACTTAATTGCCTTTTATGTTTACACAGATGTTCATTGATGATGTCTTTATGATTTATGATATATGATTACATATACATTTTTAGTTGTTAAGAGTTAGAATGTTAAATAAAAACCGCACTGGCAACAAATATACTGAACGGCTCAGTTTGTTTAGTTCTCCACAATAAGAATGACACCATTTGAGCAATATACAAAATCATTTTTTTTTATTTTCAGTATGAAGTGTTTCAAAACACACATTTGGAACTGTTTTGACAAAAGATCTTAAAAAAATGTCTACGATGGAGAAGAAGCAGGGGTTTTCTGCAGGGTAGTGAACCTCCTATCACCTGTGAAATAGTACACATCAGTTAATCTCACACAATGTGATCAAACACATGAGGAAAAACAGGAAGCTTCACCCTCCAGCTGCACCATTCTCCTCTACTGTATCAACATCAGCTGGGGAACAGACAGGACTTTCTCCACCAATGTCTCAGCCACTATAAATCTGTAATACTCTTTAATTAAAAACAGTGATTTTGTCACATCAGGAGAGTTTCTTCTTGGTCGCAGCTGAAGTCTGTGGCGATGTGGGCTTTGTACAGACAGGACAGACCACCTGCATGTTGAGAGGGTGGGCTCCAGAGCCAGCAGCATCTCAGAGTCTCATCAGGCCTGTGACGCGATCCTCTCAATGATTCTCCTGTAGTCTTCCACAACAACCTGATAGCTCTTCTCCAGTTCCTCGTGCTGCGTCTGAGTGTCCATCTGACCCATGTGGGACACCAGCTCCTCCGGCCGCAGGCACTTCCTCATCTTTGCCAGCTCCCTCTGGTTCTTCTGCACAACATTAATAGCGCAAATACACATAGGTGAGGCGATTTCCTCCAAAGGCATAACAGCTAAATATACTCTACTGGATTTACAGTGGAGTACAGCAAACTAGTGACTTTGAAAGCTGAGTAGTGTGACGAAAGTGCCAAGATGTGGCAAGGAGTGAGCTTGTTTTCCATGACCACAAACAAACAAGTTTGCAGATTTTACTTCTCCACACTGCAAACCAATGGCCAATTTTCCACAAGGATATAACTGTTGATTCGGTCTATTACAAGGCAGGAAGAGACAGAACTAGCAGGTTAGCATGCCATCTTCAATAGATATCTCTGCAAGACAGTACATACAAGTCAAAACAATTATTCTATTCACAGTCCATTGAAAATGTGTTAATTCTTTAATGATTTAAGTTAAAATTCTTATAAAATTCTATTAAAATTCTCATATTACACCTTTAATGTCTCTTTTAATTGGTTAATTATGTTATTCATTGTATAAAACAAGTGTTCAACTTTCATGGACTCACAAGATACCGAGCACCTTTACATTTTTAACTGCAGACTTGACCATTAGACAGTGAGTTCATCTCTAATGAGTGTTCTTACGCTACGATAATTAATCAAGTCTGAGTTTTAGTTTTTCACAAATGTCCACTAGTTGGACAGTTCAAGAAATTTGAATATAATTACTGTTGATTTGACAATATATATTAAAACACATTACTTTTAGTATTTTTTTTTCTCGTCCAAAGACAATGTTGGGGAGGGAAAAAAAGGACACTTTTATACTAATAGGAGCAAACAGTGGATTATGTGGGGAATAGTATGTGACCAAGTGGCAGAGGACTGCAGAATTGACAGAAGGCAGACAACATGTTCATATTAAAAGGAATATTACAACCTTTGCAGTTCATAAATTGCTTGTAACAGCAATTATCGTTGGTTTTGGTATTTTTCATTGTATTCGTTGAGAATAACAGAAACAGAATATCATCGACCTTATCCTCTAATGAAAGTGTTTTGGTCCACATGCTGTTCAGTTCTCTTGGTGGTTAAGATGTCCATTAAAGGAACTTTCTGTATGATTAATTAATGAGCTAATTAAAAAAAGACAAAGTCTGTTATGCAACATAAGGATATAAACCAAATGCTATTAATGGCTTATCACTTATCTTTAAAGCAATAACAAGTGTAGTAATTATTTGAGGCATTGGTTCCAATTTATATACCCTTCATAAATCATGGGTTATTGGTCAGTGAAATAAACAACTGCAATGAAATCTGAAAGGTTCTGGACTTGGAGTGATGAAGTACACGTTCACCTAGTCTCATGCAATCTGCTTCTTGAAAAATCCAACACTCACATGCTTGCAGACATGGTCACTGGGGGATTGGGGGTAAGAGAAGAAATGTATAATTTTCCCTCACATTCACAGAGCAGCAGCTTATACACGCTAAATCTCCTCAGGGAAGGAAAACCGCTCTGCATCTGGCCACCAGATCTTTCCTTGCCACTCTCCCAAGAAATTCCTACTTCCTGCTTCACCACATAGGTCTTTTCCATGTCAGTTTCTGCCTTTTTTGAGACATGTGGTCACACTACTGACAGAAAATTCTGTAATGGCTGGTATGCAAAGTTTCAGTGAGCAGCTCAAACATAAAATGTCTAAAGCAAACAGGATGTAGGGTGTCACGCTGGTGCCCACAGATCTACTCAAACCAGTCTGGTGAAACTGAATCAGAGAAGCTAATGATATTCTGTTCACCAGGCTTAAGTCTGTTACACTAAATCTCTGAAACGCAAAAGGAAAGTTGTCAAGAAAAACATGAAAAAATAACAAAAAGTATTTTACAAAATTACACAGTTTTGCTGGTGAAGTTCAAAGAACGCTACAATAGTAAAGCTACAGAACTGTGAACAGTAGCAGCTTTTTGACAAAGTGCTTCACACACACTTTCATGAAAATTATTTCGCCCAAAGAAATGCAAATCCCAGCTCATGACATGTGTCTGAATAGAAAAAAGCTCTGGCGGCAGCAGTACCACAGACGCCTGGTGTGCCCTATTGTGGCTACAACAATACGGCACGAGTAATCTATCAATTTTCACGGCAATGAAGATCAATTTTTCTGCTGTTGAAAAAGGTAACATAATAAACAGTGACAATACGGAGCTGTAAGCCGATCAAGTGTGTTGAACATGGGCCACTTTGCTTCCTACACTGAACAGTTGTAATGTGTCGCTAACAAAAGGTAGAAGACTGCATACTGGATTCATGTTTGACAGCAACATGAGACAAGTTGACAGACTTATTTCTGAATAAATCAGGAAATCATCTACTCAAAATGTCTGCACGACCTTCTCCTCACTACTACGGAGTTTAGATGTTTAAAACCTCACCCTGTATGGTCCAAATAGTCTCCTCTTCACCTCCAGACGGTACTCTCTTGCTTTGTCTTCATCACTCATGTCCGTTGCTCTCAGACGCAAGATTTCGTACACTCGCCTTGCATGTTTCTGTGGAAAAAATAAAAAAATAAAAACAATGTTTTAAATGCACTCATCAGGAACAGAACACACTCTGAGCTCAACAGTGATAAGAAGGGCTGATGATAAATCAGGCCTCTAGTTATCTTTTCAAAGAAGCCAAGTATTCTCAAGAAATGCCACCAAGTTCTACATCACAGATTCCTCACTACGGAATCTAACCTGCTACACGAACCAACAAGGAATCAAACAGTATTTAGAGCAAAGCAGCAAACTGGGTTGCAAAAATTTGGAATAATGAACATTTGCGATGTTTAGAGTACTGAAAGTAACTGGAGAAAAAAGGATGATAACCTGAGATGTGTTGATATGTCAGAAAATAAATGTTCTTCTTATTCAAAAAAACGAAACAAAAAAAACCCCAACATTTTATTGGGATTTCTGTGTCTTTATTATGTTGATAACAACAGCCTGAGAGTTGACATGATGGTGGGGACCCTATCGAGGACACAGCCTCCTACATTTTCTCCTTAAATGCAACAAACCTCTTGTCTCTTAAACTTTGGTTTTATTGGGCAGTCAGCTGCGTGTTTCTGTCCACTGACTACATGGTGCATTCAGGGACTGCTTATAAATTACAAACCCTGTGTCACATTCCATTCACATCCAACTTTTTGCTGGACTTGGATTACATGTGGACTAGTATTATCAGCTAGACAAGTAGCATTTGTCTGATATGTTCTAAACAAAGCTTTTTATCAAACAAAGAACAGAATAATCATTAGCTACAGTCTCATACAGCACCTTGTTTATTTTCAACTTTTCTTGTGCTTCTTTGACCATGTCCTCTGAGAAGCCGAGGTGCAGCTTGTCTGCAGCGAAGGATGGCAGGCCTTGACATAACTTGACCAGTACGTAGTCTCTCAGCTTCACGTAGTTCTCAGAGGGGTCTTCAGCTGATAACAGACCACATGATACAAGTAAATTTGAGGTAACAAGGTTGATTTAATACATGGTCAATGTGTGCATGTATGTTTGGAAGACATATTTCAAATCATTTCAAGAAGTTACTTACAAACAGCAAAGACAAAGTATCACTCAAGGCCAGACAAACTGTTGGCAGGAGCGTTCTGCCTTGAAAAGGACTCCTCTCTCAAAGGATAAAAGGCTGGAATGCCTCTTTAGCATTCATCCTCTGTCGTCATGCAAAGCAACTATTTCAATCAAACTACTTTCAAAAGAGCCTCAGCACATTCTGGTACGCATGTAAGCCATCTAACTTAACTCATCCCCTGGATCCACCAAGAAAATCATTACAACTGTTTGTGACTGACATGATGATCTCAGATTAAAATGCTAAACCTTCTCCAACACAGTAAAATGTTAAATAAAAAAAAATGATTCTCACCCGTGATGTCTTGCACCTTGGGCAGGCTGCAGTAAAATCTGTGCACGGCCTCCAGAAGCTGAGCTCCATGTCCCTCTCCTTGGAATGGAGGCAAGATCAGCATTTGGCTGTTTGGTAAAAAAAAAAAAAAAAAGGGGCAGACATGGACGCAGACATAGAACTGATGAGGAAACAGGTTTGTTGAGGTTTATTCACAAAACACATTTATGTGGCATCTGAGCAGGAACAGAAATTCTTTGATTCAAAGCAGGAAATAATAGATTGTTATCCTAATCCATCATTGCAACAAATCAAATCAAATCTTATCTAAAAAGTTGTTTTCAGATACAAATCACCCTGGTTTGGTAATGAAACAAAATCTAGTTGAATGGTTGGCTATATAAGCCAGTAATTTGGGCTCTTTGGGAAGAGGATAAAGAAATGTATAATTTTCCACTCCTTTCTCATACAAAAGAATGGGAAGGCACGTGCTGCCCCAGCAATTACCTTACACGTGGTCGGGTTTTGTCTGGATACACGTAGTAATTATAAACTGTCATGTAGCCAACAGTTGCGTAGAGAGTCTCCCCATCTTTATTGTACTTTTCAAATCTGCAGATAAAACACAAAGGCAAACAGGTCAATTACAGGCACACTCCCATGCAGTGTCCATTTTAGCCTCTCGGCTCTCATGCCCACCCTTCCGCCCCCCCCCCCAGACGTCAGCAAGTTAAAGCAGCCAGGCCCCGATTGGTACACCTGCTACAACCTGAATACATTATGCACTTAATTGGAGTACTGCAACTTAGAGGAAGAGAAGGGGTTGGAGGAGGGACTGAGCTCCTCAAAATCACTTCAGTCCATTTTGCCCATTGTCAGTATTAATAGTTGCCAGGGTAAAGAAAACACTGGCAGAGGCTCTTTTTACTGTTAAGACATTGTTCAGTGTTTCAAAAGACAACAGTATTCAATTCAGCTCTTGCCCCTAAAAAATTTGAAAAGGGCTTTTGGCACAAAGGAAGCTCTTGCCTGATCAACAATTCTCCTACGGGGGGAAATATAATCAAACTGGCCTGGTAATTGGTCACAAGCGCCACAAAGGGGGGCTTTGTTTTTCAATGACACAATAAAGGCTTTAGGGTAGGATTGGGCGTAGAGGGAGGGTGCGCGGGGTGGGTGTATGATGTCAATTAAGAAGGGCACTCACACAAGAAAGAAGTCCCAACGATCATCGTCTGCGTCGATGAAACTGGCAGTCTCTATGAACCACATGAGAAAGGTCTGCAGGCGCTCATGGTACTCTTGGAATCCTGGGCAGGTGATATCAGCCTGAGGGTGAATACGACATAAACAAACGTCCGATTTTGTTTAGAGTCAAGTCTTGTCCCTGCTATTCAAATGTAACAAGCTACTCTAAAAATGTCAAATCTAACACTTATATCGTCTGGGATTGCTTTGGAGAAGCAGTGTGAAGTTTTGTACCTTGTGAATCTGGTATGTGAGCTCTCCCGCCTCCTCGCTGTGGACTGTGTATGTGTGAAGCAGGGTGCCGAAGGGCTTGAAATTGGCCTCCTTCTCCAGCAGTGAGATGAAGTCATCAGTGTTGCAGGTGAACCCAGCAGGGACGATTTCCCGGATCTTCCCTTCGACATCGTCAGGCTGGGATAACAAAATGTGCATGAATTTAGCAGCGCAATAAACACATCAGGATGTTTGAAAGTTGAGAGATTTGACTTGCATTTTTGGGATAAACGTAACTTCTCAAGTATACTTTCTGCTTTTCTTTTAAAAAACAGACTGTATGTCCATAAGCTGTGTTTCCACTTAATTGTTCAGTAAGAAAATATTGAAAGTCACAAAAAAAATGACTGAAAAGAAAATGTGAACTTGGGGCATTTGCATCAACTGGTTTGGACTGAATAAATGAGGCCACACAAAGTCTAGAAGTTGGAGGTACTGGTATTGTCAATAAACTTGAAAGAAGAAGAAACAGAACCAGTTGCATTGGGATTCACACAAAGGGAATGTGGGGATTCATTTGGGAACGGGACTCTTGTGGGAATATCCAGGAAAACGCAGACAGTGAAAAAAGCTTGATGAATATTAGCCCAATTCTGAAATTTATATAACTAGGTATATATCAGTATCGGTGAAATTATAGCTGATAAATGGAAGTTACAAAATGAAGCCAAATTGCTTTCATGGACTCTCATACAGTAGGTATGCACCTTTAAAGTTGGTTTGGTTATCTGTCAATAAACACAAATGAAAAGAAGAAGCACTGTATGCTGTTGTCGTGCACATGACGTCAAACTGCTGCACCTGTATAGAGCTGCGTAGGGTAGACTAGAGAATCAAACATGATGAGAGTCATGAGAGGCAGGTAATTATCAGGTATCGGCCCAAAGAAATTAAATATTGCGCGTCCCTATAAAATAGCCATAAACTGGCAAAAGGCTGCCAGAATACAGCGCATACCACTGATATCGTTTTATTCTTTATTTGTTCAGCAATGACCGTTTACAGTAACGTTAACCATTTACAATGCTAGCAGAGACTAGGACATACAAAACGGTTACATCACATGCAAACCACCTACCCTCAAATGCTTCACTAACTGTGTGCTGCTTTTGATATTTTCTGGGAAATTTGCCACCAACCGAGCGTACATCTTTGGTATAATAGCAACTGCAATGGCTTTCAAAATTGGGCCAAAGGCTCAATCATCATTATGTTACGTCATTCGGCGATGAGTGACTTAACAGATATTTGTTAATATGAAAATCTTCAAGATTATTACTTTAAGCAGAGTTAAAATATTTTTTGCAAAATTTTGTTTAACCTTTTTAGGTTAACATATACACTTAAAAATATGTTGGCAAGCTGCAAAAAAGAACAAAGCCATATCCTATAAAATAAAACTGGAAGCATACATGTTTTGTGCTCATGAAAAGAAAACCATTAGGCAATTAAAACTGTCAGCTGAGCAGAGACCACAGCGGCACCCTCCCCCCCCTCCCCGCTGAAAAGACCACTTAAATCAGTACATTTACTACTTATGTTAAACCATGAATATGTGATGAAGTTGCCACAATAAAACGCATTTCTGCTTCTCACTGGGAAATAAAATCTTATGAATTGATCTCAACTTAACAAACCTTTGGGCATCCATAATAGAGGCCTCTCCTCTAATCCTGCCAAGTGAACCCAGTCAAATGAATTTGCCCCTGCATTTCCAAAGAGCCTCGAACACAAAGGGACCCTACCCTTGGACTTTTTACTCAGTGCAACCTGTGGTTAGTTCAGCTGTAATGTTTGCATTGTATCCATTTCCACAAGGATTGACATGAGAACACTTCGCTAAGCAGCCCTTTCACACCATTTACATGTGTGATGGGCATTATTTCAGCAAAGAGACCCTTGCTGCTCAGCATTGAAAACTGGGAAATGAAGACGGTCTGAGCAAAATGCACTACAAAAGGCTAATACAACATACTGCTAATTCCCCACCCTTTCAGACATCAGCTAATATCTAACTGGAAGTAATGCACCTGCAGCTGAATGCCTCTTAACCATTGTAATTGTTCAGCCACATTTCTAAGGAACAAGGACCATACTTAAAAGGCCATGGACAAACAAGTCTCTTTGTCCTGGGCACTCTCCTACATACTAGACGCTAAATTGCACAGCCTTCCAGAATAGATGCCTTAGTTTGGCATGAATATAACTTAACAATGTTCTTTTAGAGCATTTTGTTAATGTCTTTGATTTCTAACAATAAGCTCAAAGGGAGTACAAACTATCTAATTTGTTGTGTTGGTTTTATTTCATCTCTTTAATCTACTCTAAAGACCATCCCACATTCAAAAATCTGCAGTCATTTTCTCTGCCTGTAATCATTTATTAAATTTTCACAGTTAAAACCTATTTACACGTTCACAGGAATAATGAACGCAATAGGAACAATTGTGTTTAACAACTATGAGTTGCCAGCTCAGGAGTACAAAAGCTCTGGCACCAAAATCAGTGTTTTCTGACACAAGTCCAGCAGCACTCTGTTTTTGGCTGATTTAAAGGGGAGAAGGTGATTTTCGATGAGTCTTCTATCAACGTGGCAGCTGCATAAACTCTCCATCTCTGCCTCCCCTCGGCTGTCACCAGCTGCACCGCACCCCGACCGTCCGCACGCACTCAGAGACAAACACTCTTCAGATGCAGCCTGAACTCTGCTGCTCCCCTCGCTCTCTACCTCTACACCAGCTGCACTCAAACCCTTAACAAGGTGAACACTCAGGGGTCAACGCTGAACATTAAGTAGAGCCGCACGTAGACACGAAGCCAGCCATCACATTTCAGTTTGAATATCAGCTCCGAACTATGTTCCCAAAAAAGTCTAATGGCTCTCTTTATGTTCAAACACTGAGAATTTGTTGCCATGGCTTTTTTTTGGGGGGAAGTTACCGGAGATGAAAGTGATGTAGCCCCATTGGATCGCTGTCGCAGCAGGCTATTTATGATTTGAGTGCAACCACAGGAACACCAAAACCTGGTGATTTTAGAAGTAATGCCTACAGCTACACCAAACAGTTCAAAGCCTCAAAGTTGTAATCCTGTCCAAATTTCACAACATGTTTTTAGTTAACAAAATATTCTGCTTCAATCTGTATTTTTTGGCATCGAGTCATTCAAAACAACATTTGCTCTCCAGCTCAAAGGGAGGTATGCACCTCTTTTAATGTGGCGGTCTAGAAGCAAACTAACAGCACCAAATATCGCATTTATATAACCACCTTACTTACAAACTGGAATCAGTAGATGCCTCCACTAAGGCCCAAAAATCTCTCTTAATGTGAATCAACCGTAATCAAATATAGCACTGGATCACTCTAAATTTTAAACCACCCATAGCTGCTTAACCATAATCTCAAGATCACCAGACCTAGGATCCAGCTCCAATTACACTCACACATAAATACCAGCCACCTAAATACACCTGTTTTGTTTTTTTTTGTTTTTTAATAAAATGAAATAAATAAACACATTCCACACAACCATAAATCTGTTCATTCTGTTAAAACCCGGCCTTTCTGCACAGTTGCAGATAAAGGTTAGGCTACATTAATATCATACTATTTATGGAATTAGATTCCACCGGTGACTATGTATTAATTTTTCAGACTTGTATAATCGAGAATTCACAAAACCGGAGTGATGAGAAGTCAAAAAGTCGTCATTTATTGAAAAAAAATAAATACAGAAGCAACCCATTTCCAAAATTCACAACATTTTTTCAGTCTAACGCAATGTTATGTTTAAATCCATTCTTAGTGACGTTTCACCTTCTTATAAGACACACACACACGTTTATAAAACTGACACGCTAAATCCATCAAGAAATTTGATTTAGAAAAAATAAGAAAAACTCCTACAATCAGATGAAGAACATTCACATTAACTATTTTGTTTGAGGATTTTTGATGACGTCATGAAATATGACAGACCTTTGAAGCCTCATTTGAAAACCATAATAGAAGCTTTGGATGTAAAAAAAAAAAAGACATTCATTACAGACCTTGTAATACCACTGCTCCCACTGCCACCAATTGAAGGCCACATTGTCCAGTTAGGGAGCCCCTGCTGTTTCCAGACAAGGCAGATGTCCCCAGAGTTGAATCCTCTGACCTCAATAGGGGCCCTGGCCAATTCATGTATTCGTTTAAACGTGTTTGCTGCATTGAAAGCTTCAGGAAATATTCAAAGCTGCCGGAGTCCTTTTGTGGAGTCTCTTAGAAGGAGTGACCAGGACAAGCATTTCACTTTACTGTCCGTTTTTGTCCAAATACTGGCTGTTGATATGTAAATTCTCATGTCTGGCAATTAAAAAAGCAGACAGTTTTACACACTGAGCAGTGCGACTCCCAGAAAACATTAAGTCTAATTGTTATTAGCTGAGCAATACAGGCAAAGAATGCATTAATCGTTACATAAAAAGGGTCACCACATTAAAAGCCAAAACCTTTTCAAGATCAGTTCGCAGATATTCAGCACCAACGACTTTGATTGTTGATGACTTGAGCAACAACTCCCTCCTGGAAATATATGAACAAGATACCCAACCGTGTCACATTACTCCTCCTGCTGATTCAATCACACAAACCTCGGTAAAAAATCAATTCCTCATGTTAGACCCCACGTACAAACCCTTTTAAAGCCCTTCTCTTCCGACAGGGAGGAGTAGGATTAGTGTACTGGCACAGGGGGCCATGGTGGGCTGAGATTTTGTCTAACAAAACGGGAGATCTCTCACAGGATAATGTCACCACCCAGAGAGGCTCAGAGTTTCTTCAGTAAGTGAAGAAACAACATTATGATACCAGAAAAACTGCCCACAAAAGCCTACAATAGGTCCATGTACTCCCCTTTAAGACTATGTGATTGCAGTCAGTAAAGCTGCCTATTTGTCTGTCATAGTTACAGTTTGATTTACTAAACTTCAGGTTATTAAAAAGGCATCTATTGTCGTACATTTCAATTTGTAAAAGTCCTGTTCCATTTTCACTTCTGCTGCCGCCTGCTGTTAGTTTTCCACAAACACTAATTACATGTGACAGTGGGTATCCAAACATTTTTCACACACAAAAAAATAACATCAAATGTCTTTTATTCCTTCAGATTATCAATGTGCTGGATTGTTTTTGCCCCTCCTAGTCTTGTCCCGAAGGTAATGAATGAATGGTCTTGGGTCTCTTACCACGGAGTTTAAATCTATCAGAAACCAAGGTGTGGACCAGGCACTGACTCTGGACCAACAGGTCAAGTTGCCAAATCACTCATGTTTTTTAACAGCTGAAACATTCGTCTAACGCAGAGATGTATATGTTATTGGATGCTTTTATGTCAAAACTGCTGCAGCTAAAATGTTGACCAGATCCTCCAAAAGGCCCCAGGTGATACAGACTGTGATTACTCTCCAATGGCCCCCGTCAAATACGGAACCCAATTCTTCAAAAGCAATTCAAAAGTTCTTGTCATCACTTACAGAGCGCTGTATTGTCTACCACCCCCAGGTCTTTAAGGTCCTCTGATAACAGTTTGCTGGTAGTTCCTTTATCTAGGCCTCAAACCAATGGAGACCATACTTTTGGGGGTTTGGATTTCATTTGACATAAGGCCTACAAACACTGTGGACACACTTTACCTTATAAATCAGGCAGTGGAGAGAACTTTATTGATTTCCCAATAGGTCTGTTGTCCAAACTACGACACAAGGAACATGTGGTTGTGTGCTGATTCGTGGAGAGTATGGGTAAGAGAGTTGGAGGCGAATAATGCATTTGTAATAAAATGTATAACTGCCAGCTTGTAAGCCAATGTATTCTAAAAGGCCATGACAAACCAAACTGATAAAGAATTGAACTGAACTCACCCACCTGTCACCAGCAAAGGAGAGTCAGATCAACTTGAGCATCCAACATATATGTTTTCTAAGCACCACAAGTCCATGACTTACCTATGTTCAGCTTCAGAAGCTCGAAACTTGTAGCTCAGCTATACTGAGAATGCTAAGATTAGAATACGCAATTGCCATGGGCATGATTGATTGAAAAATATAAAACTGTCATCTCACAAAGACGTACTAGCTTCATTATTCAGCAGCACTTAAAATACACCCCTATTGGCAAAAATCCACCTTAAGAAGAGACAACTCTTATTCTTCATAATCCCCCATTTAAAGCATAATAGAGCAGCTTTGTGTGAAAACGTATTTCAGCAAGAGGCAAGGTGTTTTGATCACACCTTGATTTAAGGCATAGTTTGCTTATACTGAGAACAAGCATGGTTGTGCATCATCATTACAAAAATGAAACAGGTAAACTGAGCAGTGATTCAGAAACAACACCAGTCACATTTCAGTATGCTGGATGTTCTAAATGAAAAGAGTAAAGAAGCATGTGTCCTACCTCCACACAATCAAACACCTCAGTGACTTTAGAGGAGTATTTCACTTTGAAGAGGGTGCTCAGGTTTCCAGCAGTGTAGAAAAGCTGTATCTGAAGACCTTTGTATCCAAAGGCGACCTCACTGCAAACAAAAAAAGTAGTCGGAATGATTAAAAATAACAGCAAAGTTACATATAATTTAACTATGATGGCAACCTCCAAAAAGAAAACAAACAGCTGTTTTATGTAGCAGGCAGTATAGCATACACTCATCATAAACATGCTTACTGTAGGTCAGACCAATTATTTCACTATGTTGCATTGTTTCTTTAACCACCACATCACAGGCAGTTTATGGCAAAATAGATTTCATCATTATGCAATTCTGTGATTGAGCTTTACTAGCAATTACGCTTGCTGAAATAATTAATGCCCCAATTACTGAGTTCCCTTTGAGCTGATTGCAGCAAGTGCAAAAATAACCAATCGTAGTTTTGACTAATTTGGAAATGCAATTTAGAGCATATCGACATGCTACTGTGAGCCAGACACAGGTGTCAGTGCCTATAATGTAGTCCCGCTCAGGTTCAATACCAATGATTGGTCTGGCAACACTGAATGTGATGGTACGTTCAACATTTGGAAAGCAAAAAAATCTCATGTCGCAGTGTTGGATACAGAGGTTAAGTAAGGACTTCATTAGCCTAGCTTATCATATAGCATAATAAAAGAAGGAGGAGGATTCAGCTAACCCTCTCTGTTCAAAGTCATAAAAAGCACCACCCAACTTTAAATGTGAAACTCTACAGAAATGTAAGGTCGACAATTTGTGGTTTCAAAGGGATTCATAAAGTGGAACCACTTATTGGCATCTTAACATTTAAACATCTGAACCTATAACACTGTGCAGCACCTTATCTAGGCCTATAGTCCCCCCCTTGTTTGGTCCAGACTTTTGATACAGACCCAAATTACAGGTGCGAAACCTCTGTGGACTGGATCCATTATTCAAAGCCCGGTCCAATTTGAAGAGTTTGCATCAGTCTGTATCAAACTGCACCATGATTCAGTTTGTTTTCAGTGTAGACCTCTGATGTTTGGGCTTTCAAACTAGTAACATGATGTTCATGTAGGCTGTTGTCAGAAACGGAAAAGAAACAAATCTGCACAAGAAAATGGGGCTGCTGTAGCTCATGACATTTGGTCTGAGGACTTTATAACGAGTGAGTTGGAAAAACTCACAAAACTTCATATACATTATCCTCAATTATAATCCAAGAAGGTGAGGAGGAGGAATTGACATCACACCAACATCAGATGCAAGCTAGTCAAAACAAATCAATCCCACATTGAAACGTTATAAATACTCTTTCGTACCCACCTCCATCAAAATTTTAAATAGATCCATACGCTGAGGCCTGGGAAGTGTGCAATAACTTGGTGTTCTTTTTGTTTTGTTTTTTTACTTTAATCTTTTATTGGATGTGTCATGAGTGTATATGTAGCCTACATGTACGCCTTGAGCTGCTGTATGTCTTTTATGTGTATTTATCATCTGTAAGGGTAGCTACTACTATGCACTATGCATTTTGAGTCCATGACAAATTTCCCCTAGGGGAAAATAAAGTATATTCTATTCTATTCTATTCTAAGAACAGGAAAACACAGCTCACCTAGGTAATGATTAAAGGACATGTGTTTCATGTATAGCTCTTTAGTACACTCACATAATTGCAAATTAAAAAAGGTAACTGGATGAACACAAATGTTATTCTTGTCACAGTCAAGCTACCAGGTTTGGTACGACCTTTTCTGGCAACCTACGATGGAGTCAGTCACGTTGCACTTGACGGACAGATTGTTGCATGTCAACTTGTAGTTACAAGTCCAAACATGTCACTCATACATTCTGTTTTTGTGCAGATTTCACCAGATTATTTTTGGAGGAGCTGGCAGGTGTATTCTATGACTTCATACTGAACTGGGCCAACCGTTTCCCTCCAGTCCTCAAGCCACACTAACCACATCATACAGCTCTTCTCATCTCACTCAGATGCAAAGCAAATTAGCAGATTACACAAAATATTCAACTATTTTGTTAACTGCCATGATTTTTAACCAAGAATTGTGGCACATGAGCCTGCTTAGTGGTGACATTCATCACAAAATAAAAATCCCTTTTAAAAGTTTATACATCATCCTATAGTATTTCTCTTTTCACCAGCAATTGTTGATGTTTGTCCTGATAATAACAATATATGTCCAGTTAAGGAGTGTGCACTCTGGGCTTATTGGTTGATTGTACCTCTGTTAGACTTGTAATCAGATCTTACTTCCCTGCACACATTTGATTTTATCCGAGCACAAATTTTCGCTGAGGTTTCCGAATTACTGTAAATACATGCTACAACATGAAGCAAAACTGCTATTGTTAGTTTTTATTGATCTATCTTTAGAATATGCACCCCGACACACAATTTGCTAATGTCCATTCACAATTTATGCCTAAAGAAGGTGGAACAAATTCTCAATATTCATTTTCAGTCAAACTTTGTATTCAGTATTGTGAGTGTATCGGACTTTTAGTTATATATCATATCTTTAACAGAACTGTCCACTGAAAATATACCACCATCCTATAAACATTTTAGTTTAAGTTCTCTTCACCACTGTTATGCCTTGGTGAAAGCACAATATCCATATTGCTCTTGAGGGTCTGCGAAAAGTCCAAGAAATAAACTGGTTGTACCTGACAGCTTGCATATGTGAATACAATACTAGGATGATGGTAAGTAAGGCCACAGTGCTCAAAAATATGTCCCTTCACAATAACTTCCTTCTTTGCATAGTAAAATCTATGTGATCATTAATTTCTGTATCATTAGCGAGAAGTAATGATCAAAAAATACTCACTCGTCTCCATAGAGCTGGTGGCTGTACTCAGGGTGAAACGTTGTGCTTTCATCATCAACATCCTCTGGGAAGCGAACTGAGATGAAAACACGAGTTTCAGACAATTTAAATGGGGATAAAAAGTTGAATCCACAAGATACTGTGCATGAATATTATCATTTTATTTTCACAAGACATATATGATAAAGGGAAAAATAAACATACCCAGCTTCAAGGATATAGCTTCATTGGTGTCACACTTGTATTCAACCAGTTTCTTCTCCATGGTATTGACTCCTGCGGAACGCACAAATCAAACATGTTTTGTTTATCTACTTTATAACTTTTTTGCATCAAAAGGCCAATTTCTTACTTCTAAGAATCAGAATCAGAAATTCCTTTGTTAGTCCCACAAACAGGGAAATCTGTGCATCACAGCAGCCAAAGGACTGTTTAATATAACAAAAAACAATACTATTAGTAAAAAAATAAAAAAATAAATAAAATAAAAAGGTCAGAAGAATAAGAGCTAGAGCAGAAACAGAAGTGGAATTGTATATACGCAATATGTACAAATATAAACAGTATAATCATAAACAGAATTCTCTATTCTCTATTTCATCTTAGGATTTCAATTGACCAGCTTCTTTTTGCTGCAAAATAACCGTGGTACAGGTATCTTGTAAATCAAAGTTATTGCTTTCCAATGACCACTTAAGGAGCAGCTTGAGTCATCAGAAATCTTTGCTAGCCAGATATCACTCTGACACAGCAGGATCAGAAGATGTAACTGTGTTTAGATGCTGGTGTGAATTAAACACAGTGATGAAGTCACAGTTGATGCTTGATGACAAGTGCTCTGGCAAGAGATTCATCCATATTTTAGCAGCATCAGAGAATGGCTTTGATAGAGAAAATTAAGATACTCTTGTGCCTGATGTTTTCAACAACCACTACTATACAGAAACATACCAGAGAACAAAAGAAGCCCTTGTTGACAAAACACAGTGCCCCTTAACCTCGACTTATGGTTACACTTGCCTTATCTTTACACTTAAAATGGCCATTTATTGACTAAATGGTGTAATTTCTGAGGAGGTGCACATCAGTTTCATCAGTCCTTGCAGCAACCTGATGCTAAAGTGTAGATCCCGTTCTGACAATTTGAGCTTCTCTATGAAGCTGAACAACCAGTGTTACCACTTAACATGAGGTAGTTATGTCTTGCAGGCGAATATAATCAACAAGATATTCTCTAAATGTGCTCAAAATGTTAGTTACAGTTGAGGCATTTCTAACAAGTGGGCTCAATTCTGTTGATAACACACAAACACACTCTATGCTATGACAGTCTGATAGCATGCTAACAGGCAGGCAGGCCCCTGTCACTTGCAATGTAACGTTAGCTTAGCTCGCTATGTTTTGAACAGGTCACGACACAACCTACAACTCCATTGGGATAAAAACAGGACCGACGTCCGTTCACCGAGGTACAAGCATTAAAACGACGACAAAGGAGGTAAACATGCAACCGTTCAGTCACTTACCCGCCATTTCTGCACACTGTGCTGCGAGGATCTGTGTTGTCCCAAAAGACCCGCGGAATCAGGATGACTTCCGGGTTCGTGACGTGAAGAAACAGGAAGTCGTTTTTTCTAACGTCTCCGGCGTAAAATGACAACACAGCCTGTGAATTTCAACCTAAAATGCGAATGTAACAACATATTAACCGCGTTTTGTGGATAAAAACGGCACCTTTGAACAAAGAATTACTGAATACACAGGAAGGTTAGTTCAATGCCGCAGAACACCGGATCTTCAAGCTGGAATGAGGTAGCTATATTTAGTCTGCAATAAGCAATTAATGCTACATCAATTAACAGCTAACAAACGTATCTATTTTGAGTCTATCTTAGCTTAGCTAGTTGTTGTATTCTTTAAAAATGCTCCATGTAGTTTTTGGAAAATACATTTTAATCAGATCTTCATTGACTAATTTCTCATGCCTAAAAAAAAAACAAAATAAAACAGTCATTTTTATTTTCATGAATGGATAAACTGAATAATCGAACTGACCTTGAAGAACAAGGTTTAATACTGTTTTACTTTGTTTATATTTGGTGGACCCTACCACTTTTCTACCTTCAAACAGTGTTCTTTGGAGCTTAATTTCCTCTGAGAACTGCTTGTTTATTCAAACTAAAAAGCGCCCCTTTAAAATGTAAGAAACAGTGATTTATTTTATTTTTAACTAAAATGCATTGCTTACTATGGAGGACTAAAACTGCCAAATAATTATCTAAAAAAAAAAAAGCCATATATGGTTATCTAAAATAAACAAAAATGAATCCCATTAGCATATAGATCATTATAGGTTTTACTCTCAAGTATCAGTTCAACTTCATAATCCAGTATCAGTCGGGCTCTTATGTCTTCAGTTGAACTGTTTTGTCTGATGTAATATCTACCACTAGGGGTGTCTTAATCAAAACATAATACAAGGTATAAGTAGTGTAAGATAACTAAGTTGGGAGTTGCTGTGCAACCACCATTACTAATGAAAAAATCTGTTACAATTTTGCTCTGACTGAATTTCATCTATTTATGATTTCTTTTTTTTTTTTTTTTTTTTTTTTTTTTAAAAAAATATCTAAAATATTTTGTTATAGAGGTGGTTTTTCAGGGGGTACATTTTCAGCAGCATAAATCCAGAGTCTACTGGTAAGTGTCACACAGCAGATTTAGCGGAGTTATGCATAAACCTCAGTAAGATAAAGGCTCAGTGATTCAGGAAGATTAGACAACTAAACAACTCATCTGCCCTAGCACTTTCTCTGCTACTAAGGGGATGACAGGTTAACAAGGCATTTTACTCATTTTGCCAACAAGGGGGGTGGCACCCTAAAATCGGTACTGATTAAGAGAGGAACTCATACCACAGCACATGAGCATCATATTATTCTTATACAAATGTAGGATAAATAACACATTTTTGATACAATTCCACCTAATTTGTACGAGTTAGTGAGAATAGAAAAAAATGAAATTGACTCTCTGGGGGAAAGTGCAAGTGTGAGCATCCCTCTGAGCCTGGATAATGCTGTGCTATCATCCCAGCCTCAGCTATTCTGTCCTCCAGGTGCACCAATGAATGACCTACCCAGTCATGTTTAAGCCACTGTAATTTTAGCTCTGCTACACTGTCAGCACTAGATTATCCCTTTCCTGAACAATACCATACCTTTTATAGTCCTTAGGCAACAAATTGTGTCTGCATGGAGGCAATACATGCTGCTTGATCTCTGAACTACAAACTACAGTTGTTTGGACTTTTTTCTGCAAATGCATGGAATGAAAAGATCCTACAGTAGAGGTAGGAAGTGCAATGTTGTGGTGTTAAAACACTTTTGGTACAGTAAATCCTCTCGTAGTAATTTTCAACAAAATTCAGCAGCGTCTGAATTGGCTATCCGCTGCATGTACGTGTTTCATGTATGTAAGCTACTCAGGTGGTATAGCGGTTTGGCCATTTATCATGGTGGTTTGATCCGTGAAAACTCCTTGAGCAGGAGCCCAAATTGCTTTTCATGTAAGAAGAGAAGAGTTGTGGCGGACTAAATGTGTCTGTCAGGTGAATGTGATATTGTGTGATGAGAGAAGTGACACAGAGAAAGAAAAATCACAGCAATTTCACATGTGAGCTCATGCTATGGGGGATGTGGAGATACAGTAGGTTTTGCAGAGGTAGATGTTTGGTATCCTTGTGTTTTCAGTTTAAGACTGTTACCAATGTTGTAAAATTACGTTTTTAAAGTGAGTACATTTTGCAATATACATTTTGCTTTTGGTAGCTCTCTCTAAGTACATCATAATACTATGTTTTTGTTCAGTGGGTGATTTTGTGATATTTCTATTAAGGGGACGAGTCAGTGGGAGCACATAACCTGTAGTCATGTCTCCTCTAAATTTTGTGGCTTCTCTATTGTCTCTATGTCTCTATTCTCTAATATTATAGAACTAATACAGGCAGCAGTGTGTCCGTATGATCCTCTATGACCCTATACAATGCTCTTCTGCGACTCTGTTTTCACTTTGATCATGAAGGTATTGCAGCATTATTATATGAAGACTTACACTGTATTATAGACTTTAATATTCCTAGTTTATTGTTTAGAGAATAGTAGAGATTTAAGAAAAAACTGACAAGAGAGGCTGGACTGAGAGAAAAACTAAGAATTACATATCCCTCTGCTACTTCAGAACCAGAGACAGCACCTTTGGATTTATCAATAAATATCACAGTTATAAACAACTAAAATGTCATAGCCTTGGTACCTTTATCCAGATCTGCACAGAAAGGGGTCTACTCTGGGCAGAGACCCATCCTCCAATCAAGTTTCAAGTGTGGAAATTTGTTTGTTTGTTTTTTGTAATCCTGCTGATAAAACCAACCAATCAAACAACAGACCTGGGCGTAAACATAACCTCCTTAGCGGAGGTAATATGTTGGGCACACTAGACTAAAGTTTTCAACTAAGCGAGCCATCTGCCCATGCGCTCTCTCTACTACTAGGGGATGGAGATGGGGGATCCGAGGTTAACAAGGGGGTGCATTTTGGTCATTTTGCTTTGAGAGAATGGAGTCTACCCTTTGTGAAAAATAATGGTAGCAAGATATATTACAGTTTAATGATAAACCCTACTGTCTAAAATGATATACTATGAGTGTGCCAAAACAATTAACTTTTAATATTGAAAGCCATGTATGCTGGTACATACATAACAAAAAGAGGCATCCCCTGTGACTCAAAGACTACTTTCAGAAGGTAAGCTGCAGATACCGATTCCATGACTGTAAAAGCTGTAATCCTGTGGTTGTTTTTGTAGAACAATTTCAGGCACAATAAAGAAAAATCTGGAAGGAAAGAACAAAAACTACATTGCATAGGCTATTTATGCTTCAGTCGACATCAGCAGAACTAATCTATATCAGTCTGGCTCTTATATTTCGTAACTTTGTGTCATTATATATACGAAACAATCAATACATTGGAAAACCTATCCAATATGGATAATGAGCGCATTAATTGCAGTCCTTTAGTTTCAGAGTTTCCATTTCCTATGTAGTTTTGGAGAAGAATTTTTAATAATTACAATATTAATGAGGTAATAATAGAAACTCAGAAATATTAATTTTTCCCATAACTGAATAAACAAGCGGTTCTCAGAGGAAAATAAGGCCCCCAGGACACTGTTTGAAGCTAGAAAGGTGGCAGGGTCCGCCACATATAAACAAAGTAAAACAGTATGAAATTGTGTTGTCCTTTAAGGTAAGTTTGTTTATTCAATTTATTCAGTCAAGGAAACGAAGAGAGTTTGCTTATTTAGTTTGTTTATGCTTAAAAAAAGAAATCAGTCAGTGCTGAACCTTCTTTTCTGATTAAAATGTCCTCCCCAAAACTACATAGAGCACCTTTACAGTTCATTGTTTTCTTCAAGTTTAACCCTCGCTTTCACCATCACATTCCTCCTGTCAGCTGCAGACTGCTGAGTATTTTGCTGTTTATTGTTTGACACACGCACACACACTGAACCGTGTCCTCGTTTGACCCGAGCAGACAGGAAACTCCCCTCTGCTGTAGCTTCCCTGTCCGGGCGCATCCCTCCGTGTCCTCGGCTCCTCGGCGGACACGCCGCCCCGCAGGCAGAAAAGAAAAAGGACGACACTTGTCTAAATATACATTTTGCGCGCAGTGTCTCAGACCTCGGCTGGCTCTCCTGTCATGCCCGCTGTCATCCCGATGCCTAGCGCCTGCGCTAGTCCACTGCAGCTGACGTCACACCCAGCATGGCGGTCAAGGTGACTCCGTCAATATTTCTTATCAGATATTAATTTTAAAAGGCGGTAAAGCGGCCACGGGCGCGTCGGATGCGGAGGACAGCATGTCTGTGCGGACTCGTGGGTTTAAAGCTCGTGTCTGTCACGCAGCGGAGCCCCCCTTTCGTTTATCTCTGCATCTTTGCATAGGCGCATCTCTGCCGGCCTCGCACAGGCAACTGTAATTTCTTTCCTCTGTTGCATGTGTATATCAGGAGCGGGTGTATTTATTTTAGTGGTGTGGCGGCAGTACGTTCACATGCATGGTGTTGCAGCTGTTGTTACAGTCTGTGTGGTCGATTCCGCTTAGCCGACTGTGTTAAAAATCAGAGATCAACAGTGACAGACTGAACTTCACTTTTACTGGCTGACTGCTTTTTTTTGTTTTGCAGTCTCCTCATTAGCTTCAAGTGTGGGCAGCACTTCTGATGATGTGACGATGATTTGTGTTTTTTGCGCAGGTGCAAGCAACAAAAAGAGCCGACCCAGGTGACTTGAAGACTATTTTTCTGAAGGTAAGACTCATGGATGACAAAACATTTGCAGCTCATACAGAAAGTGTGTGTCACAAGTCTACTAACCAGTCAGTGAGTAGTTTCTGTGTGCCGTCCACTGGGATGCATAGTTCAATAAAGGTCATGCAAATGCTTTGACTAATTTTGGTTTTGCTTCAGCAGAGGATCCCCGTTCACTTTGACTTCAGGTGCATATGTGACATGTCGTTTTTCTTCACGCCCTGTCCAAAATACTTTAAAAAGACCAGCCCGCTGGCATCAGTGTGTCCGTTTGTTTACCCACACAGGTCGTGTTTGGAGTGTAAACTTGTTCCTATTTGAGGTACAAGTCACCTTATGGTCCCTCCACATCTCTTGACTCTGCTATAAGAGGGCTGTGTAATTTCTAATGCATATTCAGGTGGAAGAGTTAATTACTGGAAGCTTATTCTGACTGCCTGTATAATTTGATTAAGAACTACTTGAGGCCTACTGTGAGGGTGAATGGATATACAATCATGTGACGGAGTAATGTGGCAATAAATTGCTCGGAATTAATATTTTCACTTAAAACATTAATTTGGCGGAGTGCAATGAATTGTATCCGCAAAAACACTCAGTGTGAAGGTCTCCTCCCACACTCCTTCTCTGTTTATCTCATGCTCTCTCTATCAGAGGCTTGGCTTACACCCATGAGCGTGGCCTTTCTGTTGCCAGTTCATGTGGTGCTTGTGTTTCCAGAGCTATCTCTGTTCCAACTTGAAACTCAACCCAGGCTCTAAAAATGACCCTATGTCTTAAAGGCTGACTGAGGTTGCAGGTTTAGCTGAAGGCTGCACTGGCTGTGCATGTTTTACAGTTTTCAGAGTAAAACACGCAGCACAACACTTGTAAGGTGATCCCTATTAATTACATTATTGTCACTGTGAGCTGTGTGTTTTATCAGATGGGCTTTAGACTTAAATCTGTTCACTGTGGAGCTACAGTCTCTGGTTCTTTTAGGCCTTTGTGAAAAATCAGTGAGGAGGACTGATGTTCAGTAATATTACACATACAGGATATTTACATTAATGTGATAAACAAAATAGATTTTTTAGGCAGTTGAATCTCTAGATTAACAAAAATAAACATTGTCATCTGGTTACTTTGTCCATACATTTTGATTTTTAGAGTTTTACAGTTAGTATTTATTCAGATCAACTGGCACCATGGTCCATCATGGGAAAATGGTCCTGGTGACTGTCTGCCTGTGTCTGTCTGTGGATAGACTGTGCAAGATACAGTCATGAAAATGTGCAGGTGTGTATTTGAGATTGCAATGAAGGTTGGGTTTGAAGATCAATGTTGTCTGAACAAGGGGGCAGGAATGAGGGAGGCTGGAAGTGGGAAATGCGCCATTGGCCCCCTAACTTAAACCCCTGGCTCACATTTGTTTTAGGTTGCAGATCTCTGACCCTGTCCACTCTAGTGCAGTTGCCACTCTTGTTTGGGAATATATATCAATTATCAGCCTGACTGGTAATCAGGGTTAAATTAAGTTTCTTCCTGTTATCAGTATTGGTGATTTTTCTGTCAGATTGCTGATAAAAAAAAAACATTCGCTATTGTTAAGGCCATGAAAAAACCATAGCGGTAGACCCAAAATCTTGTTGACTGTTGTGTGTTTGAATTATGTAACTGGAGAAATTCATGGGCTATTTGAGGTCTGGCTGTAGTTTACAGGGCATGTCAAAATTTTGAGGGAAAAAAGGTTGCAAGTTAGATCATATTGTGACTAATTTCAGCCAAGTGGGCTTATGACTGAAAAGTCCTGACAGCGAATGAGCCCTTCCAACAAGGCCTTGAGCTCCAAAGTGCTTCAGAGGAGCTGCCCAACGACCAGCAGATTGGGCAGCTTCCAGGTGTGAATGTGAACAGGGTGTTCCTGAAACAAGAGCCTGGCTCTGATCAGCTGATAAACAAAAGTTAAAACAGTCATCAACATAGTTACTACATATAACACATTGCAGGTAATAGTTATTAAAGTGTATGACACAGCTAAGCCGTATTGTAGGTTAAGCATCTGATATTTCTTTGTTGTACTGCATGTCCATCTTTTGTTGAGATGAATATGGTTGTATCTAGTGCATAGTGACGTGTGTTTCTGCCTTTCATATGATGACAATGGTTTGAAAGGGACTGATGCTTTCTGTCATGATGGGATTCAGCAAAGCATTGTATAAATGTAAATGTACTGTGTAGGGCCAGTAAACTGCAAACCATATGTGCTTGAATAGAAAACTAAACACAAAGACCTTATTGTCTCGAAGAAAAATCTATGGAGTGACCTGCAGTAAAAACAGACATGTTGATGTCTTATTGTTATTTTTCTCTCTCCTTATATTCAGCACCTCACAGCATTTTCTCTCTATGTGCACAATGAGAAATCTTCCTTATAGATTCCTTATCTAAATCAACATGTAAGCCATTGAACATCCAAATTGTTTACAGCTCTGTCTGTATCTCCTCTGCAGTATGCCAGTGTAGTGGACGATGGAGAGCATTACATGACCCCCAGGGACTTTGTGCAGAGTTACCTGGGTTTACATGCACAGCCTCAGTACAATCCCAAAACTGTGGAACTGATAGCCGGAGTGGCTGACACCACTAAAGATGGGTAAGTGCCTACAGTGAGGTAAGCTGAGGATGTTCTCTGTTGATGTTGAGTTATGTTAATACAATTGAATAAACAGTTATTCCCGTTTGTATCTGTATTTACTCAACAAAAGTTTTGTGTACCTTGTTTTGATTTTGTTTTTGTTTCCTCACACTTAAATGCCCAGTTTGGTCAAGAATAAATATCGGTATCTTGGTATTTTTTGGCAGCTGCTGCTATTTAATTGGATGTGAAAGTATGTATTACTTGTCATAATTTGTTGTCCTTAGAGTAATGTAAGAACCAAGTGAAACTGGAATTTGCAGATTACATGCTGTCAGCACAATACTACACTACATGAACGGGCATTATTACACAAGACAAAAAGCATGTCAGTCTTAACTGACTGAAGTGCACAACAATGCCTTGTTTGCTGTGAGGATTAGTCTGTGTTGTATTAAAGGTCCAGTGTTCAGGATTTAAGGAGACCTATTGGTAGAAATGGAGCATAATATCCATATTTATGATTTCATTAGTTTATTATCACAGGAAACTAAGAAGATTGTATAGTAGGTGCCCATGAGACTATTAAGGATTTATCTCAGTGATGTATATGAATATATGAATAACCAGCAGTCATTATCAGTCACTTCTACACTTACAGCTGAATGATTTAAAATCCAGTGAGATTTATGTATATATATGTGTGTTTATATATATATATGTGTGTGTATATATATATATATATACATATATATATATATATATATATATATATATATATATTTATATATATATATATATATATATATATATATATATAAAATGTGTGTGACGTGTGTGTGTGTGTGTGTGTGTGTGTGTATACACACACATACATTCACTTCACAGTCTTGAAGTGCTTGTGGTGTTTTCTGAGCACTCAAAGGACATCTTATCTATGTTAGGTATAGAGTAGAGCTTCAAAGTCCATTCTTATTTATTATTAATGATTATTAAATATTTGGGTACTATGATCTTTTCAAGAAGAAATTCAAATGATATTATATTAATTATAATATTTTATGTTATTAATGAGGTAATAATACAAACTTTGAAATAATTATGTTTTCATGAGGGCGGCTGTAGCTCAGTGGGTAGAGCAGGTCGACTAGTGATCAGAAGGTCATTGGTTCAAATCCCAGCTCTGGGCAGTGCTGAGCTGCATGTCGAAGTGTCCTTGAGCAAGATACTGAACCCCACATTGCTCACTAGTGAGGGCCCTGCGATGAGCTGGCGACTTATCCAGGGAGTACCCTGCCCTCGCCCTGAGACAAGGCTGGGATTGGCTCCAGCAGCAACACCCCGCAACCCCGTGGAAAGGGATAAGCGGTTCGGACAATGACATGACATGACATGACATGTTTTCATGACTGAATAAACAAGGTGTTTTCGGAGGACAATAAGGTCCCAGAACACTGCTTGAAGCTAGACAGGTGGTAGGGTCTGCCACATATAAACAGACCTTTAAGGTCAGTTTGTTTATTCAGTTTATTCAGTCATGAAAACAAAGAGAGTTTGTTGTTTATTTGTTTTTTATGCATTAAAAAATCAGTCATGACCAATCTTTCTCCTCTGATTAAATTTTTGTCTCCAAAGCTACATAGTGCACCTTTGATGATTATAGACAAAAGTGGAAATTTCCTTGACTGGGAAAACTGATAAACTTCATGTGATATGATCTGATATGATATAATGAAAGCACCAGAACTGCTATTCACTGGACTTTTCTGTTAGTGAATTGTTAGTGAAAATGCTGTTTTTCTAAGCTCAAGAATGAACTCTGAAGCTTAGCTAAAAAGGTCAGTCAATATATTTCTCTGTTTATTTTCTCAGGGTAGACTGTTATATACAGTAATTTTAGGTTTTGTAATTTTGTCAAATATACATTATGAACTCTTTCTTTCTTTTTCTTTTTCTCTCATCCAAACAGACTGATCTCTTTTCAGGAGTTTTTGGCCTTTGAATCAGTTCTGTGTGCCCCGGATGCCCTGTTCATAGTTGCCTTTCAGTTGTTTGACAAGACGGGCACAGGGAACATCTCATTTGGTATGTACATGATGGGTAATGTCTGCAGCCAGGTGTGAGGGTGTGCTTCATGCTCAACTACAGAAGACTAAACATGATCCTTTGTACATATTGTACAGTGTAGTTTAAATGTTAAATATTTTTAAAAAACTCTATTTGACTGAAGATGTTGACTTCATGCAGGTAATTAATGTTACCTACCTATTTAATGTTTAGAGGAACAGTTCACCCAAAAATAAAAAAGTCAAATACAACAATATGTACTCACCCTCATGCTGATGGAAAGTCAGGTGAAGCTTAAAGTTTCAGCTCTCAACCTGTCTGGTATGGCTGCACAAGCTCAAATTGTGCGTACGGAGAGTAAAAAATCTTGAGGTTTCTGGAGACTTGGATTATGATAATGATTATGTGTATTTTTTTATGTTTAAAACAAATCCCTCTCTACTTCAGTTGTTCGGGAGAATGATACGATGCTGTTTTGCTGTGAAGCTCCAGAAATGTTGTGTGGACTATGAAACTTCAGCCAACATCAGCATGAAGTGATCGAATAACTAAATTTTCATTCTTGGATGAATTGTTCCATTCAGGTTAATTTTTGTTGTGTTGTTATGTAATCGATTTAGTGTAACATTCAATGTTATAGATCAGAAGTTCTATTCTTACTTAAGCATTTGTAGTCAATAAATGTGGCAGTAGCCATGTCTTTTTTATGTATTACATATGCTAGCAGCATGTGTTCTTAAAGTCTCATCTAAGGGCAGGACAGTAAGCGATCTGTGTGTAACATCACATTATAACCAACTCCATCTGACAAGAGGGGAAATGAATCCAGCATGCCATACACCAAGAGATGCAGAGTTGTACAAAGAGGCTGCTGCCATGTTCTGTATGTGCAATGGGCCTCAATAAAACTGCCTGAAATTGAGAGCAGTGCTTATGCTGAACATTTCCTGGAACGACTCAAAATGTAAAAGGAGTGGGACTGTCAAACAGCCTATTCAGCTCTGAAGTCCAAATAGACTCTTCCCTCGACTTTAACGAGGTTCACTGCAAGTGGAATGAGGGTGCAATATAGATGTTCGAGTTGCATCTTTGCATGTTTGTCCCTCTGTCTCTTGTTATTGCTGAGTCGTGTCACACTCTTTCAGAGAATGTACGTGACATCTTCAGCCAGACCACAGTTCATCACCACATTCCCTTTAATTGGGACTGTGAGTTCATCAGGCTACACTTCGGCCATGAAAGAAACAAGAACCTCACCTACACAGAATTCACCCAGTTTCTGCAGGTATGCATTCAATCTATACCTCCATCGTTTTATTTTAGAACTGATACGCTGCGTCATAAAGCAGCTTATTTTTTTTACTGCCAAGAGTTGGATAAGATTGATACCCCTCTCATGTTCATACCTTAAATATAAAGCTACCATCAGCAGCTGGTTATTGTAAAGACTGGACGTAAGGGGAAACTGTTAGCTTCACACTGTCAAAGAAACAAATCTACTTATAAACAACTCAAAAGCTCACAAATGTAAAGGCAGATTAAAAAGGCAGATTAAAAAGATTACAAATTTATTGGCAGATTAATAAATTAACTGATCAACAGAAAATGTATCATAGAAATTAATCATATACTTTTTGGATCATCTGTCTTTTGTTTCATACATTTTAACAAAAGAATCTGCTGTCAAACATCCAAATATTCAATTGGGAACATCTGCTGCTTGTGTATTTAGTCTGTGGTTCCCAATCTTTCATGTCGCAGCAGTGACATTTTTATCTCACAAAAAAAGCCCTAAATCAAGACAGGTTACAATGAACCCACTGGCTGTAACACTTGATGCTTGGTGACAACAATGTGATACCTCATTACCTCGAATATCCTGCCACTGGTTGCCCCTGACCACGTCAGACAGAGTAAACCATAGCAGTCAAGCTGTGATTGAAAGTGACAATGGATGCATTTTTTGTTTGTATTGCTTAGAAATTTTACATAAAATGAAAAAGATGTGTTTAGAAGTTGCATGGCCTCCATTTAAGTGTTTTTTCTTGTCATAATAACAATTGAACACCTATAGAAATATTGATTGTCCTGTTGTCTTTGTCATCAAAAGCAAATCAAGTGGTGTAGGAAAAATTAATATAAAACAAAAGAGCATGACAACGACAGTTAATACAAACACACATACAGTGAAGACTTGTCTCTGCCATGGGTCAAAAAACATGAGATTAGTAGAGGTGGCCTGTAATACTACAGTAAATGGTTTGGAACAAAATGCTAAAGTGACAATGAATACATATTTAAAAAAAACATTGCCCTTCAGCTCATAGGAAAAGCAACAGATAAACAGTTTTTGTATGTAAATGCGACATGATACACGACAAAACATACTGACAGCACAATGTCTTTTCACCTTTTCTTCCTTCAGCATCTTCAAAAATGTGCATCAATAAATGTGAAACCGTTCATAATGATCACCTTCATCTTGTGGCGAGGCATTTTTACCCCGCTGAGCGACAAATGGAAATGACGTAACATGAACCACATGGCATAAATGATCACTTAAGATAATGGGGTTGTGGTGTGGAGTTGCATCTTTGTCCTGGTGGTTTGCGGTAGCCCATCATGCCATTAAGACACTTCACATTGTTGTTTGTCTTTATTGGTTGTTGCATGTACCTCACTGAGACCTCTGTGCTGTTCAGGAGCAGCAGCAGCAGTTCGGTGAGGGAGGAACCTGGTTTGGAGTCTCGGGCCGTGGTCTCAGGCAGAAACTGGGTGGTCTCAGAGTTAGACAGGCAGCACTGCGGTGTGGGATCCCTCCAAGCACTTTGCGGTTTATCATAGTAGACGAGGGCTTCCCACCACTGCACCAAAGACTCCTGTGTGTGCAACATTTTATTTACATCTATTTATTATTATTGTCTTGTATTTTCCTGTCATGTCCAAGTACATTTAATTTCATTTAAAACACAAATGAGCGCAGTCCTGTGTGTAGTTTTGATTTCAGATTTAAAGGCTCTGCCACCTTGTGGTTGTTGTCCAGACTTGAAACTTCAATAAGTGCAGACAAGGTGGAGCGTTTGTATGCTTGAGAAGTATGATGTTTGTGAGGTTTTCAGTTTTCAGCAATGCAATCATCAAACATTGTGTGAATTAATCTTCAGCAACAATCCACTGATTAGGTTATCAGAACCCGAATGTAAAGATGAAGTAACAGCTGAATATTGCGGTGACGTTGTGATCCTGTAGTTATATGTGATGAGCTTTGACAGCAGACATTGACCCGGGGTCAGCCTCCCCCTGCACCCACATCTGATTGCATGGTTGTCATATTGAATCACCTTCCTGTGGACACACCTGCCGGCCGCCTCACCGACCGCTCAGCTCAGCTCCGGGATCAGACTTCTCGGAGCTGGTTTCCATTAGTCTCTGGAGAGACGGTGGTGATTACAAACCCAGTGTCTGACACTGTCACATCTGCCTTTCACATCTGTCCAACACTGATATTATTATACTTTCATCCTTGAAAGTTCTGTTTCTCTGTTCCCCCGTAACACGATGCTTCTCATCACAGGAACACATTCTTTGCTTCTTTTGTCAGCTAACAGCTTGACCTTCTCTCCCTGTGTGTGTTACTGCAGGAGCTGCAGTTGGAGCACGCCCGCCAAGCGTTTGCACAAAAAGACAAGAACAAAAGTGGAACCATCACCGCCTTGGACTTCAGCGACATCATGGCCACCATCAGACACCACATGCTGACTCCATTTGTAGAAGAGAACCTGGTTTCAGTGAGTTATAGACAATGCTCTTCAGCAGTTGTTGAGGTGCAGTATGTAAGATAATTCAACAATTTTAGTTTAAAGCAAAAGATAATACAAAAATGAAGAATTTCGGTTTCCGATGTGTATGTATTGTGCTGCAGAGATTTCTACTGAAGTTGGCATGCTAACCAGCTACCCCTGGGCCATTCTGTCCTGTATTGTTACTTTGTACCTCAAGAAGCAATTGTCTGATCGTTGCAGCTTAATAAATATACAAAATAAACTCACATATGTCAAGGACATATTTTCCACCATGTTAATTAGAAAAAATACAGCTTTACGCCTTCTGAACCTGAGTTTCTCTCTTTCTTCAAAATAGGATGAGCCTAATCGCCTTATTAAGTCATCATAAAACACACTACATTCAAACAAGCAAAAGGAAAATAAAACTCACCAAAACCGTATTGGTTTGTCTTTCCACTTTCCCAACAATTACCTCTGGTTTGGTTTAAATAAATCCTTAATTCACATTGTTAGATGTAGGGTGTATTCCAGCCACTTTTCCAAAATGGAGATGTCTGACTTTCCTCTCGCTCCTCTCCCGCTTCATGTCTTTCCGATCCTCCTCTTCTTGCACCGTGCCATAGACTGATTATCTGTGCCGATTTTCAGTGTGGTTCTGATTATCGATATTAGTGGATTTTTTGTGTCCGATTGCTGATAGAATAAATTATTTATTAGTCACCAGACTGTGGTCCCACTCAATCTCCCACCCACAGCACTTTCTAATTGGTTTCATGTCACCTAAATAAGGCTATCAACACTGATTACTTTCAGTCTGCTTAGTAACTAATAATTGAAGTAATTGAATACATGTAGTGTAGTGGAAGTATAAAGTTGTACAAATGAACCAGTCAGGTAATAGATCCACTAGCTGCATGGCTAATTGTGCTAACTAGCTAACAGCAGCTAGCTACACCCAAAGATATCTACCTGCTCAGCACCAAAGAACATACAAAAGTTAGCAACAAGCTGGTGATCACAGTAGAGTGTTTAGCAGCTCAAGAGACAGATATTTCCCTCAAGAAAAGGCAGAGACCAAAAACTAACAAGGAGAGCAAATACTGGACTCACATTTAGCCGGTGGCCACAAACATGACATGCAGATGTTGCTCTATAACTGCTGGCAATGTAAATAACCAATATTGTGCTCAAAAGTGGCCAAAAATTCAGTTATGGAGGTTTGAAACAAGAATTTAAATTAAACGATACAGAAGTCTATATGTTGGTTAGATGTACATGTTAGTGATTTATATATTCCAGCATTGCATTATTCTTGCACAAAATGCAGTATTTAAGAGAATATGATAAGATAGAGTCATCAAGCAGCAACTCATTTTTGCTCTTTCTCCAGGCTGCAGGAGGCAGCACCTCACACATGGTGAGCTTCTCCTACTTCAACGCCTTCAACGCCCTCCTTAACAACATGGAGCTGATCCGCAAGATTTACAGCACCCTCGCCGGCACCCACAGAGACACGCTCGTAACCAAAGGTACACCTGAGGCACCACCGACATCACTGAAATGAGTCATGTGTGCGTTTCATATGTGACTTGAAATGTGCGACCCTGTTTTAACTTTCTTGACAGACTGGTGTGAGTGAACACACAGGGAACATTACTGTAGCACTAAATTACTAAGGTAAATGAACATTTTTAACCTGGTAATCAGATCACCTCTTACATGTAGACCTGTGTAACTGATCAGTCACATCTGTTCCTACGTATGTTTTTCCCATTGAGATGCAAACTGTAGCCTGCTCCTCTCCTCTCTCCTTGGTTTCCCTCCTTCTAGAAAACACTTTGGGCAAATAGTAATTGCAAATAAATCTTGTCATGTGTGCTACATACAGACATATCAGATGTGTGGGTTTAAAGTGTAAAGCAAACACTCACATGTCAACTGTCAGTTGCAGAAAAGTATCTCATTGCAGTACTCGAGGTCAGAGAAGCAGGCTCGTACGCGAAGGTTGCGACGCTTGGACCTGACAGGAAGGTTCTTTGTGGGGATGTGAATAAAGAAATCTTTTCCCCCCCTTCAACGACCACCATCAGGTTTCCTTTGAGAAAGACAACCTGATGGTAATGGAGCTTCTCAGCAGGCAACAGTAAAGAAGTGAATATAAAGCGCAAATAAAAGAGTGACACACACAGGGGGCTGCTGCTGAGAGATTACATGCTCAGTTAGCGTAAGGAGGCAAAGCACATACAGGAGTGATTCTGTCTTTAATCTCCTTATTCATACCCCATTTGGCATCAAGCATCCCCAATAGCACCAAAACAAATAAGTATTTGCAAATACTATTTGATACTAGCCTGCTGTAGAAAATACCTGGTCTGTCGTTAATCCCTTAGCTTCATGTTTGACTTTAACGTGTCAAGGCTCCATTGAGTGTTTGTATTAATTTATTTATTCTCTTTATTGCATCGTAGAGGAGTTTGTTCATGCTGCAAATAAGTTTGGTCAAATCACTCCAATGGAGATCGACATCCTGTACCAGCTCTCTGGTCTCCACACTCACTCCGGGTAAGATTTCACTGTTTTAACCCTCTGGAGTCGCCTGCTCATCTGTGAATATGCTGTTTATATGAATTATTTACAGTAGAGTGAGGTTGAGAAAACCAGTGAAAAGAACAGGTGTAGGACTTAAACACGCAATCTCTTTTTTTTCTTCTCTTGACAATAGAACATTTGAAGGGAATTTATAAAACAGTTCATTATTAATATTTATTTCTTTTAATGTTTATTTGAATAGGGACAAGTATGCAGTATAAACTGATGCCAGACATTTATAGCCAAGCTGATTTTCATTGCCTGTCCCTAGATGGGACATGAAACTCAACAATACATGTAAACAAACAGTGAAAACATGACAAAATATGTATAAGTCACAAACAGTATAATACACAAAATGTATTGAATTTAATTTAATTGAAAAACAAGTATGAATATAAAATCTAAGATATAATAAAATCCCTTTCACTGTGAATATACTGGGTAATAGTTTTATATCTCACATTTTATTCTGCTGTATTTGTCTGTATAAATAGTTATATTTTTATTCCGAGATCTGATTAATATTGATATTTTATGTGATTATGACAAGGGCTGGACAATATAACTATATATATCATTATTGTGATATGAGACTATATATCATCTTAGATGGTTCTCCTTGTTCTTACATATTTTGTAATAGTACCAATAGTCATTCCTACAATATTGTTGCAACACTGATACAGAGGTAAATAAAATTGGTATAATTATGTTAATGATTACGTCATTCAGCCCCTCATCTTTGAAAGAGCAGAAACTAAACAAATTCATGAAACAACCTTTAGTTTAACCTCCTTTCACATGAAAAAATACCTGCTTCAAAAGCCTTTAGCCCACTATACAACTAGCTGCTCTATGAAAATAATTTTCCAGTACTTACATAGCCTCACACACTTATGACGTGGATGATAGCACCCGTGCAAAACTGATGTACCGTTGGTGAATGTCACCTAATTTGCAGATGGCAGTCAACAAGGGGAATATCAGCTGACACCAATATTCAGTCATTATATTGGTGCGTCCATATTTCAAAGGTCTAAATGGACAAGAGACAAAATGACAAAAGACAAACATGAATGTGTATAGCGATGACAAATTTCAAACAAAATCAACATGACTTTTAATTCTAGAAATTAAAGTTTTGTCTGTGCAGTCACTCAGGTAGGTTCTGCTGCTGTTCTTAAAATCCACTGAGTGTCTTCAAAACATTTACACAACACTGTGTTATTTCTAATTCCAGCATGAATGGAATAAATATGTTGCAGGTCTGTTTATTGGCTATAAAGATAAAGTTATTGCTCATTCACTTTAACAACAGTGGCTCCACTGGCTGATTTACAAGACAAACATAAAACATGGATACAGACTTTATGATGCGACAGGCCGCTGGGGAATATTTGTGTCTCAAACATTCAGCAACAAAACACTTTCATTTACTCGCTGGGCCATGGGCACTCATCCAGCTTTGTTTGTCCGCTGTTTATATAATCTTAAATTAAACTTGCTGTAACTTGGAGTTATATGCCAGTAAAAGCTCTGTGGAAAATCTTACATCACTGGCTGCTGCTCGCTGTAGACAGAGCTCTCTCTCTTTTCTCTGTCTTTTCCTGGCCTGACTCCCTCCCTCCCTCCCTCCCACCCTCCCTTCCCTTCCCTGCTGTTGTGTGTTAAGGCGGCTGAACCAGGCAGACATTGAGAGGATAGCCCCGCTGGAGGAAGAAGCCATGCCGTACCACCAAGCAGAGGCCCAGAGACAGGTAGCCTGAGTGACTCCTCTAATACACCTTACATCCTCCTGCCTTTTATCAGAGCTTCTTCCTTTTCTCCCTCTACTTCCTTCTCAGAAAAAAGGGAGAATGCACAGTGACTGAATTAGCAGAGTGCCCATGTTTTTCTTCCCTTGTGAAGTGCATTACTTAAACTCCCAGATAAAAGTACACCAATTATAGTTACAGAAGAGGAATGGATTGTTGCATTGCTCCTCTCCATGAAAGGCTCTCCCCATTTTATTCAGTATGACTGCACATACACCTCAGCTGCAATCACACATCTGAGACACTAATAAGAGGCTTTTATCAGTGCGGGGCTTGAGGAGTTTTAGGAGCCTTTAGCAGAGTCTGCTAATGGTAGGAGGCTAGTGGGAGTCAAGGTGGATGTGGGAGAACAAAATAGTTCCTGCCTCCACCGGATAACGCAGCTCTATATCAGACTGTGGTCAGAGCTTTCAGGCCACTCATGCTCCTGGGACTCAGGCTCAGAGGTCTGGAATTTGATTCCCTTTTGGGGGGGATGCTGCAATTCTCGGGCCTGCCCTTTAGTGGAAGTAGGCTAATTGTTTAAACCCTTTGATCAAGACCTCGATCTTGTTAGCGTGGAGCCCTCGGTGGAAGCATCTGGGAAGAGGAAAAGACCGATCGGCCCCTACTCCCCTTCTCATCTGGTTTGGGAAAAGTTACTCACCCTGCTTCAACCTGCGCACACGCGCGCGCGCACACACACACAGACTTTAGCTCCCTTGGACTGTGTAATATTCATGTAGATACTTATCTGTACATGGAAAAGGCTTGTGGGGCTAATCTGTTGCCCTACACCACAGTGAAAACAAAAGGGGCTCCGCTTTCAACATCAAATACCAATCCAGAGATCAAGTCGATAAGAGAGAAATTATACTTTGTAGTAAAAATAAAAGAAGACCTTTAGCTCGAAGCCTCCCACATGTAGCATGTGTGGGGAAGTGTGGCTGCAGGTTCACACAGTCATTCATCCTGAGCTGTTCTGTCTGTGACATTTAATACCGGCTGATGATGAATTAGACGTTATATGACATGTCCACATTCCAGCGCCTTCCTCCGCCGTTGAGTACTCCACAGCATTTTTCTTTCCACAATGTATCTGGTTCGCTATAGATTAATAGCCAGCCGATTCATGGCTTGTGTTCTGACCCCCCTGTCTTTCTCCAGATTCATTTGACCACTGGTGTCTTTTTCTCCCATACAGCACGCTCATGAAACGTCTCGGCCCGTCTGGCTCCAGGCTGCAGAGTCTGCCTACAGGTTTACTCTGGGCTCAATCGCTGGAGGTGAGTGACATGTCTGCGGCGGAGCCCCCGGCCCGCCCGAGGGGTAACCTTAGCCGGCGAGACTGGCGCACTGAGGCCCCGGGGCCGGCCATTGTGCTGGCAGGGGAGAGGGGTTGTGATGTGAGGCTCTAGCATTGTGCTGCCTTGCCACCGGTGGCTCCAGGCTGTCGTTGGGAGTCCGAGCTTTTGGAATGACACAAATCTTCCGGAACCGCACTCTCTGGAATCTCCTCCTAATTACACTGGAAGGAGCTGATACAAGGAACGTCATAACTTCCCCTCAGATAGGAACACACTCTGTCCCTCTGTGTGTGTGGGAGAGAGAGTGTGCTCTTAGCAGTGGTCAAAAATAAATGTGGATCACAAGCAGTGTTGAAACTAACAATTATTTTTTTAAGGTTTACTTTAACTTTCACAACAAAGAGTGACTTGCAAACTTATCTTGGGATCAAAAATTATTTGTCTTTACTGTCATAAAGGACAAAGAAAAGCAGCAAGCTCTCAAGTTTAAGCTGAAACCAGCAAATGTTTGACATTCATGCTTAAAAGATGAATGAATCAATTACTAACGATCAAAATAGTTGGCAGTGAATTTTGTTTCAATTAACTAATCGACTGATCGTAGCAGCGCTAATCACTAGGCTTATGTTAAAAAAATGTTGTGTCCCTATGGTGGTAATGAGTTGTTTCCATGCTGACCGAGCTGTTCGTGTCAGAAAAGAGTCATTACGGCAGCCTTTGATGTCAGACAGGACATAACGCTGAGAGCAGCAGAGTTTAGTGCAAGTTGCTGCAGTGTCGCCTCCACAGACGGTTTTCTCACCGCTACTAGACGTCCTACTCTGAGCTTGATAACAGTTTTCAAACAGTTCATACACAAACACATCTGCAGAATTAATACTGTACAAATCAACTGTGTAAGGCACAAGAAATTAATTAGTGTCAAGATGACTCTCCAAGAGAACAACAATGTCCAATTTAGAGCTGAAATGATGAGTGAATCAATTAGTTGATCAACAAGGTTACAAACAACAACGACAAATTAATTTAAACCTGTTTTTTTTGTTTTTTGTTCTTTTCTTTGTCATACATGTTTTTGGACTCTTAGTCTCTTTTTGTACTGTTTTGTCTCTCTTAGGACAAAACGACACCTTTAAGATGCCACCTTGGGCTCTGTGAATTAAAATGGGCCTTTGCTTTTATTGTACTTTGTGACATCTTACAAATGAACAGAAAATTAATAATGAAAAAGTTTTAAACTTAACCCTCACTGTTGCTAGTATGTGTTTGTGTAAAAAAAGCATAAAAAGATGACACATTTGTGTTTACATAATTTACAAAAGCATAACAAAAGATTTAAACTGGTGACATATGTGTGTGTTTTGCAGCCACCGGTGCCACAGCTGTGTACCCCATCGACCTGGTGAAGACGCGCATGCAGAACCAGCGCTCCACTGGCTCCTTTGTAGGAGAACTGATGTACAAGAGCAGCTTCGACTGTGCAAAGAAAGTGCTCCGTTACGAGGGCTTCTTCGGATTCTACAGGGGTAATCATTCGCAGCACATAAACAGGACCCGTGTGCAGGCCAACCTATGCATCTCAAACCACGTTATGGGAAAAGCATTAGGATTTGTCAGTGTGCTAATATCTGCAGCATGGTTTGCTAATTGATACCAGAAACCTTTGCCCTCCCTGTTCAGCGGTGAATAAAGCAACACCCGGGGGTCGCGTTTTCATTATCTCGGTGCCTGGGAGAGAGCTCCCCGAGGAGAATGACCAGCAGAACTCATGTAGTAGCAGTGTCTGATCTGCCTCTGTGCCGATGGTGATAATGGTGCTGAAGGCTTGTGATATTCAACACTACTACCCTCGGGCTGTTCATGTGAGGGAAGTCAAGACTGCCATCTACTGCTGCCTCCACCACTGCAGCTCTCTGTCGCTCTGCCTTTCTTCCTTCCTCCTCCTCTCTTGCAAATGATAAGGGGTGATTGACTCCGAGACAGACACGCTCGGCTGTTTTCTGGCCGCATACCAGCAGCAGTCACTCAGCAGCTCCTTCAGAAGTTTATCTGGCTCGATGAAGGACAGGCGGTGAAACAGTATGGCGGTTATCGCCACCGTAGCACCCGCCCCTCCTCCCCCCTGATCTTGTCCGTGACCACACAGCTCTCTCTGTTCCCCGCCATCAGTGGGATCAGGCCTCAACAATGCTGATCCCATACGCACCAGCAGTGTCATATTTTTGGACTTTTGTTCAATTTCAATGGGACCATTGTGTTTTGGTGCATCAGATGTATCAGCCATATCTGTAAATATTTATGGGTTTGTTTTACGCACACAAGAACCCTGCAGCTTACATTGTTCTGGCTGTCAGTGGATGTATTCATTCAGCAGAGATAAAAATGTGCATTCATTTCCAGCCAGACTTTGTCTCTGTCTCTGTCAGGTATTCTAATGGTATCTATGAATAATATTTTGCAGGTCTCCTCCCGCAGCTCATCGGCGTCGCCCCGGAGAAAGCTATCAAACTCACGGCAAGTCATTCCACTGTGTAGCTCGGAGTGTTCAAAAAGTTGCTCCCGATGATTCAGTGTGAATGAAAAACATGCAGAGAGTGCAGACGAAATGTACTCTCCGCAATCAAGATGTGACTGCAACCACAAGTTAACATTAATGCCCCGCTATCAAGATTGGGATTGTGTGTCTCATCTGCCTTTTTTTCTTGTTCTTCTTGTCTTTTTTTTTTCTTTTTTTTCAGGTGAATGATTTTGTCAGAGACAAGTTCACCACACAAGACGATACCATCCCTCTGCCTGCAGAGATTCTCGCTGGTGGATGTGTAAGCATCACTTTTGAGATCTTTTAAATTCAGTCAGTAGATGAACTCAAAACCAAGTAAAGAAACACCTAAAAGATGTGCAAAATACATACGATTTAAAGTAATTGTTATCAGTACATATTGGAAATTATGTGCTGTCTTTTACTATTGCTCATGAACTCCTGTTTGGTTTACTCAACAATACACATGCAAAAGTAACGACTTACTGGAAAAAGAAAAATCCATCCTTTCACTTGTATGACTTGATAAATATCTTAGTTCAGTTCAAGAGAAATCAAACCGCATTAAAGCGTTTTAGGAAGTAGTAGAGGAAGTGACAAACACACAGTACTATTTAGATTTATGATAATATGATATAAAGCTTAGCGTATCTGCAGGATTATATAGTTGATAAATCAATAAACAAAGATAAATTAAATGTCAGAGCTATATCCAAAGTTGTTGCGCCATAAGGATCAATTTGGCATCTATCTGCCAGATGTTTGTGTGGAAACAATGAAAAACTAATAACTAACTAATGACTAGTTCATGTAAGTTAAACATGCTCTCATAAGTAGGATCCCTATTTATGAATTACTTAATTGTGAATTATTATTAATTATGAATTACTTACATAATCTGAGCATGAGGGGCACAGTGACACTATGTGCAGGAAGTCAGTCAATTAAGGAAACTTGGGATCCTCACATGATTTTCCTAACAATACAATACAGTCAGTGTCGTCAAAAATCATCGATCAATTGTTTGATACTTACCAGTTCTAAATATTTGAAATGGTTTCAATACTCTTCTTCCGCAGTATTGATACAGGAGTACTTGTCACACTTTCCCGCTCTCTCTTCTCTCCAACAGTCAGTCGGCACCATACACAATATTTTTCAAGACATCATCTGCAGAGAAAACACTGAATGGTTCGAAAAAGGCTTGATATTCAACTTTTAGTTTAGTCATCTGCTGTTTTCTGCAAAGTTGTCCCTTAATGTCATATTATAGCCTTCATAAAGGTATCTTTTAATGTAAATCTAAAATGTTACGCCATCAGAGTTATCAGCTATCAATATTTTTCAAGTTGTTTTATCAAAGTGAGAAATTCAAGTATCACGACGACCACTACTGCACATACTTGCCAGCCTTCTTCCGGCTTCCTCCCAGGGTTCGCAATTCTCCTGTGTTTCTCACAATTTAAAATTTCCACACCTTTTTCTTAATTATCACAACCTGTTTCTGGCACTGTACAACATGTAGTCTGCTGTCATGTCGCCATTTTGATCAAGGGGGTTAAACATAGGTCAGTGGTGTGCTCATAATCTCTAAGGGGCAAAAAATGAATGAATAAATGAATACTGAAGAATGTAAGTTTGTGTCAGAGGGGCAAATTAGTTTGCCTGAGAATTAAAAGTGCAATTATTTTTAAAAGTATTTAACATAAAAAAGCTGTTGCAGTTTGTTGTTTTTATTCTTAAGAAGTCACAAGAAAGCATGAAACGAAGTCTCTGAAACTCAATCCTTCTTGGGGAGGACCCCCAGGTTTTCGAAATCCTCCCTATTTCTGAGGTCTTAATATTGGCAAGTACGCTACTGCCTATAAAAGCTTTGATTGTGTGCTGATGATGGACCTTCATCTAAAAACCATACCAGCCAGACTGGCAGATTGTTTAGCATTTTAGTTAAAGACACATTTTACGAGCATTTTAAGCTTCATGAATTGATCATCTGGGGGATTCTGATTAATTGAAATGTAAGTTTCTTTGATTTCATCTGTGTGTTCCTCTCATTTATAAACTGCTGTCCAACAGTTCATAGATCTGCTGGATATAAAAATTAACTTCTGTCCCTCTAAAGTGAACATTACTTTATCCTGGCCAAATTATAATATTACACCATGTTTTGAGAGTGTCACCAGATTACAGATGTAATTCCTTCACTCTGCCTCTCTGCTGGCTGTGTTAAAATGGAACATGCAGCAGAGCCCCGCAGGTTGCTCACAGAGGAACAGGGTCTGCAGGGTCGTGACCCCTGTCAGGGTGTAATTGTAGGAAGAGGCCCTGGAGGGTCGTGGATGAAGCTCGGTCTAGCTCTGCGTGATTGAGTTTGACAACGTGGTCCATACCCGAGGCGTGGTCACAGTGCAGGTCCCCTCGCAGGACAGCGAGGATGTTTCCAATACAGAATGGTAACAGCTAAGGAGACTTTTCATATGTGGCCTCCGTGAGATTTAAATTCATTTCTATGGACCAGACTGCATCCTCGTGAGATTTTATTAAAGTTAAAGGGCTGTTTAATCTGAATTATCGCTCCCATCAGAGGAGAGAACTGAAGAAGATAAAAGAGACGGGTTGAACGCATCAATCTTCAGAGCAGCGGATATTCCCCCACCGCTTTGAAAATGACTAAATGTGCCAGAGCTTTTTTTAGACCTTTGCTCGGATGTTTACAGATAAGACCCCTGCCCTGAGTGTCACCAGCAGCCATCCTGGGGCCTGATTAGATTTGGGGAGGGTGATAAATGTGCCTGAGTCAGAGGGTGCTGTGCCTTTAGGGCATTGCCTGCCCGGACCGGGTGATTCAGCACTCTCCCCTGGGAACAAGGGTGAATTGGGGAAGTGTGCAGGGGTGAGGCCAGGCTGGGCCACTCACCCTGCCACAGGAGGTGCCTCAGGGGAGGGCGAGGGGGCAGAGGGCCGGTGCCAGGGTCAGAGCCTCTCAACCACGAGACAGGCTTCTACTTACCCTACGTCTGCTCTCTTTTGACCCCAGTTGTTCTTCTATCAATGCCGGCTTTTCTCTCCTCCTGTCAAGGCCATTCTCTTACTATATCATTGGGAAAAAGTATCTTTTGTGCTGAAGTTTACCGAGATAATTGGAAAACCCCTACTAGGGAGAAATGCTTACACATCATTACATCTTCACCCAAAGTTCACCCCTGAGTCCATCTCATAAACCTTCCTCTCGTCATCAGTTTCTCTTTCCTGTTGCATCCTACAGGCCGGAGCTTCCCAGGTGATTTTCACCAATCCTCTGGAGATCGTTAAGATTCGTCTGCAGGTGGCTGGAGAGATCACCACAGGGCCCAGGGTCAGTGCCCTGAATGTTGTGAGAGACCTGGGCTTCTTTGGCCTCTACAAGGTAGGTCAGCACCTCTGCAGCACCATGACGTCTGCAGCAGCAACCAAGGGCATGTTCCTGAGATATAACACCAACAACAAGGGGAGTTTATTTATTGTTCACTTCAGCATATTTATAAACAATAGGAGAAGTTTGATGGAAGAAAGATGATGTCTGTAGACGTCTGTCAGATTAGCAGTTCAAAACACAGAGATTCAATTTATTTTCAAACACCTTGTTTCCCCACAGTTTTGTTCTGTGTCCATAATTATGGGAATAAGCTGTTATTGTTAAACACAAGGAAATGCATTTGGAAAAACACCACAAGCATGGGAAATAGGATCATAATATCCATTTTGAAAAATACAGGACCAATAATGCAGAACAACAAGTCAGACTTTGGCCTGCCAAGTGTATGGACAGTTTTCTGAAATATTTTGGTAAAAGACGTGTTTTTCTGCTAATATCAACTGAAGATACTGTCGAACTTCTCACCTATAACAAGTGTGTAACTAGAGCTGTATTACATGATTTAATCAGAGATCACAGAGGATCCATGGACAATAGGAATTACATCAACTTCAGCATCAACCTCAAAATTAGGATGGTACTAAGGAATACTGTTTTTTTTTTATTTAAACAACCAAAAATTTTAACAATAATTAAAGTAGTTGAACAACAGATGATGAATCTGCAACCAAATGATTGATCAGCTGAACATTTCAGCTTCTTTACCTCTGACTAAGAACTGTAACAATACGACACCCTCTGTAGATATAAAAGGCTCATTGCTGAAATGAAACCAGTTCCTAATTTTAGGTGATTATACACTTATGAAAACATAATTATGAATGTTATGTTGCATTTCTTGCTTAAATCCTCCTTGATCCTGCAAACTGGACCTTTAAGTAACAGTAGCAATACCACAACTGTTGGCCCTTAGACAGAAGAAGGCGCCTCCAAATTAATATCATAAACATGTCAAAATGTAAAATTAAATTATTATTAATTATTGTACTGGTTTGTTATTAATTCTGTGGTAACTTCTAAAATACATTTTGGCAGTAGGTGAAGTTTCTAGTTATTTTAGCTGCGCTGTTATGCGAGAAGAAATCAAAATACTCAACAGGTCAATTAAAAACACAACATCTTACAGTCAAAACAGGATACATTAAAGGTGCACTGTGTAGTTTTGGGCAATAAATGTTGAAATGAAAAAGATAATCTTCATTGAGAGATTATTTATGTTATGCCTAAATAAACTAAATAAACAAACTCTAAGTTTTCATGACTGAATTAACTGAATAAACAAGCTGACCTTAAAGGTCAAACAAAACTTCATACTGTTTTACTTTGTTTACATGTGGTGGACCCTGCCACCTTTGTAGAACAGTGTTCGGGGGATCTTATTTTTCTCTGAGAACAACTTGTTCATGTAGTTATGGAAAAAATAAGTATTTCCGAGTTTGTATTATTACCTCATTAATATTGTACTTGTTAAAATTCCGGGTTTGAATTTCTTCTCCAAAAACAACATGGTGCCCCTTTAAAACACATAAATACACAGGCATGTTAGGAGCCACACTGGAAAGAGTTATAAAATGCTGGGTGCTGAAAATATTGATTCAAGTGCACGTTAATCTATATAACAATGCATTATACAACAAATCACTGTACTGTAGCTTTCAACATCGAAGATAGTCAAGGGAAAATAAAATATTTCCCCCCTAAAGGTATTGAATATAAAGTACATGAGTATTTGAGTGAGTGTACTTTACTTTTCACTGCTGAATAATAGCATATGATTTGTTTTTTTGTCCCGTAACGATGCACAGATGAAACACTACTGTATTTGAACAAACATTTGCGTGTGTACACAGACATAATGGACATCAGGATCCGAAATTTAAAGATCAAACGGTCGTTTTGCTGACTGTTTGCAATTTTCCAAGACTGTGTGTTAAACATGCAAAGGGAGCGGCAGCCAACAACCGACAGCAAATTAGTGAAGGATCATACTTTGCTACCGCTTCGTTCCAGATCCTTGTGGGTTTACTTACAGCTCCAGTCATGTGTTCATACTCCATATTTTAATGAGGAGCAGACAGTGTGTGGCTTGTTAAAAAAAAAAAAATGGGGGAAAAAAAAGGCAGACTTCCTCTTGGCAGAAGAAGCCAGTCACACCGGGATCCATGGCACAGCTGTGTGTGTGTCTGTGTGTGTGTGTGTGATGGATTTCTCTCTGGAGGCCCAGTGCTGCAGCTCTGCCTGGGGGCTCTTTGGCTCCATCATCAACATTAAAGCCCGCCAGTAGGTCCACTGAGACAGCTCCACTTAATCCCCCCTAGACGAACCTCCTCACCAGCCTCCTCTGGCTGTGGTCAAGATGTATACATATTTAAATTGATCTCTTTTTCCTGTTAGGGAGCCAAAGCTTGCTTCCTGCGTGACATCCCCTTCTCCGCCATCTACTTCCCTGTTTATGCCCACACCAAGGCGAAAATAGCAGACGAGGACGGAAGCCTGGGGGCAGTGCAGCTGCTCACTGCTGGAGCCATCGCAGGTAACAAACATCTGGAGAGCTCAGCGTCCACGGACATCCAAACAGCAACATGTTGTGTCACATTTTCCTCTCCAAGAAATGGGTTTTGTCCTCCTCCCTGTCTGCGCTTCGAGTCTCACAATACCCTGGCTGTATATACGGAGCTTTTGTCATACCACTCCATACAGCCATCTCCAGCCCTGTGTGACGCTGCTGCAGGGATGTAAGAATGTGACACCGTATGTGCATAGTGAAAACACCTCATTATGTCTTTTGTGACACGTCTCTGAAGGTATACCGGCTGCTTCACTGGTGACCCCTGCTGATGTCATCAAGACCAGGCTCCAGGTGGCGGCCCGAGCAGGCCAGACGACATACAGCGGAGTCATCGACTGCTTCAGGAAGATCCTCAAGGAGGAAGGTTTCAAGGCATTTTGGAAGGGCACGGGAGGTAAAAGCACACATATGCACATACTCAACAGTGCTATAAGTGGTTTCGTGTCTGGGAAATGGGGCTCACTGTGGTGGCTGTAATTGTCACCACAGAAATATTAAATCCCACATTGTAATTTCTAAACTGTCTTCCATTAGCTCGCGTCTGCAGATCCTCACCGCAGTTTGGTGTAACCCTGGTGACCTATGAACTGTTGCAGAGATGGTTATACATTGACTTTGGCGGACAGTAAGTACTTTCACCTTGTCAGCCTCTCATTAATTTCTAGAATTGCGTCTTGCCCTAATCTGGCTCTCTCCTTCAGTCATCCTGCCGGCTCCATGCCGACCCCCAAACCCACCATCAAGGATCTTCCTTCTGTGACTGCAGACCACGTAGGCGGCTACCGTCTGGCTGCTGCAACTTTTGCTGGTGTGGAAAGAAAATTTGGTCTGCACCTGCCCAAGTTTAAGCCTTCTGGAGAAGTGACAATCAAACCAGCAGAGTCCAAAGCGGAGCCACAGGCTTCATAAAGCACCACTCGACTTGACCGTGAGCACTGCATGCTCCTCCGGGACCTTGTTACAGAAACCGACTTGTCTTATTTTAACTTTAGTTTCAAAGATAAGTAAAATTCTATCTTTCTTTGTACAGAAGCATTTCTTAAAAGTCATGGATGTGTCCTATCCTATTTCAATCAGCCAGTCATATCTTAAGAATTCTAGCTAGCATGAATTAATACAGAAGAAGAGACAGGTGATCATATTTGGCTTCAGTTACTCAGACACATTAATCTTGTTGCTGGAGGAGATGATATTTACACATCAATACATGGTCTGGGAAACTCAAACAAGAAGCTAACATCAGTGCTAGAAACCAACAGGCTAATGACAATATCAGCTTCTCCAACAGGCCAACATCTATATAGGCTTTTCCAGCTGTGTTAGATTGCAAAAAGTTAGTCCTCTAATATAGTTTTCTGTCTAAATCTGTGTGCTCCAGTATTCTTTGGAGTAAATTTTTTATGTTTCTCATGATAGTAGAATGCCTGACTCCGGACAGTTGAGGCACGTTCAACTTCTTCCTTCAAGCTAACATCGGTGTTAGCCTCTCCAACAGGCTAACGTAAGCGTTAGCTTCTTTTACAGATTAATACCATGTTAGCCTCTTCACTAGACTTATAGCAGTGTTAGCTTTGTCGAAACGATAGTCCTTTAATACAGTTTGTTGCCTATCTGTGTACTTTGGAGTATATTTGTCAAGTTTTTACTGAGTTTCTTCTGACTCTGAGTGCACCGGACAGTTGAAGTGTGTTAAATTTCCTCCATCAGTGTTAGCTTGTCCAACAGGCTAACGTCAGAGTTAGCTTCTCCAATAAGCTAACATTCAGTCAGCCAAAAGTTACAGTGTGAGTAACCTTTCAGGTACATTATTTGGCTAGTGTGTTCATGTTTTTTGTTTTTTTTTAATTGTTGTTGCCATACACATATAACAATTGGTGGCACTTTATGCTATCTTAACTTGGGAAATTCACTCGTTGAAAGAGTTCTGTAACTGCTGAATTCACATCCTATCCTGAATGCAGTTAGGAAACTTGTTGTGCAATACTCCAAATCTTAAATGTCATCCTAAACTGAATTAAGACAGGAATTCAGATTGAGGAAGTTTCTGTAATGAGGCCTTGGGTCATTGTTTCCTCCAAAATGGTTTCATTGAACCACATTTCAATCAAATATATTTGAGCGCTTGTCTTACTTTGAATGCTGCATGAGTATGGCTTAATTGCATTTTCTCTTCGCATAGCTTGCACAACTGTACATATTGTACTTCTCTACAGAGACAGGACATTATGGCATGACGAAGGATTGTAACTGCGTTTTTCCGGTGTGCGGTAGCTTCGGTGTGCTTGCGAGGATGTACAGATGTTTTCAAAAAGTGCTCATTTTGAAATCATGGCCAAGGACCCGGGAAATAATTTAAATGTATTTATTGTATTTTATTGAAATAAATCATTCAAACTGTTTCTACTGTGTGAAAGTACATTCTCAGTTTTGACACCAGGATTTGAGATTGTTCAGGAAAACAAATCTCGTAGACATACAATACAGATCTCTGAGAAACCACTGAGTAGTTACAGCATACATGATCATCTTCTTAGGCATTGAGGAGACTCCGACTATCTCAAGTCTAACCAGCCGCACTGAGGAAGTGAAAACTGGTGCAGTATAGACAATAGAAGTAGAAAGATTTTTGGACATTTCAGTTAGTATTTAGGTTATCAAGTCTAAAAAGAAAACAGAGATGACAACGTGGGCTACAGTTATGAGATGTTTACATTCCTGTGATTGTTTTATTACAACTTTGGCGGAAATTACAGCTATGAGTGGTTCATCATGAATATGTGGAGCGGAGCACCTATTACTTAACTCAAAATTAAGGCTTGTGATCACATGCCCTAAATGAAGACAGGTGGGGTTTTTACAATCAAGGTTAAAATTAAAAGTTTAAGGCATCTGGTTGGAAAAAAAAAATGACAACTGGTTTGTGGTGTTTGAATATGGCTTCGTGTTAGTGTCTGAGGTCGATAGCCCTGTCGCTTGTGTTAATCCGAGGAAGACTGGTGACGGTCCAGCTAACTGGGAGTTGTCCAAATAAGAAGGTGTTAGAAAACGAAAAAGATGTCCGTACTTCTTGCCGATCGAAACTTTCCCTCCTTTCATGTTGTCATCGCAACTTTTCCTTCCAACAAAAACTGGGGGCTGGTATTAACAAGCGCACCACTGGTCCCTTTAACATCACGTCTGCGGCGAGCAGATCAGGCGGTCAGGCGCTGGGCCGCCAGCTCCTCTGCATCGTCTCTGTTCTCGTTGATCTCTGCCAGCGTGCGAACGAAACGGGTCCACTCGTCGTTTCGCGGAACAGCAATTTGCTGGTGGGGAGACACGACACAGACATGACTCACATTTCAAACGCAGGTATGCGCCACATCCATATTTATAGACAATAACTACAATGCATCCTCAAACCAAAAGAAATGATTTGAATTTAATCCACAAGACACTCTGTTATGTTGTGCAGTTATTCACTGCAGTACGAATGATAGCAGCCAAGAGGCTTAATCATGTCTGCAAAGAGACATTTGACGGGCAAAAGCTTAGTCATGCCTGCTCACCTCTCCAACTTCATACACAAAAACTCGTCCATCAGAGTCTCCCACGGCGATTTCTCTGCCAGTGTGAGCCCATCTCACCCTGTTGAGGGCCGGGTTACCCTCCACTGTGACACTGGCAGTGGGAACCTGGGACAGCAACATCATAAGATAGCAATTAGAAGAGGAAACCTTCATGATGATTAAGATAGGTATGATTAGATGCGTGTGTGTGTGCTGTCAGTAGGAATGTGAATACCTCCGTGTCGTTGTTGAGGTTCCACAGGTCGAGATGGCCCACGCCGTCCACGCAAGCAAACAGGGCAGGGTGAGTCGGAGACCACATGACATCGTAGACATAATCAGAGTTATCCTCAAATGAGTAGAGCGGCTTGTTGTTCTGCGGAAAGATACAAAAACAAACATTATTCAAAAGTTTTTAGTTTAAAACATTTTTGAAAGCGCATTTTTTTTGTCCATTCAAGTCGGCTAAGTTTTTGCCACTGAATTTTGGATCAGTTGTCACAAATTTTAGTGAAGACTTCGATGCTCCAAACAGGATTAACTGCAAACTTCTCACCTTGTGTCACCATTAAGTCCAAATTTCACATCCTGGTCAGAAACCTACACAATTAACGACGTTCTTACCAGCATTAATTTGTGTTTTTGTCAATTTTCATTTGCATAATTTCATGGTAAACATGGTAAAGACTGCTCCATAGCTGTACTTCGTAGCAGTGCGGGCTCGTGAACCTGTTTAAATGCAGTGCAGGGGGGTCGGTATGACATTGAATCTCTATCAGCTGATAATCAAACAGCAGCAGGTGCTCTGGATCAAGCTGTGTTTGATATCTTCGCTGGCTGATCCCCTTCCCATAAATAGCAATTGTCTCCTCATTCCATCTCAGCTCTCTCCCCCTCTCGGTGCGATAGCGATAGTGTGATGTTCAGTCCTAACAGTGAAGGGTGCGCATTTACCACTGCAAACGCAACCACTCTGACACCGTCCTCTGGCCTGTTTGACGCCGATATGCTGTTCATTTACCCACATCCCTCTTTGCAGCAACAAATACAAAAATAATATTTAATAAGACCTTTCAAATTTGAACTTTAGTGAATAGAATGATTTGCAAACATAGGCTAGAATATTAGGTGCAGCTAGTCTGCCAGTGGTTCCCTTCCGAGCGAGGTGAGAAATAACACTGAAATAATCATAAATTAAAGAAATAGAATCAGAGCAGTTCCACTCAGGTGAAGAATCACAAAGGTGTTTGATGGTCAGTACTGTGAAAATTATCATGTATGACAGCATTGCAATAACATTTAATTAAAAAAAAAAAAACTGGACTTCAACTTGTACCTCTTTTCACAGTTTGGTTTTCTTCTCGCGGCACTCTTACTGGCCGAAGACCTTTGTGGTTGTTAAAAATAGAGGTCTCGTTTTGTCTACTATTGCAAGCGCTCTGGTTGTCTGGCTTCAAATTGAGTCGATACTCTTTTAACAGAAATATGTGTCTTGAAAATCAACGTCAACAGACACATTACCCTGAACGACGCTGCAGTAGAGAGAACACACGCAGAGGGAGGAAATGATTCTCAGCGGATAGATGTCCTTTCTTCAAACCAAACAAATACAATCCTGGATCCTTAAATCTGGCTCATACCTTCGTGCTCCACAGCTTGACAGTCCAGTCGAAGGAGGAGCTAACAAACAGGTGGGAGAAGTCCAGCGGCCCCGGAGCTGTGTGGCAGCTGATCCCCGTGATGGGCCCGTGGTGGCCCTCGAACATCTCGCTAATGCCCGCTTTGCTGTGGCGGCACACAGAAGAAGTGTGGGGGTTAGTGAGAAAACAGACCGACAGATTCAATTTAGCATGACAGATTTAATCTCCCGAGAGCTGCAGATGTTGAGTGACAGCCTTCAGTTGCGGTCTATAAATGACACGAGGCGAACGAACAAAAGGGGTTAGCGGCTCGCCTTTTTTTTTTAAAAATGATTTCAGCATGAGAGAAAGCAACACGGATGGACCTCCGCTGGACACGCTCACATTAATCATTTACTTAGATCATGCGATTACCAGCGGGGTGGCAAAAGCGCCTGCGATCCCTCAACCACATGTTGCAGAGCTGTTAACCAACTGAGGCTCTGATAATTAACGCAGAGAGGTAAATACTCAGCGTGAGTGATGCTTATGCATTATTAACTGCGATGAGAGTATCATACCATTGTAAATGAGGTGGAAAATTATTCGCCCAATTACAGAGGTGATTCTGCTGTGTAGAGACCTAGCAGCTACCCCCTCTCTGCGGTCTTGGGGCATACTGCAGGACATGTACCGCTGCACGCTGGTATTTCTTTTGGTCCTTGTGAGAGAAGCCTCTTAAATGGGAACATTGTGGGATGAACTGCAGTTTTAATTCTCCCCGGGACGACCGACTGTAAACAAACTCTCTCACCCGGAGAAACATACTGAGCAAGACGGGGAAAGAATGATTTGTTTCCCCTGCATGTGTGCCCTGTTTATGTTGAACGACCTTTACAAACACAACTGACAAGCGGAAAAGAAAAACAGGATGACTGGGCAGGAGTGAAACCTCAAACAGCGGGAGATCAAGTGTTGGATTTGCGTTGCACTGGGAAGTGAGTGGGCTATATTTATTTGACACGTGGTGCTAGGTGGGCCCGACAAGCCGCCTGAGTTTCCTGGCGAGGCTCGGGGAGGGACGCCCCGGGGACCAGCGGCCGCTTGTGAACGCACCTTCCATGACGACATGACATGTAGACCGAGCCGTCCTCGCTGCCCACCACGAAATTGTTGACGTCTCCGAGAGGGAAAGACATGGAGGTGACAGCTACGGCTTTGGACTGCTTGAACACCAGCTCCATGCTGTCCTGTGGAGGGGGGAGAGAGGGAGGCAGCGTGGAACAACATCTTTAACAAGCTCCCTGCTCAGGCTTTATGTTAACACACACTCTGCCAAGCACAACCTATAAAAATCACTTGACAGTTTATTAATGTATAATCTAAATTCAACTAGCACTTTATAAAAAATGGGAGCTTGACATTGAGGTCTTGGCAGCGCAGATGAAATGACACAGCTAGCAAAGTTAATTTCCTTGAGAGTGAAAAATGAGTTGAAGAAAAAATAAGGGAAGGGAAATACCAAACTGGAATGCTAAAACAAGGCAGTCGGGCCAACAACATGTTTGACATTTAGCCTGAACGGGAGGGACAGGAAGCGTGTGGAATGTGTGACTGAAGAGATATTTAAAAAAAAAAAAAAAAAATCTCGACTCTTAAAAATGTGATGAATTGACATGGCAATTAAATTTTTACGGTTAAATCTTTAATCCTGAGCCGTTTATGTAACGCAGGAACGCCCCTCTGACCACCCACGCATGTGTTCGGTGTGTGTTACCTGCGGCTGGGAGAGCATGTCCAGACTCCAGGAGCACATCTTGCCGTCAGTGGAGATGCTGATCAGGTTGTTGGCGTTCTGGGTGCCAACCACGTTCACGCAGTAAACAGGGTGCTGCAAAAAGAATAAGGGAGACATTTTACTCTTCTGCTGTATTACAAATAAAGCGGCAGCCCTTTTTTTTCTGTCAGGTGTTTAAATGTACCGTATGTGCTGCGGCTGACAGGGGAGTCCTCTGCACGGGGGTCCTCTTGTTGCTCCTGTTGTCCCACAGCACAATCTGCCCCGAGTACGTGCCCCCCACCACAACGTTGGGGTGGAACTTGGCAAAGGCAGCCGACATGACAGCCGACTATCAATAGAGGAGGATAAACAGAGAAAGGGAGAAGCGATGTTTAGTTTCTCGAGTGGTGAAAAAGTGTGTGTTTACAGTGAGACAATCCGGCAAAATGTACCATCGTGTCACATCCAATCAGAGAAGAAAGAACGCGTCCAGGCAAGGGTTCATGTGCACCTTCAACGGCCAAGTCTCGTTCCAGACTCAACAATGCAGAATCTGTGTGGTAGGACCGGTCAGCACGGCTTCGTATTTTTTAAAATCTTTTCACATATAAAAGATAGATCGTGATATTTACACTCAGGTACCACTTCATGAGCTCCAGCTAGATAAAACAAAATGCAGTATAATACAACAATCCTGCAGTAAATCCAGTCCAAATAAATACAGAGAGGTGTTCCTGGTGTGTAGCCTGCCCTCACTGATATAACTGGGGTGGACAAAATAATAGACATATAATTCAATTCGACAGGATCACGAACTGAAGCCGCCTAAGTGATACTACTGGTGGATCAGCACCTCAAAAGACATTACAGACGCATTTAAAATACATCAGACGGATAAAAACAACATTAAGATCTTGTGTAGCAGCCATCATCACTGTCTGCACAGTCCAGACAGACAGTTTGAAGTGCATGTCAACAATTATCAAAATCAATAGCACACTGCAGACATCCTGTGTATCTATTTGTTTCACATCCCTTGGCCCGTATGTTTCCCTGGATTCCTCTCAATCACACATACTGTTTAAATGAGTAACCACCTGGATGAGTCTCTTTGCTCGGCTGGTTCTCGTCTTTGGAGATATCTATTCCAGAGAGGAGCGTCTCAAACTCTGAAAATAGGTGGGATGGATCCATGCAGACCTTGTCTGCCATCACAGTCGGTCTGGTAACCACAGGTGTTACAGGTCAACCTGCTGTTTCCCCGTGATTTTACCACAGTTCTTCCCAATTTTCTGAGAATGGTTTCTGTCAGCGATTTCTCGACTGCCCACGCCAGCCAATAACACAATAACACAGGATAAGCTTGATAAAAAAGTAGAGACTGTGATATTGTAACTTTAAAAAAGTTCATTTATCGAAGAACGTAAATGCTCTGTTGGCCCTTCTTACAGAAAGCATAAGCACACTGGTCCCAGGAGAGTTTTTGATCTATGATTCTATGAATCTATAATCAGTTCTTCGGTCTAAGACGTGTTCATTAAGGTAGAATGTATTGTATGATTTAAGTATTTGACTGCATTTGCTTCAGCTAGATGATTAAACTGGTATTTTAGAATCTTTATCTTTTCCCTTCACTATCAGAAATACCTCTTAGGTATTTATTAGGTTGCCTCCTAACTGCTGGAACCGGTGCTGTCTGTTGCACAAGTACATGCATTGATCGATACCACTTTTAATTAGAAATGTGTCTCTGGTACTTCCCAGCAGAACATTTGTATGCAACTTAACAGATATTATACTCCACAAGTAGCCAACATTTATAAACGGACAGGGACTTGCGTAACTTCAAGCGCATCTGTACCACGAAAAATAACTAGAGTGATCAGTACTCTGTATATGCTGATACTCAAAGTTCAAGCATTAGAATAGGTATCAGGAAGGAAAAACGGGTATTAGAACGTCTCTTTTCAGAATAATTGGAACAGTCGTTGACACAAAACAGAACAAACACTGAATCGAATATAAACACAACTTGGGTGAATTTTCCACTGATGTAAGTGACCAAAAAGGTTTAACTGTATCAAATTAGTCTGTTTTCATTTATTCATAAGTTTTATAATGGCAACGCTCAAAATATTCAAAGTTGCCAATAATCACAACATGGAAAACATCAGCTTGAACCTGCTGTTTTCCCTGTTTCATCTCAAAGTTACACAACTGTTCTGTGCGTGTCCCCTCTTTCCCCGAAACACATCTTTCATCGCTCACACCTCAGTTCTTACGGTGCAAACAAAACAAACCTCGCGGCTGGTGAACAGGATTAGTATTCATTTCTGGATTATGTCTTGACTCATTCATTTTTATTGTTCGGTTTTGGTTTTTTAGGTGGTCCTGCTTGCACTCGTCACTTCACTGGACACAACTGCAAGGACTTTTCTTGACACACGTCTGAGGAAAAATCTCAGAATGAGCCAGCTCGGAGGCACGGAGAAAGATTGCGTTCTCACTTCTGTTCAGTTTTATTCATCGGAGCAACGCGCCTGCATCTACATCCGCTCTGGAGGCAACGACATGTGGTTCTACTCAACTTGTCTTGGTGGAGGAGCCTCGGGGCAGGCATTATAATAAGGAGGAGCCGCGCTGCTCTCCCTGCTAGCTCGTCTGAACACAGGGCCCTTGTTTAGATACACATGATAACCAGCCCTGCCCCACACACTTAATCCTGCTGCAGTGCTTGGATTCCATTCAACTCCTGCGCCACAGGTCTTCTCCCGGCGCCTCGCGAACATGTGTTTGTGGATAGATGTGGTGGAGGTGGATGCCAGTACGGTGAACTCACAACGTGTATGAAGGCAGGAGGGGAGCGGGGTGAGGAAAACATCGGTGAGGACGTGGGGGGAAAGAAGTACCTGACAGTGGAAGACGTACTCAGGCGTAGCCTTCTTGTACTTCATGTTCCACACTAATGCCACGCCATCTGGCTCGTGGGGAGCGTCCTCGTTGTTGTTGTATGAGGCAACCAGGAGTTCAGGATACTGGTGACGGAAAAAAGAAAAAAAAAAAAACAGTCAGCCGAAATGAATGTGTGGGGGAGGCAGACGTGCCCCCCAGGCTTGGCTCCATGTGGACAAGCCTTGCCTGCCCTGTGTGGTGTGGTGCTGCTGCCGAATGCCTAAAAGAATGAGTAACCCTTTCCTCAAGATTTATGGCTCGTTTAAGCAGCCCCCCGAAGAACTTGCGTTTTTATTTCCTTTCATAATTTTAACCAAAAGCTGCGGAGGGAAACACAGCAGCTCATTTTTAGAGCACGACTATGGGAACACCACCCAGACGTAAACAAACCATTAACCTCTGCTGCTTCTAATACCTGATCTGAGATTTACAGTTTGTAAATGAATTGTTTCAAATCACAACGGTGTGGATATCCCTCGGAGCGAGTAAACACTGCGAAACAAAGAGTCGGTGTTCAATCACTGTCAAAAGTCGTTGCAGAATCATGCATGAAATGACCTCAGACACCAGAGGAAACAAATCATTACGGCCTCCGACTAAGTGACAATTTGTGTGGGACATAACTTACTTTTCCTGAGGGACCTGTGGCTGGGAGTAAATGCTGTCAAACTCAAGCTATGTAATCATAAAGCATTATGGCTGCGCGCAGCTAAGTTGTTTCAACAGCCAATTAGCAACAATTATGCACATGTTACTTCGGTAATAGCACAAAAAACACAATGATTTCATTTTTGAGGATTGACGTTTTTTGATAATTGCGAACACCTTCAGAAATGTTACTTTGATTACAAAAAGTTGTCGACCTGGGGTGACCAGTCCAGGCAGGTGACGACACGATGCTTGGACCAGCGCTCATCCATGAACTGCCTGTTGAGAGAGAGCTTTGCCCCGGCCTGGATTTCACTGAGAGAAAACAAACCCAAGCAAATCAATAAAAGCACTTCTTCAAAAACCAATTGCGAGTTGTTGTTATTTTTTTCTTTAAAACAAAAAAAAACACCAGTTGTCCAATTATTACCCCTCCTTTTCCTCCAGGTCACGGCCACTGTAGTCAAAGAAGAGGTCCACGTGCTCTGATAGAGCGCGCTCTATAATGCGAGTGCTGTGGTCGAAGAAATGTACAAACTCCTCCGAGTGCAGGATCTGGAGTTTTTCCTCTTCTGTCAGCTCGTGGGGGGGTGCTAGAAGAGAAAGACAAACACACTGAAATGTAGCGAGGATCCCTACCGTGAAGCACAGTCGTATTGCAATTGGGTATGAAGTATGTGTTTTAGATGTAGTAAAGAGGGGGACTGGGCAACATATCAATATTATATCATCTTAGATTTTGGGTCGTTGGAGCATGATATAAGTTGTTTTTTCCTAGTTTTAAAGGTGGGGTAAAATAAAAAGTCCTTCTAAATTTCTAGATAAAGATTTTTTTAATGCCCTGTTGTCCAGCCTAGAGAGGATTTTTGACAAACTGTAGATTAGAATGGAACATAATAAACAGAATAACTTTATTGTCCAGCAAGAGCAGGAAAATTGTCTCTGGTCTCACCCAGGAAAATACAAACGCAAACATGTACTGCAGGACTAAGAATTAAAACAAAGATCTTACAGTAACTTACAGGATTTACGTTCCCATTAGATCTGCTAATTTGCTTACTGGGGAATTACACTGCCATTAGGGCACATTTAAGCACCTTTAAAAAAAACTAAAAAAAACAGGTTTTCGGAAATAGCTTCATGCATTGCCAGGAAGTGTAAAGCACTTGATGTTTTTTTGTGTTTTTTAAATAAATAGCTGCCTGTACACACACCTGTGTCACAGGGCTCAAGAATGAGGATTGTCCGGCTGTTGTGTCAGTAGCGAAAAATAATCAAATGTTTTTCCTGGTGCTGATGGATGGAAACACTTACAGCAACATGTCACTTTTCGTACTTTAAAATAACAGCTTCTAAATCCTGTTGATGGAACATTGTCTTGTAACGGGGTGAATGGTGTCTCTGTCTCAGCCACTCATCACTTGTTACTGCACCGTGTAACTGCAGTCAGAGGGTCGGATCACAGACTTAACAGTACTTTTTCAGATGATATTATCAATCATCTGAAAAACATCAGAGACATTTACATTGTGTCTTGTTATGTTGTACAACATTTATAGTAATTACATTTTCTTGCATGTAGGTCAGACTGGGAGGGATTTGGAGCTGTGTGCATTTTGTGAAAACTTAAATCAAAAAATAAAATATTAAAGAGAACACAGCTGGTCGTACCTTCCTCCTCCTCCTTCTGGTCTGGTTTCTCCGTCTGAGTCTCGTTAACTGGTTGAGGCTGAGCTATTTCTTCCTCCTCTTCTTCCTCTGTTGATCAGAAAGTGAACCATGTTAAACACTGAGTAATGCTGAACACACCACATCTCTGAATCAACATATTCCTCTGAAGTAATTCAGATATCAATGTCATGGAACTTCACATGTAAACAGGGAATAAAATGTTGTTCACAGCAACTTTCACGCAGCAAACGACCAAGTCTCCAGACAGACTTTTCATGCCTTTTGGTCACTACATCTTCCACCTCCATTATTTTCTTTACTCAATAAAAAAAAAAAAAAAAAACAAAAAAAAAACAGCTCTGCCGAGTGATTACGGACACAGCAATCTCCGCCTTGCATTTGTTTGGTTTGTCAGCACAATGTTGCCTTTCAAAAAGAACCTGCTCCTCTAAAGCATGGAAGTTTGTCATTTGGATTAAAAGGGACACAGCGCAGCGGGTGTCTTGTTGTCATAGGGACCCCTGTCTTTCCCAACTGTTAATGAGACCCCCGCCATTCAATGGGAGAGTCTAGCTGTCAGTGTAGCCGTTTCCTCTGGTAGCAGGTTGCCCCCTTCTAGACCAACGGGGCAGCAGGGCAGAGGGTGTGGAGCAGCTGCCCCGGGGCCCGTCCCATTGGTTTGTCCAGATGACGGCATGGTGCAAAAGCAGATGGTGATGCTGGGATTGTCTTATGCTCTTCAGAGGTGGCATGGGGATGGCACAGAGGTTTTCCGCCTGACTGCCCCGAGACAAGCTTCTCCCTGAACAGCAAGCCTGCGCAATTACCATCCTAGCGGGGGGTCCCGCAACTCCTATTCAACCTCAGAGAATGTACGACAAAATACAGGCCAGGGCAGCTGGCAAACTGCACACCGGTTCTACCTCAAAGAAGATGAAGACGCTTTTTCAAAACACATCTCCTAGAGAGGGTATATCGCCTATGCTTTCAATGTAAAAAAAATAATAATAGCAAAAGCAGGACAAAACAGATTCATGAGGAGAGAGGGGAAATACTCGCCTGGTTCCTACAGGCGTTTATCTTGGTATGAGCCTTATAGTTAATCTAAGATGACAGCGCGGCATGCCAGAATTTCCGTCCTAGTGAGATAATCTAAATGATAATGTCATCTGTCACTTTGTCCATAAAGTGATTTATCCCCTTTCTCAGACGGAGGTTTGGGGGAACAAGGTTATTGAGTGCACTGATGAGTTTACAGGACTGGGTTGATGACACATGCCATTTCAATGTACGGCCATACTTCTGCAACCAACAGGACAAGGTTAAAATCTTTCCTTTCAAGGGCCTCAATCAGGCTTAAAGGAAAACAGTAATCACTGTCTTTCAGCGAGTCGCGGCCGTGCTCGTCAGCCCTTTCCCTGGTGAGGCAGCCAGAGCAATCAACCTGCCAGGCATTAGGAGCAGATAGACAATCTGAAAATAAAGGGTATAATGCACCTGCCAGCCAAAATGGCCATTTGGAGAAAAGCTAGTGATCCTGGTGACCCTGCTGGGGATGTGTAGGGGGGTAGCAGCGCCTAGCGAGGGTGGAGGGGGGTTGCATTTAACAGAATTCACCCGGATCAGCGATGTCCCATACACTGACACCTCCTCTCAAAGCAGGCCCAATTATGGCTTTTGTACCACTTAAGAAATAAAAGCTTTTTTGGGGAGGGGAAGCCGGACAGGAGGGAGGGGGGTAATCACAGGTCTTAGTCAGTGGACAATATATTAATGCAAACACGGTGTGCGGCCACTGATGTACAAGTCTAAAGCGAAATGACCTCTGCTCTCTGCTGCAGGTGTCTTCCACTTTCTGTATGTCCACACTGAATAAAGGTCTGACTTCAGCACGTGCACCAGGGCTTTTCTCTGTCGTCTGAAGGCCAACAATGAAACTACTGAACACAAAACTCTCCTCACACACACAGACACGGATACAGACACACACACATACACGCACGCACACACACGTGCGCACGCACGCACGCACGCACACACACACACACACACACACACACACAATAATGTCTGATTTTCTAAATTAGAGTTCCTCTGGCACCAGTTTATAAAATGCACTTAAAATATAGTGATCAACCGGTTCAACGTGCTGCTGCATTCGTGGTCAATGCGTGGTGATAATTTCTGTTGGACTGATGTCACTTGTCCACTGACTGATCCAAATGACATATTCTGATTTGATGCTTGATACTTTTCGTGTAGAAATATGTTCATTCATGGTTGATAGAAGCATGGCTATGCACTTGATTTGTTCAAGGTTTTCAAAACATTAAAGGAGTTGCAATTGCATCTTATTCTTGTACATCGGTTGAACTATCGGCTGATAATATCATTTGTCTTTCTTACCCCTCAGGAGTGCATAATGTGCATGTTATGACCTTTTAAAAATACAAAAATGGGAAATTATCAATTATCTACATGGTATCTGCCATTGAAAACATATGATTATTGGTTATTATCAATTATTGGTTATCTGTATCGTCTGAAAGAAATCCATTTGAAGTAGTATCACTCCTACAGTTCAAATAAACTGCTTTGGAATACATTTGATTCAAATCATTTTTGTAATTCTTTTTGTCTTTTAAAGGTGCTGTTTTGTGGATTAATACAACCTCACATCACCAAAAGGGTGGTTGGTGCATCTCTTAATAAAAAAAACAAAAACTTGCAGCTGCAGGGACAATAAAAACAAAGACATCAGCACTAACACTCTGACTTGTTTTCACCTTGTTCAACATGGCCCCACGTGTCTCTGTTGTCACTGAGGTCTACAGGACACAAACTTGCTGACGTCAGACAGAAATCTAAAACCGGCACAATCCCCCTAAATATAAAATGTCTGCCACAGATGCAAAACTCACAATGTCAAACAAGGTTCTGAACAAAAGAAGATTTCAAAAAAGATGCAGATTCTCAAACCAGAAACTGAGAGAGAAAAAAGATATCCCAAGTTTTCCGTTGGAATGATGAGCAGCGATATGACGGAGGGATACAATAGACATTTAACAGTACTACTAATCATCAAGTGCATAAAAAGCTGACCACAATTACAAGTGGCACTCCACACAAGAAGGCCATTAAGGGCTTTTGTGATTAAAAGTTTTGACCTGCCTCTGAATTCAGCGTGATTAAAACAATCACATTCAATTAACTATCAGATTTAGTGAACTGCTCCACGTACTCATATTCCTGACAAGCCTTTTTAAAAACGCTGTAGCAGACCGACCACTCCACCCCATCCCACCCCCAACCCCCAACCTCCAACAATATCTTACTCCATAATTACAGCCTCTTGTTGAGGAGTGCATACTGATGCTGTGAATTACCTACTAGTGCAGTCAGGGAATATACTGGAGCGGCAGCGCGGCAATTCACCAATCTGATGGCTAAAAACAACCAGAAACAACCGACAAATTGAACAGCGCTGATTTAAAAAGGTGCACTATGTAGTTTTGGGGAAGAGATCTTGATTGACTGATTTTTTTAATGCCTCAACAAACTGGATAAACTGACCTTAAAGTCAGACCTCACTCAATTTCACAATATGTTACCTCCTTTATGTTTGGCGGACCCCGCCACCTTGCGAGCTTCAAGCTGTGTTCTGAGGAGCTTGTTTTCCTTAATTAGCTTATTCAGTTATCTAAAAAATATATATATTTCTGGTTTTGTATGTTTACCTCATCATTATGGTAAATATCAAAATTCAGTTTGAATCTCTTCATCAACACTAAATCGTGCCCCTTCAACAATTGCTTTTATTGTTGATTAATATGTTTTATTATTTTTTACTTCTTTTGCTTTGTATAACTGTCAAATCGATGAATTGGTTAGTTGTTTGGTCTTTAAAATATAAGAAAACTGTGAAAATCAGTGTTTTCCAAAGACGGTGAGGAAACCAGAAATATCTACATTAAAGAAGATAGAATCAGGGAGATTTGGCTGATGCAACACTGTCCCCCATTTCTACCAAATAGCCTGACGATGTGCTCTCCCCTGAATGTTCAGTGGCTTTTCTTGAGGTCAACATGGCAGCCGATATTAAAATCTTTCACTCCTTTCTCCGAGACGTCTCGCAGACACTGTGGGAACCCTCGGCTTGCGGCAGCCGCTCCCTCTAATGCCACCGCCCGCTGACCTTGAGAGTGCCGCGCCGTTGCCTCCTTTTGACAACATGATAAATCGCTCAATCAGAGCACAGGCCCGACGCCACCCCACACATCAAAAAACGCGCCGAGGGGAGCGGTGCTGGGAGAGGGGATGCCGTCTCATCGAGTGCCAGAAGTGATGGTGTGAAAATGCACAATGTCACTGAGTGTGTTTTGTTATGTGCCTGTTCGGTGAAGGGAGAAGACAGGGGAAGCGAGGGAGTTGATGAAATGATTACATAGTGGCAGAGAAGGGGAAGGGGGCCTCGTGTTGAACAGCTGGCAGAAACCATCATTGTTTAACACAGTTTTACAATGCCCAGTAGAGTCCGGAGTAAAGAGCGACGAGGAACAGAGGGATGCTCTTCATCCTTCACTAGTTCTGCTCAGAGTTTTCCACAAAATCACACAATTTCATCGGACTGCGCTGCACGCCACCTCGGGATTTTCTACACATCACCTGATGGGACAACAACCGACAATCAGGACACTGTTTAAAATCCTAACCAGGCTTTCAATGATGTGTTAGCTGTTGCAGAGAAATAAAGCTAAAAAAAAAATAGATTTGACTAGTATCTGCAATAGTTGGAGGTTTTGTAGAATACGTGGCTAGTTCTGATATCTTTGCAAAAGATTTAGAATGCAAGACATAAAATTTAATCAGGGATTCAGTCGAGCGCATTATTCCCCATCTGTCATTACACAAATCAGCCAAGAACAAGCAGCCACCCACAAATATTGCATATTTTATGGAACATGTGTTCAACATGTGCATGTTAGTAGTAACCCAAATATTCTCTCTGGGCCAACCGCATGAAAGCTCCAGCGCAGCAATTATATACATATCGACACGCTCCAGAGGCAGGACGCAGCCTCATCGGAGGCGCTTCATATCTCCCTCCGCAATCGCATTTCTCCTTCCTGTCACTGGCTTTCTCATCCTGCTCATTAATTGTACCGAAGTCAAGTTTGGTGGTGAGGTTCAGAGGAGGCGGGCTTGTCTGAATTTAATCTCTCCTTTGACTTCTTATGTTTCCTGGACCTCATTTTTTCCTCCACTTTCATCTCAGATCAAATCTCATCCACTTCCGGTACTGACTCATACACTCAGAATACCCCTCATACGAATAGAGACGCGCAATCCACTTCTGACCTGGTTCTGATAGAGCTCTTTATAACGACTACTGTTATTACTATCAGCATCAGCGTTATTATTGTTGTTAGTGGTATTATGCGTGAGGTCTCATTAGGTTGTAGTAAATCACACAGCACCTCCTTTTAAAAGAGCAAAAGAAAATTCATAAATGCATGAAATTTAAATGTAACCCATATAAGGACAGACTGAATGAGCAAATTTTGGTTGCTAACTGTCTGATGTAACGTTACAACAGGCTCATGGGTGAGTACAAACCATGTCAGTGCATCTGACTGGATTGGATAGATTCTGAATTCTGAGGTACATTAAAATTAGTAATGAATTACTAATTCATTCATTTGTGCCACAAAATTATGGCTCCCGGTTTAAAGTGGTATTTTCAAATATTATTTAGAATTCATAAAAATGGAATCTGGATCAACGACTTCGGTCTGCAATCCAAAGCGTGAATTGTGTCAGTACCAGCACCCACTACTGAAACTGAATCTGATCGCTCCACAATAGCAGCCCTAGATCGATACATGTATGTAATATGTGTTGGTGTCGCTCCTGAAACGAAATAATTTATGTTGCTCCAAGACTGTCATTGCAACTGACTGACTGTCACAATTTTTGTAAAGTTATACCTTTGCAACTCTGTAAAAAAAGACCAGAAAAATATGCACATGCGAGTTTATCCTTTGTTTCAGTGGTTAAAATTGTGAAAGACTAATTTAACCCAAAGCATTTTTTCATAAACCCTAACCAAGAAATGTTGTTGCCTAAACCGCATCAATATTTTTGTTGAAAAGGAAAGAAATCAGTGATCAGTTTAGGAACATGTTCCAAACAGGATGTGAACCCTGGTCTCCTGGGTGAAAGTCCTGAGAGTCCTGTATGTAAACCTCTCTGTTCCAAATGTGGACTTATTTTTGTTATTATGGAACAACACCAACGCAGCAATGTCAGCTAAACCATGCATCCACATACTCATTCAAACAGTTCATTCAAGGTCAACCTGTGTATTACTATGTGACAATCACCTTCTTTTTGCTGGGTCATGACAGGTGTCTGTGTCTCTTTTGTGTAGGACACGGTCTCACGGGGCGGGAAGTCCACCTGTGTGACTTTGGCCATTCCCAGTTTTGGAGTTCCACGCCTAAAAGCATAGAACAACTCACACTTTGCACAGCTCAATGTCACCACAAAACAGTCATGATTTCAACAAGAAAAAACAAAACAAAACAAAACAGAGCAGTCACTCTACTGTAACTGTTCTCATGTGTTTACATAACAATCTTCACCTCCATGTGAGTGGAATCTTGTGCCGATCACAGTATGTAAATGAGTGTTTCATGGGATGATTTCAGATTAGTTTAACAACCAGTGTGAATTAATCAAAAGGTTTTTCGTCTGACCACTCTAGCATGCACAACTTGACTGTTTTCCTGGATTTCATTAGCTGAATCATGACTTTGAAAGACAAAGTAATCATGCCATAGATTGAGAGAAGGGAAAATGACCAGGAAAGGAGAGAAGAGAGTGTCCAGTACCCCAGCTCAGAATCAGAGTGAAGTTGAAGAGTGGACGGGTCAGAGTCCCAGTGCAGAGTCCTGGTTAGTGTCACAGCAGCAAGGCAGCATTAGTGAGAGAGACAAGCGAGCACACATGAGGAGAGGAAAATAAAGTTAGCATTATGGCACACAACATGCTGATTGGATCCGAGGTTATCAAAACACACTTCAAACCGGATCTTTCGGGACTGTTTTTCAGCTCAAATCAGGCTCCAATCCACCGCAGAGGTGGAGGAAAGTTTCTGCTTAAAATGCATGGATGCACGGACCCTCAAGAGTGGGATGACACGGGGTGTAATGTGCAGCCTGCGGGGCTGATACAGCCTGAACCGTGTCACACCAAAGGCTCTGAGTGTTGTGTCGACAGAGAGGGAGGGAGAGAGGGAGAACCCTCGGGGAGAAAACATGACCTCCTTGTGTGTAGGAAATGGCCATGCTGGTGAGGGAAATGAGTCAACAGGTAGGGGGAGCAGCTCCCTGGGCCTGATGGGACACTGGGGGAGGTTGAATTTCAGCCCAGGGAAGGAGCTCTAATTAGAGGTTAAGAAGTCCCCCCGGCATCACAGCAGCCTGCTGTTTTATTGTTAATTTAGGATCGTCCTAATTCAGCGACGCACAGATTAAATAAACATGCGCTCAGTTGGCATAAACTCGTCATCATTCGCTGTATTAGTATGAGACTTTCTAAGTTAATGTAATCAAGCTTTAAATGTATTCACAAAGCTAAAACAGGCCTACGGTTTTCAGCTATATTCATAATACTTTGGATCTAATTTGCACACATCCACGGTTTAAGCTGTGACAAGAAAATGGCAGAGGCATAGCTGTTACCGTAGAGAGAATAAAGAGATCTATTTGAGAAGACGTATAGAGATCAATAAAGCATTAGCATTCAAACAATTTGCCTTGTGTGGAGAAATAGCCCTTAATTCCTCTTAACTAGGGATGTTGACAATGTTTGCACACTTGTAAAGTATTGTACTTGAAGCACGGGGGAAAACATTTGTTACCCACACTTTTGTTCAGTGTGTGTGTGTTTGTGTGTGTGTGAGTGTGTGTGTACCTGGGTCCCACGGCTCCGTCAGAGTCCTGGCTCCCTGCCTCACTTGGTGTGCCCCCAGATTTGGTGGTGGGAGACATGGGAGGAGGGACTACACAACGAGACAGACAATAATCATCATCTGTTACAATGCAGACACAGACACTGAGCCATTCACAACGGAGTACAAATGTATCCATGCGAGAGTGATAGCTTCATTGTTTCAAATCCTGAATGAATGCTATCAATCTCAATGCAGATTTCCTGACAGCTACATGTTCACTGGCATGTGTGTAAAGCCTTGGCATCAGTAGCAAAGTGAAGTTAAATAAACAAATCAGTGTGTAAGGAACAAACTTAAGCTGTGGAAAGAAGCTTTATTAACGGACTCTGTATTTAATAAATGAATACCTGAATAAGTGCAATAACCAGTGGAACAGATGTATTTTTTTTTTGTTTGTTTTCAAATACACAAAACTATGAAGATTTTTAAATCTCCAGTGCATATTTTGTCTCCATCCTGCGGGACATGAAGATTTTCTGATGGATCTCTTCTGCCACCTGCTGTTGAAAAAGTGACATTGCTCTACAAATCCAGCTCTGGATGACTTCTATGAAGGAATATCAATAAATTCTACACATACAATTTTACTGTTAGGTTTTTCTTATATCTGTGCTGGCCCTTGTGAAGTAAAAGTATTTATAGAAAATCTACAAAATCAACCTTCGGCCACTTTAGAGGCTCTGGAAGAATTCAACGATATCTTTCTAAATGAGAAACGGAAAAATGTGTCCATGCATTTTTAGGAGGCTAGATTGCTGTAACAGTGTGTTCACAGGTCTAATTTAAACAAAAGCAATTAGACAGTTACGGCTCATCCAGACAGCTGGTGCCAGAGTCCTCACTAACACTAGGAAGGTGGAGCAAATTACTCTGGTCCTTAAATCACTGCAGTGGTTTCTTGTGTGTACATCTACAGAATAGATGTGGAAAATCGCGTGACTTGTCTACAAAGCACAAGATTGTCTCTGGCCTAAATACATTTATGATTTAAGCACGTTATGAAGCATCCGGACCCCCTCAGGTTATCTGGGACAGGTTTACCCAGTTTTCCCAGGATCAAAACCAAGAGAGGTGAAGCAGCTTTCAGTTTTGCGTATTTTTTAGAAAGCGTAAATGTTCTACTATTATCCTCCCTCACTTACAAGTTGACATTGAGAGATACCCACAAGAATTACAGTGTACTTGGACTGCCCTGCACTTGTACTTTAATGATTGGCCTTTTAATAAAGGCTATTTCATTATATTTCCTTTCTCGTTTTATTAATGTTCTTATATTTGGAGCATATCTTTCTCGAAACATGTTTTACATACAGCAAACACTCATCTCCTATCCCAGCTTATTTCTAATGTTTGGTTGTACATACGTTGCAGGCAATGCCTTTAAAAGGCTGTCACAGCCATGTTATTTGCCTTCATTCTGGTCTTTAACAAGTCTAACACATGATCAGCTGGACTCAGGTCAGGTGACCGAGTCGGCCAGTTAATAACATTCCACTGTCTGCACATAAAGATCGGTATGTCGTCAGTATGTTGCTGGTTAGATCTGAATAGGGGGAATAACACACCGGTCACTTAGTGTGAATGTGAACACAATCAAGCCCTCAGCAAAGAGCCAAGACACTAACAAAAAAATTAATTGTCTTGATATAATGACTGCAAATGTATGAGGGACATAATGGCAAATCCGCAAGTAAGGATTTATGAAACAGGATCAAATAAAATGCCAAGTCCAAGGAACCAAGTGGACATGCCTGTTAATTCCCTGAGATTATAGAATGTAAAAGAGATTCATATGTACATTAAGAGGAAAATATAAAAACGTACCAGCAGGAGCCTCTGAGGTTATACCCATACTCTGCAGAAGAGCCTCAGTCTCACGTCTTTTCTTCTCCAGGTCAGAATCATCCTGGTGAAGTGCAGCATCTTTCAATTGGTCTGCCTGGAAACACAGCAACATATCCTCCATTAATGCAGTCTTTAAACATCCACACAAATTGAATGCAGACAGTAATGCATACACAACTGTAGAACAGAAAATGCCAACACATATTACATAAAGGTTTTGGTTTATGGAAAAATAAGACACCCAAAAGCAATTACAGTATTTATTCATGACCCTATGTTGTAAATGCACATTGTTTCGACCATTAGCAGACCAAATTGTGAGGTGAAGAGTTTTTTTTAAAAGCTTTTCTCATTGAATGACCTTATTTAATAGGATACAAAGTCACCATCGTTTAAGATGTCTAAGACAGGACTGTCGGGGCTTGTTTTCTTGTCTTGGGTAGAGGCTGTATCCAATCTGTCATCATGGTAAATACTTAAAAAAAAAACTAACACTGACCCCATCTGATAATACAATACCTTAAAGGACTCTTGCTTTGTCATTATTGGATAATGCCTAAATATTCTCATATTTTGTATTTACTATTTATTTACTGACAAAAACAATCTCAAAAAGAAATTTCTCCTGCTGACTTTATGTTGACATATCATTAATATAATATCAAATACATATAAACTGCATAAATCTGAAATATTTGATAATATAAGTAATCATATAGAGAGCAAATGTAGTTAGAGAATTAAAGGTAACAAGATATGTGTGTATATCACACAGCTAGTTTGGTCATAAAATATATACTTTACTAAATGTTGTGCATCTCATTCACAAGAGCTCAACACATACAGGTGATTAGTTAATTAAGATTTTTTGAAAACAGTGCTACTTATTCTAACATCAGCAGATGATCTTTCTCTGAGGAGTGATAACTCTTTGGCCTCTTTGTAAGAGTCCTTGTAGCATGTTACGCTTATCTTATGCAGTTTTATTCAACAACAAACTGCATTTGACTCTGACACAAATAGTGGCTGTCCATGATTTCTTGGTTCTGGAGACCCATGAAGAGGATCTGTGCATAAATAAAATAAATAATTTGCCATACTTTAACTGAACCATTTATTGTTTTGCTTATTACCCATATTTCACCTAATCTAAAAAACATGTTTAAAATGATAAACATACCTCTTTCTTCTTGCGCTCCTCCTCCTTCCTTTTCTTCTCCTCTCTGATTTGAGCCAAGCGCTGCTTCTTCCTTTCAAGCTCTGCTTTCAGCTCACTTTTGTCAGACATAATGCCACAGCTGTATACAGACAATGTGTTAGTGTGTCTTCATATCCAATTAAAATTATTATCTCTTTAAGACTGAATGAATCAAAGGCCAAACATCGAGCAGCTCCTTGTGTTTGTACTGTCTACCAACAAATACAGGCAGTGCTTTAAATTCACCTGCTGACAGCTGATGCTCTCAGCTTCAGCACCACCTTACACAACAATGACGACAGCTCACCACCAACTTCATGCACAGTTTAAGTGGCTGCCCAAGAGTGTTATCTGCCTTGGTTGCAGTTCAGTGAGTTAGAAACAAGTAATTAAATAATTTAGTAGCGACATGTTAAGACCAGTCAAAAAACCACAGGCAGGCTGACCTGTCACTGTCGGCTAGCTAACAGAGCCCCACCCAACAGGAGGTACGATTGTTCACTCCCGGTTAGCTTAGCACCGGGTTATCCTATCTGTCTCTGTCACTTGTCTCTGGTCTTAGTCGGCTTATTATATGCGTTTGAAAAGCAGAAAGCCAGCTCCATGTGAATATGAAGTTCTGTATTCATAATCACAACGCAGTTTCATTGAAAACACGCGACGTTAGCATCAGGTCGGCCTCTGCAGCTAACGTTAGCCTTCCTTGTTGTCACTGGCTACGGAGCTAGCTTAGCCATCCTTATCGTACAACGTTTAAAAAGTGGTCGCAAAGACAACGCGCGGTTTCATTTGATTTCCAAAATAACGTTTCTCGGGTCGTAGAAAATATTGGTTGCACAGTTGAAACCATCCCTTTATGTCCAGAGACGTAGTGGTAGCTTTGTTAGCATCTAGCTACAACCGGACCCTTGTCCGGGGTGCTGTCATGCGCTTTCAGTTCTACTGACCGCACAATGAACACAGCAAGCTCGGCTACAGACACAGCGACAAATACCCAAATATGTCAAGTATGTTATATAACTTCTAATATTCTGTTGATGTATAGATTACAAACCTCAACGCAGGTTCTCGACCTGACTGCAAAACCCTATGATCAATAACAGCCAAAACAAACGGGCTACCAACCCAACTACGGGTGCTGGGAAGGGTCAAAAAGGACGCATACAGCTTTGACGTGGCTGTGCTTCTAAATCTGAGGTCAAAGATGGAGAGCTGTGGGCCTAAGATTAACCTAAAAGGGCAGCATTTTAAAAGTGTACTCAAGTCTTTGGAAGTAGTTCTTTATGTAAGTGGTTAATATTGTGAATAACTGTTACAGCATTACCTTTATAATTGCATTAATATAGAACAGTAACAGGACCCAGAGCAGTAATGGTTAATGTAATATCAACAATCACATACTGGCTCTCCTAATACTTCTTGACTGCATTATATATTGCATTAATAGTTCTCCTCTTCTGCAGCCAATGTGTAAACACACAATGATTGTAAGATGCAAGTTAGTTAGAAGCTGCAAATATTTATTGTAAAATATAGGTGGGTTCTGAACATATTTAAAAAACCCAGACATTACAATACAAAAAGTTAGAAAATAGAAAGTCTTTCATGATTATTTCCACCATGTATATCAATAAAGTATGTTCCCACATGTGCTGAAATTGGTTATAAAGTACGTCCCCATTTTTTACATGCGCTTACAACAATGACTAAGAAAACAGCAGGCTTCTCAACATGTTACCAAAATCATCAAATACCTCAAAGTGCAAGAGAGAAAGTTACAAATGGAACGCTCAAGAAAAGAATATCTCTTTGTTTTTACTTTCCCTAACCAGTGTAGACTGGGCATTCATACATTCAAAACTGGCAACAGCATAAGCTCCGAGTGGCTTATTTTGTAATTAGTTAGCCTGATCATCTTGTTTGTTACTCCTCCTCCTGACATCCCCAAAGGCCTCATCATCAGCTGCATCAGACAGCTGAGACATGGCCGGGCCGACTTTGGTGTTGTCCTCACCTCCCCCATTGGTATGTAGAGAATGCAAGATCTGGTCACTGGGGCGCTTCCAAGATGTTCGAGTGGCAATCCAGAGGATAAGTGCTCCGAAAACTACGAGGAGGACGCCGAGAACGTTCACAAAAATTGCCTCTGGGGGAGAGTCCTTGTACTTGGGGTTACTCCTGAGTGATGAAGTACAAGATAGAAATTACACCCACTGTACAGAAGCATATATTCTGAAGCAAAGTCTCTTTTGTTTTATACTTACAGGCCAAATATGAGTTTCTCTGTGATGCCCATGAGTGCCACAGCTATGACACTGGTAAAGAGTAAAAGACCACTGTAGACATGGAGGGGCATGAATGTTGCCCTCCAGGTGACTGGCGTAATTGGTATCAAGTACATGCCAACTCCAAGAATGAGCTGCTCAGTGAAGGAGAATTGGAGGAGAAAAAACAATCCACCTGTCAGATGTTGTACTAATCATGTTTTTGTTTTAAGGAGAATCTCTGGCTTACTCTGTATTTAACTATTCCATAGCTCAACAGAAGACAGATTGGTAAAAGTACAGTGAACACACAACATTAAGCTCATTTACATTCAAATGTCATCATTGAAAATGAATAGATTTCCATTACCTGTAGGCAGTACAGTATAACTGCTATCAGGCCCAGCCAGCTGTGCAGACTGTACATATTGGGGATTTTGGCAGTGTTGTGGAAGTCAAAAACTGCCACCATAGCTATAACAGCACAAATGAATGCCAGTAGGTTCAAGCCCGCATGAATGAACTTCATCGTTAGTTTGCTGCAATTCCAGGTCCAGGGGAGTCTGTAGACGATGATGGCTGCAAGACACGGCATGTTACTGTCAAACAGAACTTGATGTGACTATCAGATGTACATTTTTTCAGATCTTAATATCAAACACTTTTTGTTCCCTTAAAAAGGTACACTTTTTTAAGTAGAGTAGCTGAATGAATGATTTGATTTAGGATAACACACAAAATTAACAGACTCCTCTAAAATAATCAAAAACGACCCAAAGACAACTTCAAATACACCTGGAAAAAGCACCAGGCAAAAGGTTTTATGTTGCTTTTTTCACATATGTTGTAGTTCTCCACAAGACCTGTAAATACACTAAAATGTGTGAAACTGTCAAACTTGTGGAGTTACCCTTAAAGTATTTTAATGACATGTTACATACATACATGAAGCCTTTTGTGGCTCCAGAGAAAGCTACATGTAATCTGATAAACTGCCTCCAGTGATGTCACTCAGTGGCTTTGCTGCATTGTGGGTAATGTAGGCACGAGGTTTTGAAAAAGAAGATGCATACTTGGAATTTTAAAAAAGGCAAAACCTGGAGCCTACATTACCCACAATGCCATGTGACCGCTGAGTGACATCACTGGAGGCAATTTATCTAATTACGTACAGCTTCCTCTGGAGCCACAGAAAACTTTATTCTACTTTTTGCATATAAGTTGTAGTTCTCCTCAAGACCTGTAAACACACTAAAACGTGTAAAAAATAAAAAAATTTAAAAAAGTAAAAGTAAAAAAAAAATCAAAGAAATTAAAATTTAAAAATGGTGGCGCTCCTTTAAAGTAAATGTTTTCATTTTTTCAGTGTATGACTGCAGCTGAAAGTCAGTTTCCCTGGAAGTCTCGCTTTAGTAACACACTCATCATGAACGCCCCCTGAAAAGCAGCTTTGTGTAACTCTGAGCGAGAATTTCCTCTGAATGTTTACATGTCTTCCAAACTAGACACACACACCCTGTTCGCCCACCATGTCTCTGAAAAGTAACAAAAAGAAAAGTTAAACTCTGCTCACCCAGTCCCTGCAAGAAAACAAACCCGGTCACTATTAAGACCGGATGCCAGTTGAACTCGGCCAGTCCTCCATCCCAGCCTAAGCCTTCTTTATAGTACAGGACCCATCTTAGCACGAATATTATGGAGACAAGCCCGATGGCTCCGGCGGTGCACAGAGCGACCAGGAACAGCGTGAAACTCTCCATTTCCACCATCCAGTGTTACAGCAGGAAGAAGGCGAGAGCGACTGGACCCGAGCAGCTGTTACTGGAAAACACTTTCAAGAGGTGGCTGCTGAGGACTCAGCGCGGTCATGTGACCCGCAGCTCCGCAAATGTGTGGCGGAAAGACGTTTTGTAACTCGTGTGGTTACAGATGAGTAGCTTAGACACTTTGACGATTTTGTGCTGTGTCATCATCTGACCGCTTTGACTACAGCAGTGTGTGCAGTAGTCTCTGTAAAGTATTCCATAGAGGGAGCTTCAGGTGTGCAGCAGGAGGACGAGGCTGTGCAGTGAACTGCTCAAGGTGACGTTCAAGTGTCCTGAAATGACTCCAAGTGATAAAGAAAGTATGCAGGACAGACCAAGGTCTATTGCCACGCTTTCATTTAAAGGGCCACGCACTGTTTTTGTTAACTTTTTTTCCTTAACTGAATAAACTAGCTGTTCTCGGAGGAAAATTCAGTCCCCTGAATACTGTTTTACCCCTTTTCCACTGGTCGAACCCGCTAAAATCAGGCTTGTGAGTGCAATGGGAATGTGTGAACTCGTGTGAACGCATTTACACCTGGATTAATTGAGGTTTCTTACCACCAAAGATTACATCAGGGGGTAAAACCTTTACCAGTTATTAAGTCATACTTTGGTTAGTTTAGTTTTGTCAGATTTAGGACATACAAGCAGCAATTTGCAACATAACATAATTTTCTCACCTCTCTTAGACATGTATAACTTGTCAAAACAAAGACACTTGTGACCCATGCATAAGCCCTGTAGGGCAAGCCTAAGGCAAATAACCACACAACCGCCCTCCTTTTCTGACTCAAATATTACTTAATTGCCTCACCCACACCAAAATCCCTGACAAGAAGTCAGAGAAAACAGCACAGAGATAGCTATTCTCTAGCTGTTCTAACTTTTAGTGGAAAATAGAGTCTTAATGTTGGGCCCCATCTCTCAATACATTTTGGATACAGAACCTGTTTTGTTTGTTTTTTTTCAAATGAATAGCCAGGTTGCATCACCTTATCTGTGGAATAAATAATTCAAACTGTGGGTTGTGAGGATGAGTGTCCAATCCTGTGCAATTCTGTGTTTCAGTTATCTTGATATTTAGATTGGCGTGATGGAAACAAAGAATGAGGAAGAAATACAGAGTAACTTGGAAAAATATTACATTTTTATTTAAGACAATAAATGTAAAAATTGTTTTTAGGTGTAAGACAGTAAAATAGTGCAGAGACTTCATTATCAAGTGTAATTCACACACAGTGTCAATTACATTACAATGATCCACATGTGAAAAACAGCATTATTTGTTTTACAGTAAAGCTGTACCAAAACAGATATGTACATAATCTTTAAAAAGGTAGATTCTTTCCAGGAGTTCAATTCACTTTTGCGCAGCTTAATTACTGGCAGCCCTGAGTTTGTAGACGTGGCAGCAGAAGTTGGTGCTCTTTTGTTCAATATGAACTATTGTGTCTTTGTCGAAGAACAACTCATGTCGAAAGGTCTGAAACAGCAGAAACAAGCACACATGAATCCATCCATGTACAGAAACACTTCAGTGTGACATTGGCACTGACATGTATAGTTACTCACCTCATCCCATGGTTCGACAAGATCAACCGTCCGCAGTAACTGCCCGCTCTGGTTGTCATGCAGTTGAATGTGAGCTCTTCCCTCTCCTTCCTCCCCATTAGTTACCACGACAGCCAAAAGGTCCAGCTCATCCTCATATTCCACCATACGGAAAGTCTGTACAATTAATTAATTAATTAATCAATTAATTTCCATATATAAACAGTATAGTATACTGTATGAATAGTGAATCATCACCTTATTACACAAATATGTAATAATAAATGTACTTAAGTGCTCTAATCTATGGATATGTTGGAAATGGTTACAGGTGCAGCCTGCAACCAATATAGGAATGCGTCATCAACGATTTGGACTCTAGGGGCAATAGTGTAGCCAGTTGGTACAGACATTAGCCAGTGGCCTCTGAGATCATATTTTCTGCCAATGCCTTCCACCTGTTTTTATGCTCCACATGCATGATTTACTTGGTTGCAACCAATATTTGTCCATACTATGTGGACTACAAATAGAAACCAGAAAGATATGTCCAAAACTCTTGTCACATTGCCAACTCATTTTCCATTCATACTGTATATGGATATCTGTTTTTATAGGTTAGCATGCAGCCAACAACAATAAGGCCAGAAGAAGACAGTTCTTCAAAACATGTTAGCACTATAGTATTATTTTAGAGGTCAAGCCATCATGAAGAAATTTCTCAACTCTCTACTAAAAAAATGCATGTTTGCAACCGATGGTTTGATTAAAAAAAGTTTCTGTGTTTGAAGCTGAACAATGATGTTTGACCCTTTCATTGTAAGTTACTCAACTGTAGCCGTCTATATGTATTGTCTGTATCTCAAATGGTGTCCCAGTCACAATAAGTCTGAATTTGGTCAAACACAAAGGAGGGATGAAAGTTGCTTTCATGTGTAAAATACACAAAGTGGCCTGAGGCCTTGAAGATGATGGAGATGCTGCCATTTCCAAAGAGAAAATTATGCACATCTAACTGCACTGAAAGCTTTTAATAGGCTACAGAGAAGTCACAGAGTTACAAAAACTTGGACTAATGGATTAAAATGTACCTCTGCTCATCCTTTATTCTTAGGTGCTTTCTACTGCTATCAACTTGTAAAACTTGATACATCTGGCGTATTGCTGCAATATCTCAGACATCACTTACAGATTTTGGTGGAATTATGAATTTCATCTCATGAAGCTTAATTTAAAAAAAGGTTCAACGATTGAGCCACTGATTCCCAAAGAGACAATTTTAAGGGACAATTTTAAGCTGCATATTAGCTGAGGTTTTAACAGAATCAGTTTGTAGTTGGTTTGGTCTTTTCTCGGTTACCATAAAGAGACTTAACCTTAAAAGGTATGCGAGACTACGTTCTCTTCCTGGATTCCAAAGTCCTGGCTTTTCTGAGAAAAAAAAAAATCACAGTGTTCCTTTGCAGAGACACTGAATCCATCACTAAAACGTCATTTTTGTTACCTCTTGATCAGGGTCATCATCCAGCTGCTGAAGTCTTCTCTTCACCGTGCGGCCTGATGAGGTGACGGTGACTTGTGAGGTAGGCTGCAGCAGATGGAAAGCAGAAATATTAAAGTTAATTGAGAAGAACAAGTTATTACAGTCAAAAACCAAACAAAGTAATGGTGAACATGTGATACATACTGTACATGAGGCGGATTCACGATCAGGGTAAATACGCAGGAAACTTACAGTGTTGTTTCGATGGGTCACCATAAAGAAATCCTTAACGATCTTTGATGGCAAACCACTGTTCAGTTCACCAAGGATCTTCAGGACACTTGGAGGAATAGAAATCAAAACTTGCTGATGTCCAGTATGATAAGAAATTAAAAAGTACCACTTTTCTTGTACTTGTCTTCATTCGGCCATAGTGAAGGTTGGCTGTACTCACTTTATGATGGTAGGTCCAACATGGATGATTCTTCCTGAGTCGTCAGGGTGGAAGAAGATCCCATCACTCTCTAGAGAGCAGCAGTTCATGTTCTGTATTCCATTTATTGCCTGATGTCATAAAAGTCAAAGTATCCCTTCAATTCATTGACCAGGACATACATTAATAATTGTAAAGCAATCTGAGCAAAGCACCAATGGCACATAACCATTTGTTGTTTTTTTTGTGATGTGCAACATAAGGGTGTTAAAGGTTTAAAGAGTTTTTACTCTTGATGTTGTGAGCTCATGCAGTATTATTATTAGTATCACAGGCACACCCTGTTGATCATGGAAAGCAAAACTATATCTTAAAATAAAATTCATTATGTTCCCCCTACAACTGAATTCTTAGACTCAGTTGCTGAAGATTGTCTCTGGTAAATAAAATAAAAGTGAGCAGTGTCATTCAAAGAAACTATATCCGTAATAATCTTGACAAAATACAGAGAAGCTTGTGTTGCACTGCGTGGAAGTAGTCGCACCATTTTGTTTGGTTTTGAATAGTGATTACAGGTTTGGTTCTGTCCAGCAGCCGAATACAAAGACTGTCAGGAACATCTGTGGTCCTTCTTACTGTGTCACTTTCAATAGGCTCTTGCTAATTTTGGTGGCAGTTCAGTCTATCACACAACAAGATTTAGCATAATTCTCTGTTATAACCAAGCAGAAGCTACACTTTAAACAAATAATTATTCAAATGTTGTGACATAATGTAACAAAGAGGATTTCATAAACTTACTAAGGTGCTGTCCTTGACTGAACAGATGTGATGTGTCCCTCTGTCATTTTTATGTGGTGGTGTGTAGATGTAGTGCCATGGGTAGCCTCCAATCTGGATACTGTTATTGGTGCACGATGCCTCGAAAAGCACTTGAGGGCAATCTGTGCAATAAGTTTGCAATTTTTACATTGTAATGAAAAACATCCCTGCTAAAGTAGGTCTACAATACTGTTTAAAACAAATACAAAACAGGTCTGGACTTTAAAACAGAGACTCCACCTGTGATCTGGATATTTACTGGAATACCAAACGGGACTTCTCCCACTGTTTTGCCTCCAAGAAGTGAGCTCGGCTTTCCAAGTGTTAACTTTTCTGTCATGTTCTGAAAACATACAAAAAAAATGTTCATCAGTTACACAGAGATGTAAGAAGCAACATTTTCAACAGATGTGTTTCTGATGCAGTGTTTAAAATATTCAGCTTGCTCAATACTGTGCAGGAAACACTTTTAGGACAAAATGAAACACACATACACTTTGGACAATGTGCTCCAAGCTGTACAGTTTCACAGACTTGTTGCTGTAAGACACCACGAGGACACCTTGAGACAGAACAACATCGGTGACACCATTTCCAAAGACCTGAAAAGTTAAGATTTACAATTTAATGACATCATCCTGCAGGCACATTTTTTACACTTTCTCAATAAACTAAAAAAAAAAAAAAAAGGAAAAAAAAAACAAAAAAAACGCCACATACCTTTTTGTTGATCTCCAAAATGCCAACAATTTCCAAGGGAAAAACTTGAAAGATGGCCAGGTGCATTACAGTATTCTGAGTGATACCTGCCTGCGAATTAAACAAAACAAACAAACAGAGCTATGATTCAGTACTTGCTTATCGACTTAAGTCAACAGATTATTTGACAATGGAAATCATAAGACTTAGATTTAGATGACTTTATTAATCCTTTTCGGAGGTTCCCTCAGGGAAACTTAAGCTCCATGTCACACACAGCACTGTTACAAACATATACAGGATCAAGAAAGATTGTTGCATCCTTTGACTAGTGATATCTAAAGTCCTTGACTGACTCATTGATTGTCCTAATTTATTAAACATGCAATGTAATATCAAAATTCAGGAAAATTCCACATACCATATATAGCAGGATCATAGACTGTATTACCCTTTATCAAGTCTCCTGTCTCTATTTAATGAGGCACAAATCTTATATGAAATAAAAACACTGTCCTTACCTGTCGAGCCAAAGATGTCTCTTTGTTTTGAACAGATTTAACATAAAACATCTCTTGAGGAACATCCCAGCCAAGATACCTACAAAAATAACAAACAAAAGTTTGAGTGTATAATGTTAAAAGGTGTTCAGACATACTGCTACTAAATGTATCTTTCTCCACTCAAAGAAACAAAGAACTCAAAGCATTGACGATACCTGAATTTATGGTTTGAAGACAGGTAAACTCTCTGCAGCTCCTCTCCCGTTTCAGCTGAGAGACGATACAGCCAGTTATTGGCTGTCAAAGCGATGAGGCTGGGTTTATGATCAGAGGGGGAGGGTAATGTTTTGTCCTGTCAACAAGACACATGAAACAACAATCTGAACCTGTGTCGCTAAAATAATCTGGTCATTGCAATTTCAGCTTTAATAAAAAAAAATATATAATAAAAAAAAAGTTTAATTTCACTTACGAGGGGGCTCTGACACAGCAAGGCATCTTCAAATTTCTCCAATTTCGACCTCTTTGACAATTTGTATAGAACTTGAGGCTCTGAATGAACACTGGAACCAGAAAATTTAATTTTGAGATGCAGCAAGTAATCAATTTGTTGTCAACTATTAAATCAATCAACTAGTATGATAATGGATTCATAGATTTTAGTACGGTTCTACAAATAAAGCCAAAATTCTCTGATTCCATCCTTCAATGTGAATAATTTGTGGTCTCTTTACTCCTCTGTGATAGTTAACTGAGTATCTTTGGGTTGAGGACAAAACAAGACATTTGAGGACATCATGTTGGGTTTTGGGATTATTTAGAGACATTTTTCACCATTGTCCAACATTGCACTCCAAACAATTAGTCATCAGCAAAGAAGATATTTGATAGTATCACTAAAGAAATACAAATGTTTTTTACAGTTGCAGTCCTTATTAAGTCATTCATTTTGGGTCAAGAGTATAAGCCTCTTATTGTGTTATTATTCATACTCACCAGCTGTAGCATTTCTGGTAGTTTTCAAAGTAGATTTTACCATTCTCATACATTATTGTGGATTTGGAGGTCTTGCTTTGCTTTACTTTAATGAAATCCCTGCTGTCCTACAATATAATAACAAAGACTATTATTATTAAAATACTCACTGACACCAGTTTGCTACAATCAATATCTAAATGCACTGTCTTTTCCATTACCTGGAGGAGGAGAGCTCTAAGGACCTTCATATTGAGTCTGATTATGGTCCCAGCATCCCTGATGCCTCTACTCCTCCGGCTCAGCAGCTCGGTGGCGTTCACTGTTCCTTTCCTCTGGTACAGCGCCATCATAAGGTGACACTTCTCTCTACAAGACGACTGTCTGACAGCATGTCAGGACACTACAACTAGTGCTGACCCCAAGACCGCAGCCACAGGTAGGTAAAGGTGATAACGTTAGAACTTCTTACTGAGCTCCATCTTTAAGGCACCACTGAACGTCCAATCTGGCTTGAAGCTAGTTTGCTAACACGCTAAGTCAACTGCTAGCATAACTTCAGTTAGCGCAGGTTGAGCTCCAGCACCTCGATATTTCCTTTACTTCGCTCAAAGGTGTTAGCGACCTAGCTGGTCCGTCGTATGTGACGCAGCGTTAGTTGAAGTGGCTAGTTGTCCGTGGGTGAGAAACAAAGTGGTGTCGGCTGTTAGAAGATTTGGGACGAAAATGCCGTTTTTTAACCGGCGTGTGACATTAGTTAGCTGCGGATGCTAGCTGCCGTCTCGCGCTCCGTTGTTGTAGTCCGCCAGCTTTCTTCTTCTCCTCAAACAATTTAACACACGTCAGCCATCTTTGAACGTCAGCGCCCTCCCCCTCGATAGCTCCTGCAAACCGACACATCACATTTAATTTACCCTTTATTTCCCCTTAAAGAGCTTTAAGTTTGAAAGTGTTATATTTTTCCACACTGTTTGACTGTATTGGCTTATTCTACGTTTTTCTGTCTGTCTGGTTCATAATTTTTATTTACATTTTCTCAAAATCCAGGGTAATATGCGGCACCCTTGGAAAGATTGTGACAACTACTAGAATATTAAAAAGCTACTGTTGTTTTAAACGAAGTTTTTCTACACAGTATGAGTTTGTTATAATTTCGTGAATGTATTATTGACCCATACACTGTTTAAAATCTATGAATAATTGAGACACAGGTAGGCCAATTGTGTTAACTGCAGTGTTGTATAAAGTACCTAAAAGTCACATTTGAGAAAAAGTTAACAGATCGTATTAAAACAATTCTTTGGTAAACGTGAAAGCCACACATGTAAATACTACTAAAGTAAAGTATTTAAGCATCAAAAGTAATTTTTAGCAAAGATTGAACTTTGGTATTAAAAGTCTGAGGAAATGTAGATAATACTATACATAGATTTACATGCATAGACTGTATGGGTTGATGGATTATGGGCTGGACCAGTTATCAGATTCAGTATTAGTTTGTCTGATTATTGGAATCTGTGTTGTTGTTTTTTAAATTTATTTATCTGATTGTAAATAAAATAAAAAGTGAATGTAAACCTGCACTCATTTGACTCTGATGCAGCATGTAAGGAACAAGTTGCTTAAGTTATTGAATTAATGTAGTGAGTAATTATACAATCTTTGCCTCCAGAATGCAGTGGAGTGGAAGTATATTGAAGCCTATTGAATCCTTGACTACTAATTTTAGTCTGCCTTGGTAATGAGATGTCTTTCATGATATATTATTGATCAATTCAAGTTTCCTGACCAGCGTGGTGCTACTGAGCCTGGGCTTTCAAGAGACTAACAAATAAACAGCCTAGAATTCAGACTAAGTCACTGTTTTGTTTTTTCCTCATTCCACAGTCTCAGTCTAAATTAATCACTGACAAGATCAGACCTAAAAATTCCGAGGTCTGGCTGGTCCAAGATGGTCATGTAACAGGTCTGTACTGTTTGACAAATTTAGAAAGAAACATTCCAGTTTTACAATTCATATAACACAGAGAATCCAGGGTTCTCTCTGCGTTAATATCATATTAATCTTGCCAATGAAATGAAAAACTTTTTGGCCTTCAATACATTTTTTGTGGACAGCCAAAACAAATCGGAATACTTAAACTGTACTTTTTCAAAATAGCAACTCTCGAGGTCACAAACAAGATCACTTTAAACAAAGAAGTTCTAAACTGAGCACACAGGGACTCTTTGTCTTATCTTTGAATTTATGCAATTAAATACATTATGCAGTTCAGCCCTGTCTTTATTTTTTTTTTTTTTTGCAGGTAAATGCATACACTGCGGAGCTCATCTGTAGCCACATTGGCTAAAGCTGTCTGCAAATTGTCCCCAAGATTAAAGAGCACAGCAGGGAGACCTTCGGCTCCACTGGGCTCACGTTTTCTGACCAATCCTGATGACGTCTTTAAGCACAACATGTGGTCAGTGATGTGCAGTAGTGCTGTAATCTGTCACCTAGCTGAATATGCATTTTATGGAAATAGGATTTGTATATGTGCTGTATATAAGAGCTGACATCTAGAGTAACAGTTACATGTTATAGTTTTGTATTTTCTTTTACAGTTTGTAAGTTGCAGATGTATCAGCAGTTGATTTAAAATGCTTCACATTTTAGGGATCATGTACAATGGACAGAAGAGGACAAAGAAAATGCTCGACAGAGGATAGAAGAAAATTCCTGTATACAAATTCCTTTACAGGAGCAAGGCAAGAATGTATTTTTAAAAAATAAAAGCTCAGAGTTATATTGACTGAGGTTACAAGTCGAATAAACCATGTATTAAATTCTTCCACACAGGTAAATTTGACACTGATGCTTGCCAGTACTGGGACAAGTTTTATGGGAGGCACCAGGATAAGTTCTTCAAAGATCGCAACTGGCTGTTTTTAGAATTCCCAGAACTGCTTCCCCCAGGTGCAAAAAGTGAATTAACTAACAGGTGTCTGCGTGATCAGCAGCCAGCACTGCCTACTGGCTCCAGCACAGACACAGAGACCAACAGACATAACAGAAGTCCAGACACTGCCGATCTTCAGGAGTCCTGTCAAAAAGTGGTGCCAGAAAACGATGACGCTGCCACACAAACTGCTACTTTCCCTGGCCAGCATGCATCTTTTAGGATCTTGGAGGTTTGCAAAACCGTTCACATGTATTGATGATTTGATTGTAATTGACTGTTCTGGCACATTTGCTTTGCCATGTTTCACTGAAATATCAATAAAATGTATTTTCTGTTCACAGGTTGGATGTGGAGTGGGTAACAGTGTCTTTCCCATCATTAACACCATAAAGTGAGTTAACGTTGTGATATTTCCCTATATTCCATTTCAGTTGTATGTTTGTATGTCATTAATGTGGCTCCTATGTTGATTTTTAGTCCTGCCTGTGTTGACAGAAGCAAAACAATTTAAGAACACCAAATATTATCCCATAAGATACAGTATTATTGATCATTGTATTGTTGAAAGTGCACCACCTTTACATTGTTTAGCTACGTATCCCCAATCAGCACAAAACTGTGGCCCGTGATGACATTTCTGAAGTTCTGTGGACAGGAGCAAGATTTATACTGTAGCATGAAATGTGCAAACATAGCTGGTACTTTTAGAACACACATAAACCACACAAAGACTACTGTTGTGCTGTTTGGAAAGGTCAGTTGAAACAACTGATTTGCCAAGCTGCACCAAATGTGAAACCTTCAATGGGCATGTCTTCACAAAGTACTTTTACATAGGCCTATCTTTACAGCAGACAGTTTGGAAACATCACAGCTATTATGAATAACAGTACCGATGGCTTTGTTATAATTAAGTTTCCAAGTAAGCCATGAAAGTGTGACAGTGAGCTAGCATGCACAACACCCCCGAAACTAAAGAAGCTAAAAGGACTTTAGCTATTGTGAATTTTATTTTTTAGATCTTTCTTGTCCTACTGTGATGTGTCAACATGTCTTCCTTGAAAATAGGGCCTGCATGCATCTTTAGCCAAAGATTCCTGTTGCTTTATAACACAGTTGTTCTATATTTCGAATGATTTAAGGGTTGTTAAGTTGTCTTTTCTTTGTCACAGAGAAAAGGATGCATTTTTATACTGTTGTGACTTCTCCCCACGTGCCATTCAGCTGGTCAAGGTGAGCATTTCTAATATCTTTTGGTATGGACATCGAAATTGTATACTGTATCAAGGCTGATACATTTACTGGCTGATATATCATTTATGTTTAAAAACAAATGACGCCGTATAATTCCTATTCAACTAGCAATGCGGACAATTTGTTGAGAGTATTTACAGTTATATCAGAGAACGATTAAGTGTCACAGACTGCTGAAATATTTAGACAGATTCCGTTAACATTCGATGAAGTATTACATTTAACTCCTTTATTTTGATGCTGTTGTCAGTCTTCACAGCTTTTCAGAATAATGATTTAAATGATACTTCAAACCATTGTTCCTTCAGACAAAGTACTTTAGAATAACTCAAAGCTCTGCCCTGCTGCTACAGCTGAATCAGACAATTACTGTGTGAAGATGCTGAAAAGAGAATCTTGTCATTTATAGATGATATTTTATTTCAAATATAATTTGAAGGCAAAGTACCATTATTTTGGGCTCAGTATGTAACATCTTATTCAAACTCATCTTTATCTCTTTGAATAAATTTGATTGGAATATATTTCTTCTATTTAACCAGTTAGTTGTCAGTAGAGGAAGAGCATAAAACCAGATTGTCGAAGGAGAGAATACAGTGTGTCTTATTGGAAGTTGTGGATTCCAGTCAAAACGGTTTTGATTCATCTGCAGGCCAGTGTTAAATTTGGTCTCCAAATAGGACACAGGCACAAGAAACCACAGCATCATGTGCCATAATAGCTTTAATGGAAAAAAAGAGCTCAGAGGGAATATTTTGAATCTTAGTGCAATAAAAAAAAAAAGTCTCTCACGTGTAAAGAAATTGCAAATAACATGCAACAAATGCAAATTATCCCGTGTGAAAGTTGTGCCAAGCAGTTGGTCGTTTTGGCATGGAGGTCAAATTTATAACCCAAAATTAAAGGTACTACATGGACTGGTTATGAAATAAACTTAATACTGATTCCTCTATGGGAAAACCCTAAGACCAACAAGAAATCCAAGTTTCTTGTTGTAGCTTTAAATTGTATATCATACATATTTTTTTATCCTTTATTGAGTACAGTTCACATTCATTTTTTGAGGAGGAAGAGATGGATTTAGTGCATTTAAACGTACAGATTTATCCAATACCTCGAGGGTGGACGAAATATCTTGAATCTTGCCATATTTTTAGGCTTCCTGATATTATTAAATCCCCTCAAAAGCACTACTTCTACTACTACTACTACTACTATTACTACTACTACAGAATTAAATATCACAATATTTTTGATAAATTCCTTGATATTGACGCAATGTATGGATGACTTTTGATACTCCAAAAAATATTATCATGATGACATTTTTGATAAATAATCATCCGTAGTGTGCATATAATGACTACCTGGGTAAAGGGAAATATTAGAACAAGTTCAACTGCCTTTAAAACCATGACACTTATATAACATCACCATAACAATATAACTTCAATGTATTGCCCAGCCTTACCATTTCCTTATACATTTGAATATTGATCATTTGTAGCATCTGATGAAAATAAGAGCATACTACACCAGGAAACATTTATTTTCTGTCACTCTGATGTACAATAATATATTGATTTGACGAACATTTGCATATCAATTTAAATATTAATGAAAAATGCAAAATTATACTTTATGTAAATTAATTTTAAAGGTCAACGGTAAAATTTACAGTACCCTTGCAATAAGAGTCATTCAGTGGGATAGAGAATTGATGGCAAGGGGTAAAAGTGAAATCCGTTTGGAAATAGTATTAAATGTTAGCGATGTTGCAACACAAACACTGAACAGCTCCCCGAAACTGTATCTGAGCTACCATTTTAAATGGTAATTTATGTGACCATAAAATGATTAGCCTATATTATAACTATATTTTCCTCATTCAGGACCATCCAGACTACAACGACTCTGTGTGTCATGCTTTTGTTCATGACGTTTGTGAGGAGAACACCTCCGTTCCCTTCCCTCCTTGCAGCCTGGATGTTATTCTGACAGTCTTTGTGCTCTCTTCCATTCATCCGAACCGGTAGGTGAAAGTCACAAGACAAAGGAGAGCCCGACATGATTTCTCACCTGCAAGACCCCCCCTCTAAAACCTCCAACCAACCTTTTCCAAGGCAATATATATATATCATCTTTATACTGTAATATTACAAACAGCACTTACAGTGGCACTTAATCACTGTTCGTGTAAGATGTTTTTGGCTTATAGTTCTTTCTTTATTTAGCCGTTCGTTATGTGTTTTAAGGCCTCACTGACTATGTTCCCATATAGCCAATATTTTGTCCATGGTTACTTGGATCTTCATTAGCTGAAGTCCTAACATTAATTAATTGATATATCATTGACAGAATTCAAGGAGTTGTGAACAGACTATCTACATACCTGAAACATGGAGGGATATTCCTCTTCCGTGATCATGGGAGATATGACTTCTCACAAGTCAGGTTTAAAAAAGGTGAGTCTCTGAGTAGTATTGAAATAGAGTAGTAATATGATATACTCTGACTAATTTTTGACTCATTCTTAGTCATTTCATCTTTTTCAATCTCTCATAATCAGGTCGGTGCTTATCAGAGAATTTCTACACACGTGGAGATGGAACCTGTGTGTACTTTTTCACTAAAGGTAAGTCAGAACCATGAGATGTGCATTTTTTTCCAGAGAACCGTAGTTACCATTAAAGACAGATAAACAATAAGAAAAAGTACTATACAATATACAAAAACAATAAAGTATTATATACAATAAAATGCTATTTTTATAGCAATATAAAAAGTTATAAAATAGGATAAAATACTCAGGTGAATAATATGCTGAGATATCGTTGAGTAAAGGTTAGCGGAACATATGGTGCGGTTTTATTTACATAATTAAAGACACTTGGGTCATGTCCTTTGTATTTTTCTGGGACTTTGGAGGTTTCTGGGACTTGTGGGGTGTTTGAATTCTACATGGGTGGCTGGTTGACATGACATGACATTTAAGCTTGATTATTTTTAGGCCAATAAATAATAAATAAAGTATTTTTCCCACCAGGCAGTCAGCAAAATGTATTAAAATAGCATTTAGATCTTCATGTTGGGAAACAGTTGACAAACAAAATATCTCAGCAGTTAACAATATAAATAAAATGGTCTGGTCAAATTAATCTGACGGGGGGGGACTCATGATCTCAGTAATAAAGGAGAACTGTGACTACAGCCTTGTTTACTGACTGTGTCGTTATTGTATGTATTTTTACAGAAGAAGTTCATGATTTATTTTCCAATGCTGGACTGGAAAAAGTTCAGAATCTGGAGGACAGACGACTTCAAGTGAACAGAAGAGAGAAGGTTGCTATGCATCGGGTTTGGATGCAGAGCAAATACAGGAAATTGTATCCACCCTCAGCATCTTAACACACCACCATGCACAGCTTATGTTGAAAATGACTTTTTATACTTTGCTACTTATTCATTCAATCCTGTTTTTATGTTTTTGTTTTACTGCCAGAGGAGTATTATTACAACAACAAAAATATATGCAATAAACTTACAAAACAAAGCTGTGGTACTGTCTGGTAAGATGACTGTTAATACTCTCTCAAAATAGGTCCATGGAGAAAACACAGTGAATATAACTGGACTTTAAAATGGCTGATGATTAAAGTTTGGAATAAAATGAATATTTCCGTATTAGGACTACATACCATATGACAACTGGGACAAATTACATTCATAATAATAGATCATTCAGATCCTGTACTTGGGTGAAAGTAACAATGCCACACTGTACCAAAACTCTAATATGAACAAAGGTCCTGCATTCAAAACCATACTTAAGTATGTAAACATTATCAGAAGGAGTAGTAGGACTATTCTGTCTGCATTAAAATGGTCATGTCAGTGTTTTACTAATGTATTTATAATTTTTGGATCAATATTACTGCTACATAAATGTGTATTTAGCATTTTACTGCTGTAGTCCTTCAAGGTGTAGCTCATTTTAACTACTTTATATACTGTTGGTAAGTTTAATCTAGAGGTTTACATCATGTTCTATAAAGTCATTATATGATTGTAGTGTTGTTGTCTTATGAGAACCATGCAGAGTTGGAAAGACCTGTCAGATTAAACTGGTAAAACCGAGATTTGTTGACTTTATCCTGAAGATTTGTGTGTGTGTGTGTGATACCTTTATATTTTTGGGTATTCTTTGGTTTAGCACCACAAAATAAAACACTTGGAAGGTGCATCCTTTCAAAGATGAAGTTTCTCAGTTTGTCAAAACATTTTCGAAATTGTCAGACGAAATTGTCAGAGTTGTGGAGTAAAAAGTACAATATTTTCCTCTGAGATGTAGTGGAGTAGTACAAAGAAAGTCTAACTATAAAGTTGCATAAAATGGAAATACTTGAGTACAAGTAAGCCTTCTCAAATGCGTACTTAATTACAGCACTTGAGTAAATTAACTTAGTGACACTACACCACTGACACTTACATTGTTAAAATACTCAAAATCAGTCAAAATTATTAGTTCAAATTTTTAAGATGCTTAAGTAATAAATGGGTCAAAATCATAACTGTATATTTTTGATTTAGTGTCTTGTAATTTTGATTTACTAGTAAGTCACAATTCTGGCAAAAATAACTTATATTTCCGTAATTAAGAGTTAATGTCTCATAATTTTAACTTTTGGCCATGTCCAAATCGACCTATTGCCTGAAACTGATTTCCATTAACATTTAATTTCTTTAAAGAAAAGGTCAGAAGTTTTGAAAATTACAACGTCCTTTGATTAAAGTCATTAACTTTCGATGTAAAATTGTTATTCCTAGTTGATGTGTGCTGTATGTAGTTTTAAAGTGAGAGTTTATTTCAGTGATGTTTCCCTGATGTTGTCACTGACGTTGGGAATAAATGTATCACCCTCGCGATAAGTATTTTGCACACGATGCATGACGTTTCATGGGCAACCACTTGAAGACGGAGAGGTGGCCCTGGAGCCAGGACACAGTGCCGAGGTGTGAAGAGGTTTGTGCCCTAAAAACAGATAATAATTAGACATTTTCACTCAGCGGCGGTCACTCTTCCCATGTAGAAGCAACTGCGCGGTGCCAGTCGGTTAATTTCACACCGTATGCGAAAGATTAACCGTGTGCGCTGCAGTGCCAACACACGAAAAGTAGCTTGATGAGTGTCCAAAGTAGTGGAAGTTTGGAGGGGACGCCATCTTTGGTCCCAGCTCTCCACGTCCCCAACACGGACTGTGTTTTCAGCAACATACCACGGCTGTGGTGAAGGCCCAGGAAGGTACCGTGAAACGTTTTTAAGAAGGATATCTCTTTTCTACATGTTCGTGTGGGTCGTTTTGTGTAGAGCGAAGGGGAATTGTGTTAAAATGACCGAGCAAATCTTGGTGGCGAAACCTGCTTTGCTAGCTAACGTTACAGTGAACGCGTCAGCTCCAAAGTCAATTGAGCCTGTTTGGCTAGCTAGTAGCACTGAGGACACAGGACCGTCTTTCTGTGCTCAGGCCAGTGTGGTAACCCAGAGACAAATACGTGCATAATGGCGATAAACCTTTTACGGGAGCAGAAAGGTTACCGCTGTAGCCGTTGTGCATCCGTGTTTAAGCATGCTGCCGTTATAACAGCAAACACTAGTCAAGTTACAGATGGATGAGGAAAATTGGATCAGTACATGCAACGAGAGAAATCAACATTTTTTTTGTTGGAGTGATGGTTAACGTTATATCACCCGATTCGTAGCAAATAATGCATAAGTTAGGCATGCATCGCACTGTTAGCAATCCTTTGTGTGTTGACTGTGGTGTTTCCCTGCGAAATATGTTCACAATATCTGTGTAACGGACGATAATCTTCATATTAACCGTTAACCTGGGGTCTTGGGTCCGCTCCAGGCGTGACAGTAGCTATATGTTCAACATTATATGTAGTTATGGGCTTTATGAAGACAGCTCTTCGCTATAGATGCTACTGCAGTGGATGGTAGGTAGCCTTGTTTGACCTTTTTTTAGTATCACCAACTTGGAGTAAAGAGCCAAGTGAAAATGAAGGGACACTTCTGGGATACTGGCTGATTTGGGCTGTGTAGCATGCTAACACACGCCATCATATAACTAATGCTCATTTGGTCATTTTGTTGACCCTGTTGTAGTTGTCACTTATGTTAACCATGACTCCTGGCTCTCCTAGTAGTTCTCAGTGGACAGTATGAAGATGGAGCACTTTCAGATAGCTTTGGACAATGATGCAGCTCATCTTTATTTACATGCAAGTGTTGCATGCAGTTATTGACATTAATCAATGATAGCTGTCCACACCAACATGATACATGTACATATAAGAGAGTTGTCTGTGTTAATTGTCTTTAAAGTCTTAAATTGCCCCCCCAAAAAAACAGCCCATCGGGAGGTAATCCGAGACAGATTATGGTAGAGATTTTTTTTAAAGGTTTTCCAAGAGTCTGCCATAAACAGGTGGTCACTCTGCTGACTGAGCAGCATGGAGTTAAAATGACATCCACAGCAAGAGTTGTAAGGGTTCAACCACTTGTTCCTGCAGGGGCTTCAATATAGATAATAGTTATGCACTGAGGCCTCCATGCTTGATACACAGGGAAATCCTTGAGAAACACCACACTGCTGACTTTGTATTTGAGATGTGAAAGTGGCACAATCACACTGGGTGAAAACTGAGATAAGGTTCTGGATCCTGCTCAGCAAGAACAGCAACTGTAGGAAGGCTTTTTAAGAGATACAACTTCTTATAAATATTATCTTTTTTAAGAGGTACAATTGAACAGTTTTAACCTGTGTTGGTTAACGCATACAACATCTGCTTCTTGTGAATATTGCAGCAATTAAGTTGTAGTTATGATCCAACAGCAAACACTTAACATACCAGTCATTTATTCACTAAAAGAGTTCTAGCTGACCGTGAATTGGTAGTGAGGTGAACGGTTTTCATTTAAATAGTTTGGAAACTTGTCTCTACATTTAGGTCATTACGGGGATAAACATGTAGCACTTCTGCATATACTCATTGCAGAACAGCCTTGTTAGTTAAAGGCAAGATGCAAAATCACACATGTTTTGCATTTTTCCCCCAGCTTTTTCTTTTGCTCTCAATTTGGTGCAGATGCTGCATGCAGCAATGACAGGCAGCCTATGAGACTGATGACTGATAGATGACTTCTTTAGCAAAATAGAGTGCATGTTTGATTAAAAGTCACAGCCAATACATCATGGGAAATGTTACAAGCCATTTTGTTGTCTCTGAGATGCTTTAGGAAGAGGCAGTGGGCCTATTGCCTATGGTTTATCTCATAAGAATTTTTTTTTTTTTTTTATGTTTATGCAAGTGTCTCACAGAGAAGTTGTTAATGTGGTGTCAAGGTGTTGACAGGAAAAGTGTGCTTACAGTGATCCTGGAACTAATGATTATTATCATTGTCAATGAATCTGTTGACTGTTTTCTTGATTTATTTGGTCTGTATTTTGTCAAAAAAGGGAAAGTGACGATCAAGATGACTTCCTGAAATGTCTTACTTGGTTTTCAAATCAAAGATAATTCAAGAAATATTCATGTTTAAAAAGCTGAAATCAGAGATTTGATTTAGACAAAATACTCAAAAAATGTATCGCAGCTCTATGTAGCTAACTCCTAAAATGTTTTACCACTGCCTAAGCAATCAGTGCTTAACTAACAAAAGAGGATTATGATAAACAATTTTGGTTAATCCAAAGAAAATGTCTCTCCGTAATCAACATAGTGTTAGTTATAACTTGCATCCAGATTATTATTTTGATGTATTGTTGTCTTCAGATTGTAACATGCAAATTCTACGTATACATTTATTTTGCTC